>NC_079297.1:30409097-31134097 GCF_023638135.1 Falco biarmicus | reverse complement strand
GACACTAGAATGAAATAGTGGCGTACTGGATTCTCTCCTGAACCCTGACCACAGTGCCCTCTCCCTTTCCAACAGCACTAACAGAATAAATGTAATCTGCTTGGAAATCTAATTTAAAGTAATTCAGATTGTAAATAAAATATTAAAATGGAACTATTTTTACAATATTTCAGCTCTACAGCTGACACAGAACAAAAGGAAGAAATAACTGAATATGTTTCTATTAGGATTGGGTGCTCTTTCAGCCACCTCTCACAGTACAGCTGTGTCTAGCTTCATTGGGCTGCAGGTAGAGCCCTGGTCACATTCTTCTCACCCTTGGGAAACTTGCAACAAGACTGAGCTAGCGCTGTAAGCAATGATAGAGACTGGTAGCAAAAAGCCAGTTCAAAGTCTGTGTTACATCTCTCCCACTAAATTTAGTGTATTTTTTAAATTTACTTTGACCGACATCTGATGAAGAAGGTAAGCCATACAAAACCAGACTCAGTAAAAATGTATTATGTCACATGCAAAGCCAACAAGGATCCTGGGCGGAAAAGGAATAATCAGTGCACATAATTCCTAAAAATAATCCATACATTCTATTCTTGCTTATCACTAGATAATAGCCTCCAAACAAAAAGTTCAGGCCAATATCTCTTACACATTTTCTTTTGCTTTCTACATGTATCTTGGAAGAAGAGATGTTCTAGTAAAGATCAAAACTTCATCTTGAACTGAGTCTCTGGTGTGCTAAGAACCACTGTTCTTACCACTTCCCATGAACAAAGAGCATGCTACAGGCTTAGTTTCACACAAGATGTGTGAAATGTGCCTTGCAATTCAGACACATTAATCATATGACATACAGAAGTCTTACTGTTCCCCGGTGAAGTCCTTCCACAAGATCAAGACCTAGCTGAGCTAAGAACTGTTCCACATCCCATACTGTCCCATATTTCACTATAGGTCTTTACAGTTACAAGTACTCTCAGACTGCCTAGACACCTAGATGTTCTGCTCACAGTGCCTGCTCTGCAGCTCTGATGTGTCTTCACAGTCCCAAAAGAACTAGGTTACCATTCATATGTACATGATATTGCCCTTGAATACACGTTTAAAATTAGTTTCCACCTTGCTTTTCTTTCCAGGCACTGTTACATCATTCTTGGAAGTTACAGTGACTGGCTGACAATTTTAGAGAACAAATTTTACATTTGACATTCAGATCTCAAAGAGAACATATATGTTTAGAACAGCACTCAGACTTCAGCAGAGCCATGTAGAGGGTTTTTTTAAGTCTTTTTCTAAAACACTTTTAAAACTGCTTTGCAAAGTATTTTTTATCATGCATCCAGGGAATTTTAGCAACACATTTGCTTCTATTTAACTGTTGATTTCCACTCAGATCTTCTCAGGTCCAAAAACCTGTTCACCATGAACTCAGTAGATTCATTAGTCACATCACTTAAGCTAAGGTAGTTTTACAGCAAAGTAGATCCAAACTACCTTATAGATGGTCCTTGCCACAGCAGAATGCTATGGCTTCCCAACTCATGCACAAAGCCTGCAGGGTGTCTCTTTGTCATCTCCATTGCTAGCCAATATGGACTAGTTGCCCAGCTGCACCAGAGATATTGGCTAGGCTTTTATTTGCCTGTGGATTATATCCTTGGTTGTCTTACTGAAAAGCACCATTAACCAGATGTAAAATACAGAAGTCGTTACAAACCAAGATGAATGGCCAAGGTAAATACAAGGCAGTACCTACTCCAAAGCCTGAAGGATTTTAAAGGAAAGTGCAATCCTGTTTCTGTTCTGAACAGCTGGCACAAACCATGCTGCTTAAAAAAAAGGGGGTGTGTGTAAAGCCATATCAGTCATCTTTCAATGAGCTTGAACAACTGATCTTTCTTAATTCAATTGTAAATCTTAATCCATGTTACTTAAGAGGTCTTTGTTATATCCCTTCCTATCTCTCCCTATTATTTTTCCTGCAACTCTGAAATACCATTTATTGGTATAGGCTTACCCTGACTGGCTTCCTTTTAGTATTAGAAGTCAGCACTCATAGCTTTCTTTAAAAACCTAAGGGGGAAAAGGAAAGAAAAAAGCCAGTGTCATCTCTACTCAAAATTACTTCCTTTTCCATTAACAATTTCAGCAATTGCCATACTTTGTGTCTTTTCTTTTTTTTTTCTGTGAGAAAAATCAATTGTAATTACATGAGTACATCCCAATTACCTGTCTTTTTTCAGGATGAAAGTCTTCATCTGATTAATTCGACTTCTATGTCCTAATGCCTTCTCCAGTGCCCTAGGTCCTAGGTGCCTTACCTTCTTCATACATTTTGTAGCAAGTTCTTCATTTTGACTAGTTCATACAAGACAGAAATCATTCTAGCAAAGAAGTGGCAAAAATTAGATGCAAGTGTGGGTTTTTATGTTCTAAGAACCTTGAGGGGAAGATGAACCAAACGGGAACAGCACACAATTTTTACTCAAAGTAACATCAACATCGTTTGCAATAAAATTTACATGGCAAAGCCAGTATAGTAAGGGTGCAGGGTTTGCTTCTCAACATAATCTGACATAACAGCACAGAAGTGCCATGTGCTGGGAAATTCAAAACTGCCAGTTCCCTGAGGCACAAGTCTTCAATACTCCTCTGAATAAGGGTAAAAGCAATTTTTAAACAGCCTTTAAACACACGCAATAAATTTCTCTAACAGGAAGTCAGGAGACATATGGCTTCATCCATGAGTATTTCCTGGGTGAGATCCTGTGACTTGTAACCCAGTTCTTCCAGGATACAGCATGAGATGGGAGCAATCTTTAGTGAGTAACAGAAAAGGTGTCTTATGCCTTTTAATAATTCTGCTCAGAACAAATCTAGTATCTAGCTAAAAAATAAATAGCAAACCTATTCTAACAGATCTGATTCAGCTTCTCTTTCATTACAGTTCCTTCCTCAACATAGACAGTAATACATCATATTTGGATCAGCCATGAAGTTCACATCATACATTTAAGGCAGCTTCTTACTCTTGAGTGATTTAATTTTGCTCTCACACCCTGTGCTATAAAACGAAGATAAAAATCTACTTACCTACCACCACATAATGGTTGGATAAATGCCATTGTAATGATGCTACCTATTATCATTAAAACAAGCAGTCATTTATCCAGAAATTATGAGAGTGTATCTTATACTGAATAGTAACCTAATCAACAGAAAATCCTGGTGGTGACTTAATGGGATCACTTCCAAAATATAGTACTGCAACAGTGACAAAGCATGCACTTAATAAGCAGCCTCTTCTGCCTAAGGACTTTTGCACCTATGAAAACAATTCCAAAATGAATAAGTAAACAAACTGGTCCAACTTGTCATTCTCCCAGTTACCTGATCATCTTTTCTGCATCCAGCCTCTCCTTGCAGGTCTAAAATAATTCTGGCATGGCCAAAATTCAAAGGATTCAGTGCTTTCAATGAAATGTTAAAATAATGGAAAAAAAAGGGGCAGAGGGTACTAAATTAGTTAAAGATGAAAATTTTCTAGGAACTCAGATCATCATCCTCATTAATGACACTTTTCTGATATTATCAGACACTTGAATAGGCATGCGACCTCAAACTGAAATCTGAGCTCAACAGCACTAGGTAGGCAGGAACATTATCAGGAACAGTATTCATTCAGTTCTCTTTGACACTACGAGTCAGTTATTTCTAAATCCCTTTCACCACTACTATTTGCAATATATGACTCCTGAAAAAAACAATAAACAGAAGATGAGACACACAGCCTCATTCCCTACAGAAGTGTATAGACCAGCCTCATAGTAAATCATGTATTCTTTAGAGAAATCTGCTATTCCACACACACTGTAACATGACAAGGACCCCATTTTTTGAGGGGTTTGATCTGCTTACAGCTTATTATTAATGTCCATTTATTTTTGGTGGTGCTACTGTTAGCATTACCCAAATTTAACATTAAAATACGCTTCATAAAGACTTCCTTCCCACCTACATGACATACATCTAGCATTCCTCCTGTTCTCACTCCCCTCTCGTACACCTTACAGCCTATTCAAACTATTGTGTCCAGGCCCAGACTGCGACTGCATCAGGAGCCATGCTTTCCTTCTTTTCCTCTTTGCCCCCATGTACACACACTGTTCCTTACTTTCTCTCCAAGTTTTTCAGGCTGATACTGTTATTATTCAAGCAGTACTTCCAGGGCAGCAGGAGTAGAGGGCATTTTTCCTCCACTCCCCATGCTGCTCTTACATTAGATGTTGCTTACGGTTTTTGAACTAATACAGCTAAAGCAGAGGGTCTATCCTGTAGGAAAAAGCCCTCCCACTATCCAGTTTTTTTGTGAATAGACAGATAAATGCTCAGATAACCTAAAGTTTTTAAATTAAATCTGGTTGACAAGTAAGAGTTCTGTATTTAGGAGAATGCTTAAGTTGTGCATAGCTTTCACCCTCACAGGCCTACTTTCCCGAATCAGCATCTGCAGTCCTAAACCCGGGGTAGATTTTGGGCAAGCCTCACCCAGCAGCAACGGAAACTTTGCTGTAATTCCAGCCTCCACTGGGTGCCACTATTGCATAATGCAATGTGTGGATGGATTATGCTGCGTGAGTCAACCAACTGGCAAAACCGACTTTCAACTTGCACTTCACTCTCGTGAAGTTTTCAAAACCATATTCAGAGAGTTATCGCCCATTTTTTATGTCCTTAAAATACTGTATGATGATCTTTTTAGAGACAGAAATACAAGGAGGATGTAATTACTTCTAGATCACTACAGCTAAAAGGCTCAAACACAGAAGTGCTCTGATTCTTTCCTGATTTTGTACTTGAATAAGTCTTTTAGCCCCGTCAGTGGATCTGTTCCTCCATGCTGACTGATAACCAATTTAGCACCCTATTTTGACCTATCGTTTTTAACCTCTGAAAGGATAATTGTCACATGGCTCTGAGCAACTTGCTCTAGTTGAAGATGTTCCTGCTTACTGGCAGGGGGAGTGGACTAGAGTACCTTTAAGGGTCTCTTCCAACCCAAAGTGTTCTCTGATTCTATGTCTCCACCTAAAGTGTTTTGATGAAAGCTTAACCATCACAAGGGTAAAACCTTACCACAAAACCATAGGTGACCTTAACAACGCTCAGTGAGTGTTCTTAAACTATGTGCACATCAGGATGGCAGTAATGCTGAAAATGTATTATCAGCCAACTTTTAATTTAATGGCAATTAAGTATCAGTTCTATGGAATCGATATAATTGATCATCAGTGGATAGCCGCAATTTGCTAGATACCAAATTTCATTCATGGAATCCAAAAATACTGAAGTTTAATGTTATGAATCACTTTTGAAAATTCTGGCCCGACAATGTACTCACCACCTTTAGTCTATTTCACAACATCCCTGCTAGTGCATTTTGCATTTTTCCTTTTCCCAGCCCTCCAATAAATAAAGAAATAATACCAAGACTTAATTTCAGTCTTTTCTAATGAAAGATCTTGAAAGCTTACACTAAACATGAAAAATTCTTACAGGCAAAACACTGTTAGAAGGCAATTTCTGCTATCCTTCCATACTGGAATCATTTGTCGTATTATTTGACAGATCTGACATAATCACAATTGTTTCAAGTTGCTGAAGACAGGGGAAGCAATGTCTCAGTGTTTATGAAGCCTACCTTTATAACTTGTGGCCTTTCTTCTCACTCCTCTCAATACTCTTGTCTGGTAGACAGTGGCATTAATAAGTACAGAAATTTCTATAGCTATTGTTCTTTGAAAGGATCATAGCCTTTTTCTAGCAGAAATCCAAAATAATTTCTTGAAATTCTGTTATATTCTGACACAGATTTTCCTGCAAAAAGAGGCTGATGTGACTCTGTCAACATTGGTTGTATTATTACAGATGGACAAAAAAGGACAATGTGTAAGCAGTTGTCTGGAAGTACAGGCTCCTTTAGAGCAAAGAAGATATAACAGGAAAAGAGAAAGGAAAAGACTATATGACAAACCAGGGAAATCAACAGAAGCAAACAGCAAGTGGACCAAATCTTAATCAGGCCCCCAGGTTCTTTCACAGCCAGCTAGACCTCTGGCATCATGCCGCAAAACATATCTATGGTTCAGGTCTGGAGGCAACAGACAAGCCCAGTGCCCCGAAGTCTGGCCATACCTGCATCACTGAGAAACTCACACGTGGCTGTTTGTGGCTAAGGAGAACAGCAATTCATTTGGTAAACCACTAAGTTCAAGACGTTCACCCAGGGCAGGAGATGGAAGTACTTGTAAAAGGAGATTGCACCAGAGGCAGCATTTCACTTTACTATACAACAACGCTGCTAGGGCTTTCTTCCCAGCAAGCAGGCTGTTGTTCATCAGAGATGGCAAACTCTGCAGGGATGACTATCACCCAGATGCCAGTTACCTCATCCTCTTTCTGCATTAAATCATGACCACCCCTTCGCATGGTGAGATCTGTTAGCGGCGTTTCATTGCACAGATGCTCATTATCTTCTATGTCCTCCGTTCTTTCTGCCAGCTCTTCTGCAGAGGCCTGGCTCCGGTCATGGTAATCTACAAGGACTGTGTCCTGTTCGCCCTGGAAGCAACTGGAATTATCATAGACAGGACGGTTTTCAGGTCTCTCTGACTTATTGCCACCTGTATGATGAATTTAAGCTCTGTGACAACAGTGTGCTTTCTTCTTTGGGTTTTGTGGATGCCAGGGATCTGCTAAAAGCAACTGCTTTACTAGTATAGCAGAGCTTGATGCTAGGAGTGTGGTATAAATGATACCAGTATAACTAGGTTTATTTTCACAGTGCCCATCAGAGATACGCTTGTTTTGCAGCAAATAATCGTCTTTTCTCTTTTTCTTCCTCATTTATATCTGCCTGGATCTGGAGGATGACAGCCTCTTTTAGCATTCATGCAAGCAGCCACCATATAGAAAAACACACACAACAGGTTTATTACGGACAGGTTTATCACTAAGTAATGCAACTATTTATGTGCTTACTGTCATCCTGCTGTGTACAGTGCGTGTTTTTGACCGTGTGCTGTTTCCCACCCTGTGTGCTTGTCACCAGTCAGAGGACATGGCTGCAAAGACATGCATGGAAGCTTAGCAAAGAAACTACAGAACCAAAACCATTAAGCTTTCCTAATTATTAATTTTATTTTAAAAACATATTAATTTTCTAATTCCATTAGCTCTCCTAATACCGAAGAAAGAGCTCCTCCTGAAGGCAAAAACCAGGACCTGTGGCTCTTTTAAGTTATCTGACCTTTCCATGTGTTTGCATTGCATATAAGAAGATAACACTTTTTAAAATTGTACGTGCACTATATTGAGCCCTAAGCCCAGAAAAAGGAATACACAATCCAAGGAGTTCAGTTACAGAAAAGCAAACGAAAGTGCAACGACGTGGAGGAAGTCCAGCATGCGGGCAAGGCAGCAGTATGTGCTGGGGAACGACAGCAGGGTGATTTCTTGCCAGAGAATTGGCACGCTGCTTGGCATCGCTTAGAGTGAGTCATGGATTTCAGTGTTCAGTGGCAGACTATGATGGTCACTGCTTACGTTGCATTACATTGGTAAGAACTCTGCCCACACCGTTTGTTTCTCTCCCAAACAGCTCGATTGACGTGCAGATCTCTTCATGATGACATTTTCACCCATTTATGTCTGTTTCAGGCCTAATCCAAAGCCTGCTGGTGTGACTGAACGTTTCTTTCTAACTTCTGTTTGTCTCCATGACACGCTTGTGCATCCCTACGAGAATCCTAATGCCATCTTGCCTGTCTTTGTTTAAACGTGGGCTTATCTGGATCTCAAAAATTGGGCATTACTGTCATGAATGCTTCAGAAAACTGGGTTTGGAAGGAAGGCCAAACTTTGTGCTTACATACAACCCATGAAGCCACCTCTTGAATCTTCAGATTCAAAGAGGAATCTAAAATGTCTATGTGTGAAGAAGCTGACCTTTTCTATTAAATGTGCCATCATGTTCTATGATGTCATTACTGTAACTAAACAGAGCATTTAGAAAAACAAAACACTGCTAACAGTTGCCCATGTTTTAAAGGATAAAACTGGATAACTGGCCCTGCCCAAGATTAGCAAATCCCACAGGGTGTTTCCCTAAGAGACAAAGTCTTATAAGAAACAAACCTCTTACAGTGTTTGACTGTAAAACATGCAGGAAAGATGACAAATCTTGGAGCTTTGTTAATTTTGTTAGTATCTTAAAAATTCTTTTCTTGGGATTGAAACTAACAGTTCATTTCAAATAAAAAATCCTGCACTTGGTGACATGAAAATAAGGTCAACTGGCAGTTATATACAAAGTATAAAGGGGGTATACATACATGAGGAGATAATGTCGAAGGCCTTACAGTAGTCCAGATAGATGGCATCATTAGCTCTTCCCTTGTCCACTAATGTTACTCCATCACAGAAGCTCACTAGGTTGGTCAGGCAAGACTTGCCCTTCGTGAAACCAAGTTACTAGGGAACCTTTCCCACACCTTCTTTGTGAGAATAAAGTAACAAAGATGAGCTCTTGTAAAACCTAGAAAGACTTCTAACTTCTTACTTCCACCTGCTAGTCCTATAGGGATTCCTTCTGCAAGACCTCATCTCAGCTGACAATCCTTGTCAGATCAAACTTTTACTTGAAGTCTAAAAGCTAGTGGAGTTAAACAAAACTAGCTATGCACAACAAGGTCTAAGAGACAACCTTCAGGCCTCCAGACTTCTTCCAAATTAAAAAAAAAAAAGAAACCAAAAAAACCACCCAGTTCAAGTTTCCAGCTCAGGTTTATGTCAGCCCTAATTAATCTGTGGACCTATCTACCAAAACTCAAGCTGGAGGGGAAAGCCTGCCATACTATGACATGTGGCAAAGTATCTCTGAAAATTGAGACTGATTTTGCAATCAGTAAGCCCTGATCCATACAAAAGCTTGCTCGTCCATTCCCAGGAACTGCAAATGAACAAACTGAAAGCCCTCTGAAAAGGAAAAGCTCTAGACAAGGGAAGGGAACATCAGTGAAAGAGCTATTGTCTGGGACCTAAATGATAGGTAAGAGAAGAAAGTTATAGTAAATATATATGCAATGCTGTTAGGTGTTTAGTTTTTCAGAAACAGGATTATCATCTTAAACAGATGAGATTTTTTTTCCAATAGCTCTTTAAATGTTTTCAAAGATACTTTATGAAACATTAAAGTTTTAGTATAAATCAGGCAGAATGCCAGATCTAAGTGGCTTCCTGCAAACAAAGCAAAAAAACCTAAGCAAAACTAAGCAAAAAAAACCATTATACTGACACATAAACATGCCTCTGCATCACCTGCCATTAATTATTGTTTAACCTTCACTTTTTTAAGAAATACATGGAGACTCATACATATCATGAGTGAGCTTCAGCTAAGACATATGGCAGCTTTTAGTTCGTTACAAATGTAAGGTAAGAAGAAACTTACACAACTGACTTCCTTTGGTTTTGTTAGTAGCACACGCAGGGTACTTTACCCGAGTAATTCAATACTTTCAGCTCTGATTTAAAATGCACATCACAAGGAAAGGATACTGAGTTTCAGCTAATTAGTTAATTAGCTTACATTGTGTTTGAATTCCTGTTTCATTTTTATAACTAGCTCTAGGAAAAAAATTCAGCTCCAGCAACAGTTAGCATTTAGCCCATGTGACAGAGTCAGAATATACCAATACGGACAGGAAAACCCTGAGACAGTTTTGTTTATATAATGGTGCTCAGGTGGGAAAGTTAAACTGCTAGCTGCTCATTTAAACCAAGCAAATCCACTGGTAGAAAGTTTAATAGTGGCCAGTTTGGAATGGTCAAATCTATTATCATAAAAGTTTCCTGTATGTACTTTTACCCTGTTTTGTAAAGTGTTTTCTCACTTTGTTGCAGTGACAGATACTAGAAAGGAGGAAAGAGAAAAGTTTTGAACCATGTATTTTGACCATAATTTTGGCAAACATTGGGATAAAACAAACAAAAACCACAGGCAACTGTCTATCTATAAAATGAGATTTTGCAAAATACAAATTTGTGAATGTCCTTCGCAATAACAATATTTAGAGATTGTACATTTTGGCAGCACTGCTGGGACCCAATTTGCAAAGGTTTCTTAGTACCTGCAGCTAGAAGATTTGCAGCTCAGACCTGTGTCACAGCAGGACTCTTACAGCCTCTGCCTTGGCATGTGTGAACACTGATAAAAGTGCTGTAATGCAAGAGGCTTGTTAACCCCATGTTGAACCCAAGGAAGGGTAGTAACACAGGTGTGCAAGAATCACAAAACTGGTTTTGGAAAAGAGCCAAGATCTAAATTGAGTGTAAGCTGAGGTTTATGTATTTTGCTAGTTTGAACTGCTACTAAAAAACAAGCCCAGGAAAGTGGTCAAGTTGAGAAGCTAACTCAGAATATGGGTTCTCTAGTGAGGAAAACCAATCTTCTGCAGCACTCTCACATCCTGACTCTCACCCCAATAGATGACCAATATCCATCCACTACTGATCAAAGCAAGCCAGTCACTTTGTCTAGCAGCCTCCATCATGTTAACCCTTAGGTATGATTAAGATCAGCTCATTTATGGATGAGTTAAAAATTCCAACAAATGGAACATACAGAGCATTCTGTTTCCAACTGGCATGCCCCAAAGAAAAGAAATATAAATCACCTGGCACCAGGAGAAATAATTTTTTACTTTTGAGGGGTTCAGTACTTCTGTAAATGCAGTTTTATATTATATATTTATTCCTCCTATATTTATATGAGGAATTCCATAGCGGCAGTTAAGAAAGGATTTTTCTCCTTTTGCTTTCTAGTAATGTGCATCTGTAAGAGTTCAGTCCTTCAGAATTAAATGTGTGTAAAAATTTTGAAAGCCAATATTATGCAAGCAAGAATAGATATACAAGAAACCATACAGAGCACTAGAAAACTCCAAGAGTCATAGTTAATTAGTAGGAAAATAAACATGGCAGACACCTTAGAAGGGAAAATAATGCCAGTACTGAATTCTCAGGCTCCAAAGGCATTTAAATCTCTGTTATGCAACCAAATGTATGTAGGTATGCTTTCATTCCTGCAGAGGTCTCTGAAATCAGTAGGGTTTTAGACAAGCTCTGGAGGCTCTGAGCAATAAACGCTTTGGACTTTTCTAGTGAGTCATAAAACCCATCAACAATACTGAGTCATGAAGTCCACAGCAGGATAGGTCAGTTAGACTAGCATATCTAATTTCAGCAGAGATTTTTGTGAGGGGGGAATTATCTAATGTGTCTGTCTATTTAATAAGTATTTCCACCCTCTTCTCTCCTTACATTTTATTGTGGCTACAGCTAAGCTATTTAATGCATACAATGTAAGCATATTCAGTATGTGTGTTTACATATGGATACAAATGCAGCTATGCGAAGCAACAGTTTCCTGCTGAGTGAGAAGAAATATTATGAAAGCTGCTCATCTGTTAGGTCTTTCTGTAAGGCTGTGTCTTTCCAATTTCTTTTCTGCCTCTACCAGGGAGAAGAGGAATATCTGAGGTCCAAAATAGCTCTCTCCCTGCACTCTTTTTAAATGCTTCAATTGATTCTCATTAATCTCTGCCTTCAGTTTAGGAGCTGAGTAAGCTTCTTCTTTCATCTTAAAATTAAATTTGTTAGATAGATTATTATTATTATTATTAGGTAGGGAAAACCCACCTGTCATTTGATGTATTGGCTTCTGTTCCTTCAGACGTCATCCGTGGATCATTTGCTGCCCTGATCATTGTCATTGCTTTAAGCAGTATTTTAAATCATTACAGAAAAATCATCATCTGGTGATTTCCAAATTATTTTTCGTTTATAAAATTCTCTTAACATCCTGACTTTTGAAACATAAATCTATAGCTATTTGGAGTGCTTTAAATAAAATACTTAGTGAAATATAAAATCAATAGATGGCATAAAATACCAACATAACTGACCGCAAAAACCATGTGTAAATTATATGGAAGCCAAACTAGTGCAGAGTGGTAACCTGGCACCAGCTCAAATTTTCAAAATGAAGTTGGAGGGAATGACAATCTACAGGCAGTGCTCCAATTTGATCTTGCACATTGAAGTGTACACCTCAGTAACCTGGCATACTCTGAGGTCTTTCCTTTTCAGCTTTCAAAATCTATTTCAAGGAAACTTATCTGTTTAAAACAAGAATAAAAAAAATCTGAAGACTGACTCTCTTCTGCAGCTCAGATAAAAAAATAAAGGTGTATATAAAGGCACAGCTGAGGGACAGATGAGAAGTGAGGTTGTTCCTCCTACAGTGACTACATCATATCAGAACCAAATGCCAAACTACACTTAATCTCATCAGCTCTCACTATGTATGAGCACTGTTCTGGAGCCATGAAAGAAAACATACAACAAAGCAGTGGCAAGATTTACTCTCAACACATAATTAATAATACCCAAATGCCACTGCAATGCCTTCTCCTGAGCAGGTCTTTCTGAAACGTGAAAAATCCCAAATAAAACAGGGCTTCTTTGACTGTTACAAAATTTTTGCATGTGGACGTGTTGATGAAGCAATATGCCACTTTAAGCACAGGACAAAAGGAAGCAAAGCCTAAATCTGTGGATGACCATGGAAGGACTCACACTAAAGACAAAAGACTTAGGTTAAAGGACAACTCATGCTTTTGTTGTTAACTTATAGATTCATATGTCAGCTCATAGTCTGCCTGCTATGCCTCTATTGAAAAGACAGACAAGGTTTATCAGAAAAGATCTTGTACCTATTTGACCTGATTCTGAAAGTTTTGCTTTCTTCCACAGCACTACGCGTTCAGTCATCACCAAATGAGTATTTACTCTGGGAAATGCATTGCAGAGTAAAACCTCAGTTGTGAACAGACCCACAGATGTGCATCTCTCTTGACATTTTTAACAGGTAGTGGTTCTCTTGTTTTGGAATGATGTTACATGCTTAAGGCTAAGCACATCTATATATGCTTGCAGGGTCTGGGCCAGGCCTGATACCTAAATAAGGATCTAGTGGTAAACAACAGAATCTGTGTCCTCCAAAGGCAACTATTCACCAACTCCTTAGATAAGTCTTACATCGTCCTACTTCACCAGTATTATCAAAATGTTTATCTTTAGTGCTACATTTGCTGGCTCCTTTCTTCACTTTCTCCTTCTTCTAAAGTCTGTAATATGATTAGAGTGAAGCAAGGTTTGTAAGGAGAGGTAATATTTTTTACTACAGCAACTGATACATGCCTCCTTAGACCATCAGGGCTACGATACCACAACCACTATGATTTAACTAGTCATTTTAACAGAATTGGAATAATGGCAGTGACCTCAGCCAAAGCATTTTGTGTATACTTTTTCCTGCAGAGATTTGGCAATGCCCCATATACCTGCACTAACATGTCTGTATTTATTCAATTCCATGTCTCTTGAGTAAGTCCATGAAAAAAACCCTTGCTTTTCTCTTTGTGCGATACTGGGTACTACAATAAAGCAAATTTTAGTCTGCTGTGTAACTAGCAGAAGGTTTTCAATGGACCAAATGATAATCCAGAGATTAGTCACCATTTGATTTGAGGGTTTTGTTTTAGGTTGTTCTTAGGGGTTTTTGTGGGGATGGCTTTGTTTGGATTTTTTTTAAAACATGTTTTCACACTGGTTTTCAGTATGAAACATGTCCCTTCCATGACTGCCAAAACATTTTGCCCTAGAACTGCAGACTGTCACATCTGAAGATGGTCAGATTCTGCAACAACCTAAGAAGTCTTGCTACACTTGCCTGGGATTGTGCTGAAAGAAGCTGCATTTACTAATTACATATACATAGCTGTGTAATCAGGAGGTAAAACTTGAAAAGACACCTAATATATACGATGCCAGCAGTTGAGGAAGGGCAGTTCCTGCACTCTCAGATATGATTTAATGAATCTTGCAGAGGCTTTGACAGAAATGTAATTTGCCAAACCCAGCACATTTTTCACTGCCAATTAATTAAACAGCCTTACTGAGAAGAAGTGTCCAGTAAATTAAAGAGCTGCAAGCCTAGAACTTTACATTATCTAATTGTACCACAAACTCAGCTACTGAAATAGATTTGCCTGCTTATCAAAAAGGCTATGTGAAAAGCAGCTTTCAAAAATGTTGTTCCCCACACTATTCCTTAAGGCTGACTTATATTTCCCTCTCATTGTAGCTCTTCATTCTCCTGTGACCTACACAATTTCCCAGCTGACAGCAGTGGGACAACAGTTTCCAGCTCCAGCTGTCAATGACACCAAGTTCCAACGTGCTCTGCACTACATGTCAAAAATTGCCTGGATTAGTCTTTAGAAGGTTATCCTCCTCTCTCAAAATTCAGAAGACAAATCTATTTATTCATTCCTGTTTACTATTCGTAACTTCACAAGCATGATTTCAAAGTCTGGCAACAAATGGACACGGAAGATGAGCCAAAACAATGTTCTTGAAGGGAAAAAAGTACATTATGCAAACCAGAAGAAGACTTAACTCTCCAGCCAAAGGGTTGTAAAAGGATCACATCACTTGAACCCTTTCCACCTAAATCATCGCACATGCTTTTAGTGCAGAAGCCTGTGTTCTGTGGTTTTAAGCATGCAGTAATAAAGTTTCTAGTCTCTTTCCAAACATGAAGCTTCATGTGTTTTTCCTGTAAACAAGCACTACTTTGGGAAACAAACAAGAATGTTTTGTGACGGGGAATATCAGTGTCGAGAATGTGTTTGTCAACAGCACCATGAAAAATCAGTAAAGGATTGTAACTTTCCATGTTACCTGTTTTTGTCAGAAAGAGACAAGAGATGGGCCCCTTAACAATTTATCACCTTCCAATAACTTCTAAAAGTCCTGAATCTTGCTGCTAATACCCAGCCTCTCCCTATCTCGCTCAGGAGACAGAGTAACATGAAATTTGACTTTCCACTAATTAAAACTAAATTTTGGAAACTATGGGATTTTTGAAAATATTTTCTTTAAAAAAAATGCTTAATCTTTTAAGCTCTTAAATTTAACTCATTTCATAATAAAATAGGCATACAATTTTTATCATTTTACAGGACCACCTAATCCCCTGTTCTGAAACTAACTGGGTGCAAAACCACTGAAATACGCCATAAGAATTTTTTCATATATTAACCAGAAAAAAAATAAATTTTAACAAAAAGCTCTTCTCTGAAAAGTCAGAGAGGCTAACAGGCTGAGGCAGACCACTGCACTTCCTGAGATTTTCTCATTGCTGGAAGTCATGTGAATAAGCTGCTACTTGCCATAATAAAAATCAACATTTCACTGCTTCTCAGAAAGCTGCACAGTACTCTTGCACTTACAAGAAGCAAACATACAGACATGCTTCTAAAATGTAGCAACCTATGAGTCTATCCTTCTTAATCACTGGCAACCTCACACCCCTTTTCTAGAAGACTGTTTACTATTGTTTTGCTTCCCCTGGTATTTTGCATTTGGAATATTCAAATATGAAGACAGCAATATAGTTCATTCAGATCAGGCAAATTTGCAGTCACTTGTATGGTACAAAGTTATTTCCATCATATGCCAGGTACTATGAAAATAAAAACATCCAGAATTTTGGAGCATTTACATGCTGTGACAATGAAATCCATGGGCCACTAGCTAACTTCTGTGTTCAGATTTTAGAAATCGTGACTGTACCCTCAAAACCAGGTCATCCAAACTCTCAGTCAAAGCCCTCTCCATAATTCTTACTTCTGCCTCATCCTACAGCTACATAAATCTTGGTAGTTTTAGCAGCTGGGATTTAAGGCAACAGAAGTTACTCGCTGGTTTTGACTGAGGTTAACGCTTGAAACCAGAAGTTCAAAGTGGTTAGAGCTGAAGTAATCACCCCAAAGCTGTGAATAAATTGTATTTACAGGTTCTGTAAAAAACATTTTATTTAATTCCCACCAAAAGCTTGTTTTTCATATATATCATTGACAGACTATGACCCTGTCATGCAGAAATTATTATTATTGTGTAAAAGGTCATGGTTGCTCTTAAAAATCAGACTATGCTCACAGTGAACATATTTTAGGTCATTCATGTTTAAGAAGTGTTTGTGAAATTCATACAGTTTGCCAACCACTAAAACCATACACTTTGTACTTTCTTCCCCCTTCAGATTCTTTTTCTGGGGGTAATTGGATATAACGTGCTTTAAATGAAGAATCCAAAGCAATTTATAATCTATACCTAGGCAATTTTGCCTAAAACACAGTGATAAAAGCTATGTCATTTGTTAAAAAGAAGGTTTTCTTAATGAAAGCAACAACTGTTGTCACCAGTGTGTCTGGAATATCTTCCAGGTGTCTTGCTTTCTGGAGTAGTTTAAACAGTGTAAGTAAACATCACTGCACAGTATTAATATTTAGGCAGCTGCTTGAACGACTATTTGTATAAATTATTATGTTTTTGTGGCAGTTGAGCCTTGATCTAGACCCCAGCTGAGCTGCAGCTTTTTAATGAAATAATGTTTCACATGCACAGTATAACTTTCAGTACGTTTCACTACCTGCTTGCTATTTACTTCTGAACTAACTCTGCAATTCTTTTATTGCAGCAGGAAGTTTGCCTCAGGAAAAACCACAAAATTGAGCTTTGCAGGGCAAAAAATTGGGAAGCCACACCTTCCAGCACCAGTCAACAACAAGCACTGCAGGGACACACTTGAAGCAGAGAAACTGCCACAGTCTTCAGACTTCAATGACACTGCACGGCAGCATATGAATAGGAGACACTTTGTTTACAGAGCTCTTCAAAACAAGCACCTAATGCAGCCTCAGGAAGGAAAAGATGTATGATTGTATTCAAATACAACCCCCTTTTCCAGTTGAAGACAATATCTGTTAGATTTTATGTGTGTCGACAATGAAAATGGTATTTGAAGTACAGTCATTCCTAATGTAAATTGCAGGACCCATATTATCAACCAAGATCACAATTATTTCTTTTTTTTACCTTAAATTTCATTAAATGCACATGTTAGTCTATCGCAGCTCTGTGCCTTCAACAGTCCTTCCTACATGAGAACCCTTGAGATTAATTAAGTTTTCAAAGAACATTCATGAAGGTTCAGATATCCTTCTCCCTCTAGAACCCTCGACAAATGTCTATGTTAAGAACTAATCTCCCACTACATCACTATATTTCTGTCCTAAACAGGGCTGGATAAACAAATAGGCCTGCATGTACATCACCAACGTTGTTCTTCAGTTTCCAGTCACGCTCACCTCTCCCAAACTTTCAGTTCTTCTGGTTTTAGCTATTTTCTGCATTATCTATTATCTATCTGTATTATATATTGTCTCTGTATAAACTCTGGAATGCCTAGACCAAGAATAACTACTTCCTGATGCAGTGAGCTATCTCCTAAAATATCTGCATGCTCAAGTGCCACAATATACAGATGACAAAGCTTTCTCAGGTATAGGGAAAGGCAGCTACAGGAATAATGCAAAAGAGGAAAATTTTGATTGCTTCTCCAGGGTCTCTCTACTCTTCTCTGAAGTTGGACTGGTTGAGCAGCTGAAATCAAAGAATGATCTCAAACCTGCTGGTGTTGCAGTGGATGATGAAGTTAAAAGTGTACCAAACAACTGGACAGCCATAAGCAGCTTGAAGCACCAAAATTACTACTTGTGGAGCACAGGTTACATGGAACAACGTTTATTTACACACAGCTCCCAGTCACAAAATGAGACTATGACTGTTTCTTCACTATCCTTTTACTTTAGTTGCTTGACTAACTTGTTACTGTTGAGCTCCTGGAGCTCTGTAGTTCATGTACAAAATAACAGTACCTTTTCAAAAGTCAACAAAATACTTGCAAGTAAAATAACTCTTCCAAAAATGGCCATTTAACCAACTGATTTTGCATGTTTGTACATACAGTCAATTAGATTAACCTAAAAGAGCGAGACTTTGTCATTGCAACAACTGTATTGTAATTATACATTGTAATTATAGCAAAGACCAGTTTATTTACCAAAATGATGAAAAAGTAATAATGGCTATTTTAAGTGTGCTGGTAAGAGAGTAGTGCAGGTATCTATTTAAAGATGCATGACTGGGAAGAACAAGAGTTATTTTTTAAAAAACTGAGGAAAATATATTTCCTTAAAATAGGCAATTTTCTACATCTTTAGAAATGAGCACAGAACTGTTACTTTCCTTCATTAGTAAATGAGGACAGGATTTCCACATTGCAATCCAAAAACTCACTCAAGACAAATGGTTTAAACCCAGAACAACATAATTCACATTAAATTTGCAATAATTATTTTAAAAAAAGCCTAATATTCAGGTATCTTAAAACCCAAGAAAAATGTTAAAATATTCTCTGCTCAGATTGCCTCCTGTGAACTACTGACTCCCTCGCTTGCTTTCTAAATAACCATCTGCATTAACACAGATGTCCTTGTTACCTTCTTGTGTTGCTACTGAATTGGGAATATCAAAGAGCACTGGATAAATAAACAATATTGCTAATGTCTTTAGTAATTAAGCACTGCAATTACTGTGGAAATTATACCACCCCCTTTTTAGTTCACCTCCCAGACAAATGTTCCATTAGAAATGATGACTCTTGCTGCTTTCTTTTAAGTGGTCTTTTAAACACTTTAATATTTGTGAAGCTTAATTGAAAAATAGGTTGGTGGGGGTGGTGGGGGGTGTCTGGGTCTTTTTTTTGTTTGTTTTTTCTTTGTTTTGGCTTTTTTTTTTTTTCTTAATCCTGAGTTACCCAATCTGAATTGTTTGGAGTCCAAGCTTTAATTTTTTGAATGAGGTTTCTGACATTAAATATCAAGTTCAAATTGCACTGATGTTTTAATGCACTAGGTGGCATAATGATATTCACGTTAGAGCATATTAAAAGCTTCACCACCACCCAGGTACTTAGTTGGCTAGCGGAAGCCACCCTTCCTGCCAGGTAAGAAATCCTGTGGTAATTTCTGTAATGATAGGAATGCTAATATTGTTAACCCTCTTCTTTGTTCTTTGCAAGAGTACTTTGAATTTTGAAAGAAAAAAAAATAAATCAGTGTTATTTAAAGAAGACAATATAACAAACTGGAGTGCTGTTCCCACCAAAATAATGGTCATCTGATCCATGCACTTTCCCCTTGATTCCCTAAGGTCAGAATATCTCATTGCTTCTAAACAGGCATACAAGAAAGGTGAAAAGACTACAAAGTAGAAAATTTCTTTGTTTACTATCTCTCTTTCACTCTATAAACTGGCAAAGCTGAACTGTCACGAGCCAACAGTTTATTTACAGATGACACAGCATGGTACTAGCCTGTGTTGTTCAACCTCCATTAGCACTTGGAGGGACATTAACCCCATTGCAGAGAAAATGTCTTTGTTTCTTTTGATATATGAAATATTCCATTCTCCCCCACCAGAAACCCAGACACCTACTGTACCCACATAGCATACGGATCCTCAGCAACACAATTTTAGTCAAAGAAGTTACAAAGTGATAACGAAATAGTCCTGTCATAAACCTGTCTGTTCAGTCAGGTGAGTAGTATTAATGTCCAGCCCCTCATGTTGCAGACTTCAGTTTTGCCAAGATGTGGTGTAAGAATTTAAGGCTGAGGTGAAAAATGAACTACTGAAAGCAGTGGTAGGGATTCCAGTTAAAAATGCTTTAAAACACTGCCCCAGCCCCAGCTGTAACAGAGTTTACCCTGAACAATTTTACTTGTGACCAACATTAGAGTAGATCAAAGACATATGAGCTTGAGAGTCAATAATTTTTTCCTAGGACTCCTGTTTCATCAGCTTTGATCTGGGCCATGTTGAATGCATGTTGACACTGCCAGGAATTGGACCAGGTGAGTTGAATCAATCTTTCCCATTTCTAACTCTATTAATTCCACTATTATAGTGGACATAATGAAAGATCCTTTTAGACTGATTCTGGTGTCAGCCTGAACCAGCATTATGTCAAAAAAAATTTAAGTCATCTTCATTTACTGTAAGCTCAGAGATTTGCTTTTTGCTGCAGATGTTCTGTCACGGTTTGCTTGAATTCTGGGCAGTAAATTACAAGATATGTCAATGTAAAGTGGCAGTGAAATCATTTATCATTAACTTGAAGAGGCCATTATTCAGCTGTGAAAGATGACTGTTTTATGAAATACAAAGGATGAGATCATGATTTAGTGACCAGAAGTGTTCATTTTCCAAAACACAGCAGTATGTTGTGAAAGTGAGAAAGGAAAGGAGCCTAAGCAGTTGATATAATTTTATCTGGATAATGTTTTGATGTTTGCCATCCCAGGTAAAATTGGCTTTTATGAGCCCTGCTGCTGATTAGCAGACACATTTTTCTATTGGCTAACTGCTATATCTGTCACAGATTACAGCTCTCAAAAGTTACAGCAGTACCACAAGCAGGTGCCCTACCTGAGCATCAGGAAAAGATTTAAAGAGGTAGAAAGCTTTCTATCTTTTAAGTGTTATTTGAAATATTAGAGTTTCTAAACAAACACTTCAGAGTCCAGAAATTATAATTTCCCTAGTTTTTTTGACGTAGTCACTGACGCGTTTACCTGTTTTATGAAAATTATTCCCACTTAGATAGCTTATTAGTGCAAGCAACTGAATAGAATAACGTTATTTATCTCTGGGACTAATTTTGTAAAGGCTGAAGATGTGTTCTTTACAGAAAAAGTGAGCATACTATGGAGCACAGTATCAAACACCATCAAGTTATCAATTCCTAGAACAGATTAAATACAAGACTTTGTTTTATGACACAGCCAGTAAAGAATGCTGAAGTGCCTACCTTTTCAAGCTGGTGCATCCCTTCTTCTACGCAGCAAATGGATGCCAATGTTCTCAATGCCTGGGGATAAAGGCACCTGAAACAATCCTGGCGACAGATCTTAAAGAGCGCAACTACACCTCCTGCCTGCCGAGACAAAGGAAAAATCAGAAAAGCAGCACTGAATGTTTCCCTAGTACTTAACTGAGCCTGGGATAAGGGGCAGATTCCTTTAGTAATTTCTCCAAATTTGCTACTGCCACAACACCAACAAAGAGGATCTTAAGCTCACGCAGACAACTCAAGTTGATTAATGCTTATACATCAACTGATGAAAAAGTAATATAGCCTCAGTGGGAGGTGTGCTTAATCAATCGACTTTTACCAATTACAAGCATAATTTAAATTAAACTTGACATTCATGTGAAAATTACGAAGAATTATCAATAGGTAGCAATTGGAGTGGCATTGAAGTGATAGTTCAACCATATGGTATTAGTTTAAAACCGATTTTGTTAGCGTACATTTCCCATTCATCTATACTTCTGAGCTCCATACAATATTTACTTAATGCTAAAATATGAAAAGACAGTCATATGGTTAAAGAGCTACTGAAAATACAGTGGAAATAGGTGTCAAGTTCTATACAGATACAATACATTATCTTCATCCTCTAATATGTAAAAAAAATAATCCTACACTTTTTTTTTTAAATATGGCAATAATGACAAAGATTTGAGTATATCTATATCCTTACAGCAGCTATCATTAATGATTTCCAACACAGCTTGTAAACATGTGTCTTAAAAAAGTTCACATAATGAATGGAAAGATGAATATACAGACAATATGTGAACTTCCTGTGGTGGGGATTTTTTTTTTGGATTATATTTGATTTCAAAATGTTATTCCATCAGGTAGAGTACAGATGCCATATATATTATGTAAGAGCAGACATATAATGAAGAGGAAAGCATTAAAAAAATTAATGACAAATGAAAGATTTCCGACTAAATAATTCAGATTACAGAAGTAAATTAAAAATAGGTGGAATCATGGAGCTAATGTAATATATACCCTTCTTTTGAAGCCTGTTTCAGTAGCCTCTGTATATAATATTTTTCAGATTCACAGAAATAAACTTTTTCTCTTCAACCATTTGTGTTTTTGAAAGCCCAACAGGTTGTACTGACATAAAAGCCCTGGACTACAATTCAGACTTCCCTCATTTTCAGAATTCTACATTTTTGTACCAGTTCTGCTGGAATACAGTAGAGAATAATAGAGCGAGCAAACCTATCTGTTCAGTCTAACAAAAATATATACCAATTTATAAGAAAAATAGAATTTGACAAAATTAACACCTCAAGAATGAACTGTTGCATTATGTCTTTACACATGTATATGCAATATCTGTGATACCAGTGAAAACACCAGGCTTACAGAGCTTTGTTAAAATTTATTTCTGGAACTGTAATAACTACACACGTATCTGTATGAGTTATTTTATATCTAGTATTGCTATATATAGCTTACTGCAGGAAGGTATTTCTGAGCCTTTAAAATAAAGTGGGAAAGAGGCTTTCAGTCATATTTTTCCTTCCACGAAAGGATATTGATATTTCACCCAAGCAGTAATTATCTATGAAAAATATAGGAAAAAAAAGCTATTACAGTGTTGTCCCCAAACCTAAGGTAACTGGGTATTATTTATTTATTTTATTATCACTTTGAAAGTCCCCCACAGTTCAGTGGAATCAGAGGTGATCTGATTCTCTATTTTAGTCATAATAAGCAGAAGTTTGTGGACAACTCCAGTAACGCTCCTGTGATGTTGGCACATTTGCATCAAGCTTCCAGTATGACAAATGGTTGCCCTGCTTTTCCCTCTGATGGACAGGAAGAGATTTATCACTGCATTTAACAGGAGAAGATCTAAACTGTTTATTTTGTGCCCTGTGTGCCATTACCAAGCTGTAAAATATTGATCATGAGTTATGAACCTAGGGAGCTGTAAGTGAAACAAGGAATAGGTAGGAAACACTGAGCCTGATTCTATCACTTGTCAGAAACACTCCCCTCACTAGGGAGCATTCCCTAGGATTTATTCATCTTTTTCAAGATTTGTCCCCTGTATCTTTTGCAACGATGACAAAATTATGCCATCTGACAGGGATGCACATAAATGGGTCAGGTGGGTAAACAGTACCATTCAACAGCATTGAGCTTTGCTTGCTTTGGAGATTAACTTGGACCTTTCCAAAAGTTCCCAGTATGTCTAAGGATGCTTTTATTTATCCTTTGCAAACTGCTTGGCATTTCCGGTTTTTAACCAAATAACACATACGTTAAACGCTGCTGTTGCTGTAATTCAAGTTTCATCTCAGACAGGCTTCACATACTCTATGAAGCAGTATTTGAAAAAGAGGAGAACTTGCTTTACTGCTGGATGACCTACTTCTCTCCTGTATTGGACTGACAGGAAATCAGTTTTGTGGAGACATCTGAGAAGCTGTTCAGAAGGGCTAGCAGTAGATAACAAAAATCACCTGAAATACAATCACAAAAAGTATGTGAAGGAGATCATGAGTATAAAAAGCCCCACTGTGCATAGTGAGTTGAATGAATAAAGAGGGGAGAGAAAAAGCATCCAGCTCTAAGGTGTATTATTTTGCAGTTTCAGCCTGAAATCACTGAAGATGGTGAATTCTCATCGAGCCTTTCCTCATGATGGAGGACATTTATAATTGGCTTGAAAGATGATCTCCAAAGAAATCTTAACAAATACTTGCTAGAAAAGGAACTGACCTGCAAAGGAGGTAAGGCCAAAATGTATTAGAAGCATTAGAAGCTCCAAGATGAATCCTAGGAGCAAGTCATCTGCTGCACATCCATATGGGACTAAAGTAGTCAAGCATTCTCTAAAGAAGGGTGAGATAAGCAGGTATGGCTATCTTCATTATCTTCAGTTTTGCCTCTCTCTCTTTTAGGAAATTATAGCAACCAGACCAATAGTTGGTATTAGACTCCAATTATGATCAGTGAAATTGATTTACTCACAAAAACTTCTTTTTCTTTATCATTCTGTGTCCCAGCACTTATTTATTGTAACTGTGGACCTTAGTTTTACTGATTCTTCTAGTTGTTATGAAGCCAAATCAATTTAGAACTAGTCTGCTTCAAGTAATACCAATTTTTGACAGCTGCTCAAGTCCACTCAAAATTTGTAATTTCTGGGGTTTAGTATCTCCTTATTCTCTCAGAACATGAAAGGTAGAGATTTAACAATGAAGACCAATTTATAAAATTTTAGTATGAAAGATCATAGGATCAAAACCTCATAATGTAATAAAAAGGACTTTTGTGAATACATCCCTGGAATGCAACCCCAGGCAACGATACAGCAAGTTAGTCACACTGTTTGATGCTTAAGCATGTGTCATAAGACTTGACAGAGGAGTATTGTAGCAACATTTGGTTCCAAAGGTAGGAAACTGATCTGCAGACAGAAAACCGACTAAAACTTTTCTGTGGTAGTTGCAAAAACTGCTTTACTTGGTTCTTCCTTCCCTCATTCTCTCTTTCTGTTTTTTAAATTATCTAAACTGGTAGTTTCCATTATGCTGACACCTTGTAGATGAACACTATGTATTATGGTTTGACACTCACAGCTGAATGTTATTTCTTCTTTTAGTTCAGAATGCAAAGATTTTTATTACAATTATATAGGCTTTCTCCCTTCATTTCTTATCTTGCCCTCGTTACTACTAATTTGTTTTAGATACCTTAGACTTTACACTTCTGACAGCTAGTGAGAATGAATAGCTGGCTACCAGGGTGAGTCAGCAACATGACTCTTTCACATTAGATTACAAAGTTATGTGTTTAAAAAAAAAACCAAAAAACCAAACCACAGTCAAAAAATGCCTCCAGGTGGAATAAAATGATAGGTGACACTTCAGCACAGAGGGTTAGCACTTCACAGTCTTTCAATATTTTGGTAAAATATTGGCAGGGGAGTAGAGGGCGGGAGAGAGAAGACTGAAACCCTTACCAAAATGCAAAGTGAGAAACCAGGTCCTATAATATTGTAGCTTTACAATATTGTTATTGTTCTTTGTTTGCATGTCCATTATTTTGGTGTGCATTACAGTTGTAATTTATAGCTTGAGGAAAAAAAGTTAACAACATTGCACAAGATCACACACTGTCATGGAGAGTAAGACTTCAAGGGTACATGAACAAATTTGTTGAGTTTTGCTTTCACTGTAAAGAAATACTTCATTTTTCTGGGTAGTTTTTACCAAAGATAAAATGACAGCTCTCAAGGGAGCTTCTACATCTGTAGTAGGTTTTGAGATCTTTGCAAAACTTGAATCCATTCTCACCCTCTTAATGAGTGGGCACAATTCCAGATTTTGTGTCCGTGTTCCCCCTGCCCCTGCCTCAAAATTACCCTGTGCTTTCACCGTCATAGCTAACTACTCAAACGACTGAATTCAAAGTTCTGGTCTGTTATGATTCCTCTGCCACCTTGGTCACTGATGCAGGCAACTGAAACAGTACAGAAGGTGAAGGATGATGGTGAGTCAGGGCAAATGTATTTCACAGTGCACAGAGGAAAGAGACAACGCAGGACAGGTGATTGCAACCGCCACTGTAATTTGGCAACCAAACACCACTTAGGGCTCTTTGCATAAGGAGATGCATTTACTCACTTATAAACCTGTGACATGTCCAGGTTTTAGCAGTAAATTAATTCAGTGATTTATGGAAGGTCAGACTTCACTTCTGCTAAATTAAACTGTTATGGAATTCACACAATGATAAAAAGCACAAGACCAGTTTTCCTCTGTTTGTTAGTTCTGCACTTCCTCAATTCTCAACTTTTTAACATTGTTTTTGGATACCACTGAGTGGAGCTCAAATACCAATTTAGAAAAAAATAAAACACTCAAGCTGTTGTCAGGACCCACTACATGTTTCTGAGTCTACCTTGTTTGCAGCCTTGAGAATAAAGCAGTACATTTTA
Organism: Falco biarmicus; assembly: GCF_023638135.1. Taxonomy (NCBI): domain Eukaryota; kingdom Metazoa; phylum Chordata; class Aves; order Falconiformes; family Falconidae; genus Falco; species Falco biarmicus. The sequence goes on along the minus strand of NC_079297.1, from coordinate 31,108,184 downwards.
TGGTGCAAACATCCATGTAAAGGCAGATCAGAAGTAAAATGAATTAAATGCTGCTGTTTAACCTCATCTCTGAGCAGACCAAGGGATTGGCACGCCACAAGCAGAAGCTTGTGAAAGTTTTCGGTTCTTTCTTCTTTCTGTATCTGCTGTGGCTGTGATTATCCTGTCCTTGACCTCACACAATGCCCTGCCTTTCTCACTTTTTCAAGATCCAAGTGTCCTCAAAGGCGCAAGCTCTGCAGGAATTACCAGCATAATAGAGTGTGGCAAAGTGGTTCGTTTATACCAAAAATTAGTATCAAATACTCAGTAAACAAGAACACAAACTGCCAGAAGTAACTGTAATGATGTTCCTCTGTAAGAGGAAAATAATGGGTGCAATGTATTTCTAAAATTACATCTTTAATAATATATCTAACCTTCTCTCTACATACAGCTGTAGAGGTTTGCTGTTTCTCTGCATAGTCAGCCATATGCATGGCCAGCTGTAAAGCTTCTCTCCACTGACGTGGCTGGTATTTAAAAACTTTTGTCAGGAGAGACACTAAAAAGATGCCCAAGATGCTGAAGGGCAGGGTAATACCTCAGGTGCTACAAACACAACTGTAGTTGAATCAATGCCCAGAAGCTTGTCGGAGCTTACCATCCTACTGCAATTGTTTGCACAGGCATTGGGCTTTATTAAATCTATTTAAATTTAATAGGATAGTTGTGGTAATAAACTCTGCAGAGTAAGGCTTGCAAACACAGCAAAAATAGTTTCTCAGAGTAAATTTTGTTCTTCAACCTAGATCATTAGTCTCCTGAAATACAGAATTTCATCTTGCACTGTACATTTCAAAACTTGCAACCACTTCTGTGTTAAGTAAAATAATTCACTTGTATTTCTATTTTACTTTGGATTAATCCATATATACTCTTACCTTAGCTACGATACGGCACAGATGCGCACCTTCCTGGGTAAGGCTGAACAAACTACTAATCGCTGACTCAGTGATGTACATACTATCCGACAGTTCTATTTGTCTCAGCAGATTCTGTGTGACAACATAATAAACATAATTTACTTCCAATGATAAATGTTAGTGTTATATTTAAAGATACAATTGAGTGGAAAGTCCATTTAATTCATATCATCTTGCTTCTCACCCAGAGAAAGGAAAAAGAAACACTGGCAGGAGTCAGACTGATAGACAACAAAGTAAACACATGTATCATTGCTTTTGAATAAATGCCAAGAATAGTGATATTTAAAAATAAATACAAATGGAGTATGAGAACAGGTGTGTGTGAGAACATTCAATAAAGAACTCTTCAGCTATTTAGTAAATTATTATTGGGGTTGGCCAGGGATTGAACTAAAATTTTCGGAGGCAACTAATTGTCTTAGTGTAGAAACTGTATCACAAGGTGATACAAAATTTGCACCTTATTTATAAGGAATATTGCTATACCCTTTCTAACAGTACTTTCTAAGACTCTGGGTTAGTCATTATTCTCAGTCTACACAGAAAATGTTGTTGACCAATACAGGGAATTCTTGTAGAGGAATACAGTTTATTTCTCCAGTGCATGAAATAGGTTAAATATTTTTATCTTTGTAAACAGTTACTTTGCTTTTGCATGTGTGCCATTGCAGCTTCACAGAGAAACACAGCTGTAAGAAGAATATGAAGTTTATTTACTTTTACTCTTTCTGAAAGTACATACAATCATTAGAAGAAGAATTAATTGTATTTCTAGAAGGAAGAAGGTAAGCATTTTTATATTTAATCCAACTTTGAAAGAAGTCCAAGGAAACACCCACATTTTACGTTCTTATTTTTACAAAATTCAGTTATCTTCCCTTTAAGAGGCTGTGTTCTCCCATCTTCAGCATTAGAAAAATGTTCCATGAAAGAAGTATCTTATTTCACATTTTTATATGAACCTATCCTGAATAAAATCCTGATACACTGAGTAGGAAATTATACAATTTAAGCTGAGTTCTAGTTTCTCACACAGACACAGTGTGTTTCAGAGCAGCAAACTACCCATAGACAGCGTGGTTGTATGGCAGAAGGGGGCATGCAGCCTGACTGAAGGGCTCAAAAAACTCTTCTTAGAAGTATTTTTATCAATGACCTCTAATCCAAGTCTTCAGCCACAAATACACACAAGATGATACAGAGTAATTAAATCTGCTCCCTTAAAAGGAAAATGGACTAGGATTTCATGTGTATCAGTAGGTGCCAAAGTACCCAAAGACAGAATATTAGCCATGAAGAATTGCTCTTCAGATTAAAAAGCAGACGCATCAAAACAACCAAAAGCTATTCACTGAATTGGCAATGTGCAAAATTATTTACACACTTTAACCCGTATGTGGTATTTTATGTAGTTCTCAAACCCTAACCAAAATGCATTAGTTAACAGCTTGTTAGTTTAACTGTAATTCTGCAGATGTATCCTGGAGATTCTCACCTCCTAGTAATAATCTTTACAAACTATAAGGGATGTTTCTGAAAGAGCCACCTTTTTTTTTTTTTTTTTGCTATCTTACTGCATTCAAGATATGTTAGAATTTAACCAACACCACGCATTAATTTTGCTTTAGCACCATAGTAAATACTATTTAACTATTTCCTCTTCACTAAGCCTCTCATTTCCTCTTTTTCTGCAGGGACAATACAAAATTTCAGCATAACATCACCTTTAACATACAGACAAATTAACTGAGCATTATTACATTTGGGGGCTTTTATTTGAGGAAGGTTAGAGGCTGAAAAGGGATTTCCAAGGAGATCTCAAGAAAGAGATCAATGTAAGTCAGAATACATTGGTTAGAGTTGCAAGTTGCTACTATTTCAATAATGGTCTAACAGAAAAAAATGTAATGTGTCCGTAGTCCCAGACTAATTGTTCAGCGTCCTTATCTACATTTAATCACCACAGGAAACTAGACATCATGCCTGCAGTGGTACAGCTCTGTTTCTGGAAAGTTACACATGTATAACTTGTACCCAACACTATTTTTATCGCTTACTTCCTGGAGTCTAAGACATGCACTGGTTAAAATGTGTGCTGTAATAATATACTTGCTATACTTATATTTTCTAAAAAGTTTAGCTTTTAATGAGACTCAAAACAGGACAGGCTTTTTTTCAAGGTTTCTAAAGAAAAGCAGTGTCTGCATGAAAGGAAGAGAAAATGTGTCCACAGGTCTTTTTAATAAAGATATTTTCCAGAAATTAGATGCCTTGTAGTGAGCCACAAGATCATTTTGTTTGGTATTTGGGGTTATCGAAGAATTTGACACTACAAACGCCTAAATCTCTTTGCAAGATATTTGAATTAGGGATAATAAGTTTGCTGAAAATTGAGAACTGTAATTCTAATTCTCCTCTTAATGGATGTTCTCCCTCAAGAATCAAAAATTTTTAGACTTCTTTTTTAAAAAAAAACCAACAACTATAAACTAACCTGTGCCTCATGTGTTAAAACCAGCTCTATCAACTGGCCAAAATACTGAGCAACGGTAGTGAGCGTTTCATTAATACAAGATTTCATGGACTTCAGTATTTGCTCATCTTCAGTTTGTATGCACCTGAAAAGAAAGAGAAAGGAAAGGGATGAAGGAAAAAAGATGCAAGTCAACTATCATTTCAGCGTGCTGATTGTCACAGGTGAGTTCTGTGTTAATAATGGGGATATAATGGGAATTCAATTGTTCATGAGAACACTATCTTTGTGCCATTAGCATCATACCAGACTTCAATCAAAGCTTTGTCTACATATAGTAAGTATACCATTAAAGGACAACAGTGGACGTTAATGAATAATTTGGGGATAATAATTTACTTCACAGATTGCAGGCCAAATTTTGTTGCAGATGCTCTGTGTTTATACCAGTGTAACTGCTATTTTCCATTTATCCTAATAGTTACAGTCACTCTAGGATGCCTGCATTTCAACTGCAAATGTGTATATCCATCCATCATTCATGACCAAAGAAGCGCTTTCAAAAAATTTTTATTTCTTTACCTTCTTTGCCATGCTTTTATGATAGCAGGATAAGGGCCCAAAATGGATGTGCACCCAGATGAGTAAAGTCCATATACATTTCTAACAGCATACTCAAAAGTAAAATTTGGCCTCCTATGCAGAAAGATTACATACAGCAGTTTTACAGAGTTAGTATAACTATCCTGGAAACCAGCTTAGATAAAAATGGAAAACTTTATACGAGTCATATGAAATAACTAACACTTCCTCACAGAAATGCATTCATTTGAATTGCCAAAACGTACTCCATCCAGGCAGGCCAATATAACAGAAGATACAGTTCAGTTCATCGGTGTCTCCACCTACACAGTAGGTCCCCTTTTCAGATTTACGTGTCATTCAGCCACATCCAGCAACTTTTTTTCAAACAGACAAGGAGGAAGAGGACTGATTTGGGGCAGACACTATGAGATCACAGCTCTCATTAAATTGCTGTGTTTCATAGTAGACTATAAAGTTTGAGCTGTGTGGGTCTGACAAAAAGCAATACTGATCAAGAAATGTTCTTTCCTGATAATTAGATGGTGTCTTTTTCCCTGATGATGCCCTGAGCAGAATGACTTGCACAGTGTTTAAAGTAAATCAAAAAAAGATTGATTGAAGTGTGCTGAAGGAAACGGGGTAACATGTTAGGCAGAGGAAATATCATAAGAAGAATTTTGAAGAGATTATTATTTCCCAGTCTCAGCATCCTGGAATGCAAGGAGCTGAGTAAACCTACAACTGCAATTTAAAGGCATCAGTTTGATTTAATAATACATGGATATATGCATACAAGAACATGCAGTACAACAGTCTCACAACATAGGTTTTCATTCTACAATGCAGGATTTCAAATAATACAACTTAATACAATAGCAAAATTAATATTTCCACTAGAAAAATTAAATTACCTTTCTGTGAATGCTGTAAATTCTGAACACTTGTCTATTAAAAGTTTTTCAAACTGTAAAGAAAGAAGAAGTGGTTTTAAAGCAATATCCATACACACAATTCCTTTTTAAAAATAAATAGTGTTTGTTGACGATAAGTAGATGAAAACCATCCAGAAACATAGTATTTCATATGGACACCCTTTTTCTACTTTTCAGAGTAGAAAAAGTAGAGGTAAAAATGAAGTTAATAAAAAAGTAGTATTTTCTACATCGGAAATGCAAACAAACTCACAAATGGGATATCTAATTACTTTAGTCCAGTAGTCCTCAAAACCAAAATCTTTTTCAATATAATTTATCAGTATTATTAAAATTCAGAATCAGGCCCATGATAAAGTAGGATACAAAATGAGTCAAGAATATTTCTGTCACTGAAAAGGGATTAGAAAGTCTTAAACAAGGAATAGTATTTGTATGTAAGGATTTCTTACAGACTGTTTAAAGTAAGTTTTGATCATTACAGTAAAAAAATTAAACAAGACAAACATGACATCAGGTAAGGCCTCCTACCTGGTGCATCTCTTCTGAAGGATTCCTGGTGAACGTATTGTATTCATTTACCATTGAACGCACATGGCAGTTGACTCTTACTGTCATGCTGTGGACTTTCTGCCATCTGTTCTTCTCCAGCTTTTGAGCAATCCTGGTCAACTCTGTGCTTATGATCCAAGCTCTTTTTAACAGCAGCTGCAAGTTATCACATCTGCTGTATTGTGAGGAAAGGATAAGTTCATTTTGTTCATCTTTTTCAATGCTGATTGGCTTGGACTGGAGAATACACATACATTCACAGTCTGTCATCAACTTCAAATCTTCCATCCATCGCTGAACAGAGTCCACCTGAATTAAGTGCATGCTAGAAGGCAGAGAAAGGAAAGGAATGAGATAAAGCAAAACAACCTTAGAATAAACACCAGCAATATCACACAGCTGCATCCACCTATCAGGTTACACTTGACTGACAAAAGGCAACTAACCAAACAGTTTTCTTGTAGTAACACAGCAATATGCTTTGCTTTCTATTCCAAACAGATTTTGGTTTTTTAATTACCTTTATACCACATAGCCTGCTATAAAGTTATTTGTGAACAAACAGCAGAGATTTGAGATAAGTAAATAGTACATGCAGTGCTTAGGGATATGGTTATTGGGGGATTTGGCAGTCATGGGTTACTGGTTGGACTTGATCTCAAAGGTCTTTTGCAACCAAAATGATTCTATGATTTTATAAATACATTTATAAACCATTATAGATCTACTAATGATATTCAAGATAAGTATATCTATAAATTTCAGGGACAGTTACATAGAGCTAAGGGAAAAAGACAAGTTACAGTTAAAAAGAAAGCTGTAATGTATTTTCAGATTACTTACATTTTCCTTATCTTCATGCAAAAGCTTAAAAGATTCTCAGTGGTAGTTGCTGAAATTAACCATGGTTGCAACAATAAAGGACTGACTGACCTTACCAATATTGCCCCCCACTAGGCCCATTACATCCCCTCTCAGGGCAACTTCATTCACTGGTAATAAAGCAAAGCAGGAGGCCAAGAGTTCAAAGAATTACTGCAAGTTTCCACAGCATGGGAGATTTTAATTTTCACATGTCTAAAACAGTTTCCACAGAATTTACAAATACAAGCATGGGCAATGAATGTAATATTTGCATACAAAATACACTTCCAAAAGTGTACTCAGCAAGAATTTCAGATTTCTGATCTACAACAAATAAAGTAATTTTTTCTGACAGTTTTCATCAGCTGAAGACTCAGTCTTCATTTTTGGCAAGTCTTCTAAACATGAAATACTTCAACATTTTAGTATCTCTTCCTCTAGTGAAAGATGGATTCATACTAAAGGATTCCAAAGAAATGAAGACAAAAGGTAAAGAAGAAAACAAATTCAGTGAAAGCAAGAGAGGTTGGGCTTTTTTTTCCCAAACTTTTATTGGCATCCTACAGCTAGTCTGACAGTATAGTGGATTGTTGTCTACCTTCTAGATACATGCTGCAGTTTTATATGATATTATACCAGAAAGGACAAGAAGAAAGTTTGTATTATAGCCCCCATTCTTTTAATCCAGCCTGATTTATTGCAACTCAGTATCACAGCAGTAATGCTCTGTGCTGTTTATATAAAACCTTACTGTTAGAACAAAAACTGCAATTACATTAGCCAAGCTAAGAATGACCAGGTGGAAGGTCTTTTTAATTCTTGCACTTCCATTTATACACTGAGCACCACCTGAACTCAAGAAATCTCCTTCCAGACCACTGAAGTAATATTCCACAAATGACCAAAATTTATTAACATACATAGGAAAAGTAGCCTCACCTCGACTATAATTTCATAGCAAACAAGATACAAGAGGTCAGTTTCATTGATTCAATCCCCCTTTTCACCATATATGATGAAACTGCTTTTAATTTTAAACTTTAAAGGCTACTGCTATTTAAGGTCTTTATTTCACTCAGCTTTGAATATTGTGTAATTGCATTTCATGATCGATTGTAGTTTGCTTTCTTCTTGCTATGTGTAGTCTCCTTATTGCCTTTTTGGATCTGAAGCAAGGTTTCCTAATAAACAAAAATAACAACTGTAGAAGTTTGAGATCATGACTTATAACAATTTGCATAGTTTGCATGCAGTACAAGATAAACTCATTTGACACAGAGTAATGTATTTTTCATTTCTAAAGTGCACTATGATAATTGATTAAATCTCTGTTTAGTAAATACAAAAACTCCTGCATTATAAATTCAAATGGAAAAACCCTAGACTAGAAAGTTAGTCAGAAAACACAAAAAAATCATTCACATTTTCTTAAATCCCAAAAGCCAACCTTCACTTTGAGAAGAAAGTATGATAGAGTTGTAAAAAAAAAAAAAAAAAAAAAAAAAAAGTACAGATGTTAAAAAACTCTCCTTGTTTGCCTCTGTTCCTTCTAATTGTCAGAAGTACAGCTGTAGAATCTAGGATGTTTTGTCATGAAACTTAGTATTCCTTAAATTACAACAAGACAAAAATAACAACATTAACCCCTTTTCAGACAGAAGGAAAATTACCCTGCTCACTATATCAGTTTTTCTGACACATTGTTCTTTAGAATACACATAAATCATGATCACTCAAGTGAAATACATAAATGATTTCTCTTTGTCCACATCCCCCTGTATTTAGAGAAGATCTTCCCAAGCATCAGGAGATTAATTTGTAGACAATTTTTTTTTATATTAAAATAAGGAAAGCACAAAGTGTGATCATGATAATTAGCTATTATGAATCATATTCCAGACAGCATTTACCCAACTCCAAAAAACAAGTTGAAAATTTCCATTTTGTCTCCCCATTACTGACAAAAAACTATGCCTACAAAATAAAGAGCACCTTAATGGGTCAGACCAAAAAAAAAAAAATAAAATAAAATCTGTCTAGCCCATTATCCTGCTCCAACAAGGCCATTAGGAGATGCATAAGGAAATATGTTAAGAGGCAGAGCCAGACAAGCAACTCCACCTTCCCATCTTCTGGCAATTAGTGGCTTAAGAATTTCCTAAGCCAGAAGTTGTGTCTGAACAGGATGTTTTCACAATTCATGAAACAAAATTAGCCATTAATCCCTTTTTGAACTCAGTTAAACTTTTGGCCTTTCTAACATACAGTGACAATGCCTCTACACTGTTTGATTATTTTTTGTGTGAAAAAGCATTTCTTAGTGTTTGTTTTAAACTTGCTACCTGGAAATATTAACACAAACTCTTTAATTTGTATATGTGAAGATATACTGAAACAATAGTTCCACATTCACCACCTTCATGTAATTCATTACTTTATTTGCTCTACCCTCTCTTCTCTCTGTTTTCTCATTTCCAAGCTACAGAAACTCAGTCTGTCTAGTTTGTCACCATATGGAAGTGATTCCACTCCTCTGATTACCCACTTACTCTCCCCACCTTTTAAAAGAGCCTTTTACTGTTTTCCTATGTCCTAAGAAGTGATGGCAAGAATAAGCACACAATATCCAAGATTCAGGTAAATGACGGATTTATACATTTGAATTACATTTTTTGCACTGTCCCTATTTTCTAAGGATTCCCAAAAATTATTTTCTCTTTTAGTGTTTTGCAGAGAGCTGTTTCATTTTCACTTTTAGAAAATTATTTATTTTGATTTCAGAATTTTTTCAATGAGTGATAATGCATAATTCAGAGTTTGCTATTCTATATGTATGACAAAAGAGACTGTTCTTCAGTTCCATTCCCCTCCTCACATGCACTACTTTATGTTCTTTAACACATAATTTCTTCTGGCATTTTACATTTCGGTGATTCAGTACTGAGAGACGTTTTTTGTTTGCACTTTATTTTAAATTAACCTGAGCAGTTTTGCATCAGCAAGAAGTGCTGCTGTCCTGCTATTATAACTGTTTTTCAGGGCAATAAATACATTAAGCAAGATTGGTTCGAGCATAAGGAACCTTATTGGTATGATTTCCCCAGTTCTGTTTAGCTGAGCAACAGTAGATGGGTAACTGGCATAGAAGCTGAAGTATATAGATAGTAGTTCCCCATCAGTTTGAATTTCTGAATTTAGTATGTCATGGCATATTGACAAAAAAGCAATTTATCTAGACTCTACACTATAAAAGCAGCATTTCATGTAATAATAGTAGTAAAAATAATTCAGTGCAAAATAAAAATTCAAGTGAAAGTCTCCAGCATTTCCTCAAAGTGATTCTATTTTAATTGAGGTTGTAAAATATTTGATGAAGTTTTCAAGAGCACTCAACTGAACTTGAGTAACTAGCAATTTGAATACTCTGAATTCTAGTGTGCTTGCCAAAAAAAAAAAAAAACCCAGAGTCTTTAAGAAATTGTCTTATTTTGAAAAAATCATTTGATGTCATCAGCTGACACCAACTTAGAGCAACAGCACGTTAAAGTATATTGCTTCAAAAGATACTCAGACCTTGTTTCATACAGACATTTCTGCAGTATGTAACACATAGCAGGCAAATTTCATCCTGGAGAAAGGCTCAAAATAAATAAACCTATTTAAATTTTCTAAAGAGAGGCATATTATATTCAGAGTTCTGTTACTAGCATTTCCCTTCTATTTTGCTATTTTCTGTCATCTATTAAGTAGTTTGTTAACTAGTGAATCACAAGATCTTTAGGATAGACAAGATGGATTGACATCTAAAGGGTTGCTCTATCTCACATTGGTGCTACATGAATACAGAAGTGAAGAATTAATAACTAGATCATTTGTTTAAAACTTCCAGCTTCGAGCTCCCTACTACAACTTTACTGGCAGCACATACACTTCTTTTTAAATTGCAAATGTTATAATGAAAAAGAGTTATACCTCCATTTTAGCACTGAGTTTCACTAAGTGCAGGTTTCATGTTTTATAACATTGTGTTGAAGTCTGAGCTGATCAATTCATGTGAATAATTTCAGTGGTTATATTTATAAAGTGTAAAGACTTCTGCTAGTCAAATTATGTTTCCAAGGCTTCTTAGCCTTTTTATCCATTTTCACCTATTATGACAGATTTATTACTAATCCTAATGATAGCATTTAATGTAACTTCCAGATAAGCCTATGGTTAAAATCAATGCCAGTTCTTACAACTGCACCCAAATTTATTATTCTAATTAGCGGTAGGTAATTAATTGGCAACAAACAACTTCTTGAATGGATTTAGCACCCTCTTTGAATATAAATCATCTCTAATTTTTTTCTAATTCATCTTTTCAAAATTATTTATAGGTACCCAATATACTCAGGGCCAGTTTCTACATCAATACAATGGACAGTAAAACTCAACTCTCAGTAAAATGATTTAGTGAAGAGCCATAGAGACAGCTCTTATTTATCCTCAAGTTGCTTTACATAATATTAATTGCATGAAAGAGCCTTGTAGATGTATGATACCGTATTTGCACTGAGTTTAGAAAAATTTTTAGCTTAGAAGATGCAGAATAGCTTTAAGGTAGCTGAGAATCAGACTCATGATTTTCAAGTGAGCACACTTCCTTTGTAGATCATTCCTAAGGTAATACAGGTCTATGAATATCTGGTATTTGTAACTGATGTGGCAAGCTAAAAACTTAGCCAGATTATTTGCTCTGTGTTCTCTTTTCCCCTTGATTTTAAGTCCTTCTTTTCCAGTAGAATCATAGAATCATTTAGGTTGGAAAAGTCCTTTGAGATCATGAAGTCCAACTGTTAACCCAGGACTGCCAAGTCCATCACTAAACCATGCCCCTAAGCACCGCATCTATGCATTTTTTAAACACCTCCAGGGATGGTGATTCCACCACCTCTCTGGGCAGCCTGTTCCAATGCTTGACCGCCTTTCCAGCACACAAGTTTTTCCTAATATCCAATCTAAACCTCCCCTGGCACAACTTGAGGACATTCCCGCTTGTCCTGCTACTTGCTCTCTGGGAGAAAAGACCTGTCCCCACCTGACTACAACCTCCTTTCAGTAGTTGTAGAGAGCAATAAGATCCCCCTGAGTCTCCTCCTCTTCAGATTGAACAGCCCCAGTTCCCTCAGCCGCTCCTCGTAAGACTTGTGCTCCAGACCCTTCACCAGCTTCATCACCCTTCTCTGACATGCTCCAGCACCTCTACGTCCCTCCTGAAGTGAGAGGCCCAAAACTGAACACAGGATTTGAGGTGCATCCCCACCCCTGCTGAGTACAGGGGGACAATCACTTCCCTTGTCCTGCTGGCCACACTGTTTCTGATACAAGCCAGGGTGCTGTTGGCCTTCTTGGCCACCTGTGAACACTGCTGCCTTGTGTTCAGCCACCCATCAATCCCCACACCCAGGTCCTTTCCCACCAAGCAGCTTTCCAGCCATGCTTTCCCAAGCCTGTAGCATTGCCTCTGCAAGCCAACTTCACTAGGACAAAAGGTTAGTTTAGTATGAATCATTTAAATCTTTAGGAAACACTGCTAAAAGTACGTTAGTCCCTAGCTTTCACAAAAGTTAACAGCTTAGTTTAGAATGCTATTTTAATTTCCCTCAGTGGTTACCCAGTCATTACAGTTACTGAAGTCTAACAATTTCCCCAAATGAAGTCAGTAACATATAATGCAAATTACAGCCCTGAAATATTTCTCAAAACAAAACAGCTTAAGGAAAGGTACACTGTAGTCAGCCAGATATCCTGAAGTGTACTGTGGAACACAGAACTCTGTTAGCCAACACCAATCACGCCTTCTATTTGCTAATGTTTCCATAGTAAAAACTTAACTGTTTTGTTGACCAGGGATACCTCACTAGTGCTACTTTTCTGATAGATGATACCTATGAGTCTTCTTCACCTGACCTGAAACCAACAATGGGCTCTCTTTGCCATTTACTGAAACTTCAGTACCATCAAATTCAGTCTGGCATCTGCACTCTGGGATAATGGAATTACTCAAACAACCAGCCTCCTCAAAACTAGTGCTACTCTAGAGAAAATATGTTAAAAACAAACAGCTTGTGCCTTGTTAAACACCCATCCAGTTTATGCAGGGAGGTCAAATGAAGACCAGCCTGTGAAACTTGGAACTAAACACTGCGGTCAAGCTACTGCATTTTGGAAATCTTATGCATTCACCAATATAGAAATGTCTATAAGGAAAGTAAAAAACTATAAACACTTGTAATATATAGGGTATGATGTGTAAATTAACTACAGCTTCATTGCACCTATTTAAAAGGCCACATAAATCATTTAGTGTTAAGTGCTGCACCAATGTTCTTCTCAGATCTTTATGTTTTTCTGAGAAATCCTCACTATAAGCTGTCCCTCTAAAAACGTCTGGAAATATTATACCATCCCAGAATTACTGGCAGACTACAGAACATAAGAAAGACACAATATAAAAATGACAGACCAGTTTGGCTTGCTGATTAGCCTAGGTAAAATCTAGGATAAACTTATCATATATTAGTTTTCTTTACAAAATTAGAGTTTAAGTAGGGCCAGGTCCTTTCCAGCCTCTGTCAACTGAAGGGATAGTCAGAAGGCAAAATGACTAGTTCAAACCGATTTTGTGGATTTTTACTTTGCCCCTGGTACATTAAATTGCTAAAACAGTAGCTGTCTCAAGAAGCACATAAAGCCATTGAATTCACAGAAAGTAAAGGCAGCAGTAACAAAGAATATAATTTGCTGACAGAAAGAAGAAAATGCTAAATGTACCCTGCTATCAACAAGTTAATGACAGTATAAGGCTGCTGACTGGCATGCATACAGGCAAAGATGAACAAACAGTATGCTAATATTAATCACAATGATCACCAAAATACCTCTGTTGAATTTATATTTGTATAGTATTTATTAATTCATATTTGCAACAAATACTATTGCATTAGTAGTGTCATTATAAACTAGTAAACCAACTAAAAATTCCAAAACCAATTAGCTTGGTTAACCCTGTGATATTGGTATATTCAGACTTAAACTGTTACAGACTCAGATCAGACTTGATGGACTTTGATCCAGCTCGAGGAAACCACCAGACAGAAGCAGGCAATTTTAGCTACTTTACAATTCAGACAATGTGGTAGATGGGGAAAAAAAATGCTCTCCCCACTGGCCCTGCTTGAGAGTCCATTCATGTTGAAGTGGGAGTGGGGGACAGCCAATATAAATCTACTGCTCCTACATTGCTTCACCCAAATGTGGTGGCATGAGTTACTGACATGCTTATATTTTTTTAATCTCCATTTGACCACTGGAAAAACCTAGTAATGAAGGTGAACATCAAATTCTGCAAGTGGAACTGATGGAGCACTTGTTGCCTTTTTGTGTTTTTTTTTTTTAATATTGCTCTTTTTTTAATTCTGTCCATGTGTAAGAGTCTGTTACTGAAGGTCAGAGATAACCCATTTGCAACAATGTTGATCATCATATCTAAACAACTCTGCTTCCCTCTGCAAGCTCATTTCAGCAGTCATATGCAATCCATCAGCTACACCGGCCTAGATGTTCTCTGGCCTGAGATTTCTCACTTAGCCAAACCTGCCAAACCATAAGGCAGTTTAGTGCTCTGCACTGAAAAAAATTATAAGACCATCCAATGAATTATCTCCTCTATAAGCCTCTGTTCATTTTTAATTATATTTACAGAATATCAATGTGAGATAAGACAGAAGAGCTATAAATGAAGCAAAAATAAAAAATCCACTGACCAAGCTTTGTGAAAGATATTTGTTCATTTGCTCTGCAGTGAGTAAGGAGATTCCCTTCATTCCTCAGGCAAATTGCTCTTTGATAGCTGGATGAAGTAGCCATTCCCTCCCCTGAAATAAGAAGCTGTTCTCCAATGCACAGACAAAAGCAGTGCTGAGGAGGCAAGATCCCACCACTCTTGTTCTCTTTCCAAATGACAGTCTTCATCTTGCAAAACCATGAAGCAGTTACAGTTTTTCTTAAAAATTAGTTACCAGAGCTGAGAGGTCTTAGCTTTGTGCACAATGATAGAATCCATGACTTTGGACTGTATTTAGTCCAATGTAAGCAGAACAGCATAGCCTGATGGATCATCACAAGGGCAGATCTACTCAGCACGTTTTTACAGCTTTCCAGGACTTTTAAGTCTGACTTGGTGACTGTAAGTACGTTGATAATCTTGAAAGGATGTTGTCATCAGCATGGATTTCAATTGCTAGTTACTGGGTACACACAAAGTTCTCACTCCCATAAACAGCTGGGCATGTTTCCTGCATCATATGACCAAAAAGTCAACAGGGCCATCAGCAGGAAAGAATGTGCTCATGATATTAACCAGAGTTCATCCCAGTTCACCGCTTCCTGATGCTCAGGCTACACTCATAATTGCAGAGGACAATATTCCTCATAGATTTATAAGAACAATATGCTGTAAGACGGAAGTCCTTGTAAGCACCTAGCAGGGAGGGAGAAATAGAAATGGAAGAGAGAAGGAGAAAAACAACATTGGAAATAATTTGGGGCCATATACCATCGAATTGCTCAGACACAATCACAAGCAAGGACTAATTTGGAGACTAACATGAGAGTCCATGAAAATAGTGCCAGTGCCTCATTGAACATTTTTTTTTTCCTCCAAATCTGCCTTAATTTGCAGTTTAATAACAAACAGTACAGCTCTCTGTGCCTTTTTCAAAGGAGTTATGACATGCATTATGAGCAGCACCATTAGCCTTTCACCTTTTACTATTTACTCATTTAGGGTCCTAACCCTACTGATTTAAGTAAAGCCTGGATTACTTAATGAAGGAAGCAACAAGCATTTTACAGAGTCATGAGATCAGTATCACTCAGGAGACTACAGAAATTTGGGGACCCTCAGTCACATCTATTGCACAGCAGCTCTAGCTAAAACTGTCAAAAAACGAGTAAGAAAAGGGTAGCCTGGTGCTGGCTTTTCCAACTTTCACATTGGAACATTAGCCTTTCAACAGACAAGTTAAAAAGATGAAAACTAGCAACACAGTGTCACAAACACTGGAATGAATTGGCAAAAATACCTTAAGTAGTCTTATTCAAATAAGAAAGCAGTTTCTCATCCAACAAATCCAATGTTTATGTACATATAAACTTCTGTGTAAGTCAGAGGACTGAAAATTGAAACTTATGTCATCAAATCCACTCTTCTGATACCAGAAGAAACCAGATCTTGCTCTTCAATTGCTTAAAAATAAACACTAAAGATAATTTATTGTGGGTTCAAAAGTGTTCTATTAAGTGGTTATGATAGAATTGCACTGCTCCAGTTGTTAGAAATTTCTTATTTCTAATCTACATTTCTTAAAAGCCTGTTCATTCCCATTTGGTTTCATCTTTCCTTTTAAATAAGAATTTAACTTCCAGTGCATTTCTAGAAAGCAGAAACATGCCCTCAGCTTCTGTTTGGCCAGACTTAAACAGAATTCTTTAGGTTCATTTTATGAAACTCTGTTACGTTTCACTCCTCCTGCCCTAAACAGCCTGGTAGATCTGTTGATGCTGTGAAATCCGTTTTTTACTGAAAGACTTGACAATATGCTTGACAGCAAATGAAGTCTCACAGTAAATTGCGCAGTGACATTAGTACACCCTTACCTCCACCGGAAATATGTCGCTTCATACAGTGTAGAACCAATCTTTCTGCCTTCATCGCCACATCTTACTGGCAAATGCATAGTCATCTTGTTATCAACTAGTATACATAGGTCCTTCTCCTAATTTTTTCCCCCATCAAATGAGCTACAAATTGTTGCAGACTTTCTTGTTCTCAGGCCCTAAATGCACAACCTTAAGATTTCAATTACTCCTCCCTTTCCTCCAATACTTGAAGTCTACTTCTAACTCTGCTTTCAAAAATAACCCTTGCCATTACCACTTCCTAATTTACCCTTTGACTAATAGCTACTGTTTTCTAGTAATAAACTAGTATATCACTAGTAATTACTAGTAAATTACTATGTGTATAATCTTCACGGAATTACTTTTGTTAAATGGGAAATATAGGGAAATCAAATTTGCCTTATCAGAGAACGATAGAAGATTATTCAGTACAATGCATCTTTGGTTCATGTTTTGGCATCCCATTTCCTGCTTAATCCCAAACATTTAGTTACTCTTTACTACAATTTCTTCCTTTTCCTTTCCAGTTATCTCTTATTCAACCCTCTGTCACTCCTTAGATACAAGCACTATGTTTCACTACTTTCCACTTGCAGTCACTACAAAATTTTGCTAGCAAGTTCAGCAGCCTAGAGTCATTTTCCTGCCTTTTGTAGATCAAGTTGTGTTTTTCTTCACCCTCAGATATTTTTCTTTATCTTTCCATGCACCTGACAGAGTCAAAACTAGACGGTTAGCGTTCCTGTCTGGGCAGAAAATAAAGTCTTTGTTCAATCAGGGTATTACGACAGTGTTTAATACCTAGTACTTACTGATTGCATAAAGTAAGCATTTCTTACCACCTTCTCTTTTCATCTGCACAGTTATTGAATTCAGATAGCATTCATATATATTAAATTGCTTTCCTCAAAAGTCTGACTGGAAAAAGTATAACTGGCAGTATATACTAGATTGGAGTCCTACATAGTCAAATCGCCTCTTAAAAGGCTATTTAATAAACACAGACCTGCTGTGTTAGTTTGCCCAGATGGACCCTTCCTTGTACTTCAGATTAGGATACAATAACACCAATTACTCTTTGTGTGTGTATGGATGTGCATGCATATACCTATGACATTTCCCTTCTCTACACACTACATCCCTCCCAAACCACACATTGCATCTAAGGCTCTGATCTAATTGGAATAGACATTGTTTTACTCCTGCCTTTTGAATGCAATTCAAAATTCTGATTTCTCTTCCCTTTCCCTCCTTCTGCTGATACTATTTTATTCTGTTTATGTATCTACTGCTCAGTTGCCAGAGAGAGATCCCTGAGCCAAGCAGAAGCACGAGATATTTGCAGCCTATTTGCTGTACACACCCAGACTTGTATTTTCTGAATTACTTAGAGCTTGTGTGGTCCTCCAGCCATAATAAATTTACTCAGAGCAGCAGAGTGATCTAGTGGATAGACTCCTCGAGTAGAAATTTAAAAAGTTGGGCTCCATTCTTTGCTTTCCTACTTATATTCTGACAAGTTTTGCCACCTCCTGCTAGACTCTGTCTCTCTCCTCTACTTGGTCTATGAAGTGACACTTTCTTGCTTTTGCACTGACTGTTGTGCACAGCGTTCTGATCTTGATTGGAGTTGCCAGATGCTACTGTAACACATGTAGCAGAGAAAGGCAAAAAAAATCTAAGTTTATCAAAGTAGTCCTGAGAGTTCTGAAGGCCAAATAACCAAAGGAGAAAGGAAATGAGCAGTTATCTTTACTACCGTAAAGTCACTTTTGAATGAGGGACAACAGCTGAAGTGTAAAGAATGCCTGAGCTATAACAGGCTCATCAAAATATAAAATCCAAAGCAAATGGATTCCAAGACCTGAAAAAAAGACAAGAGTTCAGAAGGGTTCTTCAAAATGCTGAATGAGGGGTGGAAACAACCACAGCCTGGTTTCCTGGTAAAAGTAAAGATGAGTGGATTGGAAGTCCCACAGATTGCTCATTCCTTGGAAATAATTAACTAGCAAGAACTTTTCACCTTACTACTGTTCACAGTAATTCTGATCATCTCAGATGTAAAAGAGGAACAAGTGAGAGCGCAAATCTTGGTGACAAGAGCCCAATTTCACAGGTATCAGTCTCCATCTTCAGAAGAGAGCATGTGAAAAGAATTACATACCATGGAGGACAGAACCAGGTGGCTTTTACAGGGACTGAGAGAATATTACAAATGATTACAAGACAAGACAACAGAAGAAAGATCTCTTCTTTTCCCCCTTCTTAGTGCGTAGGCTGAAACAGCATACCTATTTATTCCTCTTCATTTAGAGAGAGCAAAGTCTGGGTCACTGTCAGTGAATCTCTGGCACAAATGAGTTCTCCATGATTCATAAGGTTATATACAGGCTCTACATTTTGCAGTGCATTACAAACAGGACAATGTTTTCCAGAAGAAAAGAATCATTCTGGTATCACTGCACAAAAATAAGTCAATTATCTCTTCTTAATTATTTATTTAGAATTAATAAAATCTTGCTGGCCATGAAAGGAACCTGGGAAACAGCTAACAGGAGTGAAAATTTAGTGACACCATTTTTTTTGCAATTATACATCCCAGATTCAATGAATTAGCCTCTGGCACCAAGTATAAACAAACAGGTATTTTATGCGAGTACAGTGTTTTGCATTAAAAACCAATTAAGGGATAAGTGGTACAGGTTTTCATCCTGCTATAATGCTCTATGATACCTCACATTAGAGCAAGCAAACTGGATGTGAAAATGTATCAGAAATGGAAATAAGGAAACATTCCATAATATTAAATCTGTTATCACACCAGGCTTAGCTAAATAAATTTGCTTCATATAAATTACTGTGGGATAACAGAACTTCCTCACAAATGGGAAATACATGTCTGATACACAAAAAATAGCTGTCTTATTCACTGAATGGTCTCTTTTCCTTTCCCTTTGTCGGTCTCTATTATAAGAGTAAAGCCTCCAGAGGAAGGAAGAAAGCTCTCTGTGTATTTGTCAAGTATCTGATTAACAATCCTTTTCTGCTGCCATCATGTAACCAGAAAATAAGATAACTGACTTCACTGTATAGACATGAAAATACAAGTAGATCCAGTTTTCTATGTGATTTCTATGTTCACTGTTTTCTGGAGTGCGAGAATAAATCAATTTAGCTTTATTAAAGGATTTTCATCACTTCATAAAATTTTCAAAGCACATGCTCAATGGTTTCTCAAAGTCCATCAGTTGTCATGCAGAATGTACTTTTCTGTAGCTGCCACTGTTACAAAAATTCAGGCGGGAATCTTGGTGGTAACTTGGCACACTGACTGCCTTTGCTGTGCAATTCAGATTCTACCTCTCACCTGATGTGTTTCTAAACAGACTCAAACAATGCCATGAAACCCAGATCCTAAATCTGAAACAATTGAAACAGGGTCAAAACTGTGCATTTTGGGCCATCTCTAACTTGAAGGGAAATGGAGTTTCTCTCTCCAGTGTCCCCCTCCCCAAAAGTTGCATTTAACTAAATCCATTATTAGACTGGAGATTATCCCTAACAAGGAAAACAGTTGAATCTTCCTCCTGAAATCAGGAGACAAGAACCAATTAGGTAATTTCCATTTTCTGAAAAATATAGCATTTCTCTTCAATATATTCCAGAAAAGAATAATTTAAATAGATGTGCTTTTCAAAAAGCACTGACAGGTACTCCTGTTCTCCATTACCAATAAAAGAGGTATAAATCACTGCACCCACACCCCCAAACCAAACAAAAAAGTGCCCCCGCTTTCCTGCTTCTCACCACTGCAAAAGCCAAAGACAACCCATTTCCAGTGGACAGGAGAAAAGAAACACCAACAAAGTTATTTAAGGTTGGTCAGAAAGCAAGCATTAGAAACAGCGTGAAGGTGGCACAACTAAAACAGTAACAGTTCACCACAATTTCCCACCTTTAAATTACATTCAATTGGCTATGTAGAAGTATATTTTAAAAAAATCAATACTAAATGCTGTAAACTTACTCCTACAATTGAATCAGTGAAAACAACATTATACATCTTCTGTCTACATTTTGCCAGATATGAACTGACAATAAAGGTTGTGTGCTTATGTCTTTGCTTTTCTCTTCCCTCCCCACCTTTCCCCACCACCTCAACCCTCCAGATATCTGACTTGGATTCAGAAGTTTTGAAGACTTGAAATACTCCAGATTGCACTATTCAGGCCAAAGTGTGATAGTGCAGCTTTGGAGAGCAATACTGGTAGAAGTCTCATTGGTCCTACTGAGATTGGAGAGGGATGGGACAGTATCCTTTTCCTGTATTCAGGATGTATCACCTTTGTTTCAGGGCACCCTTGATTATTAAATATACAGTTGGAATTTCCATCAAGCATAACCTTACTGGAACTAGTCTTTCCTGTATTTCACAGCTGCCTGGAAAGATGGCTGGTGATAACCAGAGTGAAATTATGACAGGGCATATGCTAATCAAGTCATTATCTTACCTGTATCAATATCATATGTATATGCTCACTTGTGAAAACACACATGGTTTAAATGAAATGCCATGATGCCTCATAGGGGGAAAAAAAAGTAATTACTAGATCCAGGAGACTACAAACCAAGTATCAAATTAGATTAGCAGTGGCTGGCCATTTTCTGAGTGATTGTTTTGTTTCCCCCTTCCCCGCCTTTCTTTTTTGTCAAATCAGTTTTAATGTACCAGACTTAACTTGCAGTCATAATGAGAACTGCACATATATGCAACCCATGCTAGTCAAAAACCCAGCATCCATGGGTTAATAACAGGCCAAATATCTCCTGACTTAGTCCATGAAGTAGTTTCTTTAACACATCTTAACTCCATATCCCATCTGCTAGCCATTTGCTATTCTAACATTAAGTCTCATGCAGTAAATTCTGCTGGGAACATTTGCCTATCAATGCATATAAACATATATATTCAGAAAAATATTAGGACTTTTATACTGAACTTAGGCTCAAGCCATCACTTCAGGGGATATTTTTAAGAAACAGAAGTTGACAGAGAGAAAGACCTTCCTCTGCTGGTTTCAAATACTTCAGTGGAATAGACAAGAAACATTATCTTTATGCAGAGGTAAAACAGGTATCTTTGAAATCTCACATATTCAAACAGAAGACCATTTCTCAGCCAATTGTAGTCAAAATTCCTGTTAATCTGTTGCACAGCTTCAGAGTTGAGAAAACCAAATGTGAAGACTTGATAAACAGTCCTACAACACCTCCTTATTTCCCTTCATTGTATTTGCAGACCTAAGCTGTTGTGAAATGATCATCTTATGCTTGTATACAAGGTTTATTCAACTTTCTACCTTCATATTTCTTGAGGACACTGCAGAAAGTAAGTTCTTAATGGAATTCTTTAGGCCATGCTAAATAATCTCTGGGTCACACTACTATTAGCTGGGATACCTTTTGATTGCCTCATCACTCAGTGCACTACTTGTCTATCCCTTGTGCAGGTGCGTAATAGTGACAGCATTCTGAGCACCACAGCTTCACAGGCACCCAGGAAAAAAAGTTGGGAGAATAGTGTTATGGCAAATATCAGTAGTACTTTACTGTCCATTAGAAAAAAGTTTGACTCTTTCTGACATAAAAGAACCTCTGAAATCCTAACATGTCTTCTCTTGTGTAACTGTAGTAAATTAGCTAATCTGTACCACATTTATCTGCTTGAAGTAGAAAAACTTGTTCTAACAAGCTGCAGGGATGTATACAGACCTCTGATGATAATGGGCTGTTTCCACTGTTAAAGCTCTTTGAGGTATAAAACATAACTAGGCTCACTTCTAGTTATAGATTACTTAATGACCGCATTTGGGAAGCAGCACTGCTGTACTCCAGCGCAAGAATGATTGGGGGCTATATATAGGTTCAAATAAAGCTAAGGTTAACATACCTGCAGAAAGCATGTATGATTCTTGTGTTATGTTTGTGAAATATTATGCGTGTTCCATCTTATCAGTTTTCTTTCCCGATTTATTTAATGCCTAGGTGATTATATTTGCCAAAGACATTTCTTCAAAGTATGAAGCAGGTAATAAATGTAGAGGCATATGGGAAGTGTTAAAGGTGGCTTCACCTGTTCTTCATACGGGCTTCCAAGTAAGCAGACTTTTACAACAACACGGGTGTGTGTCCACATACAAACACACATTGATGGAGGGCACAGATGAAATGCTTAGTAGAGTGACGTGACACCAAGCATAAACAAAGCTAATACACATGGAGGGACAACCTCCCTGCGTGGTTTTCTTTGTAACCTTTGTAAGCAATTCTGAGAAAATCTCAGCTCAAGTGTCATTGTCAAAAGCATCATGTATCGAAAATGGAAAGAGCAGTGACACAAAAGCATTCCTTGAGACACACTGGGGGGACCGCAGGAAAAATAGTTCTATGTAAAAAATAAATTATAACCCTCAAAGAGAATAGATCACTCAAAAAATGCCCACAAAAGAGAGAAGTAGAGAGGACAGACTAAGAATGGAACTAAGTTTTTGAAATGTATGGAGCCACTGCATTTTTCCAAACGCAGTTTACAGCTTCTTTCTGGAGACACAAGATCCTGCACAGATTTGCTAGAAAAATAAACTGAAATTAAGTTTTCTATGCTATTGCACTATGAATAGTGTACTGAATGTATATCATACATATCCTGACATTGTATCAAATTAAAAAGCATATAGCCAAATGCTGTCCTAAATTTTAATTGAAAAAAAAAAAAAAACACCACAACTTCAGAACTCTCCAAAGACCTTCCCTGTTTCTCTCACAAGCACATACATGTACACACCAAAAATTAAATTGTAAGCAGAGAGCAATATCATTTTTAGATGCTGGAAAGTTCACAGAGATAACAGGAGAAATGGCTTGAACTCTTGTCTCCCATTATAAAGAGAGTAATTAAGCTTTTTTACTCCAGTTTCCCACCTCCTGAGGACATGGGGCCTGATTCATCCTACTTGGCACGAGCAAAAGCTGAGAGTGGGTGCAGCTGCAGTATAGCTCTGACCCTACTGCAGACAAAGCAACTGTCAGTCTGCTTTAGCTTTCACCTCTGCTACCATAGTCATTATAACACACACAAAGCACTGGTGATGCTGTGTGCCTGCAAACTTCCTCCATGCGTGATATTCTGGCACATTTAAGCTTACGTGCTATACTGCATTGGGATCATTTGAAGAGGTGTGTAAATTGATATTGAGGTCTCAATTTAAATAGTAAAAAATGCTCAATTTGAGCATTTACTCAGGGCTCTGCATTTGAAGCATCTGGAACTACAGTAGAACAATACTGCGTCTGATGCACATTTTTAAATACTTACCTCTTTTGCAGCAGGGCAGCGGTGTAGCAGTTTACTCAGTTGGACTATCTTCACATTTTACCAAGAAAAAGGTCAATCTGTCACCCTACAGTTGAACCACAGAGAACATTCAGTGCAGTTCCAGCCCTTCTTAGCAGAACAAAATGCTTGGGGGAAAAAATAGCTTATTTTCGCCTGGCAGTAGCACACTGATTTCTTTCCAGGTTGCTCCTGGTTCTTTAGCCAAGAGCAATACAATTAGACTCTCTACCCAGCAAAACCAGGAGTGTTTCAACGTAATCACTTCCTGATTCATTCTCACAACATAAATACAGCCCTTACCCCTTCACATCAGGACTGTGCCACAGGAAGTTTCCACAGCCTTAAGAAAAGTTTGTTTCCTTTAAATGAGATAGAAAACCCAGCTTTATGCCTGAACCATTATTGAGGGAAGGTTCTATCAAAAGAATGAAAAAAAAAAAAAAAAAGTGAAGAGACATTGCCATTTTTCTCCATAATGACTTCCCACTAGGTGCACTGAGATATTTAATTTTATTAAATAGTAGCATAAAAATATTGTTACCTGAAATCTGGAAGTCTGAAGACTTCAATGATATTCTCAAGATTACAAACCCAACTTAAACACCTGTGAATAAAGGACTTTTGACTGTTGCAGGCTGAATGCTTGTAATATTCACTAGGTCACTGCCAAGGTCTCATCCTTTAAATCTTAAAGACAGGACAGTATGTCAGATTTTATACTGAAAATTTTAGCCTTAGTAGTTTGATCTAAATGAATTAAATTTGAAAGTGGCTTTTAAAAAGGTGTCATTTTGCATCAATGGCACAAAACAGAAATTTCTGATCTTGAATTCTGAAGCCACTGCCCCAGAATTTTCACGCCTGGACTGTAAGTCAGCCTGCAGACAACTATGGCTCCATTACTTTGGGATCCTGACAAATAAGAGTAACAATCTGAATAGGTATCATTAGCTGAATTTACTGCTTACTGATTCTAATATTTTCCTGCCCTTTGCTTTTTATTCCACTCTCTCCCCGCACCCCTCCAACACCCCCCCACCCCCTGCCCCCCTTCATGCTTACCCAGAAGCAAACTGGCTAACACATACAACATTTAAATCAATTTGATCAAAGTTTGGAAAACCAGTTGTCATGGTTTAACCTGAAACCAGGACACCAGTCTATAAATACATTAAAAGTATAAACATTTTTGTAAAAAGGTGAAGAAACAGGAAGAAATCACCTGCTGCAAGCAGGAGATGGAACTACATTTCACAAGATTCTTTCCAAACCTCCTCCTTTGATTTAAATAAATCTCAGAAATCAAAGGTGAATTAGTGAAGTCATTAAAACAGTAATTTCACATACTGAATACAGATTATCCTCTTCACATATAAACTGTTTCCCCTCAATGAAGATGACACAATTATAATTCCACTCTAATAAAAATCTAATTCTAATAATTTCACAGGATTAAAAAAAAGAAAATTTTACACCAAAAAAAAAGGGTAACATTCTGGCTACTTTTTCAAAGCTGCTCAGCTATGCTATAAGGGCAAAAGAAGGTCAAAATCTTCTGTGATGAGAATATCTGAGGCTCTCTGGCCACAAGCTGGAAGTAGTCAGAGAAGTCACAGACCACACCGTTCACTGCCAGTGTGGTGACTCTACTGGCAGGCCTGTGTGTTGGGAGACCACAGACCCTGTTAAAACTTACCATTTATTTCTCCCAGTTAGCATTACACTGTGTTCTGCAGAATATTTTTTAAAATTAAAAATTTGATGGAATATTGCACTGTGAATGTTTGCTTCCTGGCTAGTTAGAAGCCATGGATGCATAATCATGTAATAATATCCTTTACTTTTCAATTTATTTACTTTAAAAATACAGATAAACCAAATTAATTTAACCTTCTTGCATAAGTAGTATCAAAAATATTTTTTAATTGCTGTAACAAAGTAACTTACTTCCTGCATCAAGGCTCCAAATTGGATCTAAAGTTCATTTCAAAGTGCAAGCTAGTTAAATTCCAAAAATGAAACATTTACATGTGCCCAGATGATACTGAACGAGACATTGTTGCTCTGTAGCACTTCCCAAAATGTTGCTTTCAGCTATCTTGCTATCCACTGAATAACCTCAATCTACTTTGATACCATTTCCTAGTTCTCCCCTTCTTCCTCCGATAATTTTCTCAACTTTCCCCTGTTCTGCTCCTGTCTATTCTGAGCTCAGTCCTGCTGCCATTGAAGATAATAGAAAAATATTTCCATTAACTTCAGTTGGACAGAATATTATGTTCTTGATGCAGATGTTTCCTATATTTCCATTGTACCCCTGGAATAACTTCAACAATAAAGTATCCACAGAAAGCAAGTTAAAAAAGTTCAAATACCTGAAGAATGGTCTATACATGCAACATAATAAAAAGTTTTTTCTTTAAAAATAAGTAAAAGATTGCATACCTAAAGTCCTTTAGGCACAGTGCCCTAAATAAAATAACATACATATATAACATATATACACACACACACACACACACACTTCATCACACTCTTTAAAAATTCTGTAAGGAGCTAAAAGAATCAACTGGTATTGCTAACAGTCACATTTCAGCTTAATGTTAAACTCCTGTATGCATTTCACTCCATCACTCCAAATCCCTCAGGGTTAATATGAGCTCAGAAATCCAACTGCTAACAGACACTAGTAAATTTAATGAGACTAGAAATGAGGTCAGACCAGCACATTCCTTAAGATCACTAAACTATTTGTCAAAAAGGGAAAAAAGAAAAAAAAAAAACGTTTACAAAGTTGTTGCATTGTTCTGCTAGCTTTCGTAAATCTGCTCGTTACAGGTTACTGAACTGACTGCAATATCCTCCCACCATCCCCAGGCAGCAGTGAACCAGATTAAGAGAGACCAGGCAATTAAGTAAGGAAGAAAATCCCAGGAAATGTGAAGTGACAAATATTGTATTTAACACAATATGGTACTAGTATTTCTAGCAAATAGCTGAGAAGACAAGTCATAGTAAGATCATTAAAATATCCTTAATGAAGTGATTTATTTTTTTAAAATCAGATTGTGGGAAAACACCTCAGAAATAACAAAGTATGGGTAATTAATCATCAGCCTCTGTTATAGCCACAGTTGTAAAGACAGTTTAGTGAATTCACTTGCCAGGCAACACCACTGTAAAAATGGTGGTAAGATGTAACACATAGAAAGAACATGTTTCTGTCAACAGTAACATACTCTTCCCATTTACTGAAAGCAGCTGCTGGGTAGTATTCAACATTACCAACCTGCAGCAGTGCAACGGGATGATGCACATGTATTGGGCACAACAAGGCATATGAGGTCATAACATATCAAGTGCTACGTAAGTATAATTAAAATAGCAACTTGTGGAGATAGGCTAATAAGGACTTCCATTGCATTTCCCCAGCTGAGGCGGAGAAAGGAAAGACACAGGAAGGTAAAGTGGCTTGCCTAAGGCAAAAATATTAATCAGCATTTCAACCAGGGCAGAATCAGAAGGAATGACATATAATGCTAAATCAAAATTAAAGTTTCAACAAACCTTACTCCCCTTCTGAAAGCAGATGGCAACACTGTCTTTTCTCACAATAAGGTAATAACAAATTCAGTGAATCTGCTTTCTTGAGCATTAAGATCCCTTCATTAGTCTGATCTCTTTTCAAGTTGCATGGAGGTGTATTCCCATTAAGGAAGACCACTTGGCTCTCTTCCCTCTTGGTTAGCACAGTGAAGTTGTATGTCCCTGGAACACTTCAACAAAGCTTACATTTTATACAGGAAAGATATTTCAGGTATACTTAAGTCAACAGACAGGATTTCATCCTTAATTGCCTTCTAGGGCTAACAAGAACGATTGCAGCTACTTTACTAACATGATGAGAACAATAATATAGCTCAGCTGCTAAAATGAGGCACAAAAGTGTGGATCTTTATTCTTGGCAGTGGAATACTAAATTCAGATTGCTTGGTATGCACAAAATTGCATAGAAAGTCAAGATCTCCCAGTAGTTTTGCAAAACAGGTAAAAACCCCATACTGTAAATGTAAAAACAAAGATACAGCCTTTACTGTAATTTGTCTAAGTTCATAAAGACCTGTAAAGTAATCAAGTTAAAGATTAAACACTGCATGCTCAATGTTTTCCTTGTAAGCTGTACTGTTCATAGCTAATGTATGTAACTTTGCATTCCTGAAGGCTCCTTATAACTTGCAAACAATTTCATGTGTGACCAAACTTGCTAACAAATAAAAAAAAAATTTCTAAGATTCACACCAAAACCTGCAGTCAGTGCAGCAAAAAACTTCTCTGTACAGTTCACAGGCAGGGCTTGAGGACTCCTATACTTATGTGGAACAGAATAGGAACAAGGATGCAGCCAATTTCAGGATGACCTGCCAAAGAAGGCTTTACCATTTCCAGCTCACAGTTCTTACATGCAGGAGACAGCATCTGAAGGCAGCCTCAACCCCTTCAATGCAGCATCACTGCCGGGCACACAGCATTGCTCTGCGACCACATGAGACATGACTGCAAGATACAGGCTTGAGTTCTGAGAGACACAGCCCTCTGAGTTCTTCCCATTCTTAAGTGCAAGACTGACCACTCCTTATCTTGTGTGTCACAAAACATCAAAGTATCATGATCCTTGTTTCTTACTCTATACTCCTTTTTCCTTTTTAGCCATATAGCTGCTGGGAGAGGTTCCTTCTGCATATCCCTTCCCCACAACTAACACACTGGGTTCAGAAAGAATATGCTTGCAGTTCAGGCATAGTATTCTTCGATGCCAGGAAACACACAGACAATACAGAATCCAAGAATGTGGCTCCTACCAGCTATCAACAGCGGAAACATTGTTACATAACATTATTGCCCAACAACAACTCAACCAAAAAGAGCCATTTAACTTTCATGGTAGATCTGGGAGGTTTTTCCTAAGGCTTTGCAGCAAATAAGCAAGATGCCTGGATACTTTACTTAAGATTGTACCAAAACTAGACAGTTTCAGGTTTTGAATTTTGTCCTTTTTTTTTTTTTTTTAGGGGGGTATGTGTGTGTCTGCACGCATGTGGGACACAACCTGTGAACAAAAAAGGAAGACTGTTAACACTAAAACAGGTATAAAGTGTAAATCATTATAATAATAGACAGACAATGCTGAAATAAAATTCTGAATTAAAAAACAAAGATGACAATATAAATACAATCACTTTACAATTTAAAAATTCCATGAGCTTCACATAGTACAGCTGATACATCCCAAAATTCCAAGAATCCATCCACATTACTATACACATAGACTTCACAAAGATAAATATCAAATTGCAGTAAAAATATTTGGTAGACAAAAAGAAATCAAAGCGTTTGTGTCAATTAATGCATCATTCACATTGTTAAATTCACAAACAAGACAGACTACTCCCACATGCAAGATAAAAACTTAAACACATAACTAGCAAGACTGTCTGCTGAAAACAGAGCACAGACATCCAACAGGAATGGTAGAATAACGTGTAACCCTGATCAGCATTTCTTCATAAATGTGCTACAGAAAAACAAGTATGATGAAGATTGGAATGCAAGTAAACATAGCCAACCACAAACAACACACGAATTCTTTGCAAAGGTCTGGCTAGTACTAGGGAAAATTTGCAGAAGCACAAACCACAGAGTCAAAGCCATAAAAAAACGGCTGGAAGAACTAGCTAAAGGGTGTAAAATTGTCAGGATTACTGATTTGATGTCACAATAAAAGTTTCATGCAATAGTTGTGAAGATACGGTCAGAAAGCATCATCTATATCTAGCAGATAAGGTAACCTAACATTCAGGCAAGTCCTGTTGCTGTTATTTCAGACATTAATTTGAGGGTACTTTCTGAAAAGGATACCAAGTCCCAAACACAGGACATTTGTCAGGCGAACAGGGACTGCAATTTCTCTAACACACAAAAAGAGTTTTCTATAAACTTTATCTATAAACTCCCACATTTCAAAAAAATGCATTCTGAAAATAATCAGCCAAAGTTCTATGGTTAAGCTTACACCAGCAGGAGCTTGACCTCTTTACAGTGCTTGTATGCCACATACTACGAAACATGTTACTGACCCTGACAAGAGGGTTTAAAGATAAAACTCTTAACTGTCTGTAAGGATGAAAGATGATACTTAATCACTTTAAAAGTTCACAACTAACAGTAAGCCACAAATATGCAGTCCCAACTTTCATGAAAAAAAGGTCTAGTGAGGCCAGTTGAACAGATTGTTTAAATTCATCTATTTGTTCACATTTTAAAGTCATCATAATTTCACAATTACTATAATAGAGAATTATTCAAATTGTCTTCAGATTAAAAGCCAGAATTCTTTTATGACTTCTATAGTTCAACATAAAATATTTTACAGCATAGCTCTGGGAAGCAATATAGTATGTTTCCATAGCATGCTATACAACTGAATATAAAGATACAGTGATAAAACTATCAGAATGAAAAAGTTAGGAAACATCTTGTATTCTGGCAGACTTGTACTTTTATCCATTTTTGGGGTGTGCAATTGAAATGCAATTATTTTACTGCCTGCAAGCTAAACTGCTGACCTGCATTTTAACATCCTGGATGTAGGAAGAGACATTTTATCCAGGGATTCAAAACAAAACCAAAAGATATCTCTTGATTTCATATTCCTCATGAATGCCACCCAAGTGATGGCAAATCAATAGTCACCACTTTACTAACCTCGTCCTTTGGATTCAGTCTGCTAGCATACCTGAAAATCCTTCCCAGAGGGGCCATATGAATACACAAAATCTGCGTTAACCACCATCAAAACTCCCACAAACAACCCAGCTTTCAGTTTGGTTACAGGTGGAATATAAATCACTAAAATCAGATATACTCCGTAGTAAAGCAAGCTGCCTTTCTAAAGCTATAAAATTTTTTGCAGAATTGTTATAGGTAACAAAGTGAAATGAAAAGAATACAAGGTCATTAAATGAGGCATCATTAGTGTCTTGAGCTATGCAATAACTGAATTTATTCCTTGTCACCCAAAAGTAACTTTATTGCTTTATTGGCAGAGCACTTTCTCTGTAGTACTCTTCTCCTACAGCTTACTGCAAAAAGAGGTGTTGTGTTTTGTTTTTTTTTAAAGAAATTCAATTCCCCAGCAAGCATTCCATTCTTGAATGGTTTTTAAAAATTTATAGTGCAGTGATTCACAGAGTCATTCGTAAGCACATTGAACTTAGAACTCTGCAAATCTTCAGTTCTAGCTCTTGTATTATAGATAACATTCATTTTTTTCCTCTATAGTTTCTTACAATCTTTATCCGAATGCTTTAGAACAGCCACAAAATACAAGTTCCTGACATCATCCAAATAAAACTGATTATAGGGAATTGTGGTGGGTTAACTCTGGCTGAATGCCAGGTGCCCACCAAAGTTGGTCTATCACTCGCCTCCTCAACCAGCCAGGGGAGAGAAAATACAACAAAAGGCTCATGGGTTGAGATAAAGACAGAGACATCACTCAGCAATTATCATCACTGGCAAAACAAACTTGACTTGGGGAAATTAGTTTAATTTATTACCATTCAATTTGGAAAAACACCTTCCCCCAACCCAGGACTGACAATTCCCAATTTCTCTACCTCCCCCCCCCCCCCCCACGAAGCGGCACAGGGGAACAGGGATTACAGTCACATGTTGTTTCTGCTGCTCCTTCCTCCTCACGCTCTTCCCCTGCTCCAGCATGGGGTCCCTCCCACAGTAGTTCTCCATGAACTATCCTTCCCACAGGCTGCAGTTCTTCACAAACTGCTCCAGCGTGGGTCCCTTCCACAGGGTGCAGTTCCTTCAGGAACAGACTGCTCCAGCACAGGTCCCTCACAAGGTCACAAGCCCTGCCAGCAAACCTGCCCCAGCCTAGGCTCTTCTCTCCACAGGGCCCAAAAGTCCCGTCAGCAAGCCTGCTTCAGCACAGGCTTCCCGTGGGTCACAGCCTTCTTTGGGCATCCCCCTACTCTGGCATGGGCTTCTCTACAGGCTGCAGGTGATCTGCTCCACCATTAACCTCCATAGGCAGAGGGGGAGAGCTTGCCTCACCATGGTCTTCACCACAGGCTGCCAGGGAATCTGCTCCGGTGCCTAGAACACCTCCTGCTCCTCCTTCTGCACTGACCTGGGGGTCTGCAGGGCCGTTTCTCTCACACATATCCTCACTCCTCTCTTCTGCTGGTGCAAAATTATTTTTTCTCCCTTTTAAATTATGTTATCCCAGAGGCTCTGCTACTGTCACTGATGGGCTCAGCCTTGGATAGCAGTGGGTTCATCTTGGAGCTGGCTGGCATTGGCTTCAGTGGACATGGGGGAAGCTTCTAACACCTTCTCACAGAAGCCACCCCTATAGCTCGCCCTCCACTACCAAAATCTTGCCATGCAAACCTGCTACAGGAATGTAAGATTCAAATTAGCAGGGCAAGTTCTATACACAGCAAGTAGCCTGTAAAATACAAACAGGAACTACAACTGTTGTTTTCTACTTTGCATGGAGTGCTTGTCAGACAGGAAGTTTAGTTTTGCAGATGTAGGTGGGAAAAGCCAGAAATACAGAACAAGCCACTGAAAAACAGCGGCAGATACTGTAGGAAACCGTGAAATAGAAAGAATTCAGCCCTTAGAGAAGGTGTCTGTAAAGTGTAAGGATGTATACAATCACCGATTAGACAAAGCATTTACAGCACTTGTACTTAAACATGATTTTATAATTAATTATGAACTTAAGCACAGTCTTAACAGTTGTGCATACTTACAAATGGATTGCTCATTCTTGAAGAGTCAAGTGCTATTAAAAATAAAATGAAAAAGGCAAATTTTGTGAGGACAGGCACTAGTAACAGAAGTGGTAACTAAGTGCAGAAGCCATGCAGATACAAAGTAGAAAGGTAACAAGAACAGATAGTTTAAAAAAATAGACCAGAATGAGTTAAATGGGAATTACAGAAGCCTAATCCCTAAGAATCATTTAGCTGAGAGGTTCATATCTAAGAAAATAGGTAGCTAACCGAAAAGGAAATGTTTCAATGAACTGACATGCAACCAAACAAGTTGCTGCCCAAAATTCAGTCAAAACCAGAGCTTCACTTGAACTCAGGCCAGATGAACAGGTGGCATCAAAACCTAGATTCCCATCACATACAGAATACAAGGGGCAAGAATCATTGACTAGCCGAATAAAAAGGAAAATATCTGTGCAATTTTGGCCAAGACTCAATTTTTATGACTGGATAACATAATTTCCCTGCCTTCAACTCTTGAGAACTAAATCACCAAGTATTTGTGAAATTTTAGACACTCTAGGGATAGAAACCCAGTAGGTGGATTCATTCTTTTTCTGACAGCCTTATTTGGAGTTCTATTTCTTAATAAAAAACTTCTGAACACAAGATTAAATATGTTGAAAGGCTCTTCACATATCTTATACCTCAAACTCAGTTTGTTATCAAAAGACCTCTTCTCAGCCACAGGAAGCTCCAGAAGCAAAATCTGATGTGAATAGTCCTTGAAACAATTCAGTTCCTGAACAGGTAGAAACGTATCTTACTCTACAAAGATTTTTTATTTGTTTTTAACCATACATCTTCCTTCCTAGGAATATTTTGCCACGTGTTGGGTTTCCTTGCATGAGAAATGCAGTTTCAGTTATTAAAAAAAAATCCATTTTACAGTGCTATGTTTTTCATCTCATATGCCCATATGTTCCATAAAGTTCTGCAAGTCTGTCACCCTAATTTGGCAGAGAAACAAGTGGAATCCAATGCAGTTTCTGCAGCATAGAAATTCTGAATTTCTCTTGCTTGTATTTCAAGTCTCACCCTTCAGCAAACTTTATCTGTCAATTCCAAACTAGGTCTCAGTACCTTAAGCTACTGTTAACTCAAGAGCCATCGCAGTGTAAGCCTTGCAATAGGTCTGTTGCTATGTTGCCATCTCAGCTGTGTGAAGGCTTCTTGCACAGACCTTCCTAAGGCCCTGTTCTTGCTGCATGTTAGAGAAACACATTCCTCAGCACAAACTATTATTTCTGAAAATGTTTCAAATCTGAACTTGAAGAGCACATCGATTTTTGTGAATTACACTGGCAAATACCAGCTACTGGGTTTGGTCGTGGGGCTTTTTGTTTGGTTTTGGGGGAGTTTTGTTGTTCTTGGTTTGGTTTTGGTTGTTTTTTGGTTTGGGGCGGGGGGGGGGCGGGTGGTGGTGGTGGTATTTTTTAACTACTCCATCTATTTCAGGGTACTTGAGTTTGAGGCAAGATGGTTATAATTCTACCTGGACTTAAAAGACATACTTCTGTTAAATCAACCATGTTCTTGCTTTCATTGTAAAGTCATGCCTATGACAGGATTTTTGAAGTAATTTTATGAATCTCCCATGTTCAGTAATTTCCATCATGTCTTACATAGTGTACAGACCAGATATAGTCACTACAGCTTGTACAGCTCCTTTCACCAGAGACAGCATGCATGCACAGTGAAGAGATCTCCAGCTGTCCCACTACCTACCATGCAGATATACAAAAATAAAACTGCAATAAATAGAAAAACTTAAGATGAGTAAGAAGTAGGCTAAAAAAACCCAAAAGGCATACTGGAAAGATTTCTTAAAAGCTGACAGATATTCTGACACTGATATACTTAATAACAGAGGACATGTTAATCTGAACTTACATAACAGGACACCCAAGTAGATCCTCTACAGAAGTTACCAGAACACCTGCAGATACATAGTACCTTTTAAAGAGCAATGCAGGGCTATAAATATGCATGGCATGACCTCATTCATTGTTCTTTCATAGGACAATGTTCTTTAGTTCAACAAAAAAAAAAAGGAAGAAAGTAACAAAAGGAGGAAGGACTGTCTTTTGGTTAAGAACCGGGAGACAGGAAAGCTAGATTCTATTTTTGGCTCTGCCACAGAAGTCCATTATGGCAAACTTTTCCAGCTTTAGGTTATCAAATCAAGGAAGTGATTTTGAGAGATGAAATGCTACAGAGGACTTAACCACAAGTACCTATATTTGAAAGGTTTGCCTTCTTTCTCTGCCTCACCTCCATCTGAAGCAGTGATAAAAATTCGCATCTATATCCCAATGTTGATGTAAACTTCCATCAGAAAATAACAAAATAATAGTATTAAAAACAGGAAAAATGAACTAATTTAGACAACTATTAGGTTAAACTTACTAGTCCTCATACACAAAGTATTGGCCTTTTATAAACAAAAAAAAACCCCAAACCTTTAAAGAATCAGCATTGCCCTTGGTTTGTATGGAAGTTGAAATTATAACTTCCAGTATCATCATTCATTTTTGAAGCTGTAAGGATGTTTAGACAATGTATTAAACAGTCTAGCAGTGCTGTATTTTTGAGGATAAGGAAGACAAATTCTCTCTGCCCCACACCCACTTCATTTTCCAGAGTACCTCCAAGATATATAGTCTAAATTTCAACATCTTTCAGCAAGATAAGGGGTTTTATCAGTTTGGGATTTTTGGTTTGGTTTTTGGTTGATTTTGATATTGTTTGGGGTTTTTTGGTGGTGGCAGTGGCAATGGGGTTTTTACCTGATTTCTGTACAAGAACTTCCTTTATTGCTTTTTCAAAAATGTCTAATCATACTGTATTTCTCACAGGTGCAACACTGAACTGAACATGTAATCTAAGAAGCAAAAACAGTGTCCTATTTCACTTCTTGTTATGAGTACTTTTTCTTTAGCTGAATGACTTCAGATTCAGCGCTCCAAATGTTGACTTTAGTTTACCATCCCATATAGAAAGTACAAGAAACCATGATCACAACAAAAACCCTGTGTAATTTACAATTTTAACTTTAAGAAAACAAAAGGCCAATGAACTTTCATTAGACAGGGCAGGGGGAGAAGAAAAGAAAGGCAGCTTCTTTTACATTGGCTCTCCCATCTGGAAAAACCTCACCAGAAATATGGAAAAACAATACCAATAGAAAGATGTGAGGAAAGAAAGAGTCATGACATTTTTCAAAAGCTATACTAAAATAACTACTGTAGAACAGGGATACACACATCTCTAAGGAATATATCCACACTTCACAGGCAGTAGTGAACTGGCCATCACTTAGGGCAACAGATTATTTTTTATGGTCCTGTAAAGTGCTTTGTGTAGGACTACTGACAGATTTTTGAGAGTAACTAGATCAATTCTTTAGAAAAGTGATCCACTTCCAACTCTTTTCACTCCTAAGAGTCAAAACCATCACTAATTTTAAGTTCCTAACGTGCTGAAACAAAAAATAAAGTTTGTTACAATTATTGTTTTTTCCTCAGGATATAGTTTTAAATACTGTATCAATAGCAGTCTAGATGTCAATTAGAGAAAGCAGGTCTGACAGTATGTTAGAAAACCACTAGCACAGTGACTCAATACCCTAGAGACTTTCCAATACAAGCTGTGATTTCCCACAAAATCTGAGGTGAGAGAAGAGTGTAAATGATTCATGCAGCATAGAGACTTGGTTTCAGTCCCCAGCTCTAAATTCCTTATACAACCAAGATAACTTGACTTTAATAGCTGCTGTGGAAACACTTGGAATCAGTTTATATGTGTATGGTACACTTTTCCTATGTATCAGATACTGTTGCTTGGAGATGTGTCTGCTTTTACTCCTGAAAGATTCTGACGTAAATATGAAGCCAGACATAGTTGTGGTGCTACACAGGACTAACCTCAGCTGGATTTGTGTTACCTTTTTCTTGTGACAGGACACAACAGTGTATGCCCTTAAGTGAATTCAAGTCCCTCTCAGAAAAAGCAGAAGTATGACCTGGAATCCTTAGACAGGCATACATCCTATGTTTGGCTACAGGGACAATAAATACATAATACTTGAATCTTGT
This sequence comes from Falco biarmicus, assembly GCF_023638135.1. Taxonomy (NCBI): domain Eukaryota; kingdom Metazoa; phylum Chordata; class Aves; order Falconiformes; family Falconidae; genus Falco; species Falco biarmicus. The sequence goes on along the minus strand of NC_079297.1, from coordinate 31,071,730 downwards.
TAACTCTTTTGAAACCTGACTTAATCCTTTGAAAATCCCTATAGGATTCATATCACTCCTTTCTCCAACCCAGTGAAACAACTTAATCTCACATAAATTCCATTTCTTTGGAAAAGCTATTATGTTGACTGTTTAAAAAAAAAATAATCAAGAGAAGCATTTTGTACAATTCCTGGGCTTTATTGATCTAGTCCATACTGTGTTATTTCTGCAAAATTCTTAGGTTAAAAACATATTTCCTCATTTTCAGTTCCTGCCTACCTGTGCCTTCACCTGCATCACCACTGACAACTTCAGCCTGCCCATCTTGTTACATGGGCTTTCTCATAAATAACTCAAAGGGAAAAAGGATTCTCTTTAAAAATAACAACAGAAAATAAGAGCTTTTTATTTTCTTGAAGGTGAGGGGATATTTATTTATTTTTAAGTTTCACTATATAGAATTGCCCTGCTGAGCCAAGCTGTTTGCCAGAGCGTAGTGTTTGCTGTAAGGCCTGGGCCAGATCACTGCTTGTGCTAAGTAAGATACATGGTAGCATAGAGTCAAAGTAAGGTGGCATGGTTTTGTTCACATAGCATGGCAGAGTTCTGCTTCCCTGAATGCAGTAGAACTGACCTGCAGACAGTTTCCTTTTCCAGAAATCTCTAGCTTACAAAATTCAAGGCTTTTCAGTTCTGTGTTGCTGTTACCTTTGAGTGCTGCATGCATTACTCTTACTCCACATTTCTAGGTGTTAGCATAGAGAGCCTGCAGCTAATTTCTCCTTTTATGTATTGGGAGACAAAATTTGCACCACCAACCTGGATCAGCCCTTGTCACCCACAGAACCTACTGCCTTTGGTTCCCTTTGCAGCTAGTTTGCTACTGTAATAAGTGGCTTTACTGGTCCATTTTGCAGCCTAAGTTCTTGGCATAGAAGTTAGCATTAACAACTACTTTGACTTTTGATCCAGGATTCAACTTCTGGAACCCATTAATTATCACCAAGCAATCAACCCCTATGTCTGTCACCTCATCTGACCATTGGGTTAGCCTGAGCATTTGCATAGCAAAGTCATTAGTCTGTCTTCACTACTGTGTGCATCTGAAGTGATATTCCATGGCTCCATCCCATGGAAGAAAATGAAACAAGGCAGGATACCTCACTGCTGTTTATGCTAGTCCACTCCATGCTGGGGTATTCAAGGCTCCTAGGACTCACTTATTTCCAAGGCAAGTTGTGGCCAGAATCTAATGAACAGTACCAGTTAGCTTGGCACCCGAGATCCCCAAACCATGTTCCTCCACACAGTATTTCTTCCAGAAGACAATATACTTATGATTTTACTGTGACTGTGAACTTCATGGCATTACCAAAGTATCAGCTGGAAGACTCTGGTAGGGGAATGTAGAGAAATACCAAATTCCCAATGAAGAAAAGCATTTCATTTTGAGGTTGCATGTCAGCAGCAAGTTAATTATGATAAAGAATTACAATCTGACCTGAACAAAGAAGACTAGGAGCAAGACTGAAGTTTCAATCCTTTTTATTTCTGATTTTATTCCTGCATTCAGCAGACACACACACACACACACCCCCCCGGAAAAAAAAGAACCTGAAGAGTTGTGCTACATATCAAGACTGTAGTTCACCGAGGATGTAGAAGCTGTATTCATTACTCTTTTTTTTTTTATTATTTTCATGGAACCTCTATTATGCTAGAAGTGAAACTATACTACACAGATACAGCTACTAGATGCTGACCAACAGCCAGATTTTAAAAACTTGTTGATTAAAGTCACCAATGTCTCGTATCCCCCCAGGGCACCACAGACTGGAGAGATTATGCTACAAGCTTTGTATCATTACCATAGCTACACCTAAAGAAAGTTCACCAGGTTAAAGAAATTTCTGAAGATAGCTGAAAACTGTGAATATAGTGCAGCAAGTTCCAGCTATTTCCATCATGACAAAGAACTGATCCAGTAAATAACAGTCGCATCTCTACTGCAAACGTGTTCATCCATTTAAAATGACTGCATATTCACTGTCATGATTTACCAGACTTCAGGTATACAAATTTGCAAATGCCTTGAGAAATACATCCCAGATTTCCACATTCATTCTCAACATTTTGTATGAACATTACCTAAACCTGAGTTTAAAAATGAGTTTTTAAGCATCTTTGCATCCTCAAAGTGCAACTGCAGCCTTAGAAGCATTTAATCACTCAAGTCTGGATGACAGAGTGCACCACTCACCGCTGAACTGGTAATGGAAGGGAATCTAAGTGGTCCTCGCCCTTAAAAGCCATATTTATCCTATTTTCATGTGCACCTCTCCATAGGCTGGAATCTAGAAAAAAAAAAACAAAAAGTAATTTAGTAAATCCAGGGAAACTCAGACCTCTTCAGCCCAGGGTGGCATGGCATTCTCCTACTGATCTCTGAAGCCAACTCATTAACAACAATTCAAAAGGCATCTTTTCCTCAGGCTACCACACAACTCCAGCAGATAATGAAGGCCACTAAGTAAATTTCATGGCATAAGGAACATAGGGTTTACATATTCCTGAACTTCTTGGACTATTGCACAGGTCAGAGTCATCTGGGTTGAACATTGCTGAGTTTATAGTGAGTTATTTTTTAGCCTAATTTATTTTGAATTTACTTGAACTCTGGAGGAAATAGATTTAGTATGATTGTAATTCTTCAGGTTATTGCAATCATTCTCATGAAAGAAAGCAAGTGTATATTATGATTTCAGGATCATTTTACACTACATTTAAAGAAAGGCCCTTGATGTCTAAGTTACTGAAGTACTGGATCCTTCCTTCCATGGTAAATGATTTCATTTTTCTGTTAATTTGAAATGCTGTACACATCTTTTTCCTTTATACCTGGTGACCAAGAGATGCATCCAAACATTATTGTACTACAGAGGCAAGACAGAAGGAGAAAGGAGAAAGAGAGCCTCCCCATTTTCGCCAAAAGGAGTCATGCAGTCTCCCTTCCTCTTCTTTCAATTAGCCCCATCTTACATTAGGGTATTACCTACCACAGATCAATGCATATTCCTCAGCGAAAGCCAGAGAGGACCTATCCTACCAAAAAAAGGTGAAGTCATTCCCACTCACTCACACCGCTAGAGGAAAATTAATGCAAAATATTTGAAGGAAAAGATTAATCCGTGACTCAAGAAGAACAAGGAGGAGACAGGAACAGTGAGAAAATTATGCTTTCTCAGATATGAAGAAAAAATTGAGATTGATGGATCTCTCTTGGAGAAAATACTTTACACAGGAAATTAACACTGTTTGTGTCACCAGATAAGACAGAATGTTTTTGATTTAGCCACTTGTGAAATTCTGCCATTTGGTTATTGCCTACATTCTGCAAGCTGAGTCAGCCATCATTTAAGATATTTGCCATTCCAAATTGCTCTTAATTGACACAGAGTGGTCCTCAGCATCTTTCCTAGCAAACTGATCTTGTTGCTAATGCATGTCCCTGTTTTTTTCCCCCCAAGATCCCACTAACATTGTCCTGAGTACATAAAAGTATTTCAACCAAAGTAATGCACTCACACACTCCATCCAGTATTATCACCAGATTGCTTTGGAGACTGTGTCATCCTGTTTTCCTCCCCACCCCCTAAACTCTCCTGGAAATAAACTTAATCTTCTTAGTCCATCCATCTAATGAAAGAGTATGTTGAAATACGGGAGAAAAATCTGCTTAGAAAAAAAAAATGGCAATTTAAGCGTTACTGAATTCTCTGATTTAGAAAGATCACAGATATTTGATAGACTGTGCCTGAAAACTTCAAATACCCAAGTATGAAAATATTAGTATGTATTCTGCTCCCATGACACACCAAGATTTGAAAAACAAGCTTCCTGTTGTTGGGTTTTTTTAAGCATTTAGCATATGATACACAGACTTCACTAACAACTGGAATACTTTTTACTAGTATAATTTTTTTCTTTGTCAAAGATACTTAAAATCATTAAATACAAATAATCATATAAAATCAGATTTACTGGAAATAGCCAATTATCACCATCTTCATTTGGAGAAGACACCCTTAATCAAAGATGAACACATCTGCATAAAATCTTAATTGCTGATTAAGTTTTCCTCTGCTATATACTACCATGTAAAGGACCAAGAAAATAGTCTTTCAGCCTGTAGAAGTACAGACTTCATGGACACCAGCTATCTCTTTCCGCTCAGCATCAGGCACAAGATTTACCTTCTTATGCTACCAACACAAAATCAACAGCTTCCCTTTGGCAAGCTAAAGCTACTTCACCATTAGCTCAGACCACTAATGATTTCTACGTGTACAGATCAAAGCATCTGCTTGTACTCCATTACTTGTGATCAGTGACATAATGTACACAGACATAAATTAGGTTATTGCATGTCAGTGTTCCCTATAAATTAGAAACCTGACAAAAACGCAGCTTTTTTACATGCTGTCTTCCCACAAAACACACATTTATATTATGGCTGAGAGCCTTTAAAACCATGATCAACTCCTACTTAGAGGTTACTTACGCTCCAGGAACAACAACAAGATGCCACACCAATATCTTAACCAAACAATCTGTCTCAAGTCTATGATTAAATATTAGCTGAAATCTTTAAGCCTAAATTAATGTAGACAACAAGAGGAAGTACTCTCCTTAAGCACCTGGCAGTCTGTCAGAGGACCAAATGTACCCCCAGGACAGCAGAGCCTGCCTAAACCCATGACTACAAGAGAGGTTGAGCCCCAGCAACTGATATGGTACAGGCTGGTCCTGCTCAAAATGGCTCCTCTGTGTACCTGGTGATTATGGTGCTCAATGGCAGATGTTCAGTTTTTGGTGTTCTCATTCATCTTTCTGGGTACAACCATACTTCCTAGTAAAAACCACGACAGGACTGATGAATCCTTCTATTTAGTTGATGCTGCTTTTTATTAAAGGCCACAACACAGTGTTGAGCTTAGTCAGCATCTCCTACTACAGCTGACCATGTAAATGACTCCCTAAGCATCGCCTTAAGTCAAAGCAAGCAGCTTTCAGAAACATCAAAATGTTTCACCTTTACAAAAAAAAAAATCCTATTTAGGGTTAAAGGCTTCTTTGCTCTGGCAAATACAAGACAACTGACATGGAAGAACAAAGACACGCTGTTACTAACAAAACCACATATACCAGCAATCCATCATGATAACCTCTTTGAGGCTTTTTCTTTGAGGGACTGAAAAACAGGTAGGGCAATGTCCACAGCCTCTGCTGCAACTTCTGTCTGAGCCTCTGTGCAGAGGCACCAAGAAATTAATAGCTTTCACACTACAGTTATACACAACTAAAACAGGTGGTATGCACATGAGTCCATGCGCCTACACAAAGACTGCAAGCATACACCCATGTCTCTCAATCCTTCCCACTAGCTACTTCCTCGCAGATGATGGAGACAGTGTGGCAGCAAGCAGACCTACAGATCTGAAATAGTGCCTGAAGTCAGAGACCTTTCTCCTAATGACCAATTAAAACAACCCATCCAACTTCAGTTTTCTTAAAAACATATATATACAAAGCTTAATATATAAATGTGTATATATATATATGCATAATATATATGTAAGTATATACATACTAATAGGCAACATTAGCAGAGTTGTACAGGGAGGTTAACTTGGGTTTTTTCCCCACTGGCTTCAGTGGCCACTAGCCAGGCTCAAAACTGGTCAGAGATGCTGCCTAGGCAAACTTGTACCAAGCAAAGTAACACTACTTGTAGTTCGTGATGTTGGTCATTTTGGTACAAGTCTAAGCGACACATGCTGAAATAATAAAATTGTCATTCTTGGACTATTATAAGGATATTTTTTTTAATACCTTACATAGGATTTTAGATAAATGTCTGCACATAGACTTGTATTGTAGTTATAAACAGCAATTTATAATTGCTTTAATTCCTCTGGTAGATACCAGTGTGTGTATATGGAACTAGATGTATTCAAGGCAGCAGTCTCTCATTGTGTCCTATCATTTTTCTCTTTGCCATGTCAACACTGAATTGGATTTTAAGATGTTATTTCCTCATGTTTAGTGGATAGATGTACATAAGCAGACCACCAACCACATTTCAGTCCCATCAAAGACAGTCAGCCAAAACTTGCTTTCAGAGAACTACACACAACAAGAACAAAGCATCACACCTGAAACAGCACATAAAGCATTGCTCACAGAAAAAAAGCAGTATCAGCAGAAGACGTGACCTTCATGGCCAAAACCCCCCAAAAAACATACCACCAGGAAGAGGGAACTTGTATATAAATAAGCACTAGGCCCTGATGCTGGCAACAGACACAGAGAACTAGAAGCAGCTTGAAAAAAAAACCTCAAACCAGCCCACCAATAAGTTAAAGGAGTCGTCATCTCATCCTTACACCAGCCTTGGCAGCACCTGTGAAACCTGCGCAATGCTTCATTAGTACAGCAATGTAACTGGAAGCTGTTAAAACTGGTTCCACAACGGCACACTGCTCCTGCCCTACAGGAACTCCCTGCTAGTAGTAGCCTCCTGTTGCTCAAGTCTGTTTAGCACTGGAAAGCAGCTTCTACCGTGCAACGCGGCTTTTTAGCCTTCTACAAAATATGTTATTACTGCAAAGAAAACAGATTGCGTCTTGTAAAGTCCCCCATTTTAAATTTCTTCATCATTCAACTTGTTAGCTTATATTTAACAAGGCAGAAATTAGGAGGATTTTAGCAGTCAGGATTCTGTTAGAAACACATCCATGTCCAATAGTATCACAGTAACAGCAGGTATTCAAGGTGAAATAAGCATGACTCATTTATTCCTACTACTGATGGCTCCAAAGAAGTACATCACAAAATTCTGTCCTAAATAATTAAGCTCTGAAACGCACAGTTAAGTTCACAATTTTTAGCTCATTCCCTACACATGTGTCCACCTTTGTAAAGGTTTAAATCAAAAGGCAAATCCATGAACTTTCACCACCCCATTCCTAACCCCTAACATCATAATTTCAACACTAAGAACATCTTAAAATAAGGTCAATCAAGAGTATCAGTTCTCTTTCTGAAAGACAAATTCATGCATCTAGCCTTTGATTATTAACAATCATCAGAATTAGAAAAGCACGTTACCTGTAAGTAATACGGTTAGCCTGAGAATAAGAAGTCATTAGCTAAAAGTAATTTCAGACTAGATATCCCTTGATTAATATGAACAGTTCCTGTCTGTAGTAAAGTATACTCTCTGTTCTGCCAAACAGTGCCTGTCCTTATTTTACAATTCTAGGAGTCTGGGCATCATTAGTTATTATTCTCCTGGTACAGAGAATAACTTAATGGAACGCTACATATCAAATTAACAGCAAAATTCTGACAGCATTTATGTGATAGGTCAGAAAGTAAATACATACACTCTGTCCTTCAGCAACACATCCAGTCTCATCACAAGTTTTTCACACTAACCATTTGAGGACTCAGGATCCCATTGTCATTTTGCATTATAACAGGTTTATGTAGGCATGAATTAACTACAATAGTAAAAGCCAACTCAGAATTAAGCTGGGTGTCACAAATCTAAGCAGCCATGAAACCAGGAACAGGAAATAAAGAGTACTTCAAACAATGTATTAAAACAGGTTGTATTAGCATAGGATCATATCTACAGATGCATGTACCGCAGTCCTAGAATGCAAAATTAAAACTAGAAAAGGTGGGAACAGACGCTACCTGCAGCATTCATTCATGTTAGCTGCTCTTGCAGAACCAATAATCAAAGAGGAAGCACTGCTGAGTAGTTTAGGTCTCACACTTCAAGTACAGTCTGAAGCACAAATCCATTTTTATTCACACAGGGTTTTCTTTTTAATGTATATTTCTTCCCATCTTTTCTATTTTCTGCAGAGAGAGGATCTCATTTTAAACAAGTCTTTATCTTTGACAATACCCCTTTTTATGTAGCATAGAATTGTTTGGGTTGAAAGGGACCTTAAAGATCATCTGCTTCCAGCCCCCTGGGGTTGGGTAGGAATACCTTCCACTAGATCAGGCTGATCAAAACCTCATCCAACCTGGCCTTGAATATATATATACACACACATGTAACATATATAGCATATATTTATATGACATATATTACATTACTATAGTAAATGACATTTTATATTTTAGAAAATATAAAATTACTTTATAGTACAGTTATTGTATTACTCTATAAATATATGTGTATATAAAAAAGGGTATTATGTGTGTGTGTGTGTATATATATATATATATGTAGCTATTCATGCAAACTGAAGTCTGCTACTTTTGTGTTCTGGGTTTTTCTCATTTTAGCCTTACTGTACACAGCTATACCTTAGAAATATATGGGATGGGGAATAAAGAGAAGCAGCAGACAAAGTTCTGTCTCAGTTCAAATAGATCAACCTGAAAATTACCAACAAGGAACATTATCTTAAGATCTAAAAAGTAACGTAAGTGCAACATTGTCACCTGCAAATACATGAGGGGGGCATGGGGGGCTGGAAGAAAAAAAAAAAAAAAAAAAAAGGAATCTGAAGCCAGTCCTATTCACCTGCATACACAGCTTGATTCCTTCATTCACTTTGTTTTTAGAGCCTTCACGACACACTCTTTGAACATACCAAATTTTTTCTTTATTATCACCACAATGCAAAAATCTGCTTTTAAAGCAATTTATATTGAATTGCTCGTTCCAATTCTTCATTCTAGCAAGTGGATCATATGGAAATGCACTAAGAATATCTGCAATGCAACCAGAAGATCTGATGGTACTGGGAGGGAAAGCATAGAGCCACATTAGCCAGGTTATCCAGTTTTCTCCATGACACAGATTAGGAATGGTAGAGATCTGTCATCGCGTGCACTAGAGTCAATCCTTTTGCCAAGGCATGAGTTTTCTCACAACATATCTTAAGCAGATTTTCCCAGTTAGATATAAAAATCTCTAGAAAGGTGGAGTTTATATCATCATGGACTACATTATGAAAATACTTCAAATAAGGAGATAGCGCAGGACATCACAGATTTTAAGATTACCTTTCCTCCCCCTCCTCCCACCTTAAAATTATTTTGGGCAAAAAGCCACTGGACTAATCACTTAGTTGGCAGCTTTTATATATATATATATGTATGTATGTATGTATGTGTGTGTATCAGTGAAAGTCTTTAAAATCTTCCCTTCTGGAAGGAGCACACCGATTTATATAGACAGCAGGATTATGAGAGCAAACTGATTAGTGGTCACATTTTTAGCAATAAGCATTTTAGAGGCAGCTTCCCTGGAAAAGAATTTGCTTTTGAGGTTCAGGAACTGAATAATAGGTGGCAAGTTGGTGCACTCCAGAGCTATATTTTGGGGTTTTATGTGATGCAGAAAAATCACCATATAAAAATGTTTATTGGTTCTCAGAGCAGTATTAATGCAACTTGCTACCATGAAAATGTGGTGAGGTAAAACTCCTCTATATTTACACTTCCCTTACTTTCTGACAGACTGTGTAGCACTTCCCCCCAACTTCTTAAAATAAACCAAACAGCCAATTTGACATCGCTTGCACCAACACATGTCTCGATTCAAACACTCACAATAAGGGCATCCCTGTTCCTGGTCACGGTCTCTTGGTTTCAAAAGTGTTTCTGAAGATAAACTAAGCACCGGGTTTTCAGACCACCTCTCTTCACTCTGGATCTCCCTCAGTCGCGGCCGTGCCTGTCTCGATGCCCCCTATGTGCTATGAGGGCTTTCTCTTCAGAGACTCCCTGCTGCCATCAGACCGAAGAACAACTCCCCCCTTTCCCCCCCGCCCTTTTTTTTTTCCCCCTCTTTTTTTTTTTCCCCCCTCTTTTTTTTCTTCCCCTCCCGCCCCGCGCCACTAGACATAAAGCAGCAAGTGGGGAGACGCCAGCTGCACACTTCAGTACCTCCCAGTACCTCAAGGGCGTGCGTTACAGGGCGCGCGCGCTGCCCGCCGGCGCGAACCGGTTGCAGCCAGCCCTGAGGCAAACGGGAGCCCAGTCCAGCCCGCGCTGCCGGGGCGGCGCCGAGGGATCTGCGGCCGCCGCGAGGGGGCCCCTGAGGAGCCTGCAGCCGCTCTGACCGGCGCCGTGAGGAAACCGCTGCCGGCACCCAGCGGCCTCCCAGGTCTCCCCAAAAGTAAGGGCGGTTTGGGCCTCCCCCACACTTCCCACAGCGGCTGTACTAGTCAGGGGGTTGTGTTGATTGGCAATAAGTTAATTCAAGTGAAATTCCCCTGCTTTGGTCTGATTTACACTCGACACCATAGCCACATGCAAACATCCAGTTTAAAGGGTTTAATCGCTGAGAGGAGGCGGGATCGTGTGTCTCTCCAATCTCCGTGTGGGGACATCAGAAATAAAAGGGCTTTTATTTCAACTAGTTGAAAAATAGAAGTTAAAAAAAAAAAACCACACAGAAGCAGATTTTGCACCTTATGTTGTACAAGCATATACTACGCTGCTCAGAAGAAACGCCTACAGAATACCATGGTTTTCTGCTATTTAACACAAGGCTGCTAAGCATTATGAAGTTACAGCTAAGATTCATTATTTCCCCTAGAAACATCAAAAAATTTCAAAAGGAGCTGAAAACGGAAAGATGTAAGGAAAAAAAAAAAAGTCTCCCTTACCAGGCAGGAAATTGGGTAAGTCTTTTTAACTTCTCTTTCTCTAAGTTAAACATGAGGCAAGTACAACTTGAAACCAAATACTTCAGTGTTCAATGCTGTAAATAAGTACATAGGGAAGACAGTAACATTGTATTTAACAACTTTGATGAAGGGAAAAAGAACAAGGACCTACACAAGTAACTCGCTGCAAGGAAAGATGACAATAATATCTTCACACATATCTCTGTGTACAATCCATTTTCTGTAATGAAAGGATTTCATCTTACTTAATACCCATTCCAGTTAGTCAGACAGGCAGTCTGAAAAACATCTTCACTTACATTGATATTCCTCTAAAGAAAAAAAAAAAAAATACCTGACATTTTAACAGAGATGAGCAAAGCAATATTATTAGTTCAGGTCACAGCCCACAATAGGCAAGTCTCTATTGGAAGTATCACAAGGCATTACATGGTAAACAGTGGTGGTATTTTCACAATATTTGCCATCAGCCATTAAGTTCTTTTATTTTACGGAGTTAATATCCAATTACTCTCTTTTGTCATAACTCTGAAAACCTTAAAACCAGCTTTAGATGAATCTAGATAAACATGCATTTACCTAAAAGTTAACACAAACAGAAAAGGCCAAGAATAGCTCTCTCTAGTCATTGAATAACCTATTTGAATTACTAAGAAACTTGCTACTTTTATCACTAAAGTTTATCATAATTCCTCCCCCGCCCTTTTCCTCTATATATTGGGGAAAAGAAAGAAAGGCCAGAGAGCTATAGAAAAGTTAAAATGGAAGTAAGTAAGTGAGAGATGTCAAAGTTATTGCAACAGAATACCAGAACAGGAGATCCAATTTAGCAACAAGTACACACAAGATGAGCCAACATACACCAAGGAACATGTAAAGCAAGTGTGGTTGAGCTATGTACCTTGAAGGATCCCAGCTCTCTCAACTGTGATTCTCCTTTACTAGGCTATCTTCTCGCTAATTGCGGTCTCTACATTTAAGCATGTCTTTTCTAGTTAGAGACAACAAATCCAGTAGACAAACTTCTTCCTACGAACTGAAAAAAAAAATATCAGAGTAAGTTTGTAAAATTACTTATACACAAAAAAATATGAATGTTTGAGCCTACATTAGAGTGTTGTTTCTGTTTCTTGCTTTTTTCCTTTAACTCAAATTAACACTTCCAGACGGCCTGTCAGCAGAACTATGTTGGCTAGTAATTATAATTCTATATAAAGGTCAAGTAATAAAGCGGCAGTGGGCTTTTTCTCTTTTTAAGAAAAAAATACTGCATTTATATTTTTGAACTGCTGCCAAAGAGTATCGAATCAGAAGGTATTGTCTTGTCCTTCTGTCCTTCACATAAAACAACATAAAAGAGCCAAAAAACTGTAATAACACCACAGACAGGAAATCCCCAGCAGGACTAGAGGCAGAACTGCTCTGTAGGATCACTCCCATATTCGGTATCTCAGGGGCATGTGTAATGTCACCAGAGCACATCCAGAAATCCCTAGCAAATCTAAAGGCTCAGAGGCACTATGTAGCCTGTACACATTAGATTAGATTTACATCAGAGATCACACTGTGTCTTGGGAACAGCTTGGAGCAGGAAGTGCAAAGCCATTCTTCAGGTCAGTGTCCTGCACCAAGTCTTTGTGTCATGAGCATTCCTGAGCCTCTGGTTGCAGGGCTCCAGAAGGCCAAGCAAAAACCAGTTGATATGGTATTACCTGATGAAATGGGACAGTTTTCATGTGGTTTTGTGGTTTGATCTTTTTGTTGGTTTTATTTTGGTTTTTTTTTGTTTTTGAAATGTCCCCCCCCCCACCCTACAATTCATAGGCTGAAGTTTTGGTATGGAAGGGCCAAGAAGGAGAGTACAGGCAACAAAACAACAGGAAGAGACACAAGGAGAGAAGTATTGTTTGTTGGCAAGTAAAGTTTGGATGCTGATGGGTGTACATGTGAAGAACTATGCTGACCCGAGAGCTTCTAATATTACTGATTCTGAATAAAAAAAAAATGGATGCCCTTTTCCAGAAATATGTCCATCAATGAAAAGTTTGCATGACTAAGAATTCAGTGAAAATGGGAAAGAAAGAGCTTCAGGGTTTGCCACTTTCACTCAGTACAACGTCAAAAACATTAGTGTAGATCAAAGAGTGCTTTGTGCTAGGCCTTTTGTTTAAAATCCAGCTATGCTGTAGAGTCAACACATGCTCCATCAGCTTATAGCAATATACATCATAGCTCTGTACTACACATTACCATTTCTATGAATATTGTAGCTCAGTAGGGACCTGTGTAGTTTGATTTACAAAGTGGTAATCTACATGTCACAGTCCTTTTACTCAGTAAAGCTCCAACTTCGGAAGCATACTATATCTTTCCTATTGCTAACTCCCAGATACACAGCAAGTTACTGGAGTCTAGCGACTTTGCATCCATCAGCTGAACTACAACAACTGACTGCTCCTCAGCCAATGTTCAGTAACCTATTACACAAAGGAACTGGCACATAGATTTTGAGTACACAAAGAACTACTTCACAGCCTGTTCCAGGACAGCTGTATTATTTGTTCTCATAATTTTCTGAAAGGTGATATCAAACAAAGAGAAAAATTATCTTTTCAACAGTACAAGTCTCATTGCAGAAGAGGGCTAATGTTTTGATAAATATTTCTTATTATTACCACAAGTTTTTAATAGTTTGGGATGGCACAAGTGGGCATACATACACCAGAACTAGTTGGAAGCAAAGGTCCCAGAGCCAAACTCTTGCTATTAACAGCCAAATTCAATGAATTCCTAATCTTTAGGCTTAGGAATCCACAGTTTCCAGACTTTATTTTTCCTCCCCATGGAAAAACATAACTGTGACCGTGGTTTGTTCATTCACAATTTTGGCTTGAGCTTTGTAGTTATTTATGACTATGCCATAGAACTTGCTCATTAAAACTTCACTGAAAGTCAAACAGACAGTTCCACATTAGACTGCTTTCCAAATGTGAATCTGTTTACTCCATTCCAATGCCAGCCTGTGTACTACTAGCCCTCAAGGAACATGAGGCTGGTAAGACCAAGGAAATCTTTAAGTGTGAAAGTTTTCTGTAAACTTTTATTCCCAGAAATCTAGTGTTGACTGTTTCAGGTGCAAATGCACCAAAACTTAGCAGAGGTCACAAAGCTGATCCATTGCCCTGAAAGCTTCAGTCTTCAGGCTTGCTTCTGTTGCTACCTGTGATGTGTGGGCTGTGGAGCAGTCCACCTCCTATTTACAAGAGTAGCCAAGTAAAGTCCAAATCTCTCCTGAAAGCTCACTTCACTATTAAAATGCCAGCATTTTTCCATCTGTCATCTCTAGAGATAATTACATGTTTAAGAGTTCCATACATTTCCATTTTTTCATGATCAGCCTCAGAAAACTCTGCTCATCTGCAAATACCCGTCATCTCCCAATATTGCCAATGCAACTAAAGCCAATAATTAGCCTCAGCAAGAAAACAGACACATACCTAACCCCTCATGGGGACAGAGTGTATATTCCACCTGAAAATATGGCTTTCATTATTTTCAGAGTGCCTAAGCTATCAACAAGCTAACATTTACCTCAGCTGGATCCCAAGAACCACTTGTGCCAATTACACTTATGTCATACCAGTAAATACCTGAGGGCCAGGCATTCCAGATAACTTGCTAGATATTGCCAATACCCATCTACTGATGTGCCAGCACCTTGTCATCCAAGAGAAAGGATCTGCCATCTGAGCAGTCAGGAAGGCTGCCTGCTCCACCAGCAGTAGACTTCATGTACTAGTTTTTCTTTAGATACACATACCTGGACAAAACTCAGCACAGAGGTTTCAGGGCAAGAGCCCTTGAGCTCTCTCCGTCAGTGCTCAGGTGAAAGAATAGGATTCCTGACGCCACATACCATCTATACCACGACTTGACTGTCACATAGGTAACTTGAAGCATGTGTACAGGGGCCAGATTTGGTAGCTACTATCAATAGAGACCTCGGTGAAAAACTGTCCCCAAAAGCAGAATCAATACTTGTACAGCAGTCCCCAAAACCAAAGTGTTTTTATTTGAAGATGGAGAACTGTGACCAGCAACATACTGTGAAGAAAAAAAGTTACATCCTTAAATTGGAAGAAAAAATTTAAATTACTGCAGTGGTAAATGTAGATCAGTTCTGAGGCCCAGCCACCTAATTGTCCATTAAGATATCAAAAAACAGATTCTTCTTCTAATGTAATAGTCTTCTAAAAGAGAACCCAAGAAAATGCTAAGCATTACTCATGATGGAACTACAGGACAGAGCTTTCGACTCATGACTCATCCAATAAAAGTGAAAGCAGTTCATAAGAGATTCTGAGAAGTTTCAAAGCACAAGATAAATTTACCTTTAAAAAAACCATTTCAGTTAGAAATGGAGGCGGGGGGAGCGAATCAGTTACAGGAAACATAGTGCAATAGTTACAGCTAGGGAATGAAAATAAGGAAAACATTCTGCTTTCCACAACAAGGTTTGTCACCAACTTCTTCCCCGCTACACAGCAAGTTATTTAACCTTTCCATATTTTGAGGTAATGGTATATCAAATTCTCCTACTCTCTTCAGTGCAGCAACAGATTACATTTGCAATAATGTTGGGGGTTGTTTACTTACATTCCTTGAACATCAAGTTGGTTTTAAGATATCTGCCCAAATCTAATTCCAAGAATTGAAGAGTTCATACATGTGAGAGTGGAATGCCTAGTGCACAAAAGTGCGTTGTTTCTTTTTTTTAAAAAAGTGAAATGGTTGACCACTGAGAGGAGATGACTAAGAGGGGAATAAACACAGAAAAATAAGTTAGGAACCTTTAACATCCTAGAACCCCTAAAAGATTATAGAGAATAAAACAGAGCAAAGTCAAAACTCAGAAGGAAAATGCTGTTTTACAAAACGTGCCATTTATTCCCACAAAGTCACTGTGACTCAGGAGCTGGTATCACATAGTCACCAAAGAGTTAAGGTTGAAGGGACCTCAGTAAACTTCAAAAAGGAACATTCTTATGGTTAATACAAACTACCAAAGTTAAAATTAATTAAAATTTTAAAATCAAGTCTCATACCTCAAGACAGCTGCTACCTGTATATTGCATCCTCCTCTTGGAATGTCACTGAAAGTTTGGCTTCTGATTTTAACTGAACACCAGCCTTTTCCAGGATGACAGCGAACAGAATGGAAGAACTAGATGGGACCAGGGGTTGTCAATAAGACATACATGTAGAAACACCCAACAACCCTGCCACTGACTTCAGTGGTGAAATAAGCAAAACATGTATCATAAGTTTATGAGTCAAGGTTGACTGGGACCTTTTTAAAATTACATATACAAAATACCAACTTTTGCAGATAATTATCAGGTCACATACCCATAAAAGTCAAGAAAAGCTACTTTATTACCTGCTTATCTTACTTATTTATGGAATAGAGCCAATATTAGTCAGCACAAGTAGCTGCTTGCAAGCAAGAAGGCTTCAATCAGTAAGAAGTGGAGGTAATTAAAACGAGGGAAATCCAGAACACAGTTATACCTACCAATCATGTCATCTAAATTGTACTATTTTATTCATTAAAAATAAAGCTCTGAAACAAAGATGCCATATTTTGTGCAAGTTCTTGATTACCTTTCTGCCGAGGGAGCATGTAATTTACAAGAAAGAGGACTTAAAGCTTTAAGTGCCTCTGACTTAATTCAGCATGCTGTATTGATGGTCCCATTTAGATGATTCCATTTTAGGCCCCTCTAACGCATTAAAGGCATGACTTACTCACATCCATTTGGCTAATGATCCCCTACTGCTCTAAAGTAAATGACAGCTATTTACAGTAAATTATTCAATTAGATAGAGGGAAGTGCAGTATTCATTTTATATTGTTTGACATGGCAAAACAGAAGTGTGCAAGAAGGCAGGTGGGGCATTTTAATCTTTCAGAATCAATTGTTTAATCCACAGCAAGAGAATAAATATACTCCACAATACTTGTCAGCATCAGATTTTTATTGTAAACATTCTGAGACTGAAGTGTTGCAACTCCAGATAATACTTCTGAAGTGGGCAGAATTCTAAGTCATTATACAATGCAAGGAATGCTAGTAACCAGCATCTTACAGAACTGCGCACACAGTTACTTTTTTTTAAACACGCTAGCAGGAGACTGAATTTCCATTTTAAACAAATATTAGGCATGAGCAATTCTGAATACCAGTTATTTGTAATGGAATTTATACTACAAAGTGCCTACCTCATTGTCAGAAATGGGGCTGAATCTCTCAAGACACTTGGATAGTGGGTATTTTTAATTCACAAAATCCCAGGAAAGGACAGCTCAGCTGCCCTCACAAATTGAGAGGGATTCAGAAAAAAAATCAAATAAAGGACAAGCTACAGAAGTGCAGATTTGGGCTAAAACACAGCCTGAAAGAAGGGAGTACGATCACACTGCAATAACTCAAAAATAGTCTTAGATTTGAAGACCTTTTCACACATTCTTCTATTCTTTCCAGGCGCTGAAGGGTGTGCTTTCATGCATGAGCACATGCACATGTTACAATCCCCACTTTATACATGCTAGTGTGGCCACCACGCGTGAAAAAGGCTGAAACCATGACTTTGATGTCCCCTATCAAACCCCTGCCTCCTGAAGGGAGGAACAAAGGAAAAGCTCTCCTCATTATGGGTACGAGCACAAAGTCCAAGGTGCAGGTAAGGCCACTGCACATCCTAAGCCCGTCAGTGACCATGCTTTGCACCATTCTCAGGCCTCCTAGCATTTAATACACAGAAGAGGAAAGAAGAGGCAATTTGCCTGAGTCCTCCTGGCTAGCCCTGATTGTGGAGAATTTCTCTTTTCCACAAGCCCAGAGTGTCTCAGAATAAGTGCCAAGCACCCCAAATAGAAGAACACTTCCCTCTGGCTAACCTGCCAATGCATTTAATTTTCTGCAGGCAGAGGGCCAAGTTCAGCAAGCACAGCTCCCACTAAGTTTAATGGGAGGTTGCTCTTGCCTATGCCAGCAAGCAAAGTTTGCCCAGGCACTGCAAGCAACATACTACAGAAAATACAACTGTAGCCAGCATCTGTATTCAAAGGATAAATTTGAATGGACTACTATTTTTTTTCCTCAGTGGTTCAGTTCTAAAGCTGCTGGCACAATGAAACCCTTCCTACTCTTGGTATGTACTCACTCGCTTCTGTGAGCAAGAATTCCAGATGGCCGTTTGTAATGATGACTTTAATCAAAAGACCAGCTTACCACGACTAGCCTAGTAGACTATTATGTCATCTGGTGCCTATATACCCAAAAGCACTAGCTAGTTTGTTCAGAAGACCTCCTACACACATGGCTACTGAATTCCTAAGGAAGGCCTGCATTTCAATGGCTCCAGAGCCTACTTTCTGCAATTCAATACTTGCTTATTTTGCTAGCTACCATCCCCCTCTTATGAAAGATTTATCTTATTTTAATTTCTAGCTCCACCAGAACCAAATATATTAGGCAGATTTTAGTCTAGATTCTCAGTGGCTCTGAGCTACTGATGCTGTGCCAATTTTTACTAGGCAAAGATTACTGCATTATTATTTGCAGAAACTCAGAAATCCCCTTCCTTTGAAATACCTTTTAGAGGCTATAGTAATACAAGTAATAGCAGTAACAATTCTAAACCTTAGCAAGCAATACCCTGATCTTTCAGTCTCTAGTGGCTATCTCTGCTTGACCTACACTACTTCATACAATGTCTTCCTTGTCCACCCTCCTGCTCTCAGACTAAACATACTTATATCTGCTGACATTCCCTCTGGTGCACAAGAGGCTTGGATGTACATTCGTTAAACATGCAATGATCCTCTGAAACATTCCACAGTTAATTTCCAGTGAAAAATTATCTGCCTAAAAGGCACTGAGTCAAATCAGATTGCAAGCCAATCCTTCATCTAGTAAGGAGTTAAGAATAGTGAAAACACTTAGCATGGCACTTGAAATCACCCAGGAAGCCCAAACTGTAAAAAAAACAAAACAAAACACAAAAACACACACACAAAACAAAACCAAAAAACAAAAAAAACAACCCCAAACAATCACAAGATTGTTCTCTACACCAAATAAATTTATATTTTTCCAGTTCTGAAATCATCCACCCAGCCAAACAGGAAAGTTCAGAGCAACTGAGACATTAAAGGTACATTACACATCATAGCTATACTGAGCAGTACTGAAAATGAAATATTGAGTATGCAAAATAGTTTATATATTTCTGAACAGTTGTTCAGAATAGGCTGCTTGGAGTGGTAAAAGTTAGAAGACACTGAAGTGGAGGAGGCAGGAGCGATCAATATTGCACTTCACAGTTTCCCTTAAGCTCTTCACAGAGAAGTCCTTCCTTCCCCAATGCCAGGCTGTGATGGGTGCATTAGCTGCCCACACAGCTGGTGGGAGCACAGCTCAGTGGGCCGCTCACACCAGCGGAGATGGTACAGCCAAGCTGGCCTAAGAAAACGGCCAATACTGTTGCCAAGAAAATATAAGAGCAACTATTGGAAGGAATGACTTAACCTACGATGAAGCACTTGACATCATCTCCTTTCAGATGGTACAAATAGGAATGCTGAGGCCCAGGGACTCAAGCTCCCATGTCCCCATCCCCATTTACTGCCAAACCCTTCTGTCCCAAGCAAAAGCCCCGTCCTTATTGTGCACAAGTTTCTCCAAAGCAAGGACATTAACTACATTAACAAATCCAAATGGACTTGATTTACAAATATTATTTACAAAACACCCAAACATCCCTCAGAGAGGGCAGACCACAGTAGTATGATACCAAAACACAGTACAATTTCCCTCCACCTTATGCAGGTGCACTGCGTTTTCATTCATGTTACAATTAACAGACATTACAGGTCAGGCGGACACATCAGCTAGAAAATGGCACGATGATTAGTTAGCAGGCCTGCTCATATAACATCAAGCTTTGCTTAGTTTTGAGGCTTTTTTTCCTCCCCTCAAAAGCTTTGACATTGTTTTCTAGCTATGGTAATATTTTGATAAAAGAACAGGCAACATTTCCACATAAGGTATTGAGTGTGCCATCCTATAATGGCCCCTCTTCCTAATCTCATAATTCATACATGTTTAGATTTTTTGAAAAAATTATACAGAGTACTTTAATAGAACTGACCACAAGATAGAATGATTCCCTGAGACTTTCCAGGTCTCCCACAATGTCAGCAGCTGTTTAATACATCTCTGTAGAAGTCCAGATTTTTTGTGGGTTTTTTCACATTTTCTTTCCTAGAAGCCAGAAGTCCCCTTATTCTCAAGTCCTGTGAATGCTCTCTTAAGTCATATACTTAGGAGCTAGAAACGGGAGGAGAGAAGCAAGAGCACTCAAACACACAAAATATGTAAGAAAATAGATGTGAAAGAAAAATCTGCTCTAGGGAAGCACTTGCATTGAAAAGGACTGTGACCTGGTCTGAAAAGCAAGCAAAGATGCACCATGAAGAAGTCTTACTGCATCCTATGCTTCTAGCTTAGCACACCACTTTGTGTTGGAAATAGTAATTCCCTGGCACGAGGCAATGCTCCAGCAATGATGAAAGCACATTTCAGGCACAGTACTGTGTTAAATTCTAATCATGCATCCTTCAACCAGACAATCCATGTTGGCTAAATTTTTCTTTTGCAAATCAACTTAATTTGGCTCTTTCTAAATTCATCTTTCTTTTCCTTCATTTAATGATTTCTCCAGAAATGCTTAAAATTGAGGACATTTTGAGAACTAAATTACAAGATCTGGCATATGAAGAAGACCCAAATTCCTATAAATAGATGAATATCCCATTTTCTGGAATTCTAATCAGCTTCTGCTTTTTATTTCATCCCTATTAGATGGCAATCTCCAGAGCATTTTTATGACTGCTGAATATTCATTCCTGCTTTTTCCTTTAAAGGAAACCTATTGATTGACTGATTTTGTAACTCACAAAGTGCAGGTCCCACGAGGAAAAAAATAAAGTGGACATAAAAGTACCAAAGTTTATACCTTATAAGGTAGAAGGATAAACAGGATTTCAACAGTAAACCTCTTTCTACTTGAGAGACGGGCATAAAGCTCTGCACCTCACAGACTCCACATTGGTGTCTAACAGTGCTGTGCAGCACAGCTATATTTTAACATTTCTAGAGAAATACAGCTCCAACTTAGTATCTACCTCACATTCACAGATTATCTGCATTTTCTCAGGATGAAAAATAATAATACCATGTTTATATTAAATTGCTACTGTAACTAAGGGCTAGCAAGAAGGTCTCTTTGTTGGTTAGCATGGGCACTTTGAGAAAGCAGGGAGGATGGAACCCTGCATATAACAACACTCCTCAGTCTCCTGGGTTTTTGTCTCCCACTTCGTTGCACACAATTGCTCCTCTGACTCTTCCAGCTGTCAGACCCCTCTTGAGCACTGTAATGGGACTGGCAAGAGCAGCATCCGGTGTGTGTCTGCCCAGACACCACAGCAGCCATGTCAGGGAGGCGAGCAGTACTGAGTCACAGCTGAAGGCAGTGCTGTGAGTCCTGTCCCACACACAAATGTCAAAGTATATACTCACCTTCTCAGTTATGAGTCCAAGAAAATGCAAAATCAAACCAGATTTCCTTTTGTTCATAGCCATGTTCCTACAAGTACCTTATATAAAAAGTAAGGCAGGAAAAGCTGCCACACAACACACACCTAAAGTAATCTTACTTCAGCCACACTTTGACAGAAAGCCTAGGCAGCAACAAGATTTTTCCCTTTAGCTAGCAAACAGATCCCATTTCCCTTTTTTCCAGGGCCCACATCCATATGTTCAACTATAGTTTTGGTATCAGCATTTAGTTTCATATGGTTACCATTTCTAAGGAAACCACTTCCTCAGTATAGACACAGTTAGTATATTTTCTTATTTATATGTTATTCTTGATTTGGCAGAATACTTCCAGAGTGTGGGAGAGGGGGGAGGAGAGACTGCATGGGATAGAAATCAAACCTAGAAAATCAAAGATAACTTTATTCCTTAAGACATGGTAGATCAAATACAAATCACTACAAAAACAGTTTCAAGCTCACTTTCTACCTTTCTTTTCACAGTACAGCTATCACAACTGTTCAGATCTTTTCTGGTGAAATTACATATAAATGCATTTATAAATACATGCAAGCATTGCATGAGGAGGGACTAAAACAGCCAGATCACCATCTTCACTGCTATTTGCCTAGGTGCATCTAGCTCTGCTTTCCCGGGGAACACAGCGCCCTGGAGATATCAGTGACTTTGCTCACTTGCAGTCTCTTGGATATCACACACAATCATCACAGTGTTGGTAGAAAACTCAAAGCATTTATGCAAGTGCAATCTCTAGCAGATCTACACCTTGATGTAGTACATCATGGTGGCTAGCTAACAGAAGCAGCAAAGGCAACCAAAGTCTCCAGCACAGGTTGGGTATTATTCTATCTTCATTTTCTTTTTGTTGTAAACAGAAACAAAAACTAAAGTGTGCTCCAACAGGCAAGGAATAACTTTGTCATTTCAATACCAAGTTTTGAAACAGTAGTTCCAGAACCGAGTATCCATAAACCCTTTAGGCTCCAAGACTGGCATTAAATACCATGGCTTTTAAAGAAAATAAAACCCCAGTCCTCAGCTTGCCCTGGTATTAGTGGCTGCCAGAAGCGAGCTTTTGCCTACTCTAGCAGTTTACAGGTCAATGCATTGAACTGATACTGGCAAAGACACAAGTCCAAGACACTCAAGAGCACAAGTTTCAGTCTGACACTGCTGTGGCATGGATTGACATCAACCATTGCAGCTGCTTGCTCCATCACACGATATCAGAATGATTCTTTTAAACACATAATAAATATTGCCTTGAATAAACAACCAGCCACTCGTCCTGAAACATCTCACCTGGCCTGGAACAAACAAGAGTCAGAAAAATGAAATACCAAAAGGTCAGTCCACTATTAGTACAATCAATGCTTTCAAACTCACATTTGGGCTGAAAAATGCATGTTTAAATCCTATATGCAGTGTATGCTTGACAGTGTAGTTTCTTTACATGAAGAAAGTTGACATTAGCAAATTAGTTTGATCCTGACCTTTGAGAACAAGTTGTCCTACTTTTAATTCTTCCTGTGCTTGAATCTGACCAGGTTTGCTTTCCCAACTGCAATGTTATTGCATATATATTTTCTACCTCTTCAATCTGTTGGTGGTACTCCAGCTGTCTTCTGAGGACAGCTAATGATCAACAGCCTATTAGATTCTGGTGAACAAGTTTTCAAATATTTTTTTTTCTCCAAATGAAAGTAGATCTCATGAAGCAGATCCTGGGGAATAAAATCTCTCAATGAATCAGATCAGATTCAAGGGATCAGGTTTTCAAATAACGAATCATAACAAGAAGACCCAGAAATCTTTTCTAAATTTAATGAACGCTGATTTTCTGGGTCAAATATATGGATGACAAAGCACACCTGACATGAATTTGAAAATTACTTTTCTGAAGCTAAATATAATGTTGTAATATAGATTCATTAGGAATGTAATCTATGGTGAATCAACAGCTTTTCTCTTATTGGAGGGCAGCATGGGTGCCAACAAGAGATGGTGGTCATGGAGCAGTGCCAGGTTACACCAGCTGAAAATATGGCTTACTCCCCTTGCCACAGAGAGCTAGAATCTAAGAATACTAAGCTATGGCCCAGGTTTATTAAAGTGCATCTCCAACTATTGTATTCTCTCTGAAATTTTTAGACTTTGTCCTGAAGTACACAATGAACTAGAATTCAGCTCATGTAACGCAACAAGCTATCCCTGGGGAAACACAGCATCTCTGGGTACCACTTCCCTACACAGAAAACTCAGTGTAAATGCTATGCTTCCTTTCACCCCCATACACTGGTCTTACCTTGCAGCATAGGACCAGTAAGTAGAAATGAAAAGCTGCTTTTCTGTAGGATCAGAGCACAATCTGAAACTGTATGATTCAGAAAGTCCTCTTCAGGATATAATTCAAATTTTGTAAACATTAAGAATTTATCAGCACCGAGCTGGTTAATAAAATCATTTGTGTTGTCACTATTAACTAGGTTATATGAAGAATTTAAATGAAAATAATTTGAAAAGACATTACATGAAGCAGAAAAACATTTAGCTCCTCTTCCAAAAGTTTTGCAACTTTATCCACAATTTTTAGGAACTATTTCCTGTGAGCTGCATGCTAGAAAGGATTTTGATGACAAAAAAAATCCCATTAATAAATCAATTGACATTTCATGATTAGTAAAACATCATATTAATTACTGTCTTCATTAAAATAGTCAGACTTACAGGAAACAAAACAGATATCCTTATTACTATGAACAAAGGTAACATTCATTGCCAGTCAAAGACTGAGATTTTTGGTTCCAGTGTTCATCTCATCTTGTAACAGTGAGAAGCATGTTTAAGTCCATGAAGTTTAAAATTAATCAGATGACCCAAACAATGAATAAGAAGAAATCTTTCCCTTTAAAAGCATTAACTGTTCCTTCATATTATGTGACACAAACAACATTGAAGCTTAAAAGTAGTTTTCAAAACTATAAATCAACAACAAAGAAGTCAACATACTAATGCAATACAGATGTAAAGTTCAGTTTGTTTTTCACAGCATAGTAGCACAGCTTAGTACTTAGACATGGCATTTACTTTTCTGTCTTTTAATCCATCCTAATAAAGAAGCAGACATTTACCCTACAAGCCACTTTTTCAAGCCATCTATAGGCCTTCTGGGTGGATTTCTGCCCACTGCAGGCTTGCAGAGTAGAGAACAGGAAAAGTATTAAATGCTTTAGCCTACATGGGCACATCGCATCTCTACTGTATTAAGTGCAGACATAATTTTCGTAAAAGAAAAAACAAAAACCTACATATTTGCCCAATAGATTTCTACATCATCTACATGCTCCCTTTTCAGTAACTTTAACAGATATGAACTAGCAGAGCTAAGTTCAAAGAATTGCTCCAAGAAACATTTACCATCATAGAATTAATAGCTTACCAGGAAGGGGATGGATGGTGCATGGCTCTACTTATTTTACAGTTCTTGTGAACACTAGCCTACCTACCAGTTTGGACATCACTGGAATATCAGATATTATTAAACTGAAGCCTGGCCAGCAGTTGACATAATGCTGAAAGTAGACTCAATTCCCTTTACTTCCACTGGAGCAAGGAAAGAAAGCTGAGATCACATTTTGTTACCAAAATGGAATTTTTAGAAGAGAAATGGAGGGGCCAATTCAGCCCTTTTGAAAAAGCTACGCAACCTCAAAATAATAGTCAGGGCTGTGATGTGATTGAAGCATCTAGTATCACATTTTGGGGGCCAACTTACTAGGTATGCCTTTGTAATTACAAGTTTACATCATCCAGCTGGAGGAACAGCAGTAATGGTGCTCATTTCCAGAAGATCAGTATTTAATTGTTAAAAATATTTTTTTTAAGTTAAAATTCTTTCTGAAATCATATCCTCTTTGGTTTCTTTCTTGGCCCAGTTTTCAGTACTGGAAACTGCCGAAGTCCATCTATCTTGAACAGGCTCTTTAGCTGGGAAGGCAGAGCACCTAAAGCTGGAACAAGACCCTTCTGCCTGAATATTTTCCCTCTGCACTGAAAAAATGCTGCATTATCTCTCCCTTCAGGTAAAAGGGGACACTCATTAAATGTGCAGAAATCTGTTTTAGAACAGGAAACCTGCAAGCTAGAACTGCACAAACTGAGCAAGTACAGTCCCGCTCCAGCTGCCTGCATCATAGCTCTCCCAGCCTTGGTTCAGCTTGCTTCTCATCAGCCAGAAGGAACGTATGTTGTTCTATGCTGAAAACTCATTTGATGGTTATTAGCATTTAATCCAGCTCGTTTATGCTAACAACCAACACCTTTTGAAAAATTCATTGTATACAGTATTTGCCATCCAGCCTCCCAATGCCTTCTTCAATAATATACAAAAACAGCATGAAGAAACTTTACAAAAGGGAGAGGTATCAAAGAGACACAGAGGGGTATGTAATGCAATCATGAAACATAAGCAGAATCAAGCTCAACAGCACTCATTTTCTAGTATAACTAATACATCATTGATGATGGTTTGCTGTTAGCTCTGTGTTCTTACCTCACATCTTGTTTCAAAGGAAAAGCATAAGCTCAGCTGTTGCTAGATCTACTTTATCTTTGGCTTGGTGCTAAGTGCAAATATACCTCTCAAACTCACCTCTTTTATGCAGGCCAGAATTCAGATTCCTTCTCTGCGATGACTTCTTTGACAAGACTGCAATTCTCTCTATGGACAGCCTCAAAGCTCTGGAAAAGGAGTATTTTCTGTTAGTTCTAGTTTTGTAGGTTTTGTTCGTTGTTTCGCGCACCCCCACCCCCCAGGTCCTTTCAACTTGTTTGCATATCTAATAGCAAGAGAATGTAGAATCTTGAATATAAAAAAAGTAAACTATTTCAAGCAGCAAGAACAACCAACAGGGGAATAACATACCTATGTTATATAATTTAAGGAAAAGCTGCAAATACACCACTTAGCATGCAAAGAAATCCAAGGTTTCAGTCCTGCCAGGATCCCAATCCAGCCAAGTACTTAAGGATGTTCATAGGAACCAAAATGAAAAGCCTCATATGTTTAAAACCTGACACCTGCTTAAGTGCTTTGCTACATTAGGGCCAGTAGCCTCAGCACTTCTCAGCTAAGCTGCTTTTGAATCTTCACTGAAATTCCTTCCATCGTCCTTCGGCACTTGCCTTTAACCTCTCCAAACACCCTGTGGTTTGGATCAGGGGCCACCTGAGGCTTGCCTCAGCACAGCTGCTGTTTCTCCATGAAAGTGTACATAGTAAAAGCAGTTTCTAAGCCTTTGACACAGCCCTTGAAATGAAAGGGAAACCTGGTACAGAAACTTTAAGAGCAATACTGAAAAGAACATGCCCTCATGCAGTTGCTTAGATCCAAAACAATTTTTTTAATGCCTCGTAGGGAATGGCTGCATACCACACCTACCTTAAGGGCTATTTGGAAACAGCTGCTCTTGGAAGTTCATTTGGAAGTGACACACTTTTCCAGACAGACATGGTTTTCTGGTTAGAGCACCAGTCCGATTCTGTCCCTGGTTCTTGTGCAGCCCAGTGAGTCACCTACACCCTGATTCAGCAAAATGCATGCCTAGCCAAGAAGATACAGAGCATATGCTTAAGGCCAGTTTATTAAAATTTGAGCATGTTTGTCAAATAAAGCAAGTTTCTGCTTTGTTGGACTAAAGTCTCATGTTCTACAAAATATATAATTACAGCAGAGGGCTATTCTTCCCTTTAACTTGCCTTTCCATCCTGCCTATTTAGTTGATAAGCTATATGAAGTAAAACTTCCTTGGATTGCACCTTCATATTTAGCACAGCGGAATGGGTTTTCAGTACAGGTTTCTCAGTGCTTTTTTGTGGTCCACCTTCATGCTGAGTGTACACATTAGGCTCAGTAGTGCTTAGTTATGAAGTACTACCTTAAGAGGGTTTGTTTCTTGGAGTTTGGGTGTTTGGTTGGTTGATTTTTGTTGTGGGTGGGGTTTTTTTGGGTTTGGTTGTTTGGGGTTTTTTTGAGTGGGGGGTAAGGGGGGCTGTTAAATAGAAAAGTCAAGAACAAAACTACAGCATCTGAATGTTTTGCTTTCCCCCAAGCTCCAAGAAGGAAATAACTGTAGTGTGTGATCTAGTAAGGTGCTGAACAGGTGCAGAAATCTGCTTCCCCTGAGTCACCTCAGCACAGTTATGCTTTTCATATGATGTCACGTGGACACAACCTGGTCGTCCAGCCCTCCAATCACTCTAGATACAAAATAATCATATACCTCTAGTCATTTCTTGCTTTATAGTATTCCTTCACCTTCCAGTAGCTTCAACAAATATAGCTCCTGTTTGCCAGATTTGACAGGTATGCAGGACATACTCAGAAATCTGTATTTTCTGGACTGGATGGGAACTCAGTTTCAAACATTTTATAGCTCTGAGAAAAATTTTCAGACTATTTTATCCTCCATTGTGTGAGCATAACTCTCAGTTAAAGACCATTAGGGTAAATTGAATAACTCTAAGATACGAAGATTTGGCCAACACTTTTTTAGGCAAATTAAATATACGCAGATTGTAATTGACAATCTATTTCAAATGATAAAATACATACAGCATATTGCTGTGTCTCAGACTGCCACAACTTTCATACTGGAAACAAAATGCCTAGCAATCCAATCTTTAGATGTGTGTTGCAATGAAAAAATAATACCAAAAATGCATAGTTGTAGGCAAATGACAATATAGATTCATGCAGGAAAAAAATAGCACATGAGTGGAGAAGATCTTGTGATTAAAAAGTTGAACCTGGGACAAACTCAGATAAAAATTAATTTATTGATTAGAAAAAAAGAAAAACCAAAGAATGGCAAATTGAGGCTGCTTTTGATTATATCAAAGTCTGTCTCATTGTTTACCAATACCCCAACAAGTCTCTGCACGTGCATCATCCCTCACTACCGAAAATGACAGTAAGGGCTATGTGTCTGTTGGGATGGTCTCTTAATACATGAATGAGATGCCAGCACACTACAGGTATGATGCAGTGTGGTGGCTGACAAGCAACTGCCTTCTCATTATTCAGCCTCTGATCCCCTGAAATACTATCCTAAACAGAAATTATTTGCACAAATGGGTATTTTGAACATCAAAAAATGAAACTCACACTATCCACAGAAAGCCAGATCATAGGAAAAAACCAACTTGTGGAAGTACATAAAATAGTGTCCCTCCCTTTTAAAAAAAAACAAAAATAAATCAGGTTAGCATAAGTCTTGTCTGCATCACGAGCATGTCTCTGTTACTCTGTTCAGAGAGATACCACCATAGTCTCCCAGGCTCTAGGACCAACACACTAAACCTACTCATCTTTACCTTGAATAAAAATCCCAAATCCATGCAAGACTAAGTCCCCCGTGTATAAAGCAGGGATTCATTGTGCACAGAACTTTTGAGGAATCCTTCCATTAATCTGGGATCCTCCAACACACAATAAGCTATGAATACATGAAACATCCCAATATTGTTGGTCACATGCCACATATAAGTAATGCTGGAAATCCCTGTGTATCTCTATCATACTTACAGTAGCTCCGACACTTAAGGAAGTGAAGCATCCTTACAGCAGAGATACAATCACAGTATTTAAAATGCAGTAGTCCAATACTTCCTGGAAGCTTCAAACTTACTGCAAGTGCACAGAACAGCATGTGTACATGTACTTGGCCATGAAATCCTAGACTGGCATACATTAGTCTCATTTAACTACCTAACAAGAAATGTCTTCTTGTATCACTAGAAAACACAGATCCTTCAAATAAGGAACAATGTTTCCACTGTAGCAACCAGCACTGCAATGCTCAGAGCACTTCCATCCCACAAGAGTGGTAACACCCCTCCAGAATAAATACAACAATCCACTTTTGTGAACCTTATTTATCAAGCGAACCTACTGACATCTTGTCAGCACAAGCACTTCTTTTCATCACCAGAGGTTTGTCAGACCAGAGAATATTATTTCGATACTGCAGCATTAAAAAAAAAAAACAAACATACCTTGCATTTGATCTAATTATACTATTACCTACAATTTCTAGTGGCACTTTAAAGTCTGGACTTTACTCTTCTGCAATAGCACCATAACAAAA
Source organism: Falco biarmicus (assembly GCF_023638135.1). Classification (NCBI taxonomy): domain Eukaryota; kingdom Metazoa; phylum Chordata; class Aves; order Falconiformes; family Falconidae; genus Falco; species Falco biarmicus. Next base: position 31,042,186 of record NC_079297.1, on the reverse strand, counting down.
TACAGCTACATACAGTGAGGCCTAACAGGTTTTATAGCAGTATCTTACATTTTCTTTTAGCAATACCTTTTCTTTTCATGCCATTAACAAAGCCTGTGGTATACAAATATTGATCAGCACTGAATTATGTCAGATTCCTGTCAACAGAGCTTAGTTGCACTGAAGTTTGGCCAGCTGCTCAGTGTTCAAACAATTTCACTGAAGTCCTTTTCTATGGTGAATCACTTTGAGAAGAATATATTATTGTGGACAAACCATAAGCATCTCAAAAGTTCTCACTGTTTGCTTATATTTTAAAACATTCATGCAGTGGTTTTGATCCATTTGCACACCATTTGAGGGTAGTATTACAAAATAGTGTTCATAGTCCTAGGAGGGACTGCACACAGCTACCATTGACTCAGGGGTATGATCAGAACCATGTCTGGCTTCTTTTTGTTTCAAAGGGGTATGGGAATGGGTGAAGCTACCATTTGGGCTAGGTAAAGGTAGTTCCGCCTCTTGCTTAGCAGACTTCATAAACAGAGAGTAGGAGGCAGAGAAGGGCTTTGTTCATTCCATGCATGCTGTGTGCTTGTACAGAAAGGCAATAACTGATTTTATTGATAACACCATAGAGGTTTCTGGCCTCCCTGGTACCACAACTCCCCTTCTCAGACAAGTAAGCTGTAAAATTGCTTTAAAACTGATACACTAGACACTCTTGTGCCAAGTTTATGAAGCATAAAAACTTTTCAGATGGCTCTAAAAGAGCTTTTAAGTGTCCAAGAAATTACAGACTTATCTACAGAACTGAATCTTCTTTCACTCGCAGTTAACAGACTTCTACTACACAAACTTCGTCATTTTCTCAATAATTTTTCTATCTACTAGCCATCCAGTTTTTATAAACGTATTAAGAACCCCCTTCAAGCTTAATCACTTTTAATGTAAACATATATATCATTAACTGTATAAATAAATTTGCAAAGATATTCATTTAAATCTCCCTCACCTTTCAAGACAAGGCTAAAGCCATTATAAAATCTAAGGTTCAAATTATGTCCTGTTTTTCTTTCATTAGTCAGGCACACAGAGAACTAATGCACTATTAAAACCACTACCAAGACAAAACAAAAAGTCAGCTCCTACAAGTCGTCCATGGGGGGCTGCCTTATTACAGCAGAAGCCAAATCAAACACCGTGTGTGGTCTTTGGGAGAGGAGGCCTTTGCTGCGGGAAGGGTTTGCAGTCTCCTGTCCACTAGGAAAGACACTAGCATGAGCAAAGCCACAGAACAGACCAGGACAAACGTAAATAGATCATGAAAGCATTAAAGATATGGGAAAGCAGACTGAATCCAAGGCCTGTGTTCTGAATAACAAAGGACTTTGAGGAGGAGATAAAGCTTCCTATATTAGATGGGCTGCAAAACAATGGTCACAGCCAGGCTCCGGGATTTTATTTTCCTGCTGGTTTTAGTCTCTTCTTCCCCAAATCAACACTATATTGTTCAACAATAAGCACAGCTGATTCTGCCCTTTATGTGGAATGAAGCAAGTGTTTACCAGCTGTCCCAAAGCCATGAAAGGCTCTGTCATGAAAAAAAAAAAAAAAAAAAAAAAAAAAAAGTCTTTGGCCATCCCAGTACATCAAGCTGTCAAAGTGTTTGAACATGGTTATTGTTACATCTCTGTTAATGTTAAAAAAATAAACCAACAAACAGTGATCTTGTACGACATTTATATAATAAACTATTAATCAAAATCCCTATGCAAAGTTCATCTCTTATTAAAAAAATTAACTTGACAGATTAGCTCTACAAGAGTTGAAAGCTGTCAAACTTAAAAGGCTGTGCCATAGTTCTCCCCCACAGCTTTTGGCAAAAGCTAATCAACATAGCTTTTCAACATCCCCTAGTTAATTCACTGGCAAAGACAGAAGAATTTACACTCCTCTTGTGTAAGGTTATGTTAAAATTGCATCTATTTTTGCAGCAGATCTTACACATCCAAATCCCTCTGTAAATATCCCCCAGTTTCCACAACAGCGAGGCCACCAGGAACCCAGTGTATCAGAGATCAATGATGAAACCTTCTTCTTCCCACTTGCAGTGTGTCATATGCAGATTGCGTACTGCCTGAAAAAATAAATAGCAAACCCCTGACAAAAACGTAAGATAGGGATTTATCCTTGCTTTGCTTTTAGGTACCACATATTTGAAATTGAACTCTACAAATTCCAGGAAGCCAAAGAACAAATCAGAGCAAACAAATACCAACACAGCAGAGTTTTCCCAGGTCTGGCGCCACCAATCTGCTGTTTTAGCAATTCCTGTAGGAAGTAGTGTCTTTGCACATCTGTTTTAATTTCAGAGTTTGAGAACACTTCCTACTTAGAAAAAGATATTGGTACTTCTTGACTCCTGGATCCTGTTCTCATGTGTGCCTATGACTAAATGAAATTTAGCGTATTCACCAACTTATTTTTGCTACAGTATAGCTCATGCTTACCTTCCTACACATATGTATAATTCACTTAAAAATCAATAGCTGATCTAAAGTTTTCCTAGGAAAGGCATTACAGTATTTGCAATGAACCAAATTGTCTCTTCAGACACTTATGGAAGTTTGGCTCCATAAGAACAGTTATCACAGAAACCCCCAAAATACATTTCCCTACACTCACCACACTGCAGTATGTGATGTGCCACAGCCATTTCCTCTTTCTGAAGATGCACATAATTGTGGTATCTTAGATAATGCAGTGAGCATGGAGAAATGGTAACCTTTGAAATGGAAAAATGATAGTTTGCACAGTAATTGCAAGCTATCATAAACGCCAGTGTTACTTAACTGCAAGACAGAACAAAGGCTGGCCCCAGTTCGAGGCAATTAAACTCCACAGCAATCAAAATAAAAATAAAAAGCCTTTGTCACAGATGTACTTTTTCATATTTACTGGAAATAGTGAAGCAGCTCAGCCTTAATGAATCAAGAGACTGAGCCAACCAAACTACAGGTCTGGCCTCTGGGAAGACTCTGGTCTGTGCCCCAAAACAAACCAAAACACACACACCCCCCAAAAAAAAACCCAAAAATAAAGCAGCCAACAAACAAACAGGGGAACAGGCACTAACTCAGAATTTTCTTTCCAAAAGTAGCAGCTGGCAGCCAGGTCAACGGGAGGAAGGCAAGCATTGCTTTACGGACCTGGAGCCGTTGCAGAGTTTGTCTGGCATTCAAGAAATGATCTTATCTCCACTGATGGGCATTTTGTTTATGGAATCAAATCCATAGCAAGTAATGAACAGTGATTTGGCACATAAAGTCACACTTCATTATTTCTCAAAAATCTGGACTTATATTTCTATTTAGCATATGTAATAACTAATAAAGCAATTGAGTTAATACAACCTGAAAGCTAAAAGATTACTTTTACAGCACTGTGATGGGGCAGTTCCCTCCTTTAAGCAGCATCATTCCCTCTTTAGCAATATTACTCCCTCTTTCACATCCTCATCTCATTTTCTTCAAATCAATTACCCCTGTGCCCATTCCTTAAATTTATTTTGGAGGTGCCTAGGCTGCGGGGAAGAGGAAAAAAAAAAACCTCAGAAAGTGTTTTAAATTGAAAAAGGCTGTAGAAACCTGAATACATTTTTAACAAAGAAAACTTGAGGCAGTGTGAAAAACTCTACATATTATCCTTTTATAAGAACTTTTCTCCCCTGGTTAGTTCCCTGTTCTTATTATTCAAAAGAATGAGTTCTTGCTTCTTACTCTTTCCCCCTCCTTCTCTTCTTTCTTACACACTATTTGCTTTTGAAAGGAATTGGGAATTTTAAGCCCTTTCTGTACCTGGTGTGCTTGCTGTTACAGAGGCCTTTCATTAGGAGATTACATAAGTGGTACTTGAAGCAATAATGGTGCAAAACAATATTGTAAAGGAACAATTTATTCATGTGATAAGAATTGCCTCATTTATTTCCCATAGAAATAGATCTGATTAAATTAATGTTTCTGTTTTCAAAGCCCATTAAACTGTAGTCTGCCCTTGGTAAATGGTACAGAGATTCACGGTGCTCAACAATATTTTTGGTTTGTTTATAATAAGTTTTATTTACTATCATTTTGTGACGTAGCTTCTTGTGCTCAGGTTTTGACAACGGCAAATAAAATTCTGCTGAAAATAGAAGCAAATAAGATTGACACAAATATTTCCATCTTCGTAGCTGTGTCCAAAAAATGCAAGATTTGAGAGAAAAACTGAAATTCTCATATGATGTACCATTAGGCGCAAGAGCTGCTAACCAGGATCATAAAGAAGAACTTAAGGCACAGGGAGCCTGATTAATCCTAAACTATTCTCCTGTCTGTCCTTCAGGCACAGTTGCCAGCCTCTCCATGGAAATAGCTCCAAAATCTGCCACCATGTGTTTGTGAAATAACTTCACTCTAGGAAAGTGCACGTTTTATAAGCACCTTTTTTAGATGGCATGTTTATCCATGGAAACTCCCAAGAAACTAAGAGAAGAAGAAGAATATTCTTAAATCAAACAATATTATCTAGATCACATCCTGACACAAGGTCATTTTTCTGCATGTGGGGGTTTTTGATGAGAGAGAGAATGACAGAACACTAGTCCATGAATTCTGGTACTGCCCTTGAGCACTGCAGGGTGGGTGCCTGCCATTCCCAGCAAAAGCTACAACTAAAGAGAGAAAAAATAGTATTTACCTTATTCAGTGCAGTCCTGCTGTTTTTCTTCCACCTCTACAACAGGGCCTTTGGTTTGTGGTTGTGTTTGGGTTTTTGGGTTTTGTTTTTTTTTTTTCTTAATTCAATTGTCTTTGGGGAGTTATTTTAAGTTATTCCATAAAGAAAGTAAACGCTTCTCTTTTGTCCATTAGTACAGTAACAAAGTACACAACCCTGAGCATCCAGAGAGCACCTTATCACCTTTGGCTTTAGTTTGAACAAGGAACTGTGCTGTAATGATAGTGTCTAATGTGGCAAGCAGTGTTTTTCTGTTAATCTTCATTGAACTTCATCTGTATTGTTATCATGCTCAGATCAGTATTAAAATTAAGACAGTGGTTTTATTTCCACCCATCATCATGAAGGGAGTAAGGAGGATCCAGAAACATTACAAATTTAAGTGATCAAATTGAGAGAGAAGTGACATCTCTGTCCTCTCCATTTTGCATGTTTGTCCTCAATTTTTTTTAAAACAAGATGTAGAAGTGGCACATTCACAGCTACAACTGAACTGGTTTGCCATTTTTGTGCTTTATTATGAACAAGCAACGCTAACAGGTTGGCCAAGGGCTTCATAGTAGTCCTGGCAATTTACAGTCTATCCTCTCTCTGCTTTCAAATCCATACAAAACAATCACCGTGATGCTCAGACCAAAACACAGACTATTTTTGTCACATTGCCACCCTTCAACACCAACAAGACACCGGCAATACATTTTACTATTACATCATTTTTTACCTGTTCGTAGTACCCAGGCCTACTTCATTGTTGACCTTTCTGCCAGATGTATTGGTTCCTGCAGGATATTATGAAAATAACTGTATAAAACCTAACTTTTACTAGAGCTGATCAGATCCAATGTGAGATAATCTTCACTGTACACAGCTGTTCTGAAGGTCCCAATGGGAAGCTGCACACTTTTTTGGATTGCCAGACAGTGGGGGCTTGGGGGCATTTTGGAGACAGAAAGTAAAAGCAGATCTGGGGGGGCTTAAAGAAAGGAAGCAGGGGAGAGGACAGATTTATACACTCAGAAGAAGAGTATAACTCCAAAGTACTTACTAAGGAATTTACAGCTGCTGTTTGACTGAAGTGAGCTCTCTCAGGTATTAGCTGTATTCATCCCAACACACACTTGGGAGCACATTTTCCACTCACATGGTAGTTATGGCCTAAGCTATTTTTTTTCCTTAAACTCCATTTCCCAAAAAAAACTAGCAAACATGCACACCTATGTCTAGTCAAGCAGAACAAAAAAAACCCCCAAAAAAACCAAAAACACACCCCCACCTCAAAAGGTTGCCCCGCTTTCTAAAGCATAGAAACCCAACCTCTATGTGGGAATCAACACAAATTTGCATCCCAGCTATAAAGCCTCAGTTGCAGCTTCTAAGTGCTAATGTAGGTTCACACATGTAGTACATAATCACAGCCACACATCAACAGTTTAACTTTCAAAGTTAAACAGATTCTGGAGGTGCAAAATTTTCTCTCCAAATTCTAAATTTCAGAGCCAGTTAATTGCTTCTCCATTTGTAGAGGACAACAAAATAGCAATGAAGGCTTAGAAGACACTTACCAGGGAGCATATTTAAGATTTATTCCAGTTTCAGAGTCGTTATTAATTTCAAAATGATACTTTGGATTAATAAAAGCAGTCTTTTATATTTCTTTGCCAAATCACATGATGCTGACTGTCCGGCCAGTTGGGGTTTGGTTTTGTTTGTTTGTTTTCTTGTGGTAACTAATTTGCCAGCAGCCCTACTTCTTTGCAGGGGTGATGCGTCTGCAGCAAGGCGATCAGGACAGTCTATTTAGTGATTGCTATGGGTGCCTACCAACACTTTTCTGATGAGCACAGCTAGTAGAGGGAAATACAATCTTAAAGTTACTAAACCAGTTAATCCTTAACACATGGAACAGTGAGAGGCAATTCTCTGGCCAGGAAAGCTTTCTCACAATGGATTATAGAAAGCCTAATTTGAATGATGAGAGTATGATGGTGTTCCAGCCAAGAAAGCTGCAAATATTTTAAATGAAATAGTTTGAGGATGCTGATGTTTTACGTCTGCTCCTCCAGGGTATTTTTGTAATGGTCAAGTTAAGGCCCTAAGCCCAGATCTAGATCATGAGTTTCTAAGGATATTACCTATATTTTTCCTAATTCATATATGGATACTGTAAGTAGTAAACCCCCTATATGTAGGACAAAATTCTGAAATAGACTCACTGTATGCAAAATGTGCTATATTACACTACAGCTTCTTGCTCTAGGACAGAGACTGACACAGAAGGCTTCAAGTAATATAAAGTTTAGAGAAAAGTCTGAGTTCATAAATCATTATTTGTCCAGTTTCAGTACTCTTGGAGTAATGTGTCTGCAAAGCCTCCAACAGATGCCTTGCTCCAACACAAGGGAACATTGCATTTTCCTAACTAGTAACTGTGTTCACATCCATGGGAGTGGCATGGACCAAATTTTACCAAAGATAAAGTTTGAACTACCTTTTAATTGTGTGTTGCCTATTCGTCAAATTAACAGCAATAAATCACGCTAAGTCTGAGTACTTGATGACTTTCCCATGATGGGCTCTAACCATAAAAGAAACTTTTGTTTCTCTAGGTTTATTTGCAAGTAATATATTCTGAAAGATATTTATTGCTTACACATTTTACAGGCTGATTATCTGTTGTTGTTTCTGTACTTAAGTTTGTACAGTCTGTATATTTAAATAAGAGTATATATTTAAGTGAAGTCAACCCTAGATCTCTTTAAAAAGAGGATATCTCTTTCTCTTTTTTTATAAGGCTTGTTACCTCAGCTGTGCTTCCCACCTGGGCAGTGGCTTGGACAGACAATTATTCTCTGGGCTCCAGCTCTGATCATTTGAAAAGCCACAAACTTGAGCCATTGTTGAGGAAGTCAATTCTTCCAAGCTGTGCAGCTTAATGGCCACAGAGTACTTTGCTTAGGGTGAAGTTTTGCCATGGCCAGAAGTTTTAGTGGTGGGTTTTTCCTAATGATTAGGCAGCCCCTTTTTGTAAGCATTGCGACTGGGTTTTTTTTTCAGAAGTTTGAACCAAATCAAAAAAAACAACCCCGTACTAAATATCAGATTCACTAATCTATGCAAGTCACAGCCTTAGAAATACATCTATCAGATACATCCAGGAAAAACTTCAACACAAAATCTAGAAAACTGGACCAACAAAACCATGGCGATTGCAGAGCAGGGCCAAGTGCAGGGGTCTGGATTTGAAGTTTTCAAGGTCTTTCTTGATACATCGACAGATACTTGCATAGAAGACATATACGTCATACATATGCAGTTTCAAAGCTCAGTCAGACTGATAGACAGTATATTGTAGACTTGACTAGATTTAAAATCTTGAAATCATTCTCACAGGTATCTATTTCAGTTACTGCCCTTAGTTTAGAGCATAAGTTAGGGAGCTAACCAAGAGGGATTTCAGCCCAGAGTCTCCAGCCTATGCAGATCGTGAGACAAGGACAAACTAAACACCCAGAGATATAAGAGACAGGCTACCTTCCCCACTTCTGCAGCCAGTGGGGTGAAAGCTTATCTCCAGGGCAAAGCTTGAGCAGCCCCCTATAACATGCACTAAGCAGCTTGCTGTCCTTTAGCCTCTGTTGGCAAAGGCTCCTGTGGTACAGCAGTGACTCAGAAGTTTGAGGAGCTCATGGGGGATTGCCCTTGGGGAGGAGATAGCTCCTGGGGTATTGCTGCATGCTGTGGAATACCTCCAAACAATATTGAGCAAGAAAACTCTCAGCTGCCCTGAGAGCTGGGCAGCCAGTCCCCTCAAAAGCATCACCAAGAGGCCTTACTTTATATAAGAAAGGCTGCTTTCGTACAGTTTTACTGCAGAACCAGAGGATGATGGCGCACCATCATCATCTAGCACCACATACAGACTTGGATTCAGCTTTTTAAAAAAAAAAACAAAAACCCCCACACACCACACAGAGTCAAATCCACAGAAGCAACTATACTTACACAACCTCCAGGTTCACAGAAGAAAGCCATAGCCTTCTTCTCATGTGCTGAAGCTGCCAGCTTCTTTTCCTGTCTCAAATTACTCTCCACTGAGGTGGCTGGTCAGTGATGCGCACTGATTTCACACTTTTCAATCATTTAACAGCACTCCATAAACTGCTAAATTCAGAAACCCCAAACACCCACTCTCAAATACTTTCCAAGCTTATTAGTGTAAATCTAACCCACCTGTGCAAGCTGGTAGAGAAGCACAGGCTGTGCTTGTCAACACAAAACAGCAGTGGAAGGGGAGCAATAAATAAACACAACAGAAGCTATGACAGAGAAAAGCTGTCCTGCTCACAATCAAGTCAATGGCACAAGTCCCAACGAGAAGCAGTGTTGCGCCCTGCATTGGCAGCCAAGAGCTCAGTGCAGTAATCTTACTTTCCCTCTGCCTTCCTGTGCAGCTTGCTAAAGAAATGAAATTCCCAGTGAGTGCGTTCTTACACAGCGTACCCCTTATCTTCTTACTGGAAACACAAGAAAATTCATTGCGACCGGAGCCTGTGCTGTAACACTGATAGTATTTCAGCACAACAGGTAAATAAAGAAAAGCCTTACATAACAGTCTACATTCAAGACACTTAAATCTGCAGTTTCCAATCCACTTTATGCACTTTCAGTCACATAAAAGTAAAACGCTTTTCCCTAGAAGAAAACCGAGGATGGTGGAAAAAGGCAATGTATTCTACTGGCCCATTTAACAAATGAAACATTTGCTTTCTGTTTGGTGTAAAGTGACAGCCAGCTTATTAGAGCTGACACTGATCCTCCCAAGAGGATTTCCGTGAGCGAGTCGCACAGGTGAAGGTCAAAGCAGCAAAGGAATTAAATGAAGAGAGGAAGGAAGCAGCTTCCCCTTAAGCACAGAAATTAACTAACAAAAAATCTGTTCCTACTGCAGCCCCCACTGGTTGGAAATACAGCACTTGCAAAATGCTCTGTTCTTGAGAAATGCTTCCAAGACACTCTTCGAATTTAAGGTTTTTATACCTGGTCACCAGCTCCATGTGCTGCAGGCACAACCGCAGTGCAGCTCTCCCCTGCAATAAGGGCTCTATGAATGCAGTTTGTGCCGTGTCACTGCCTGACTTCATCAAAGGCAACACATGTAATGTTCTTACTTATGAACCATACATCAGGAGTGATGTATCTGAGAACAATAATTAACATGGGATGATCCACTTTAAAAAGTGAGTAATAAGAGAAAGACAGCCATACTGCCTCAGTGAGTTTTAACTCCCCTGCCAGGCATGCACAGCTGGCTGCAGAGAGCTGAACGAGTTGTCTGGCTGCCCTCAGCAGACCTTCAACACCCCAGAGGAATTAAGAGTTTAGCTAAGAGATGATCAGATTTTGCCAAGGTTTGTTTAGCACTCCGGCTTCTGCCTCTCCGAGTCCAGCCTGGGCCACGGCCTCCCTGTGACACCGGGATCTCAGCAGCTGCTGCCCCACAGCAGAAGCTGGAGAAGGATGTTTGCTTCCCCAGGAGGGGAGATGCAGAGCTGGTGACAGGGTATAGGTCTGGAAAGAAATGGGGATTTGAGCCCTGGTAGCATAGGAAGTCCTGCCTCAGATGAGATCCACTGTCTTGTTGTGGGAAACCCCTAAGGGGAGATGGAGCCCATGACGGTCATTTTCATGTTTGCTGTGCTGAAATTACAGCACTGAATATAAAGCAACACATTTTTACTAACCCTGACTCCACTGCACTGAGCGTCCTGTCTATCTGCACTGTCTGGGTCCCCGCTAACATACATAGTCACACTGGGAATGTGGGTGCTGGTGCACTCACATCCGACCTGGGCAGCTCAACAGCCTGGCACGGGTGACACAGGACAGCTCTCACTCACCTCGCGCTGTGCCCAACTCCAGGACAAGCTGGGTTTTACTTCCAAAATTTGTTGATGCTTCAACTGGGCAAATGCCTAATGACAGTGTGAGCTGTGCCTCGGGAGCCCTTGCAACCAGCACATTTGTTACATCTTTCACATTTCAAGAGAGCAGTAGAGCAGCTGAAAGTTCTAAGCCCAACCTTGGCCAGTGCAGCCCCCTCTGGAAATCTCTTACTCTAAATATTTCAGCTCTCTTCCAGCACTGGTTTTAACTCCTTCCTGACCAAGAACCCAAAAAGCATCAGAGTGAGCAGTTTTGGGCTGTCAGTGATCCATCAACATCTGGGCATTTTGGGTTTCCCTAACAGTTATTGAAGTCAGTGAGGAGCATTTGGATTTGCAGGGAGAGGTCACTAAATCAGATCTGACAGGCGCCAGCATCTCTGGGTTTAATCTCAGCACTCTCCAGGCACACCTGTGTGATACAAGGTCACAGATTTTATTATTTTTTCATGTCCATATCTCACTCACTTAAAACCATGAGGGCCTATCCTGGCCAGAGACAAATTAATGTGGCTCTGTACATTAGGGCTCTGCCAGGGTATACAGTCTGGAGATCTGAATGTATAAAACCAGCATCATTTCTCTGGAAGTAGCTTTTCACTGGTGTCTGTTAGGTCTGACCAACAGTTTTTCTCAGTAACTCTGATTTATTGCAATTCTGATGAGTTGGCATTCTGGTATCACAAAGGATCATGTGCAGCTACACGAGAGAGCAATCAGGACCACAGAAACCAGGTTGTTGTCATTTGATCTAACCGGGATTAAGGTCCAAAAATAAGCATGTTTGAGAACAAAATTTCAATTTCTGAAACGTGATCTAACCAGGATTAAGGTCCAAAAATAAGCATGTTTGAGAACAAATTTTCAATTTCTGAAACGCATCAGGCAAGTAATTTGGTCTATTGAATACTGTGGTCACTTTTCAGACAGAGCTAGGCATGGCATACAGAGCAGTGCTTGACCCCTTCCCTCCTAAACACAAAGAGAAAGAAGTTGAGTGGGTTATTACCTGGTTCCTCTGTAATCAGGGAGGAAATGGTGCCCATTTAGGCTACCAGATATGACACCAGTGGCCCTGCGTCCCCATGGGAGCTCACACAAGAATGATTCCCAACCATTTCTGGCTGTGCCACGGGTTTTTCCCACATGACAGAAGAGCTGGGCAGGTTTACTTTCACAAGATGTTCTAAATTTGCTAGACAAATAAGTGGGACAGAGACAGGTGTATTATCCCCATGTGTCACTACTTTCCCAGCAAAGTAAGAGTCAGAAATACTATTTTCCAATTCTCAGTCCTCCTCCAAATCACTCCTAGTAGATTTGGGTCGGTTTGCAAGACTGTTACTTTTTTGTTTGGCAACACCTCTTCCTTGAGCTAACAAGATCAATACAGGAATGTCTGGATGTCAGAGGCACACTCAGAAGGATCTGAGAAGTTTGGCTTAGCCATAAAGTATTGCAGAGTCCCAGATCTTCTCATATGACCTACTCCAGTATTAATCAAAGGTTTCAATCCTGACACTCTGGATAATATCCTGAGCTTGAGCACATCTCCATGGAAGACCCCAGGAACAGGATATAATCAAATACATTCCTTGGCGCTACACAATTTCTATGAAATACTGAATTAAGTCACTTGTGTACTCTTCACACTTAATATACAGCACCTACCCACATAAACATGCTGAGGTAGAAATTAACTAATAACGAGCTCCAATCTCTTTTAAAGGTCACAAGCCTGCTAAAATGTTTTCAATGCATTTTCAAGTATAAGCCTACCTAAAACCTGAGGATCTCTTGCCTTCTGCTGGGCTCCCAGCACAAGGTGCTTTCCCTCCCTGTGGAGCTTCACCTGCAGAAGTTCAGTTCTTCCCAGGGCTTTTCCTTTGGAGTCTGACGTCTGCAGAGTGAGCATCTTTCACCAGACCATCTTCCCTCTGCTACCTCCCACCCCAGTGACATCTGCAGATGGAGGGTTAGAGTCCAGAAAACACAGAGGGGATAGTAGGGAAACAACTGAGCTACTTGACTTACAACTAAGCACAACCTGTTTAGAAGTCCATTAGAAAAGTTATGGTTAATCACCACTTGGCAGGGAGGGAGCGAGAAGCAAAGAAGAAATCTTGCTTAAGAGATAAGGACAACAGTATCTTATCCCAGCTGAAGTTCTTTTTCCTGTGTGCTTAACAGAAGTTCATTCTACTGGGTGCTCTGTGCAGCTCTCCCAAACCGATCTAGCTTTCATCTGATGACCATATTCAAAAGGACTCTTCCAGCGAGAGAAAGAGAGCATGGGTACTCAACCTCTGAATTTCCTTTTAGACAGTGTTGCCATTTGTGACACTCTCAGGGACCCCTATGAAGGGCTATGAGACCCCCTACACTACAAGGCATTTCCATATGGACCAGTGCCACCCATTTTATGGCCCATTAAGGCCAGACAGCCACCTGGGGAGATGACTGAAGAATGAAGCATGGAGTTAATTGGGCCAGGTACACAGGAGGCAAAAGAAAGTTGGCACACGGTCACTCATGCTACTCTAGCTGATTACACTGGTAGTAAACCTTGCACTCTGAGACCACATTTGCTTTCAGGGCCCAAGAAAAATATGTGCTTCCTCCTGTGTTCATTAAGTTGCTATGAACACTGCTGTGCAACTCCTGTGAAAAACCAAAGAGCTTTCCATGGCTGTGCCATCCTGTATGTGCCTCTCCAGCAACTTGCTTCAAGCCATTTTATTTCCTCTTTCATCACCAGAGCTTTCTGCCAGAATTGACACATTAAGTATTTGGCATTCAAAAAATAATAAAAAAGGGTGAATGAGGAAAAAACGCATCGGCACACAGAATGATGGTTGTAAAGATAGCAATAGCAATGTAAGTGCCCTTTGGAAAAAAAAGTTTACATAGGCCAAAGGATGACTGCCAATAAATACTAATATCCTTTATTAGACATTGCATGTCTTAACCCCATTTCCCTTAATTCTTTATTACACATTTTACCTTGTACAACACTGATGGAGATTTAAAGCCATCTCAAAGAGTACAAGGGTGTATAATAGAAGCAAAGGAACACTTTGATTTCCTCTTTACCCAAGAGGAGGAAACAAACTAGTGAGAATAGTGAAGTGTTAAAATGTGTGAGCTATTTTTCAGTCTTCAGAGTATCATCCCTACAAACAGTAATGTAGACCTACCAAATCCATAAAATATTTCATTTTTATCTGCTTCTACAGGTGCAGCACAATTTCAGCCTCCAAAACGTTGTACAGGTTTCTTGGTAAGATTTTCAGCAAACAAGTTAAAACCAAACTGTACAAGGACCGCAGTCCTGCAACATGAAACTGCGAAGATTTTTAAAGTGAATATTATACTCCTGTGTCAATTTCAGTGAGACTTGTCATCCATACTTACCTGTACAAATGAATCTTTAAAATATGAAGCCCCATGTATGGGGGGAGTGGGGTAGGATGGGTGTTACCAATTTATATATTATGAAAATTAAAATAGATTTATGTTATTCTAGCATTTATTAGCCTTGAATTTAAACCACATGCTTCATTTAGTTAAAGAGAGGAGGGAAACAAAAAACAGCAAAAAAAAGGTTTTCATGAAAATGGCCCTGTTTTAGGAGGAACTTGGTACAACTGTCTTTACACTGCCAGCACACTTCCACACCCATCTGGACGTGAACCACTTTAAACAAAAAGCATAGATAATACCATTGCAGCTTTTTTTCAGTCTGTCTGTAGAAACTGCCACATGTGCAACTGAGAAAAAGTATCTAACCCAGTAACAGCTTTCCCTTTCCAAGAGGAAATATTTGCATCAGTGTATGCAAGTTTTAGAAATACAGAAATAATTGCCTCAAGGCTGCACTATGCTCACTCTCCATGGACTTCAGAGATAGGACCGTTCACAAAAAATGAAGATATGGCTCAAAGTAAAGTAATGACACAAAAATATATGCTAAGAGCCAGAAACACAAGTCTTGAACTGCAGAAGAAATCATTCTGAAAAACTGTTACCACATACACGTTCACATTCTTTTTTATATTCAAAGCATATGAACGTTCCAGTCCAAAATGCATTGACAGAAAAAGTTGTTCAGCTGCTAAAACATCACATCTAACACTCACTGCTGTTACAGAGCATCGGTGTGGATTTAATCTCACAGGCAGCTCAGAAGACTATGGACAAATATTATCACACGATAATAATTACCATTTGTTCTCATTCTCTTTCTGTATATACCGACAAATACGCTTTTTCGGCTGAAGCAGCCAATTACCTGCTGTGCTTTGTAAGCTCCCATCCACATTCCCCAGGAAACAGATAATGCGCCATGCCGCACAGTGAGGAGAGCTCACTTGGATGCAAAATAATTCTGAACTTACTTAAGTAAAGTCTCTCCGCTGCATTCGCAGGCTGAGCTATGTGTTAGCCGTATTTATTCACCACTGAAAGACTACACTTTACAGTTATAACCCTGGCAAATACTGAGCATTTAAATAATTCTACTTTTGCTGAGCTGCACAAAGGGGTTTTATTCTTCTACTACAGCTGTACACAAAAGAATAGAGTGCCATTTCAAATCAGAACTCCTGAAGTTACTACTTACCAGCTTGTGATTATATATTCAGTAAGCCCGAGGAGCTGAAAAGATTTTGTTGCAGAAGACAAAAGTTACTAAAAAGCAGGCAAAGTTAACAAAAATGAAGGGAAACTAGGATAAATCATCTCTTCATTCATCTACTTAAATGTTTCTGAAGACTAAAAAGGACCTTAAAGAAAGTGCTCTCAGCAAAGACTACATCCTCTTGTCAGTCAAACCCTGCATAGTTTCAGCTAGGCATCCGTCCAAAAAGACATGGAATTATTCTATTTTTGTCTTCCAATGCAAGTGGAAACATTTGTACAGATTTGTGGTGAGGATTTCAATTTTTGTAGTGGTCAGCTAGTAGAGGAATGTAATTAAAGACCCTGTTAAACATAAGACTGCCCACAAAGGAGGAATTGGATAAATATGGAGATAAATAACAATTCCATTATAATAGAGTCTGATATAGAAGCACAATAAAAACTTTCAGTAAGGTTAAAAATCCAGATGTGGTTTACTGGAAGAAAGTTTAAAAAAACTTTTTTTTAAAACATCATTGTTGTCAGGAGTAGTGGGACAACACCACAATTTCAACAAATGTAGGTTTATCTTTTTTAATGAAATTATTGTAGTAAAAAAAAAATCAATGATATTACATAGAAAGCTAAACATTTGTTTTACCACCCATGTTATGTCTGGTATGTTACTGTTTTTATTCAACACAGGTGTTTCCTTAGAAGTACTTCACATTTTGCCTATTGCTGACTTATAAAATAAACCTTCTAAACCTCTGGCTTTGTGAAGTATGAAAATACCTTGGAAATGACACATTTCACTTCTGTTGCATTTAGTTTTTACTCTTACATCAATAAGAAAGCATGGTCATTTTCTGCATACATCTGGTCTGGAGGCTGACACTGTGACTCAGTGTACATCTTTACTGATCCCTTGAGATCTCCAGCTATGAGGCTTTCCTCACAAGGGAAGCTTTTAGTTCAGTTCCCCAAACTCTGTCATCATCGAGGAGGCTGTCTTCTTCTCTCTGCTCCAACTTCCTCGCCCGTTGCCTCTTTCACACTTGCTTGTTATTCTGCTCCCATCAACCCCCTTGATGTCCTCCATCACTGCCCTTTCCCATGACACACTGACACCTTTTTTTTGAGTCACCTTTGTAGCTCTAAGTCCCTGTCTCCTGGTCCTGCTCACCTAGTGAACACCCTATACCTGGCTGGTCAGTCTTAGGGCTCCTCCAGCCACTGCTGCCTGCTGGGCTATCTTCCAAGCTACTCCTTAAAAGCAGAAGACTCTCTCCTGAATTAGTCCATGAAGTAAGCTGGCCCTGGCTGTCATCATCCCTCAGGCCAAAGCCTTCATCCACACGCACTAGAAGATGTGAGTCAACCATAAGAGTAAGTTGGAGGGTTGTGAGGAACAAACGGTACCTTTTTTAGCAGAGAAGAAAAGAAGGACTTGCTGTCGCCCTGTTCCCCAGTTCTCCATACTTACACGTTGATTTTTTGCTCTGATGTTTCAAGTTTCCTTACAGTGCAAATGACCTTGGGGTAGGAAATGTCTCTTTCTACATTTTGAATTAGTCTCTTGTATAACAGAATCCAGTCTTTTTACACTGCTGGACATTATCGCAAAGCAAGCAAGAAATAAGCTCTTTCTTTAACATCTTGCTACTTATTATCTTCTTACTCAAATCACAGCTTTTGAGAGATGTAGCTCTGAGTCAATGAAAAGATTCATTTTAATTTTAGGGATGAAAAAGGGAGATAAAAAAACCCTCTGTGTAGATGGGCACACATTGTAGATGGATGCACACATATCACCAGAAAAGACAGCAGGTATTAAAGCTTCAGCAGGACAAGAAACCTGCTTCGCTTTGAAACATCTCAAGCACGTTACTGTGCAGGTGCCTCTAACCAGGAACATGACAGGCTGTCACCCCATCCTTTAATTCTCATGTTTGCTGAGAGTAGGCCAAGCAGATGTGAAGGAGAGGGGCATAAGCCAGGGTGCAGGGGTGGGAGCAGAAGGGCAAAAGGAAGCCCTAACTGCCAAGGTGCAGCTCTGCTTAGATTACATTTGGGGAGGCAGGATAAGGATAAGGCAGGATTATCTTTACTAAACTTGTCAGCCCTTCTCTTGCTGACACAGGCGTTAAATTTCTCCATTTAACCCTTAGTTACAAGGATCCCTGGTAATCCTTCACCTCTTGCCCTTGTGACAGGTTGAGCAGCATTTAGCTCAGGCACTGCAACTGGGGTAGCCAGGAAATCAGAATAATTTTTCACTCAGTTTCTGAATAATGACAGCCTCATCTACCCCCAGGTCCTACAAGCCTGCCTGTATCTGCCCTGCCTGGTGCCTACTGATGGACTATTTCCATTTCTCTTCTCCCAAGGACACACTGGAGTCCAACATTTAGTTCACTCAGCTGTCACCCTCTCCCACAGTAAAACTGTGGCTCTTCTTACAGCTTGCTCCTTCCCTGGCAGCCTTTCTCACCAGTTCTTCTGTGAGCGTGCTGGGGAGAGTGACCCAGTCCTTGCACCCACCGCAGCTCCATCTGCACCTCTTGAAACTGGTGTGACTGGGGAGAGGGCTGCACCTTCCAGCATGGGCCAGCAGAGAGGGTTTGACTTTTTTTGTGCCTGACCAAATGTGGTACCAGTTCATCTAAAGGACAAACAATGCCTTTAGAATGAACAAAACACCATGATTTAGGGGGGTTGTAATTTACCAAAAGACCTGTGTATTTATGTGCTCAGCACAGCTCCCAGGTAATAAAAGACTCAGGGTGACATAATCTAGAAACTGAGGCTCTCAAATCCTGTATCTTTCTCACAACAGTGAATAGCCTGCCAGCATTTACATGCCTTCTCCCTGCAGTGGACAACCCAAAACAGACAACCAGCATTGATGCAGATCGCTGTTAAACTCCACTGCCAGGACCTAACACTGAATACAATTCCTAATCTTTCTGATACCCCAAAATTAGGCAAATAGTCTAGGTTTTGTACATACACCGTTATTACTGTCTCATTAACATCACATTTATTGCTGGCTGGCTATCAGCCACCATTACACCAGTATGACACTGACTTTTAAAATGGAGATGGTTTATGGCACCTATTGCTTAACTGTCTGGTTCTAAAATTTCCTGGTCTCCAAAACCCATTCATTTTAAGGAGTTCTTGAAAGGCAAAAAGCTCTGGATTAAGATTACTGTTCCATTATTGGTCAGAGTGTTAATTTCCTTCCTGTGATACCAAGCTGTTTATCATTTTTGACAACACATTTAATTGCTGTTGCAACCCCCACAGCTTTTTCATAGGTGCCATCAAGATTATTTTAATTAAAAGAGTATCTATACAGAGGTTAATGAAAACTGGGAAAAAAATTCCAGCAGGAGTTTGTCATCCGCCACTCCTCATTAGCAGGTTCATAAGAAACCAAATTCCTACAG
Organism: Falco biarmicus; assembly: GCF_023638135.1. Taxonomy (NCBI): domain Eukaryota; kingdom Metazoa; phylum Chordata; class Aves; order Falconiformes; family Falconidae; genus Falco; species Falco biarmicus. Next base: position 31,023,411 of record NC_079297.1, on the reverse strand, counting down.
TCCCCGTGACTCATGGAGACCAAGTGGGACTGGGAACACCCCCCTGCCGCGTGGCTTCCATGAAGCTCCAGCTCCAGCTCACCCACTTTGCCGTGCAGATCCAGAGCCCTTTCCACAGAGCAGCTGTCAGACAAATCCTTGGTATTCGGCCCATTCTTGTTCTTCTCCTCAGAAATACTGATGACCATGGGGCATATAAAATTGCCCTCATTATGTCAAATGCTACTTTGATAGCCCCATAGATATAACCTGGGACCACCTGTACTTTACCAGACAAGACAATTTAGTATCAAGAAATGCATTCCTTCTTATATATTGTAAAAACAACTAAATGATACCACATGTGGGAATCCAGTGCTTCCAACAGTAAATGCACTCAGACACACCCACTATATTTTTTTTAAAGCAGACTAGTCTCCACTTTAAATAAATCCTGCATGTAATTAGACAGATCGATATCTACTGAATAATATTTTTCTTTTTTCGTTTAGCAACCCTCACTTAGTACTGAACCCTATCTCTGCAAACTGTTCATCTAGTAAATTACAGCCTTTCAGTCCAGCCAGCTCAGTTTGTTTCTACGTACAGTTAGTCCTCAGACTTTGCAGGCTGTTTCAGTAAAGCTTCTTGCAATGACACTCATGAGCCTACAGCTCGCTGATTAGTATTTCTTCCTCCATTTTAAATACGACTTGACTTACTCGCTGCTTGTGTATCTTCCTATGTGTAGGTGACAAGAGGCACATCAGTCCCCCTTGCAATGCCAAGCAATGCCTTTGGAGCCAGTCGGCTATAACTTCCAGGAGGAAGGCTCCTCTTCTAGCTCTGCTGCTTTTATCTGTGGTCCCACTTTCTGTCCCATGATCAAATAACAACTACCAGTTGCTTTTTATTTGAAAAAATGGTCACCTCCACAGACAGCCCACCTCTGCGCTGTGAATGCACACCCATACCCATTGAAGAGAAACTGCAAAGTCCATATCTCTGGATGAGCAGCAGAACTAGCAAAGGTTGGTTTCCTATAGATTTCCATGCTGTTTATTATACATCCAAATCTCAGTTCTTTACCACGTCCCATATGCACCCATTATGGCTCCCCTGCTTCCTTCTGACAGATCCCTCAAGCTCATCTCCAGATCACAGTGACTGGCAGTTTCTGAAAAGACAGCAGCTCATTCCTCACTTTTCCCTTAGTAGGAAAACATCTGGATGCTGATTTTGATACAATCTATAGGAACTCAGTATCCATAAGATACTGTTGGATTTTACAGACTTTCCCAGTTACCTAGCTGTCAGACGTATCCTACTCCTTCCTACCTGTGAGGTGACCATCCCAACACAAGGATACCAAGTACAACTGACAAAACTCATACTTCTGGAAAGCAGAGCTCTGAATGTCATGGCATAACACACTAGAGCTGCTTGAAACTTCTTACGGGCTTACTACTGTGTTATGTACTGCTCATATAAAAAACATGCAGTTGTTAAATACACTATGTATTAGTACTAAAAAACCCCTGAAAGCAAACTGGCAGAAATCCCTTATGAGGTCAGCATTTCTGCTCTTCATCAAGAGGAGACAGAAAACCAAGGTCCTACTGCAAATAAGGCAAAACCAGTAGGTACAGCCAGTATCAGAGATATTTTCATAGAAAGTTCGGCTTAATGACTGTTCACATTGCATCTTAACATGTCATATTCCCCTCGTCCTGCCTGCAAGCATGAGCGTTGTTCTGTTAGTGGGAACTTTTTTTTAATGTAGAGTTGCCAAACATAAATCAGCCTTGAACAGGAATAATTAGAGCAAGTCAGAAGATTAAAACCATGGGAACAAACTGAAATGTACAACAACTTTTCTGTAGCTGTGATTTTCTGTGGGGGAGAAAGGGGATTCTTGTTCTCTCTCACTTGCTCTCCATCGGAGCATTTTCTTGTAAAGGGACAGCATTGTTGCTTGCTGTCAGACTCAGATTTGCTCATGCCTTTTTTGTGACTGATGATGCCTCAAAGCCTTTTCTATTAGCCTTTCCCATTATAAAACGTCTTTAGCTCATAACAGTTCAGATGCTTTCTGCTGTGAGGATAAAGGAGCTCTTCACTCCTCACACACTGCAGTGATTCTGATTACTGGGAGGATATTTGAAATATAATATTGTGAGGAGAGGTGTAATTACGTCTGTATTTGAATGGAACTATTCTAAGAGGCTTTTGCAAAGGCAGACTTTCATGGCTGCTATAGGCCCTTGGGATCAAGCAGTTCATTAGGAAATAATCAGGACCTGAAAATGGTCTGGTTGTTTTTTGGGTGCTTGGCAAATTCCACCACCTTCTCAGGAATCTGGTAGTAATTGCTCTCATTGTAAGCGCTCATACTGGTGTCAGTATGCACTGGCATCAATACCAGTGCTCTTTAGCACGCCTAATGGCAACACCATCATGCTTTTCTTTTTTTTCCTGGCTACCCGATGTGGTTGCATCCTACAACTGCATTCACACAATAAAAACTATCCTTTCTGCTAAGCCTGGATTTCCTTTTTTCTCCTTCTCATTTCATCCATGTCCTGGTTGCAGCTGGGAAACAGTTAATTTTCTTCCCAGTAGCCGGTACAGTGCTGTGTTTTGGATTTAGGATGAGAATAACATTGGTAGCACACTGATGTTTGCATTGTTGCTGAGCAGTGTTTACACCAAGTCAGGGACTTTTCAGCTTCTCACCCCACCCCACCAGTGAGCAGGCGAGGGGGCACAAGAAGCTGGGATGGGACACAGCCAGGACAGCTGACCCCAGCTGGCCAAAGGGATATTCCATACCAGTTGACATTATGGTCACCATATAAACTAGGGGGGAAGCTGGCCACATCACTGCCGATCATTGTGCATCACTTGTTTTGAATGTTCTAATTCTATCAGTAGTAGTAGTAGCAGCAGCAGTAGTATTTTCCCTTCCTTTGTATTTTCCCTTCCTTTTCTGTCCTATTAAGATGTCTTTATCCCAACCCACAAATTTTACTTTTTCTCCCAATTCTCTCCCCCATCCCACTGCAGGGTGGGTGGGTGAGCGAGTGGCTGTGTCGTATTTAGCTGCCTGTCAGGTTAAACCACAACAACTCCATGCAAATTAAACAGCATCCCAAATTCTGTTAAGGTTAGGGCACATTTCTTGCTCCATACAGCTTATAGTCAGAACTGGCCACCCAAAAACTTGGAAGGGGGAAGAAGCAGAATAATGTATCCCTCTTTGAATTACAGGTTTGGATTTTAGCTCTTTCTGGTTTATCTTCGCCTATTTTACTTTTTAGATATTCTCACTCATGTGTGTTCTCAGCCCCTGCTTAGCCTTCCTCTGCCTTGCCTGCACACAATGGGACCGCTGGCAGTGCCTGCAGTAAGGCACACGCCGGAGTCCTTGCACGCTTTAGGTTGCTCTTAATCTTCTGACTAGAAAATATGAGCTTCCTTTCTCCTTTTCTGCCTTCATCATGTGTTTATTGCAGCAACTTAATAATGTAAATTGTGTCGTACAAGCAATGGAGAACGCCACCGCTGTTAGAGGAAACCCAGCTTTTCACTTCTCAGGCAGCCTGAGCTTCCCTGACAGCTCTGAGGAAGAGGCCAGGTTTCCACATGCTTTTCCCACCCCTTACAAGCACTGTGGCCCAAAACAAGGAGTTTAACAAGGGGGGTTGCCAGGATAGCCCAAAGTCAGCTTTTCTGAAAAATCTTCCCATTTCATCTTGTTTATAGCTGCAGCACTCAGCCTGACTCCCTTGTCCTAGTGAGACCTGCTGGGAGCAGAGCTGGTTTGGAAATCTGCCCAGAGGAGTGAGCAACCAGTTTTTACCACCAGTTTTAGAAATACTACCAGACAGACTTAAGCAGAGTATAACCCTCTCAACGTATGTCTCAAGGGAGGAACAGATCTGAATTTGGGTTTAAAACACCAAGGCCCGTCAGGAGCACAGGCTGCAGGCAGCATCAGGCCAACGCAGGCTGAGCGGAGTGCCACTAATCTCAAGGGTCATTCATGTGGGACTTCCAGCAGCTTGAACAGTCTTTCAGAAACACATAACATTGCACCCGAAGCAGCCCAGAGAAACACTACAGAAATCACACAACCTCTACCAAGGTCAGTTTTAATGCAGCAGTTGAATGTTGTGGGTCTCAGTAACCACATCCAGTCATGCAAGAATGCCAGAGCCGCTGGAGTCCTTCCACAAAAAATGGGTAGTCTCCACATTCTGATGTCCTCCATCCCAAGACAAAATCAAGGCTTTGCCATCCAAAAATATAAGCTGAATGGCTGGGCGGTTCATGTGCAGAAACATCTGGACTGGATAGGGAATAATATAGAGAAAAAAGCCAGCCAGAGTGTCAAAAGTTCAGAGACATGGTGACTAAACTTCATCCTATTCCAGCCCTATAGACAAAGATATCACAAAAAATCACATCAAAAATGGCCAGCCTGTTGTGCAGAAGTCATGGGTATGTAACTTTTTAGAATGCCTGGTTTCCCATTGCTCTCCCTCGGTGAAGCTCCCTATAAATTATGATCTCTTACAAGCCAAGCTGAGAATAAAGTACTGAACCCCTGTACTGGAGGTAGCTCCAGTGATCAGGCAGGAAGGAGGAGGACTGTGCCAGTGGCAAGACATAAATACATGTAATTTCAAGGAAACAACACTAGAACTTTTCCATGCCTCTGCCTAGCAACACTGTCTCACCAAACAGGGCTAGTAAAGGTGGTGTGTGCATCTGCTATAGAAAATGCAAAGGCGGCAGTCTTCTACTGCATGAAGTTGATAATATTCTACTAAATCAAAACCTGCATTTTTAGGACGAACCATGTATCAGTCTCCTGCAAATTACTAGTCAGGACAAAAAAGGCCTTTAAACTGAGTCACATATTCCAGTAGCCATATGCTTAGATATCTAGTAGCAAAGCAAATAACTTCTTGGCTTCCTATGACAAAGTATCAGATTATTTTGCCAAATTTTATTGTAGAATTACAAGGCATCCTAACAAGTGTTACATTCCCTTTAATGAATAAGAAAAACCGGGTAACAAACTGTAAATTGTATTTTTTAGAAAACACTGGAGGATTAAAAAATCAAATATTCTGTGACATTTGATGGTGAAACAACATCTGTACCTTGTTCTTGGGGAATTTCAAGTAGTATGACAGCTCTTAGCAGTAGCCACCATCAGAAGGAAGCCAGACATCTAAAATGGGATATCAGCTGAGTTAAATCAACTTGTGTATTATTAATATATACTTGGATTTTATATTAATACAGTGTTAAAAAGACGTAATTTAAGATATGAAGTGACATGCAGGGAATCTGGAGTACTCCGGTATTTCCTTCACTCATCACTGCACAATTCACGATGCTGCCCTGACTTACACCCTTCCATTCTATTTTGTCTACAGGGTTCTGCCTCTCTGAGTACGCAGTACAGATGGCACTCAATCAACAGTATTCTGTAACTCCTCAGCCCACACGGCACCGCATGTCTCTCAAGCCCTGTGGTACCACCCACTGTTTTGCTCTTGGATTTTCTTATAGCACTCAACGCTACCACATTCAAGCCCAGCACGGATCTGAAATGACAGCATGACCCTCCCTGCCAGTGCTTCTCAGCCGCGAGTGGATACCAGCCATCAGATTATTACGTGGTAATTCTGAATGTTTCACTTCTTCCACCAAAGTTTATGATGGGGTTTTGAAAAACAAACTTTCTTTTGGGAAGATGGGAGGGTTTAATTCCAAATTCATTCTACAGAGGGGTTTCTCCCTGGCCCTCCCCACTCCCCCCCACCCCCCCACCCCCAAAATAATCTCTCCTCCAGAGCTGCAGATTGAAACATTGATTCACTCACCACCACTACCAGCAGGCTTCAGCAGAAACTCCCTCTCAACACGATCCAAAAAATAAACCTCCAAATCTTTTTTATTTGAAAGGTGTGTTCAGTTTTATAGGCACAGCTGGCCTCACCATCATAACTTTCTCCACTCCAGCTTCTCTGCTTCTGCTGGACACATTCCTTTAACTTCCCCACTCAGTACATTAACACATCACCAATCATTAAACCGTGACAGCCGTAGGAGTGCTGTACCTCGAGATACCTACCTTTCTGATGAGGCTGTACAGCTCCTCAACTTCCAAAGGCCAGCTGAGAAACGCTTCGTGGGCTAAAATTACATTATTGGTACGCACTGGTTTTGGAATCAGCTCTGTGTTGATACATTCTGTGTTCCTGTAGTTATCTGTGACACTTACTAGGAGGCATCATCAGATGGAGCCAGCAAGCTTGAAGATGTGCTTCTCTTTAAAGATATGTAGAAGTCCATTGTTTTTCAGCAAAGCATTTGAACATGCTTTTAATTTTATGCCCATGGCACTGCAGCATGCACTTAACTTTTTTTGGAATTAGATCGCCTACTTCTCAGTGAGTAACGGACAGCTACCAAACATGTTTGTTTACTGCAGTTCATTTATGCCAGACACTCATTTTTGTGGATGCCTCCCTGGGAAAACAGGCCAGGTGTTCTGCGCAGGCAGGGCTGTGCCTTGCACTGCTCTTGTCTTCAGGGGTGTTGGCTATAATAACTCTGCATCATTCAGGACCCAATGAATAATTCAGTGGAGTTACATTACTCCACCAGTCCTGTTTTGTTTACTGGAATATCATCCTGTGGTTCAGTGCCCGTCTGGCTTTAGGCATAAAACCTGTGGAAAATGCAGCAGTTCACAAAGGCTCGAAGGGAATCTTTTCTTTGATGCTGGAGTCCTACAAACTCACAGGACCTTTGATTTCTTGTTTGAGAAAGTCAAACAATCCAAGACACTCAGCATACACTAATCAATACGTACACCTCCACTCCTTCACAGACTGTAGCAAGTTCAGTTCTCTCGATGGATTACTTTGAATTGAAAACAAACCACACTGGAATTTGGGGAGGTCTTCCAAAGAGTGGCTCAAGATGCTCTGTTTCTCTTGCAGGTGTAGGGTAAGCCCTGTGAACTTTACTCTCAAAATACGAATTAAATAAGGCTTGGTCTATACTGCAAAAAGTCTACCAGTATCCCTCTCACGCAGGTATTATACTAGCAGTCACATGGATTGTAATGTAAAACACAGCGTGAATTCACTATCACAGAAACACTGTGTAAGGGTGAAGAAAAGTCACCAAGTATTTTGTCCAGACCAGCTAGACAAGTGGAAATCTGAAGTCTATGGTTATTGTGCTCGATAGCAATGTTCCTATGCCCATGAACTCACCTTTGACCTGTTCCATTAAAAGTTATTAGTAATTCTCTATTTAATGGTTAATAATAGGAGCTCCTACAGAATATGAACTTATTACTAAACTACTCTGGATTAAAAATGGAAAGCATATAATAACATCTTCATTTAACTCAACAGCAATACAAATAATTTATTTTCCTTTCGATCATCCCCAAAACTAATAAAAATCCAGATATTTCTGCTTTTCAGCCACTTCTCTTCAGAGAGAGAACAAAATCAATTTGAACTTAAGTAGCAAGTGCCATTTTATGTGAAAAGAACAGAAAGTTACTCCTGACTCACTCACACCTCTTGATAACGGAGTTATACCAGAGACTTTCTGTGTCTCCTATGCCCTCTAGCTTCTAGAAGATGTATTTACCAATCACTCCTAACAGCACATTTACATAGTTTTAATTTCTATGCAGTCACTAAAAACATAGAAAACAAAATGCCTTCCCCTCTCTGCCTCCCATATATAGTTTTTATCTAAGGTTGAAACAAAGACATGAAAATTTTTGTCTAGATGCTCATTTACATTAAAGGCACTTCATGCTTCTGTAGCAAAGTAAATGGGCTCTATAGGTACACATTGTATCTACATCAATTTAGGGTCCTCCATGAGTGCTGTAAGGGAGAATCAGCTCACCTAAGAAATGCCACCTGAATTCCAGGAACCGGATATACCAAGCTTGAGAAAAAAAGTGAGTTATGAGACATATGGGATATTACTTCTTAGTGTGACTCAATTATAATGTTAAATAAGGTCATTAAATGGTATACAGCAAAAAGTACCTGATGTACAAGTCACAGCGTTTTCCAATCAGTACACTGGGGGCTGTACTTTGGGAAGCCCCATCAGGCTGAATTTCTGATTGGAGAGTAAAACCTGGGGGGACAAGGGGCAAGGGGGACAGGCGAGGGGGCAACGGCAACACCTATAAAAAAAGATAAGCCTGGTGTCCTTGGCTAGGGATCCTGCAGCCTGCAGGAGAAAGTGGTTTTCTTGCACAGTGTAGGAGGGCTGATGGAGCATGATCTGCTTAAAGCTGGCTGGCTGTGAGAGACAACCCGACCTGACTTTTTTCTTGACATCCAGAGCTCCTGAACTAGAAGTGCATTTTGCCTGCCAAATTACTATCATTTGTAAGAGTAGGGGCTTTACCTGCAGTCCTACCTGCCATATCATTAGAGTGGCACTGGTGGGAGCCTATAAACTGTAGCTTCAACAGATGTTGCAAGGAATACCCGAACAAGCAATAAAACTTTTGGTGAGGGGAAATACAGGTGATTGGAGAAAGGTCTCAGGGACCCTGAGGCTACCGGGGCTGTTCTCCTTTCTTTGAGTGGGACACTTTGGCAACCTGGGCTACTAAGAGATGGGGGACAGTGCTAAAGCTTTTAGTTACCAGCGCTGCAGCTGTAGATGCAGTTGTTACAAGGCGGTACTCCATCATCTTTCAGAAAGTCACTGGAATAACTGAATAGGGAAACTAATCCTACCAAGAACTCCAATCACAAAGACACTTCAGTTAGTTAAGTATTAAATGCATGTGGGTTTAAAATACACAATTATAAAACCAGTGTTTCAGCACCCAAGGAGCAAAACAACACAGAGCTCTGCCATCATCTCGTGGGAAAAGGTACAATACATACATTTTCTTTTTCCTGAAGACCTTACATAGGAAACAGAAGCAAAAGGCAACCTCATATAATGCAGACAAAGCTTTTGCACACTGAAGTGTGTAACCTTATCAGGAATAAGCTTGAAATAGAAATAGCCAATCCATAAAGTTTATGAAAAAAATCTCTGACTTCACTGTCAATACACATAAAGTGTTCATATGGCTTGGTCTCTGATCTGCTTATCTGTAAGTCTTGTAAACAAAAACTAAGGCAGTTTAACATTTAAACTCTGCAATTCCAGCATTTGAAGGTCAGACCTATTTCCTTTTTCCATTTAATTATCTGCTTCTATTACATAAAGAACACAAATCAATATTAATTTTCATAACTAATTTAACTCTTAGATAGTATCTTTAACCACAGAATGATAAAGAAGATTTTTCCAGCCTAGGAGGAAAGGACTGCATTAACTAAAAGTAAAAACCTTGCTTGGAAAATATACACACACTTGAAAACATCACTGGCAGCATTGTTTTCCTCAGCCTCTCTAGGAGAATTAACATGCTAAAACACCTCTAAGCTACTGAACCTCTTCCATTGAGAAAATCTGCCTGTCCCCATGGAAGTCACTGCGTTGGGATTGTCATCCTTCCCCCCAATGTGCCTGCTTGGGGTTCATTTGCAGTAACAGGCCATTCCTACTCACTAGTAATAATAACTATGATGTTGTTCAATATAAAACATGGTTATACCATGAGCTAAAAATGGAATTATAAACTATCTATGTAACTATTTTAGGAACATATGTTAATTAGAATAATTGGCTTCCTCCACAACAAAAGACAGTGAAGACCTGTAACAGCCTTTCAAGCATGTCAGCAGAATAATGGGCAAATTAATGTAGCTGACAGAATTGATTTGGACTTTTGAAGTGTTTGCGAAGCTATGAAGAAGCTATAAAGACTCCAAAGAGCCAAAGGATGAAGTTTTTCATGGAGCAGTGTGGTGGGTTGACGCTGGCTGGATGCTAGGTGCCCAGCTGTCCCGGTTTTGACTGGGACAGAGTTAATCTTCTTCCCAGTAGCCGGTACAGTGCTGTGTTTTGGACTTAGGATGAGAATAACGTTGGTAACACGCTGATGTTTGCATTGTTGCTGAGCAGTGTTTACACCAAGCCAAGAACTTTTCAGCTTCTCACCCCACCCCACCAGTGAGCAGGCTGGGGGGCACAAGAAGCTGGGACAGGACAGGACAGCTGACCCCAGCTGGCCAAAGGGTATTCCATACCAGTTGACATCATGCTCAGCATATAAACTAAGCAGAAATGTGGCTGGGGCCACTGCTCGGGAACTGGCTGGGCATCAGTCAGCAGGTGGTGAACAATTGCATTGAGCATCACTTGTTTTGTATATTCTACTTCTTGTGGTGGTAGTAGTAGTAGTAGCAGCAGATGCAGCAGCAGCAGTAGTAGATTCCCCAGGATGGGGACTGCTGGGGTCCATAGGCTATCTCCATCAGCCCTGGGAGAGGAGGAGGCGGCCTCCAGGGAGCCCAGCTGCTGCTGGGACAGGAGCTGGTGAGAAGCAGCTGAGCAGCACAGAGCTGTGCTCCTCCTGCCAGGGCAGTGCTGGCACTTCAGGAGGCAGGCAGGCCAGGCAGTAGGAAGCAGCCTTTGTGCACTCCTTCCCAGGAGCCAAGAGGAAACATCGGCCACAGAGCAAGGCTGGGGCTCCAGCCTGGAGGAGCAGAAGCCACCAATTCTCCTTCCTCCCCTTGGGAGGGGCTGGGGCTCACCTCATGTGCTGCTGTGGCACCCGCCAGCCCTAGAGCTACCTGCCCTAGAGCAACCCACCAGCCCCTAGCACCGGGGACATCCAGCCTTTCTGACCTGACTGACAGGGGGGACTTGGAGATAAGAGAACACCAGCAACACGTGACTAGTGCTGAAGGAGACAAAACACCATGTTAAGAAACACAAGGTAATGAGCTGCAAACACTGATCTGACCGTCCTCTCCACCCCCTGTGGTGCTCTAACGTGAACTGTGGCCTCTCAGGGAAGTGCCTGGGGTGTCTGACACGCAGCTCACCAACACCACTGCTTACTGCATCTGCACTTCGTAACTACAGAAACTGGTTAGTGTTTAAAGACTTCTCTTTTGCTTCATCCCGAGGCAATTTCCTTTCTAGAGCACAGCTGCTGGCTTATGTTTGCTGGCAATCTTGGGAGCAGTTACTCAACAGAACCTTGGTAGGGGTTACTTGAGACCATTGTACCTACGTCTCTGTCATGCATGACTGTCTCATGCAGGTGACCGCACTCCTTGCCACGCAGTCTCCTCTGAGAAGACTGGTGTGCAGATTCTCAAAGAGCAATTGGAAATCAAACAGATTTCTTGCACATATGATATGATCTGCTCACCCACTCCTCCCACAGTGGGACACGGGGGAGAATCAGAAGAGTACAAGTGAAAAAACTCATCAGTTGAGATAAGGACAGTTTAATTGGTAAGGCAAAACAAAAGCCACACACACAAGCAAAGCAAAAGAAGGAATTCATTTACTACTTCCCATGGACAGGCAAGTGTTCAGCCATCTCCAGGAAAGCAGGGCTCCATCACACGTAACAGTTACTTGGGAAGGCAAATGCCATAACGCTGAACGTCCCCCTTCTTTAGAAAGTGATCCCAGCTGCTTGGCTTCCCTGTCCTCTAATTCCAGCCTGTTAGCCCCATCATCCCAGCACTGAAGCAACCAGGTGATGTGTTCAACTGGTTGACTGGCATGATCTTTCTGCATATCCTGTAGTTCATTCAGGGATAGGGATCAAGAGGTTATCTTCTTCATCTTGTTCCTGTGATGGCTCAACTTCATCCTCCTTTACTAAATGAGCTGTTTTCTATTTCCATTTCTTCTTCTGTACAGAGGCAACTGACACTGCCACAGGTTGGTCTTTTGCATCACTCGTCATGGGGGCTGAGGTAGCCACAGTGCCCACTGCAGGGGACGGAGTAGCTGCAGTGCCCACTCCAGGGATTGGAGTAGCCACAGTGCCCACCATAGGGGCTGGAGTAGACGCAGTGCCCACTGCAGGGGCTGGAGTAGCCGCAGTGCCCACTGCAGGGGACGGAGCAGCCACAGGGGCTGGAGCAGCTGCTCTTTCTGCCACAGGGGCTGAGTAGTAACAGTTAGTCGCTTAATTCTTAACCAGATCCAGGAAGTCAAAGCCACTTTCAGTATTCCTAGCAGTAGGATCAGGACCTGTGCTTTGGTGTTTCCAACAGTCCAGAGATATTCAGAATTTCCAAAAATCTTAGACACATCAGTAATTAGCCCTGGGAAGGGGGAGGTGTAGGCCCCACATATAGGCTGGCTCTATGGAAAAGCCACAGGTGCAGTTGTTGGCATTCCTCGCCAGGGACCACCCGATGCACAGGGGTGACAACAATACTGAGTACACAGCCCAGATTAGTTTTACGACCAACAAGTCCACCATATCGTAAGCCAGTACTATATAGTACAACACAATGATAACTTTAGGCCAGGTCCCAAGAACAACAAATGGCCTGACAGGGAACACATACTGCAAGTAAAGTGACTAACACGACCGTGAGGGCGTGGGCAGCAACTCTGAGCAATCAGCATTGTGGCCAATGATTACTAAACCAATCCAACGAATGCCAACAACAATTTCTTTCTGATACACTCCGGTTAGACCTGCCGTTATCTCAACCCTTCGTGACCCACACTGGGTGCCAAAAAATGACTGTCATGGTTTAACCCCAGCCGGTAAAACTTAAAACTCTTTACCTTGTAGAGACGTTCAATCTGCTAATTAGACATGACAATGCTGGATTAGAGAACCAATACCAAAATTTACTACTGCCTGCTATAAGCTGCTTTTGGCAGTGTTCAGTGTCAGAAGCAATAGCATTAGCTCTGCTCCTTTCTCACACTGCAGATGATGGAAGCTTTCAGGAAGATGAATTAAATTCCACTAACAGAAGGAGAAAAAAGGGGTCTAAATACCTAGAGAGAACCACAGTGAAAGACTGCTTGGGTTATTTCAAAATGATGCTCTATCTATACAGACAGCAACGTCCTGGTGCAGGATCCTGAACCAAAAAATCAGTCGTATCTGGGAGCAGGAGACCACCTGCTCCTTGGCAAAAAGCACACAGCTGAACAGGTCCCGCACCTCGGGTTTGGCAGCTGCAAAGGTCCATGGGGACAAATGTTGGTATTAGGTCCTGTTACCCGTCACTTGGTACCACACCAGCTGGCCCATGCCTGCCTGACATCCTGTGTGGTGCCGTGGCCCTGAACAGTGGCTCTGGGAGCCTGTGACACCCAGAGAGCCCACAACACCCTCCTGCATGTCCCCACCCCCAAAGCCTGCTCCAGCAGGTGAGCAGCTGAGTTTGCCTCATGGCATCAGCCCGTGGCCGCCCCTGCTCACCCACCCCATGACCAGCTGGAAGGTGCACCCACCAGCAAGATAAAAGCAGGAGCAGGTGGGTAAATACCTCATCTGAGAGGGATCCCTGTATGCCCTCCCTGTGCTTATTCACTGGCCACACGATGGTGCTTTTTTACTTCCCATCAGCTCAAAGCAGAGGACCGAGCAAAATTCATAATCTTTCCTGGGGCTACATGGTGCCTGTGTCTGTATTTGTCCTGGAAAACCAGATCTCTAGAACATAATCTGCAAAATCAAAGCCCCAAAACTCTATAAAGACATGAAGACAGTCTACAATAAATTATCCTCAAATATTTCCTTCTCTGAAATTTCTTCCCCTTCTGCCTTTACTCGCAAAGTACACTCCCAAAGCCTTCATTTGCACACAGCTTAAAAAACCAAACCCTAGCTGTTTAAGAAAACACACTTTTCTTTATGTCATATCATCGCAAAATGACAAACATCTAAAAACGTCAGAACCAAACTACAATCATGATGATACTGCCTCATATACAAGAATACAAACACTCGTGCTCAACTGTTGTCTTGGCTGACTGAACGCTAAATAACTTGGATTTGATGCCACTCACATGCACTACACCAACATATGTTTTGCCAGCTTTCAGCACGCTTAGAATGGCAACGTAATTAAAATGGAAAGGTAAGTACAATAGAAACCACACTTTCCCTTGTTAAATGCTAATTCCAAAATAGATTTTCTCCTGGGGTAGAAGTTTGGGGTTTAAGAGCTGACCAGTTTGGTAATATTCGCAGGAATAGCACTTTTAAAAAATGAAAGCAATTTTTTCCAACTGTTCACAGTCATCCAAAGCAATTGACAAGCTTCTAGTGGCTCTGCAATTCCTTCTACCATGTCCACTGCCTTAAATTAAAAAAAAATAATAATAAATATTAGTGTTTACAGCTCTAGTTTTGTCTTATTTCAGTAGTAATCTGCTTTTCCTAAAGCTCTGAGCAACTCAGTTTTGTGGTGAAGGGTTTCTATCTTTTCACATCATGGAAAAGCATGCAAGGGTCCCCACCTTCCTTTCTTCATAGTGCCATGGCCCTCTGTCCTTTACAGGCATATTTATTTGGTGAGTGGATTGCATTGCTGTGCAGAGAGACAGCTTAATGAGGAAAAAGATAGAAGATAAAAAAGAAATAGATCTTGAGATGTGAAAGTAAAACTTTCTTCCTAAATTAAAAAAAAACACAACAAAAAAACAAAAACAAAAAACAACCAACAACCCAAACAAAAAACACACATCAAAAGTTTCATCCAACCTTCCTCCAACCACGACAATGTAGAAATCAGCACCAAGTTTACTAGAACCTGGTTTACACGTTACGTTTGTGATTTGGCAGAGTATCAGTCTGAGGAAACCCCTTTGGCTGACAGAAAAAATGTTTAACTTTGTTAAACTGAAAAGAACTAATAGTTTTTAGAAGAGATGGGCACCACAGGTGTCATACAGTTGCATGAAGCAGCCTCAAGTGTCTCTCAGCAAAGAATGGCTGTAAATGGAAAAAATAAACGGCCTGAGCATTTAGACCTTAGAGCCAGAAGGGGCCCATGAACATTGCCTGGCTTCTTATTGAATATGAATCATTTAATTACATGTATTCATGCCAATAACTTAGCTTAGCAGGCATTTTACCTTGGGAGGAGGTAAAGCTGTTGGGTGTTGTAGTAGGGAATAAAAAAGACAACGTGCCACCTGTGCCCAGAGGTTCTGCAATGGCAGGGGGAGGTGTTACTGAGGTAGCCAGGTATCAGTATATGACTCCCACTTTGTGCAAAGGAAAACGGGGAAAGATACCTGAAACCTGGCAAAGAATGCTTCTGGGCCCCAAAACTGGCAGTTGGGCCTAACCCAACCAGATGCTCAGAGACACCCAGGGCAGCAGTCCGTCACTGGGTACAGGGTGCCCGGCTGCGGCCAGTCTCAGATACCTCAGAGGAAAATGGAAAAAAGCATGAGACTATCTCTGGGCAACAGATTTGCAAGCCAAGTCTGACCATCCCTTCTTTGCCCATTCAGGCGCTAGAACCTTTCCCTCTAGACTGGTTTATATCCTCTACACGGTCTGCTTTGTACACTGACTTACCAGGGCTGAAATGTTCCCCAAGGAGTAAAATCAGAGTGGCGAATGAGCATGGTATGGAAGCGGCATCGTGGGGCGGCCTTACTGGCTATATCTACATCTGGTTGACCACACTTCACTTTTTGCTACTACACCTGCAGCAGAGACAGACAGAGATATCGTAAGAGCCTTAACCTCAACTTTGCACAGTGAGATCATCTTCACCTGAACTGATGAAGCAGATTTTAGAGTCCCACTGTGGAGCACAAAACAAATCTAAACAAATATCTGACTCAGCTACTAAAGTGAAACAGCAGCAGCTTTGAGGAGGAAGTTGGCAGCACCACTCAGAAGTCTGTGGATTGCTTCCAGCTACCCTCTTCTCCACTCACTCTAATTATTTATCCCTGATCCCTAAATAGACTCTGTTTCAGGATTGCTTAGAAGAAACGCACATTTCCTTAGCTCCTTTTCCTCTTCCTTTCTAATTCACTTTTTTAACCTCAGACAAAAATCTACAAAGTATGTCAGGCCGTTTCATCTGAACTACATCCAGTATTAACACAGGGTTAAACCACACCTGAAGTTTAGATCTATGGTTTTATTACATGTAGCTGTAGCTTCTTTTTGTTTTTCTAGTAGAATTCTCACTAACGGGTGTCTTTTTGGAGTTGTTTTTTTTGAGCTACTGCTTTATCAAGATATATAAAAAGGCAGCTATTCTTTCTGTTCTGAACTTTTGACTCCAGTCCTGGTATTTATAGTGAATAAGACTGTAGCAGATCAATAGGCCATCTGATCTGCAATGATGCTGGCTTCGTACCAGATGTTTCTGGTGGGTGTTCAAATGAAAAATCAGTTTCTCAATCCAAGTGTATCTAAAATACTTTTTTTAATTTTGTGTAAATTCACAAATGATACAATATTGAAGTGTTCCGGTTTGTTTGGGTTTGTTGGTTGGTTTGTTTAAACATACTGTACAATCAGGTTAGTTAAGTGTTTTACATCAAGGCACAGCACGCTCTATAATACACATATGCCTTGCCAGGCAGCAGTTTAGTATAATCCCCGAGTCTTTTGGCAGTAATGCCAAGATAAGTAACATGGATCACATAAGCTGGAAGATAAATAAATAATAGATGCCGCCACATTTTATTTGAAATAGAGTTGCATATAAAAAGAATATACAATAATTTAACTTTAATAACTAGATTCTCTTGTACTATACATAACAGATGTGTTTTCATTTGTCTTAAATAAAAGATTTTCAATATTAGGATGCAAAATTAATCTTCTTTTTAGCTGTCTTTAGCATGGAGAAGAGTTGCTTTCATTAGAAATTAAAGTTGAATTTTCAGTTTCATGGCAATCTGAAAGAAAGAAAACCAGAGTTACCAATACATTGATAATGAAACGTTACTGGTAAAATAAGCAAATAATTCCAACCAAACCGTTGCATTCAGTTAACACACGGTGAAGCTAGTTATCCAAGCAGAAATCTATAAAAGTTTACTGTTACTTGCCCTGCTTTCTGAGAGACTATCACTGTTACTCATCCAGCAAAACTAAAATTCTGGTAATGCCACAGGCTGCCTGCACTGGAGATTCTGCTTATTGCAATGTATTTACCATATTTACATTATCATTCCGCTTTTTATATCTGAATGCTTCTTCTTCGCCTGCCAAAGGCCTTGGATCCCACGTTGGTTGGTACAAAGTTGTTCTTGCCCACTCCTCCCGACCTGCTCAGGAAGTCCGCCAGACGATGGGTCACACAGGTTGCTGTGTTGCACGCCCTCTTCTGTGCCGTTACACTGCTTTTCCAAAAGTAAAGAGTTAGTTCCCACAGTATGCACCCGGCATACAATGAAATGTCATCAAGGGATGCTACACCTAGGAAATATTCTTCTATGGAAGAAGAAACAGGCTTGCTGTGCAGCACGCATGTGCAACTTGTGTGCACAGCTTGCAGGCTCTAAAGGACGCATCTATGTTTTTCCATGTTTTCCAAGCTCAGTTTACAAAAGGCAGCTGAGCCCTTCCTTTCTTGGACAACTGGACTGAAGACTAAGCCAAGCCCAATTTTCAGCACCGCCTGAGCCGCTGCCTGCCTCCAGCAAGTCGTTATGACCAACAGAGGTGTTGAGAAGTCCAGATTTAACCAGCCCCCACTCCCTCTAAAAGCTTACACCTGCTTTTTGTTTGTAGTGCTGCTGCAGGACAGTAGCAGACACCCATCTTTAACCTGTCACTTCAACACCCATGCTCCATAACACCCAGAAAACACAGGAAATAAAGCCCCTGTAGTAGTCAGTGGTGCTGGCGTTGTCAGCGGTGCTGGTGGGGCTGTACTGGCACAGCAGCTGACTGCTTGCCTGCAGAGCTGAACCGCGCACAAACACGCCGCTTCCATGTGTTTAATGGGAATGTGGGACACACACCCCCTCCCCTTTCCTGGGGTTAGACCTCAGTCTGCTACAGCACTTCACCACAGGAGTGGTTCACAGACTTCACCAGGATCAGATCTGTGGTGCTCAGCCTACAGCTAATAATTTTGCTGGACCGGGGACTTCAAGGCCTACACATTCACACAGTCCTTGCTTAAAGAATTTTCTATTAAAGCAATGACGTTTTCCTGCAGTAGAAGGGATTTTTTCCTCAGATAAGCATTACGAGATAGTCTGTTAATGTTAACAAAAATACTGTTCAGAACATCATGCCAATTTTTTGGAACAGATCTCCAATTATAAAATAGATGCAGAGCTGCAACAGAAGAACTGTTAAGTCTGCCTTTGTCCCTTAATTTACAATTCACCTACAATATATCATTTTGACTTAATACAAATATTTCAAAGACACTTGAGTTTTTAATATATTAGTGTAAAGACCTACTGTAAAGTAAGAAGGAAAAAGGAAAAGAACACAAAATTCTTACCTGGAAGTGTTCAGTACTCAGTTTTAAACAGGATTACATTTCTAGTTTGAACAAATCTGTATGAGCCTTTCCCGATTCCTTTGCTTCTCAGGATCCTTACTAACAGGATTGCATGCAGGCCTGATTACATCAGTACATATGGACGTATGTGTGTAATTTCAGTTTCTAAGTTCTTTCAGCTTTTCTAGAATTACTGGCATTGCCTCCTGAACATTAAGAAAACTTGTAAAAATATTGTAGCCTTACCTAGAAATCTCACATTCTAAAACAAGTTGTTAAACCAGGCAGATCTAATCCTTCTAGAAAAATAGGTTTATTGAACAAGTGCATGGGCAAGCACAAAAGAAGAGCCTACTCGTACATTTAGCAGCCAGAAATGAAGAGCCTTGTTTAGGTTTTGGTTTTTTTAATCGGTGTCCAAGAAAATCATTTGAAATGTCAAGGCAGTGCTGTTCATTTTTTTTTTTTATTTATTTTCCCCCCTAGCTTGGTATGCATGTTATGCTCTCTGTCTTCCTAACATTAGGTCCATCTCAAACATTCTCTGTCGAAAACAGAATCAAAAGAACATAGCAAAGTTAGCAATCAAAGTTAGATCCACATGCATCAGGTTAAAAAAAGGGAGAAGGGGAGAAATAAGCATGTCTAGTTGTTTCCTAGGGGGTCCCCATAGTTTGCATAGCGTTCATGTTCCAGGTCACTCAGCACATTTCGTTTCTTGCCAGGAGTTCCAGCCCCGACGTCAGTGCGAGGGTAAGTTTGCAATTTGTGCAATTCTTGAGACAGTTTGCCCAGCACACAAGTACTCAGACTGGCACAGCGTTTGGAAATAGGTCTATCCAGGCTGCAGGGGGGAAAAAAAACATGCCCAAAGGAAGAGTAACCTCAAACATGCACATTCATGCATTTCTTCCCTAGATAAATATCTAAATTTAAGAAACTTAAAAGTTAATTAAAAAAAACCAAACCCTCCACATCACATTCCATGCAAGGAAAGTTCATACAAATGCAGTCAGAAGGAAAACACTATTTTTCAAAGAATTCAACTTTGTTGAAAAGCAAGTTTGTTAGCCTTTCGGATGCTCATAGTCAGAGGTCAGGAACTTTTACTTCCCATGTTCAGCATGCTGTTCAGTCTCTCGTACACCACCACCATGCTTTGCAATACAAATCCTGTTAGGATAATGCAAATGCTCTTGCATGCCTTTGGTCTACAGGGGAAGAGTGGTGCTGCGTGCATTAGGAGGAACGCGTCTCCTCTGCCAGGGACTTTCCATGCCTTACAACAGCATGCACTTTCACGACAGAGAATCCAAGAGTGGCTGAATGGCCCCTTACACTCCCACCAGGAAGACATACCTTTTGCTGCCACATTTTAACATAACCCCCTCATTCAAGCTCAAATCACCCTCCACTTTCAGTTGTAAAAGACAGATAGAGACAGTTAACTAGGTGGAAGCCATTCTCCCGATACCAACATTAGGATGTCTCTGCAGTATCATCTTTTACCAGTTAGGTGACCGCAGTTAACCATAACCCCAAGAAAAGAAAAATAAGAATCCTGACCGGCGGAGGGTCTGCTCACATGGCTTTTGCTTAATTTCAGACACAACAACCTCCCCACTGCCCTTCTCCTGCCCCAGGACTGCAGTCCTTACCTGTTTCCCTCAGAGGCTTGCTCCAGCTCTTCTGCTGTCATCTGTATGAACTCTTTCACCAGCGCATTTAATAACCTCCGAGCTTCGTAATCACTGAGCGTCACTCGATCTGTTACGGACTCCAAGCCAGGTCTGAGCAGAGACAGGCAAACCAGGATGAATAAAACCCCTACTGCTGCAGAGAGCCACGCGCAGGAGAGAGGGGTTTGTCATGCATTACTGCGAGTCACTGACAGTCTCTTTCACTGGTGTGAATATATAAACCATCCTCATGCACAGCATTAGGAGTTTTATAATGTAATAGCAGAACCACAGTGTCAAGAACAGCAGCAGGAGAAAGCAGGAGTCTCATTCACTGTAGTCCGTTTCCCTCCTAGATCTCTAAAGAATATTAAATATTTTCATACCATTCAGATACAGCACTCAGCAGCAGGACCGGCTCTTACCTGACTGGGGCTGCCTGGAAGCTATCCATCTGGCACACAACCAAGGCATAAACAGCAAGGAAAGATGAAATCTTCAGCATAACCATGATTTCCTCTCTACAACAAAGAGGTACATCAAGCAATGGCTGTTTTCCAACCCTCTCAATCCTGTAAGTTCTACTAAAGAGGTCATCGTTTCCTAGCCACAAGTAGCACAAATACTAACAGCTTTTTTTTTTTTTTTAGTAGAACCTTCCCATTTCTTTGGATTATTGCTGTCATGCTTCGGTTTTCTTTGAATTTTAAGATAACTTAGCACTATTACAGGGGATAAAAATGCAGCTTTTCAGACCTGCAGTTCTGTACAGCTTTCTGCATTCAACTTAATGCAGACATCCCCTCAAACTGGTGAAAAACACGTTCCTCTGACTAATCACTGCACGCAATGTCACAGCCAGCATGTCCAACACAAACGAGTACAGTTGTAGGATACCAGTGACAAGACAAAAATAGAGAAATGCTTAGTGTTTAATATTTTTAAGAATGAAGTGGCACTGTTAGTTTACCTGAACCTGCTTATTTCTTGGCATTAGCATGCTAATATCCCAGTTCAGATTACACTGTAAGAATTAAGTATGTCAATTCCAATAACTATTTCTACTCTGAAACCAGAAAACAGATAAATAAAAATAGTCATAAGAACAAAACCTGTAAAAAAATAAAGAATATATATATAATTGAAGATACCTGTCCTGAGATACACCTCTTTCTCACAGCATCAGTGTCTTAGACTCAGACAAGCTCATCAACCACCACATCAGCCTCATTTTTGCTAGCTCTCGGCTCTCGCCGCGGCTCACAGAACGAGGAGACCCCTTCCCAAGGCCGGCCCGCTCCTCCCGGGGCACCGGCACCGCGCCCGGCCGGGCACGGCGGAGGGCTGTGCAGGGACAGCCGTCGGGCACTCCCGGCGAGACACCCCACGCCGTATCGGCAGGGGACAGGAGAGGAGAGGATCAGGGCTGACTGTCTCCCACCTTCCTCGGCGCGCCTCCTTGCACACGCGTGTGCCCACAAGCACATGGGTGAAGGGAATACCACGCGAAGCTCCGCAGCCCCGGAGAGGACAGGGACTGGCGGGGCCCGCCCCATGCAGGGAGCCGCGGCGGGGGCCGGAGCGGTGCTTACCGGCGGTGCGGCGCGGAGCGGTGCGGTGCGCAGAAGGATGCCGGTGGCGCCGCCGAGCCGCGGTACCACGCACCGCCCGCCGGCTCCCCTTTATACCTGCCGCCGCGGCAGCCTGCGTGGGCGCCCGCGCGGGGCCGCCAGCCAATCACCGCCTCGGCCGCCCGCCTCGGCCCGGCCCGCCATTGGCCGCCAAGCCCGGCTCGGCGGTGACGTTATGTCCCGCTCCGTGAGCGTCCCATTCACAAAAAAAAACCCGGCGGGGGGGTGCGGCGCCGGGGGGGGCCGTACACTCGGCGCGGCCGCGGCTCGGCCCCGCGCCCCCGCGGGATCGCTCACGCGTGGCGACCTCTGCAGCGGAGGGACCGCATTGCAGAGCGGGGCCGCTCCCCGCCCGGGATCCCGCCCCCCCCCCCCCCTCCCCCCCGGGGCCGGCAGCCGCCGCGGCTTCGGGGGAGCGCGGCTGTACCAGCCGCCCACCGGGTCCGCGCACCAGCTGCGTCCGCGGCCCGGGCCGGGGGCGTGCGGCGCGGCGGGGGCTCTGCGTGCGGACGTGACCCCTGCAGCCCCGCACCCCCTCGCCTCCCGGGGGGAGGCCGCACGTGCAGCCGACACCCCGCCGGCCGGAGCGAGGGACCCTCGGCACCCGCGAGCAGCCCCCGGCGGCACCGAGCTGCTCCCCGCGCTCGCCCGGCCGAGCTCCCGCACCGCCTCCGCCTAACTCCGCGGTCCTGGAGGAAACCATCACCACCATCATCACCACCATCGTCATCATCACCACACAACTCCAGGGGCAGGTGCAGCGCCTTTCCGGCACGGAAGAGGCAGGGGAAGGGGGGGATCGCCTCCCCCCGGGGCAGCGCTGCGCCCCGCCGGCCGGGATTACCGGCAGCTGCCGCCGCCCCGTGCATCCATCACCCGCGGAGGGCCCTCTGTCACGGCGCGGGCGCCGCACCTGCCCGCGCAGGATGTTTGTCCCGGCGCCGCAGGCACCCGGGGGGGTGGGGGGCCGCCCTGCCCGCGACACGGGAACAGGCGACGCGGCACGGGGGTGGCGGCAGAGTGCTGCCCGCCGGCACGAGGCGCGGGGAGGGGAGCGGAGCGGCCGGGCCGGCTGCCCCGCGGCGCCGGGAGGCGGAGGGCCCGTCCACCGCCCCCGGGGCCGGCATCGCCGCTCCTGCCCGCCGCGGGGCGCGGGGCGCTTGCCGAGGAGACGGCGGCACCGGCGGGCGGCGCCGCTGCGAGCCCCCGCCGCGCGGGGGGTGCCCAAGCGCTGTTCGACCTCTGGCAAGGGACCGCGGCCGGAGAGGGGGCTGAGCGCCCCCGGGACCCCCGGCTCGGGTCCGCCCGTTCCCGGCCCTGCCCTTCGCGGCTGGCGGCGGCACGGCCCGCGCTGCTGCTGCCGCTGCTGCTGCGGCCCCCGGCCCTGGCAAGCGGAGCCCCGCGCACGCTGCGCGGCCGCGAGCGCAGCCGTCTCGCTCGTTCTCGCCACCTGGACGGGACGGGCGAGCGTTCCCGGCCACCGGCCGCGCTCCTTCGGTTGTGCCTGTGCAGCAGCCGGTGTTACGGGTCGCTCCCGACGGCAGGAATCGTGCGTTTGCCCGGGAGGCGAATAAACCCCGGGCGAGCCGCGGGGCGGCGATTCTTTTGTTGATGCGGTTTTAGCTTTGAAGTTTAAGAACACGAACATCCCGAAAACCACCGGCGAGTCGCTGGCCTCCGCAGCAGCCGTCCGCGCTCCCCCCCGCGCAGGGCACCGTGCCGGCGGGCTCTGCGCGCCTCCCCGCCCCCGTTCTGCGAACGCCGGTTGCAAAACCGTTTAGGTTTTGGGGTTGACTCCTGGGTTTGGTTGTTGTTGTTTGGTTGGTTTTCCTTCAGATCACAAGTAGTGTTTGGGGGTTTTTTCTACGTCTTCGTTGCTTTCTCACAAGCTGCAGCCCGCGGGGGGTGCGCACCGAGCCGGCCGGTGACCGGCAGGAGCGGAGGGAAGGGACCGCACGGGGCGGGGACTGTCACGGCTCCGAGCTCCCCCCGTGCCCACGGGCACCCTGCGGAGGCTCCGAGCAAAGTGCCCGCGGGAACCGGGGCTGGCCCCTGCCCGCTGCCCCCGGCCGCCCTCCCGGGGGGCTCCCCCCGCCCCCCGCCCAGGCAAAGCGAACATTTCGTTTTAAATGGCAGCTCCATCGTACGGATGCTCGTCACGGGAATCCTCCGAGAGAAGGAGCTCAAGTATTTGATTTTAAATCTCTTCCGTTTCCACGACTCCTATGCCGATTTTTAAGCTCGTTTTTCGGAGCTTGCAGTGCCAAACGTGGGAAGCACCCAGAGACAGGGCTCAGCACCGCTCTGGCTGTTCTAACGGGACTTGCACAGCTACACCAACAGAAATAACGTGTAGGAACTTCAACGATCAGGCTTCCAGCCAGACATTGCTCTTTCTCTCTAACTCCACTGTTCCTTTCCTCTTCCTACGTTAACAGCTAATCGTTCACATTTCCTTTGGGGGTTTATTTACTCCTTGTCCGCATACAATATGCCTGTTTTAACCCTAAAAAGTCCAGGCGACTCTGTTGTAATAGCATATTTCAGTTCTTCAGGCAGGAAAAAGTTAAATTTCTTCTTGTGGTCGATTCCAGCCAGTTCAAGTCCTTCTCTTGCCAGTGCGACTCAGGCTCGGGCTGGAGCCCGTATGATGCAGCGATTACGGGATTTCAGATGCCAACATTTCTACTTTAAGCTTTCACAGGAAGAAACATAAATTTAAAGCAACAGGTATGAATGCCAATAGATCTACTTCGGTGCACGTATAGATGAAATAGTACTTGGATGTTGGCAAGCGCTTTGGCTGCTCCTTGCCAGAGCTAATGGAGGGACTCCCAGCTGGAACGCTTGTCCTATTTTTTCCTCTCAGCTATACGTCATCCCATCTCACCAGATATATTTGCTTTTTGCAAATGTAAGATGGAGAAGAAAGACAATTGACCAGTTTGTCTGTTTTTGAAGCTGT
Organism: Falco biarmicus; assembly: GCF_023638135.1. NCBI lineage: Eukaryota > Metazoa > Chordata > Aves > Falconiformes > Falconidae > Falco > Falco biarmicus. The sequence continues at coordinate 30,998,741 of NC_079297.1, read as the reverse complement.
TAAAAAGATACTGGATTTTCACAAGATAATGGTCTCATGTTGCTAGATAAATGCAAAACTAGAGGTTAAGTATTCATGGGTATCTGAGCACTGCACTAGAAAAGCAAGACATTTACGGAAACAATCTGTTCCAAGGAACTTGTTCTGCTTTTTTCAATGCCTGATAATATGTCAGGTAAACTAATCGTATAAATAAGTGGGTATAGGTTCAAAGCAGATGAAATTAAGAGCTATGGAATGGCTTGAATTTATTATTTTTTAAAAGAAATCAGATGTTATATGCAACCTGCAGCTCTAAGTAAAAGGAATTTCCTCTTCAAACAAAATTATTTAAATTTGTAGGGAATAAGAAAAATCTGTCCTATTTTAAAGTGACTTTCTCTACACTAGCTACAACTTCTCACAGTATTCTGTTTGATATTATTTAACCAATACATTTTCAAGTGCAACCATTTTTTCAACTGTAAATATTGCCCTTATGTCAACAAGCCATAGGCACCACAGTGAGGTTCTTAAATGTTACTATGCTATTAAACAAAAATATCACATTTATATATTATGTTGAAATATTTGTTCGATAATAAAATGTAGTTCTTCAAGACAGACAGGACCATGAGCTGCACAGACAAAATTTCCATTTCCCAGAATGGTTCACTATCTGACAAGAGAGGACCCTGCAAAAAGGAAAGGGCAGACAGTGACGACGCCATGAGCCACCTGACAGTAACTTCTTCCTGTGGGAGGTGAGCACGATTAAGGTCTCTACACTCTCTAAGCTTGTTCTTCATAGCACCTAATTGAGCCTTTTGCAGATAAGGATAATTCATGATAAAACCAGCTGTAAAAATCACATGGTCTTTCTTTATGAAGAGAAGCTGAGGAGTTCCTTATCAGTGTTTCTGGTGGATGCCTAGTCTACCTAACTCAGGACCCTGTCTCCACAAACAGCCAGAAACCCCTGCCACCTCAGAAGATTCTACAAGTCACATAGGGGAAAGTGAGCACTGCTGAGCCCCTGTGAAAGCATCTTCCTAACATTTCATTGTAATCTGTTCTGCAGAAAATGATAAAAGCTAAGCCAGAGTTAACAACATCGTGCTGTTGTACATGCAAGGTGTTATTAGCTGCTGTATCATGTTTAAGGCCCAGGAGGCAATCCTTACACTGTACTGATAAGATCTAGATCTGATAGTGTACTCTGTTCGGGACAGCATGCCATCCCTCAGAAAGGCTTGGGCAAGTTGGAGAAAGTCCAGAAAAATACCAGTAAGAGTTATCAGAGATCCCATATCATGATTTAGGAGAACAAACATGAAGATGAGGGAAACAGTTAACAGGAGAAAGTATGGAGAAATGTGGTAACAAAAATATAAAAACCTGCCATGAAGAGTAACAATCTACACTCTGGTACTACATTCGAAACAACAAAGATATATGGGCTTAAAAGGCAACAAAGGAGATACCATACATTAGAAAGAGCTTTCTACAATTGAGATCAATGACATACAAGACCAGGTTGCGTTGCAGATATGGCATATCTTTCACTGGAGAGTTTATGGCATGGTAGTCTTAAACTATCAGGAATTACATGTATAGCTGATATGCTCTGGGGAAGGAACATAATCAGCTAGATATGGTCTCTTCATATCTTTTACCTCAAATGTCTGTGATTCTGTAATTTTAATAGCTAGAGATGGGCTTAAACTCTAAAACTTAACACCTTCACCGTCACCCAATCTTTTTTTGGCATTTGCTTTTGCAAAACTTACATCCCTAATTGGTCTAATCCTTTGCTTAATTCTGCTTCCATAACCTCCAGGTGGCCAGAAGCAGATTCAGAATAAGCTCACATCAAGCTTATCCACACAAATAATATTTTACCTGCCCATCTTGTAGTTCAGTTTGAATATGGCCCAAAACTGAAAGCCTTTTTTTTTTTTTGTTATAAAAACACAGTACTTTCTTGAGAACAAGATTACTGATATAGACCCCAACACTAAAGCTTTTCCTTTTTAGCGAATGTTAAATCCGGATTTAGGCTGCTTCAGTGACTACTGTTGAGAAAGTGGAACTGCTGTTGAACCAATTACTGAGAAATCTATGAATCAGTTTGGAAGCAAATTTTTTTCCAATATCCCTTAGAAGATCTTCCAGACTGATGTATGGAAGACATTTTAGTCAGAAGATCAGTGTTGCAGTGTTTTAATCTCATTGAAACATTCCTAGTGAGCTTTTCTGCAGCAGGTTTTGCAGCAGTTTCCCTGTACATATTCAAAACCCAGTGTGGAATATCTTTTAAAACAAACTGGGCCACGCTGTCCTGCACTGAGGTTTGCTTGACAAGGCAGAAGGGGCAGACCACAAGGAAGCTGGCTATGGCTTTGTCACCTTCTGTCTCCCATTACTGCAGCTCAGGCTCTGAGCAGCTTCACAGAGGCTCCAGCCCCATCTCACGCTACCTGGCAAGATGCTCCCACCTTCTGACAACTGGCAAACCTCAGCCATGCTCCAGCCAGACCCAGTTCTGTCCCAGGCTGAAAAAGGGAACCCCTCAAGAGGAACTCACAGGTCACCAAACACAGCCGGGGTCAGCCCTGCAGTGTTACCAGGGTAGCACAAAGGGGACGAACTGTGGGGGAAACCTGAAAATATTTCAGAATCGGCACCTATTTCCACTTCAGTTTTATGCATTCTGCAGGTAAAATAAGAGCTGAACTCCTTATCTGGAAAACAACCTCAGAACAGAAGATTAACCTTGTTAAGCAATAGCGTAGTTATAAAACTCTGATTTGGTTGCTTACACAAGTGCTACGCTGCTATCTTACATGTCATCAGAGCGTGTCAGCAAAAATATGGTGAGAAACTACATCCTAAGTCCTCAAGTTAATCCCGTGCCTGTTCTTTACAGGGTATAAGAAGGGTGGAGGTCTGAGGTCTGATCAAGCCATAGCGTAACTTGGCATTTTTCCTCAGTCCCTTCCAGGACCATTCACAATCGTCCTGGCACTGTTAGGTACTACAGTTATACATCCCTGCTGTTTCTATACTGCCCACTGCATGAGGACTGGGTGCAACTGTTTCTCAGCTGGCTGTTTTAATTGTTTGACCCTTGACAAGAGGAATTTGTGCAAGGGCAACGATTTAGTCTGTACCTTCAGCTAAATCAAGGACCAAAAAAGATCTCTCTCCTTTCAGTGCTGGTACATAGCACATGAAGGTAACACCTGTTAGGACATAATATTGGCTAATTACTTACGGCAGAGTTTCTGGGAAACAATAGTCATATAAGACTATCAATTAAAAAGATAAATTTCTAAATTTATGCATAAAACGGACCCAAGTATACTCTGAAAGAGCCAGCAAGTCAAATACGCCAAAACTATTTTTGAAGTTACAGTCTGTGGGCCAGTGTCATAGTTTTCTGTGTCTGCCTGACAAACATAAAATGTTTAGGCACAGTAGGATGCTGATTAAAGGAAACGTTTTTTTTCAGCAACCGATCACCAGATTCACATGGGAAACTATTAGATGTGTTCTTCTGGTTTAGCAAATCTGTAAAGCACCAACATCGTTACAGGCTTAGCTAAGGAGATAATTGTAACATAGAAATCGATCACTCACTATGATGATATAGGTGTGTTAAAAAGAGCTATGAGTGTAATAGATAAGATCTGCACATGACTCTAAACTCATCAGTGGGTTTACAAAATTCATTTCTTCAGTGAGAAGCATGCCTGTTTTACATACACCTACACAGATCTCTTTTCCCTGCCCTGCCCTCAAAGAAAAGGCACAAAATCTTCACATTTCTGGCTTTGATACACAGATTCATAGAATGGTTTGGGTTGGAAGGGACCTTGAAGGTCACCCAGTTCCAATTCCCTGCCACAGGCAGGGACACCTTCCACCAGCCCAGGTTGCTCAGAGCCCCGTCCAGCCTGGCCTGGGACACTGCCAGGGATGGGGCACCCACAGCTGCTCTGCACAAACCTGTTGCAGTGCCTCCGCACTCTCACAGTAAAGAATTTCTTCCTAATAGCTAACCTAAATCTATGCTTTCTCAGTTTAAAGCCATTCCCTCTTGTCCTATCGCTACATGCCATCATAAAATGTCCCTCTCCAGCTTTCTTGGAGGCTCCCTTTAGGTGCTGGAAGGCAGCTGTAAGGTCTAAAAGGAGCCTTCTCCAGGCTGAACCCCAGCTGTCCCAGCCTGTCCTCACAGGAGAGGTGCTCCAGCCCTCTGGTCGCCTTCATGGCCCTCCTCTGGACTTGCTCATACAGGTCCACGTCCTTCTTATGTTGGGGCCCCAGAGCTGAATGCAGTACTCTGGGGCTGCGTGTCTCACCAGAGCAGAGGGGGACAATCACCTCCCTCACTCTGCTGGCCTCGCTTCTTTCAAGCAGCCCAGGATAGGGCTGGCTTTCTGGGCTGCCAGCGCGCATTGCTGGGTCACATCGAGCTTCTCACCCACCAACAGCCCCAAGTCCTTCTCCTCAGGGCTGCTCTCAGGCCATTCTCTGCCCAGCCTGTGTTTGTGCCAGGGATTGCCCTGACCCACGTGCAGGACCTTGCACTTGGCCCTATTGAACTCCATGGGGTTTGCACGGGCCCACCTCTCCAGCCTGTCAAGGTCCCTCTGGATGGCATCCCTTCCCTCCAGCGTGTCAGCTGCACCACGCAGCTTGGTGTCATTGGCAAACTTGCTGAGGGTGCACTCAATTCCAGTGTCCATGCTGCTAACAAAGATGTTAAACAGCACTGGTTCCAGCACCAACCCCTGAAGAATGCCAGTCATTGCTGGTCTCCACTTGGGCATCAAGCTGTTGACTGCAACTCTTCGAGTTTGACCGTAAAGAAGTTGTTTCCCTGTATAACATTTTATAAGTAATGGCATGTCTTCACTGCACAAGAAACGTTACTACAGAAATGGAAAGCACTTTAGCCTGACAAAGGTTTACCTTGTTTTCTAGAAGTGCAGCAACAATGTCAATGCTAAAGAGTAAGAAAGCCAAAGCCTGTTTGAAACTGTAGCTGAATACAAGTTTGTGAGATACCATGGAAAGTACTTAATTTTTTTCACAAGAGTACAATAGAATTATCATCAGGATCTTAATATTGTTAATAAAAGAACAGACACGTCTCTCCATATATTTCTTTAAAAGTCAAAGCTATGTATATATATGTATAGTCACTCCCTGTCAAAGAATTGCTTTCTGTTTTTCTTGAGAAGACAGGAACACAATCATTTCCTGTTACTTGATTGTCTTCTCTAAGTTCTTACCGAATTTACAATGCAAAGTAATTGTAAATCTTGATGACTAGAATGTTTTAGAATTTAATAAAGATACGGGCTTTAATGGGTTTCTTTACTCAGACATCATTTTTTATAATTGAAATCAAAACCCCTTTACTCATCCTGAGTTTGCTCATTTGATCATCCGTGATTAAGATGAGAAAAACCTTCCCAAAGAAGCAATTCAGCACAAGCTGCCCCCACACTTCCGGAGGAATGAAAGAAAAAAGAATGAACGAATCAGTCAGAAACTGGCAAGGATTCCTGCCCTTGGATAGCCACTGGAGTCCTGCATCCCTAAACCTGCATTCGTAAGTGATTTGATCTGTCCACAAAGGTTCATTTATCACTTACTTTTGACAACTTTCATTCATATTTATCCATGCCGGCCCTTTTTTCCTCCATTTAATCATGCATTCTTTAGAGACTCTCAGATCTTGGCTGATTCACCACCTTTTCGCATTTGGCTTGACCAAAACAGATTTTACTGTTCTGCAATCACGCTCTTCAGTTTCTTTTCCTCTGTTACAGTGGATAACACCACCCTCTCTTCTCCATCACCAAGGCTCAAACACTACCGTAAGGTCAGTTTTGACTGCTTGAAGATAACGGTCAAATCTTGTCTGCTTTTTTCCCCATACAAATCTATTCCTTCCTTTTTAGCCAAACATTTGGACTTTTTCTTCTGTATCTTTTTTTCTCTTCTTGGGTCTTTCCTATGTTATTTTTTTCCTGTTTTTTCCCCTTCAAAATGCTTGCTGCCAAAACTGTCAATTGCCTTTCATTTCTTTTCTTACACAGATGCACTGGAAATCATGATCATCTAAAACATTGGCTGCATGTGAACTATTACACACTTAAATAACAGAATATTGAAAATAAGCAGTTAAAATCAATCAAAGCAATAGTACCTCTTCCTACGTGTCCTCAGACACTTTGATAACTATTCAAGTATCATCTTATCGAGGGGAGGATAAGGGGAAAAAAGTACCAACCTCTTTTTTCTGAAGACAGGAAATAGTTTACATCTTTCTAACTGAGACTGCAACAGTAACCGTACGCATATATACCATAACATACACCATATAATTGTACGATGTATCTGACACATTAACATTTCTACTCCCACTGTAATCAACAGAAATTTCATCTCACAAGTTAATTTTGTATAATCGTCTGTAGACTACGAATTAGTCTTTCTCACACTGTTTCGAAGTGTTTTCTGACCAGCCAGTCTGTGTACCTCTACTCACCTGAATATGCTGAGCTAACGTATTTGGAGACCCATTCTTCGTTTAAAGGTAAGTAATTAGGTTTATATCTATCTGAGTTTGCATGCTTCAGCACAACTGCTTAAGCACACTGCATGTCTTGTTTTAATCCTCAGCCATTTCTCCTCATTCTGCCTCCGGCTGAAGCCAAGCTGAGGTCCTGAATCTCTTGCCCTCTGTTGAGAAGCCTTAAGGTACTGACACTGAAATACTGGCATTTTTTGCAGGTATGGTCCAAGGAATTCAGTTAAGACACCAGGCAGTATCATACTGGAAGAAAGGATAGAAGAAATAACTTGGAAGAAGAGTGATAAACTTCCAGCTGTGCTCAAGACACTGCTTTGTATTCTGCCAAACTGGGTAAGATTTTGATATAGGACGCTGGCACTGACACATGCTTTACAGGCGTTTGGCAGCTAGGACAAAGAAAGATGCTGAGGCAAATAAAATTGGCTACTTGTTGCATGAAGACTCACCTGAAAATCAGAGTCTCTCACTGTGTTGACCCATGGAAACCAGCACAGACCCTGGTCCAGCCAACCAGCCTTCAATGCATGACAGCACACTGGCATCAACAACTCTGGCTGAGAAAAGTGGGTCAGCATCATTGCACTTCCTTCATGAAAAGCTACTGGTGTATTGTTCTGTAACACACACGTGACATTTATCTTTCCTTGTCCATCTGCCCACCCCAGGCAAACATGAGTGAGTACATCCTTTGAATCCTATTCTCTTTTTATACCTTGTAGCCTCCTGCTCTATCGAGCAAGTGCCCAGATAACCCATTTGATTGCCCTGAGGCCCCACAGATGCCTTGCAGCCAGACTACCAGCCAAAAAGCCACACTTTGTCACTTCCCAGCTCTTCTCCTTGTTCCGCTGTTGCACCCAGAGCTCTTACCTCCTCTCTGTACACCCAAAGCAATGGCCTTTACTGTGTTTGAGCTCTTGACATTCTCTGCAACGTCTGGGGCCTTCCTCAGCTTTTGTGCTATTGTACTCTCAGGTCAGCATCGCCACATTCGAAGCAGAATGTCCCATCACAGGAGGGTACTGAGAATTAAGCATTCAGTGGTTAGATCGTCAAGTACATAGTGCATTTTGATCAGTCAGGTTACTAACAAACTTCATCAGCATAAATTCTTTATCAGTTTGGATCTTATCAACGCTCTTATGAATCTATGTATGAATGAAGCTGAAATCAACAAAAAAGAAATCTCAAGTTGGAAACACATAGATTAGAAGTTTTAATAGGGCAGGAATACTTCTGTTATACCTAAAATTGCTTGCCAAACAGCAGTAACAGAAGAGCAAAACCACCACGAATGGAAACAAATGTGATTTATAAAGTGTTTTAGCAGGATGTCACATTGCACAGTGGCATTGCTTTCTTAGCTCTGCAGTAAATGACCTTGGCCTCTCTAGCAACTCGAGCCCCCTTTCCTAAGGCATCATCCCGCCAAGTAACAATAGCTCTTACGCCGTTACATATGTGATTTCCTCACTGCTTGGTCCATGAACTAGGGACATTTCCTTCTGTGCTCGGCTGCCTGCAAGCTTGGGGACGCCAGGCCCTTTCTCACTGCCCGCTGCAGCACTGGCATCAGTTAGCGGCGCCAGAATGGGGGAAAGGCTGCCCAGCACGGGGAGCTGCAGGCACGAGTTGCGAAGCTGCCCCCCGCCCCGCTGCCAGCAGCAATCCGCCAGCCAGGCAGATTGCCCGGTGCTGTGGTCGGGAAGGGCAGCGGGAAGCGCCGCGGGAATGCACCGGCTCAGGGCTCCCCACATCCAAAGGGGCTCTGGGAGGGACATCGCAAAGCTGGGTTTGTTCCTCCACCGAGCCTTAACGGCGAGCAAGTGACTGCCGGTGACGCGTCGCAGCGGCCAAGGCCACTGCGCGGAGCGCAGGGCGAGCGGTGCCGCTCCAGCGCCCGAGGAGCCCGAAGGACCCGCGCCAGCGGCCGGTGCGCGCGGGGCTCCGCGGGAGGTGGCGGCGGGGCGGGGCGGGCCGGCCCCCGTGACGCCAGGGGCGGGGCCGCCGCGGGCCAACGGGCACAGGGCGGCGCTGCACCGCCCCGCGGGGGCGGCGGGAGGAAGCGGCGCGGCGGCGGCGCGGGGCGATGCGGGCGGCGGCGGCGGCGGAGGCGGCGGGGGGCCCGGGCCCGGGCGCGGCGGCGGGGGCGGGCAGCGGCGCCTGCCTCCTGCTGCTGGCGGCGGCGCTGGCGGCGGCGCTGGCGCTGGTGGTGCGGCAGCTGCTGAAGCAGCGGCGGCCGCCCGGCTTCCCGCCCGGTCCCCGGGGTCTGCCCCTCGTCGGCAACATCCACGCCCTGGGCGCGGAGCAGCCGCACGTCTACATGCGGCGGCAGAGCCAGATCCACGGGCAGGTACCGCCGCGCCGGCGGCGTCTGCCGCCTCCCCGGGGGCCCCGGAGCGGGAGCGGGGCGGGCTCGGCGCGGGGGCCGGGCGGCACGGGCAGGGGCAGCCTGGCGGGCGCTGTCCCCGGCCCGCGATCCCGGGGCTGCCGCGGAGCCCGGCCCCGCAGCGGCAGCACGGTGCGGCCGGCGGGGAGGAGCGGTCCCGGCCCCGGCTCGCAGAGGCCGCCCCGCCGGGGGAGCGGCGGCCCCGTGAGCGGAGCCCCCCGCCGGCTGGCGGGAGCGGGGCGAGGGGCCCGGGGCCGGCCGGTGCCCGAGCGCAAGGCGCGGGCAGAACCGTGCAGCGGCGGCGGGGAAACGCGTGTCGCTTCGCCGGTGTCTCGCTGGGGGTGCGGGCGGAGCGGAGCCGCCAGCGTGACGGGCTCCCGCGGGCGGCTGGTGTTCGGGGCGGCCCGTTCGGGGCACGGTTGGGCTGCCAGGGACGGTCACTCGCCAGCGGCGTCCCGCACGTCTTGGACACGCCAAGACGGCTTAAAACTAACGAAGTTACAGCAGCCAAATAGCAGGGACTTGGCTAATGCAACGTTGTCGCTGAAAACGCGTTGCTTCAAAGTATCTTCAGTGAGATGTTTGGAATACCGGCAGTCTGTTAAAATAACTATGTAAGAATGGATTTTTTCCTTTTCCCCATATTTTCTTATACATCAGATGTCTCTTCTCATCAGCCAGTTTCAAGCAACCAGTCTATTGTTAGAAGCTTCATAACAGTTAAACCCAAACTAGATCCCGCAGGGAAAGGCAGGCAGGTATTAGCATTTCTACGTGTGTATGTGTGCACGTACATAAACACACACGCACTGAGGTTACGCTTTGGTAGCAGCTGGTGGGTGAGCACGGACACCCTTTGGCGTGCCTGTACATCTCCAGGCTATGTGTATCACCTGTGGTGTTTTACTTCACAGGATTTTCACTGGAGGGCTGTGAAAGACTGTGCTTTGTGTCCAACAAACGATGTGTTGTCTAGAAAATCACATCCTTCAAACTGCTAGAATTTTTTAAATATAACACCCCTAACAAGCAAATAAAACTGTTCCTAGAACTTAAGTCTGTCAAATGCTTTTGCCCAGATCATTTATGAAACTTACAGGAGAAACAGTCTTGTTCTGAATGACAAGCAAAGCAAAGTGCACAAATTAAAAGGATGCTAAATGGCAGAAACAAAAGGATTCATTTGTTTCATTTGGCAATAGAAAAAAGTAAATGTGTTTCAAGCAAAATACTAGGACAAATAGAATGGAAATAGGAAGGAAAATGTGTCATCCAATAAACTAAGCTTTCTACTTGCCTGGAATGCTTTATGTAGTTCCAGTCACCTGCTGTAAGAAAGGATCCTGCAGAATTGGAGGGAACTTGAAGGTGGCATCAGGATTTGGGGGGCTCTGAAAAAATACAATGAAAGGATTTAAAAAAAAAAAATCTATGACACTGGAAGAAAGATGAATAAGCTAAGATCAAGGTATAGAGAACTCACAAATGGTTTGTGGAAATATACCAGGAGTGCCTTGTCACATAACAAAGAAGAGCCATTATAACAGTGAAAATATCAAGTTCACTAAAACAAAATAGTCATAGAATCATAGAATCATTTAGGTTGGAAAAGACCTTTAAGATCAGAGTCCAACCATTAACCCAGGACTGCCAAGTCCACCACTAAACTGTGTCCCTAAGCGCCACAGCTACCTACACAGCTTTTAAACACTTCCAGGGATGGTGACTCAACCGCTTCCCTGGGCAGCCTGTTCCAATGCCTGGTAACATTTTCAGTGACAACCCAGCTGTCATAGAATGTATAATTACGCTAACATTATTTCATATTGTGGAGGTCAACAGCTCTGAGATGAAGGGAAAACTAGAGATTTATATAGGTAAAAATACAGATTTATAATGCTAAGAAAAGTGTGGAAAGGGATGTAGTATTTCAATCGAGTCTAGCCTCAGTTTAAATTTTTAAAACTTAGGTTAAGATTTTCATTTTGTTTATCCTGTATGTGCCCTCTGCAGGATGTATTGCAACTTTCTCCACAGCATCTAGTGCTAACCACCTCTGGAAATGGGAGATGGGACTAGCTGGGCTATGCTGTCATTTGTTGGCTGTCATCATGGCTCTCACTTCTATCACCTGGTGGTTCTTTGGGAGCCTGTGCAAAGTAAGCTGGTGTCCAGTTTCAGAGGTAGAAAGGACTGGGTGCAGCTTGGTTGTTTTCACAACTGACACCACTTCTGTATCTGCCGTTGTTGGAAGTCTTCGTAATACAAACTTGTAGCTTCAGTCATAGTGCCCTAAACCAAATTAAGCTGTTGGAATTTACCTTTACGCAGGCAGGGAGGAGGAGTAGATACAGTAGTAAAGCTTACCTCCCTCCTGTGGAAACAGTCTGAGAAGATTAGGGAAGTAGACAAAATATGTACTTTATTTCTAATTCTTGTATAAAAACTATACCTTATATCTAATAAGGTTATGTTATAGACTCGTAAGTATATACTTATATCTACTAATGTTAGGGGACAGTACATTTTTTCTGAAAAACATACATTGTCGTACCAAACTCACATTTTTTTAATGACTAGGAAAGCATCCCCAGTCCTGACTTTGGAGAGCTGGTCACTTTAGGTGCACAGCAAGGCACAGAATGTAGCATGGGCTAATTTACTTTATCTTTTGACAGAGTAAGTTAGCTCACAACAGACTCTACTGTGTAACGCCACAATTGGATCACCTTTGGTTACCTGTATGCCCTGCTGAAGTTTATTCAAGTCTGTATTTTGCATTGATGTCAAGTGTTGTTTCACGTTTTCATTGTCTGTATTTTGCATTGATGTTAAGTCTTGTTTCACGTTTTCATTACTTGTTTTTATTAATTTTCATTATTTGTTCTTAAGTTTTGGTTGTAATAGCATTTTTACAATTTCTGTGGGTTTTTCCCCCTCAAAAGATCTTCAGTCTTGATCTGGGAGGTATATCTGCTATTGTACTGAACGGCTATGATGCAGTAAAGGAATGCCTTGTTCATCAAAGTGAAATTTTTGCAGATAGACCATCTCTTCCCTTGTTTAAGAAGCTGACAAACATGGGAGGTAAGTGCTAATGTCTTATCTAAAAATGTAATTTTTGTCCAATAGATAGGTTTGTGATCACATGAAACATTTGCTTTAGCCATTTTCTCTACCTCTTTATCTCCTTCCACAAAATACTTGACGCTTCTTTAAAGATATTATTTGGAAAGAATTGTTACTCTCTGACTATGCTCCATAGCAAGATGTGTATAATTTTTTGTCCTTTTAAATAATTTTATTATCTTATCTTACAGGGGAAAAAAACCCACTGCATAAAATACTGTGTTAAAATATTTTTTCAGGCTTACTGAACAGTAAATATGGAAGAGGATGGACAGAACATCGCAAATTAGCTGTAAATACTTTTCGAAATTTTGGATACGGACAAAGGTCCTTTGAACACAAAATTTCAGAGGAATCTATTTTTTTTCTTGATGCCATTGATACATACAAAGGCAGACCATTTGATCTTAAGCACTTGATAACAAATGCTGTTTCAAACATTACTAATTTGATTATTTTTGGAGAACGTTTTACATATGAAGATACTGAATTTCAGCACATGATTGAGATTTTTAGTGAAAATATTGAATTAGCTGCTAGTGCTTCTGTGTTTTTATATAATGCTTTTCCTTGGATCGGTATCTTGCCATTTGGGAAACACCAGCAGCTGTTTAAAAATGCAGCTGAAGTATATGACTTTCTTCAAGACCTTATTGAACGTGTCTCTGAAAATAGAAAGCCTCAGTCACCTCGACATTTTGTAGATGCATATTTAGATGAGATGGATTGCAATGAAAATGATCCAGAATCTACATATTCAAGAGAAAACTTAATTTTCTCTGTTGGAGAACTCATCATAGCTGGGACAGAAACCACAACAAATGTTTTAAGATGGGCAGTGTTATTTATGGCTCTTTATCCAAACATTCAAGGTAAGAACTTTGACATTTTGAGGAACTGATACACTTTCCTATTGCAAATTTAAAATGCTCTTTTAAAAATGATGCAGTGATCCATAGTTGTAACCAAAAAGGAAGGTTTGTATATTATTCTGTTGTATCATTTACCAAATATACTATAGACAGGGGTGGGAAGCTTATTTTATATGTACATGAAGAGGCTATCAAAAGTAAAGTATGATGATAAAAATCTTAGAATATTATTTTGTAAATAATTTTTATGAAGCATTAATAAAGTATTTCTAATATATTTAAATTTAGTGTTGTGAGGCATAATGTTGGTTGGCAGATGTACTAATCTGTGTAGTTAATAATAAATAGTAAGAAAATGCAATAAAATATGAAACTAATAAATTATATTAAAAATGCAAAACCACCAGCAAAATGTAAATCAGGTTGTAGTTAACAGTTTGGGTACAATTTTTTTTTCTCCTTAAGTGCCTCAATTCACAACAGATTTACATGTTATAGACATGTATATTCATACTTTTGGAAGAACAAAAATAGCACTTAAAAGTAAGAAAGATGTATTACCGTCATTTTGAAGAAAGACAGCAATAGATGTCTGAATGTCAGCCTGGATGTTTTGTGCAGAAGTTTGGATTTTAGAAGTGAACAGTCATTTTTAATTTTTTTTCCTGCCTCCACTTCCCTTTTCCTATCAAAGCCTTAGCAGTGCTTAGTTCAACTAGGAATTTTCAGTATTTGGAGAAAGAGCAGCCTGGATAACTTTGAAAGGTACTGCTGATACTTTGACCAAAGAATATTGCTCTAACATCAGTTTCACCACCATCATAATTTCAGAATGGGGATAACAGCACTGCCTGTAGCTAGAAGGCTGTTGAGATCTGAAGTTCTGCATAGGAACCAGATATCTTTATGTATGAAAGATTCCATTTTCTTCTTCTGGTAGTAGGTGCATGCCTCTATGACTTCTGATTTTCTCAGCTAGAATAATTTCTAATTCAAATCGGGTGGAAAAAGCGCAATTGTGTATCTATGTATCTGTTTTTAGATTTTAAAATATTGATCTATGTATCTATTATATTATCTAAAATTAGAGATCAAATTTTATATTTACATATAAGGTAAATACAGCTTTACTTGAAAAAAATGAAAATTGAAATATGATGATAAAGTACGTCAAAGCCTGACATGCTGTAAACCGAAAATCATTCTGCTTACACGAAGAAGCTGATGCCAAAACTCTTCTGTTGCTGCCATTATCGTTATTTTAAGTCTGCTATTCACTGAGCTCGTTAAAATATCTGGCTAAGCAAGTAGAACCAAAGTTCGCTTAAATATCTCCTGAGAGCCATAACCTCTTACTCAACTTTTCTAATTAGTTGATTAATTAATTGAACATGAGTTAACTGATTAAAGATTAAAAAATAGGAAAAATTTCTTCTAGGATTAAAAGGAAAATCTAATAGATTTGAGTTGTTAATTTTAAAAACTTTGAGGGATATATTTAAGAGAAATATGTAGCTTCAGCTCACTAAGTACAGCTAATAATTCTTTTGTAGAAGATTAAAACTGCAATTTCTACTTTTAACCAGTCAGTGTAATTCAGATGATTTAAAAAAAAAGGTATAAAAAAATTAAATGTTGCTTTTATGCTTCTGAGCTCTACTAATTCATCTATGTGCTTTACACAGTGTAATAAGAAAAACTACCATAAAAGGAAACTGTTCAATAAAATGAAAAAAATATAATCCGATTTTATAGGTACTCAAGTTTTAGGATGCATATATACATTGTCCATATTTTAGTTAAAAATTTATTTGGTGCCATAATTAGTCACAAGGATATATTTACACTCTACATTATATAAAAACCCTGAATGCAGAAAGGTCCACTTAAAGTTTCTGATCAGTCTGTCCTGGCTCACAAACAATAGTCACATCTTAAAACAAGAACATCCTTTCTCCTGCTCTATTACGATCTGACCAAGATACTGTTTTTCAAAAAAGATCAAAAAAACTTTGTAGTTTTGTGTCTCCTATGCACTAGCTGATTTTGTAGAGATCCACTTACCTAAAATAATCTTCTCATCTCAGATCTTGTGATACAATGAGTTTGGATTCAAGATCAGTTCACCTGGATAAAAATAAAAATTACTGTTACCTTTATTTAGACTTTCTCTGTCCAAGTATTACAACACACACCGATACACCACTACATCACAGAATGTAGTTTAACTAAGCTGCTTTTCACCTCTTAATTTTGATGTGGAATGTTGTCACTTTAGGTTGAAAAACCTGGTGATTCTTCTGGTAGAATTTTTCTGCTATTGCCCAGATTTGCATTATTGGTTCCACATGAATTGTAGAAGTGTGACTTTATTTTACTTAGGAGCTCTTTGGCAGTTTCAGCAAAGAAAGTGTATCGGGAAAAAGATGAGACAGTTTTGAGTGCCTTTGAGATTATTTAAATAACCTGTGACTTTTATTTTTAAAATAGCTTAAAAAAACCCAGTGATTGGATTTGTTCCTTTTCAGTTAGATTCAGACTCTTGCCCCTCTTAAATCTTACAGTGTTGTATCAGATATTTTCATCTTAAGAGTGAATGATTTTACATTGTGACAATTCTGAAGAATCATAGCAGAATTAGACAACGGAAAGTTCAAGTGGCTAATTTCAGTCTTATCTGTGTTTACTCAAGTACTTAATGTATTTTATCTTTGCAGTCTTTTGCTTGTTCCTTTAGTTTTGAAGAGCTCCAGAAATAAAAATATACACAAGCAAAGCAAAGTATGTTAAACTACAATTTTACTGAGGATAATTACTTTTGAAATGAACATTACTGGTATAGATGCTAGTAACAATTCCTAGTAACAGGATAAGGAATATAGAATCTAAATTTTAAAGCTTATAAGCTACTACATTTTATGTAGGATATTTCATGTTTCAGTATCCTTTTAAAAATCTATATATGTTATAGCTTAAATAAAAAAAGAAATTATATTACACAATAAATATCAGCTTTTATTCATGTTCCTAACAGGGCAAGTTCAAAAAGAAATTGATTTAGTCATTGGCCCAAACAAAATGCCTGCCTTAGAAGAGAAATGCAAAATGCCATACACTGAGGCTGTTCTACATGAAGTACTAAGATTCTGTAATATAGTTCCACTAGGTATTTTTCATGCAACTTCCAAAGATACTGTTGTGCGTGGTTATTCTATTCCTGAAGGCACTACAGTCATTACAAACCTCTACTCTGTCCATTTTGATGAAAAATACTGGAGCAATCCAGAAGTGTTTTTTCCTGAGAGGTTTTTGGACAGCAGCGGGCAGTTTGTCAAGAAAGATGCATTTATTCCTTTTTCACTAGGTAAGTGATCTCTTCCACTGTTCCTTTTCATAAATCTAGAGAGGTATAACATATAAGCGATGGCAATAAATCGGGAATGGACAGACGGATGTAAAATATCCACAGTCTGATGAAACAGCTATTTTAAAGGTATTCAATATAATGCACTTTGGACATAATACATTTTAGCACAGTATCTTTTATATAGATGAGTTCGCTATTATATATAAGCTAGCAAAAAAGCATGATACCTTCTTATCTGAGGAGTCTATAGATTTTATATTATTGCAGCACATAAGTTGTATTTCTTTCATAATTAATAGTCCTTTGCTGCTACAGTCATTACATACAGGTGATTTACACAACCAGCTTTCAAATTGGAGCAGTTAGATCAGCACCAGAAATTGCAGACGTTATTCAGAACTAGCTTGGGGCTCAGCATGTATCACTTCATTCTGACCTGAGGAAATATTCTGGGAGTCCTAAATTATTATGGATTTGTCTTTTGATGCCTGTAAGAGTGGGTAATTTACCTTACATACAATTATCAACCTAAAAAATTAGGCGTTCCTTATAAACTAACTTCCAGGGCTACCTCTGCAGTCCATAGAAAGACATAGCCTTGTGTAGAGTGTGACTTAGTTTGCTCATCTGGGGTGCTCTTGCTCTGAAAAATAGGAGACAAGAGAAGACAATTGCCTTGGAATAGATACACTAGATCTAAATGGCCTGTTATGTTTGATGAAACCTACCTTTATTATGTTTCTTTTTGTCTGTTTGACCTTACCAGTTCCAGATGTTGTTATCCATTCACCTGTGTCTTCCACAACCACGTTTACTCACTGTAACTAGTAATGGGAACTAATGTTTAAAGTCATTATCCAGACTTGTTTCGAATCTTTCTGCTTAGAAAGTTACAATATTTGCCAGGCAATAATGACTGGCAGTAGATGTAATTAAGAAAACAGTAGGGAACAAAGGCTGAAATTCACAGTATCATTTTTTAAAGACATCTTCTGTCTAGATTGGCACTTCAAGACAAGATAAAGGAGCTAATAGCTTATCTAAATAAATTTGACAGAATTAGTTACAATGCCATTTGTGTAGCGAGAGGAACAAGTTCTCTAAAATCTGTTTCTTGCTGTAAATTACCACCTATCCTCTCTTACAGAATGCTACCACCAAGTTCATACAGCTCCTCTTAGAACACAGAAATGACCATTCTTATTCGTAATAAGAGTGAAAATGTAATTGAACACATTTTAAGTCTTTTCAAAACCTTCTTTTCAATCCAGGAAGAAGACACTGTCTTGGAGAACAACTAGCTCGAATGGAAATGTTTTTGTTTTTTACTTCATTACTGCAACGATTTCACCTGTGTTTTCCTCATGGTGTGATTCCAGATCTCAAACCAAGATTAGGCATGACCTTACAACCACAGCCATACCTCATCTGTGCAGAAAGACGGTGAAGAGAAGCATCTAGATTGTCAGCTGGAGCACAATGCTTCAAGTTGCAGCAGAGGATCCCCTTTGCCTTCTATTTCTAAATGTGTTCATGCCAGAAAAACAAAGATTTGAAGGACTTGCAGATAAATTCTGACTGCACACATCTTAATAGCTTCTTTGTACTTGGTTTTCACAAAAAAAAAAACCCTCAACCACAAACGTGAAACACATCCTGTGTTTAAAGCTCATGTTTTCACTCCAGAAGTCTCTTTTGAATCCAACTTCTGATTCAGCTTTTAAATACTTTATTACTTAACAGGCCATTTTACTTTGAGATGATATTTTTATAAACATGGAGAACATGGCTCAAAATGTTTATACTCCAACTCATGTGTGGAAATCTCATTTACGTTATTCCAGCTAAGCTGTTCTTTATAATTCTCCATTAAATTTACATAGCTAAAAAGGTTTTAAAGGTATCTAAATTTTTGTAACTCAGAATAAACTATATTTTCCAACCTTGGTAAACAAATTGTATATTTAAGCATTTTAATCCTTCCTTCTCCTTGCCCTATTATCCCAGTTGGTCGTAATTTTCTAGTGAATCAAAGAACTGTGTGAATTCACTTTTTAAGATCTTTTATGGCTTGCTTCTCATTTTGTAACGTGTTACTAAACAACAGTGTTCAATTATTGCCATACTCCCGACAATTGCAGCAATCTCTGTTGCCTCCCCACGCAAAGCGTTATGCAATGATTAAACTCTGCCTAAGACTAAGCCTACTTAGTCTACTAAGAATTAAGTTGACTTAGTCTACCAGACTAAAGTAGTCTGGAAAAAGCAGCATTTGTGTTACCAGAGACACATGCAACTATACTAGGAGTCAAGAAAATAAGCTGCTCGTGAGTTTGACAAGAGAAGAGACCTTTTGGGAAGGGAGAGTGGAATAGGGTAGAAGGAACATATTTTAAATGGATTTTAAGCAGAAGTTTTAGGCCTAACAGCCACTCTTGACTTCTTCCAGCTTTATTTTTTATTCCCGACAGCTATTGCTTTATGGTTATTAGTAGATAAAGATTTATGCACACAGGCCCTGCAGGAGAACCTGATACTCTAAATATGATGTGTTTCGTCCCCACCACGCGAGAAGAAGTAAGGCCACAGGATACGGTTCAGAACAAAACACACACTCAGCCATTTAAGGACAGGGCTGAACATTAGACCTTGCTCTTCATACAGCTTATGCTTCAGTTTGGAGATGCAGGAAAGTTTAAAGGCAGTGATTGGGTGTTTTTCTGCTGACCTGACATTTTTCATCTTATACTGAGCAGAAAATACTTTCTTTGTTTTGAAACAGCAACAGAGAAGGATCAGACAGAGCTAATACTAGCCCACTTACATCATAGCCTATTGACTCAAGATGCAGCAGGTCCAGGTCAGGTTACTGTGCCTGAGGGCAGTCAGACCCACATGTCCCGCAAAGAGCATCTCCAACACATGCAGAACTGGTGCTCTGAAGAAGGTGGGCAGGCTGCTGCTCTTGCTGAGTAACTGCCTTTCTGTAGAGAAGATATAAGATTCAGAAAGGAGAGGAAGGAGGTAAGCCTGACTGCTGTGCACTGGGCACACCATGAAAGCTGTGACTAAACCGCTCCTAAGACACTGGGGTTTAGGAGTCGATATTTTTTTGTTGTTTTTTTTTTTGCTGGATACCTGTGCAAGTAGACGTTGAGCGCTTGTGAAATGCTTAAGTAAAAATTGTGGCATCTACCAGATTTAGGTGCCTTCAGTATGAAGTATGAATACATATGTTCAGTATGAATACCGAACAGAATTCACTGCTACAGTTCTGGACTCATGGTAATTCTTCCTATATCCCACCCCATGCTCTTAAATGAGACAGCCACAGGATTTTTAGTATCTAGGCTTGCCTCCTGTGTTGCAAGAACTCTAGGACATTCTTTGGTTAAAATATGATTCAAATAATCCTAATTGAAGTGAGGGGAAGATTAAAAAAACCCAAGAACCAGTTCTTGTGGGGGCTGTGCTCAAAATGCAGCTGACCAGTGATAATTCCCTTTTGCTGAGGTATTTTGAGATCTAACTCCTGACTAGTCTTTTATCCATTTAATAAGAAACATACTGATTATATGTCATTCTGGTTTCTAAATCAAAATGCCTTATACAAGCCTCAGAATATCAATCCAAACTTTTACCATTATCTGCCAACTTACAGTCTCATTTAAGCAAATACATTTGACAAGCTGTCTTTTCTATAAATCTGTATCAGTGTTATATTTACATGTTTCATTCTGTATCAACTTTTTCATTATTTCCCCTCTGACTTAGAATTAGCCTCACAATCCAATTTAGTAATTTGAAATACTGACATAAGAGTAGTTTTTTCAAGTCCTCTGGAATTTCCCTATTGTAGCTAGACTGATTAGTAATGAATATCAGCGGCCACCCAAATGTTCAGAATTTCCTGTTGAGTTTTCTACAGCTGAAATATCTAGCATAGCTGGCTGCCGTTTAGCATTGTTTTAGGATTAAAGGCTGATATATTAACCAGTATATCTTTTTCTGTTTGTAGAATTTAAGGATGAAAAAAGACATTAAGTAATGTGTCAAGGTAAGATTGTTCCCATTTGCAGAATTTTTTCCTATCTGGCTTTAAATGTACTAATAATTTAGGTCAAAAATGTGTTCAGATACTGATGGAAAGATTTCTTGAGATTTAAAGTTGTAACCTCTCAATTTCTGTCTATTAATGTCATTTATTGCTCTCTTGGTTTCACCATTTTCCTAAGTTTTATTCCCTCCAGTATTTACAGCCTTCTCATTTTTGTCTTTTGCAGAGTTAGCCGTTTGAATTCATGATGATAGTTTAGAAGTGGAAGCACTGTTTCCACATACAGGTGTATCACAACCACAAGAAGAAATTTTCATATACCTTCTCTGTAACTCCACTGTCATTCCCAAAGGCAGTGAAGGACTTTTTTCTGTAAATGTAGCTAAAAATGCATATTCAGCTTGCCTTTGCTGCTCTCAATCAGCATAGTTTTGAATCATTCTTTTTTCTAGTTTGTCTAGGAAAAAAAACCACTTCAGCTTTTTTCCCTTCCTGTGAGATTACTGCAATGTTCTTTGCGCTATTCTAGGGTCTTGTTCAGTACTTGTAAATGCAGACTAAGTTCAGCAGTCTTTCTTAAGGAACAGGTATTTTAGGATTAAGACTTGATTTTGTATTCTTTACTTAATTATTTTAATTTCTCCTTGAGCAATAACTAGTTGCCTTTTCTGAGTATAATCACAGAAATCCTGCTAATTGGAGGGGAATACAGTCAACTCACCATTGTATTAGTTTACTATATCCCATTCAAAGGTCTCCACAGCCAACTATGGTGTAATACTAGTAGGAAGATTATGAGCTGCTGTATGTTTCTCCTACATCTATTTTCCGGGTCTTGGCTCTGGTTTTGTATACTTGCCTTAAACCAGAAATTCTAGAAGAGGTTCCGTGCCTTAGCTCTTTTGTGCCATTTCTGTACCATGGGAATGTGTGCTTTCTTCCCTGTTTCTCAGATACAGCCTATTCCTAGATCTCCTCCTAGACACAAGTCCAAGCCCAGGGTAACACATCTTGCTATCTAGCAGGAAATTCCCTTAACACTGATGCAAGAGCTGCAGTCAATACCACCACAGTATCTGAAATCCTCCTTTCTAAAACTCTATCCTTTGGGCTTGTGGGTTAACCTTGGACATGCCAGCATCCCCAGAATCTGAAAAGGGAACACTACAAGGATGCCATATATGACACTGAAAGAACACTATAGAAAATCTTACTCTCTAATTTCCTGAACTTCCACCAGTTTCTGTGATATTGGTGAACCTGAGCTTAGTGTGAACCCAATAAATGCAGGAAGGTTCATTAGCTTATACCTTCAGAAATTAACGCTACAAAGTGAGATTTCATAAAAGTTGAAGAAACTTTAGTGCTTCTCTGAAAGTAAATAGTTTGAATTTATTGTGATATATCCTTTACGTGTATCAAGAATAAGTTGTGAGAGAAAGACCTAGAGAATCACAATAATGCTTCTTTGTTAGTTTTCCAGTACATACTAGAAATAGTTCACTAACTTGAACTATATGCCAAGATGTAGCTACATCTTTTTTTTTCAATGAACAATCTCTCTCATGTCTTAGATCTCCATTTCTCTTAATAAGAAAATGATAGCATGGAAACAGGGGAAATGGAGAACATTATAGCTGATGTTTATAATATAGCATGTATTTTAATGTTAGGTGCACACTGTCAAGTGTATAATGTTTTAATGGAAACTAATAACTGTCCAGAGGATTGGTCATGTCATCTGGAAAATGAGAGAAAGTTAAATAAAGAGAAAAACTATAAATAGGGAAGAAGAGTGTAGATTGAAAGCAAAAAGACAATGTGTTATAATTTTTGCAGTTATTTACAAATCATTATGAAGCATGAGGGGTTTATCTGGAAAAATAATTACAGTTCTTCTTATGACATTTCTGGATTGAATTGGGAGATTTTGTCAGACTAAGTACCAGAAATCACTGTATCTGTAGCAGCCAAAGTGCTATTTCAGACTGGAATTTACAAAGAGCCTGCTTTTTTCAACCTTAAACTAAGTGTATCATAGAACTGTGGTAATTTTTTTCAGGGTTAATATCTGCAGTGACTTAAAAGCTAAAATATGCCTGGAAGATGTGCTCTTCCTTGTCCATGTCTTGAGTATCACCGCAGGGAACATGAACCGAACCTGCGAAGCAAATTGCCTTTTCGCTGGGCAGAACCAGCAGTTCCTTCTGCTATGGGGATATGCCACTGCATTACGGCTAATGGGAAGTGCGGTGCCCAGGAGCCCTGGAAATCTTTAAAGAGAGCAAAGTGCATATGCTCTCTGTACACCCAGAATAATTTAGGTTATGTGGGACCATGATCTGGCATTAGCTGAGGGACCTTGCTTAAACAGCCCCGGGGATCCACGCCAATGACATCTTTAGCCTGCAGGTGGCTGGACAACAGCTGGTAAAAAACAGCTGTCACCGCAGGAACAGAAATATCTCCCTGTGTAGTTTCTGTATATATTGAGGGAACAGACTTGTCATCCAAAATAACGTTACTGGACAGTCCAAACTTCCAAAGTTACTCAGCATGCCAAGGACAAACTAGGTGACTTTGCATCAAGGTGCTTAAGGTGAGCTCATTTATTTGCAGATCATGTTCCACACAGACTGCTGAAGCAAATGGTCTAGGTAAGGTATCAAATCAGCTCTTAGTAGTGTCCACAGTGAGATACTGGGGTTAGCTTTAGAGATGTACAGGCTTTTGCAGAACTGCACAGATCAGATTGCAAGGGAAGAGAAGCCTAATTGGTACCTGCTGTGTAATGGCCATCACACTAATACAGTTTCTCTGCTTATTAACCCAACCTACCCTTAACAACCACTCTGCATGCCTGTGGGCTCATTCCCCTTTCTTCGTCCTACTGACATGAATATTTCCTGAATCTAACATTGCTGAACACATGCTCCTCTGCATGGAGATCCTCCCTTTCCTCTATACCAGGTCTTCTTGCAAAGAAAACTTGAATATACTTCAAGTGGGAGAGTAATTCTACATCCACAATGTAGGCAGTGTTGATAACTAGTATGACAGTACTGCACAGGATGATCAGATGTGCACTGACTTTACGCTGCAGGAATTTAGCATTGTCTCTATTCAGCCATATTCAGTATCTCTCTCCAAATGTTCCTTACCTGTAACTAGACTTGATCAGAGCTTGAGGTAAAGTCATGGACCTTTCTGCATTTGTGCTGGTGATCCCTCCTTAGACATCATCATCGTGCAGGTAAGTTTCCAATACAAGATCACTCTTTTCTAGTAATGTTGCAGAAGTTATAAAATTGTAATTCTGAAAAGAATTCAGTTGGTTTACATTCCTGTGATACACTCACACTACAATCTTTTAATTTCAGAGTATGTTTTTGACCTCCTGTGGGCCAGATCCAGTATCAATAGAAAGAAGGTCTTTCCTTCTGGAATCTGGCCTTTTTGGATGTGTCCAAATATAAATTCAGATCATTCAGATGTCTAAGAGCCAATGACACAGAAAACAGGCATAGAATGAGGAAATCTATATCAAAAAGCTGTAATTCTGAAAGAGCTTGGGATCCATAGCGGGTTGTTAGCTAAAGATGAACTTTTTGCAGCCAAAAGATCTTGTGTTGACAGAATATTGAGTGAGGACGGAATCATAGAATCATTTAAGGTTGGAAAAGACCTTTAAGATCGAGTCCAATCATTAACAGATACAGAAACTATATATGTATTTGGTGCTGGCATAAGCATTCCTTGAATACTGTGTGCCTTGTTCTGTTGTCTATAACTGATGGAGTTAGTAGTCTCCCTGTAAAGCTGTAAAAACTACTAACAATATGCTTATGCTATATATTCTGGATTTGCTACAAGGTACTTCTACTGATTAATGAACTGACCAAATAGTATGTGATCATAGCAGGGCAGCGCCACATTCAAGCTAATACTCTTCCATTTCAGAATGATTTATTATTTCAGACTTGGTGATATACTGGCACTGTTAGAAAGTGTTTGGATAGCTGAAGGCTCATGCATGTCTCCAGAATATACACCACAGCAATGTACTGTAGAACATACTGGCTAGTGACACATTTAAGACAATTCATTTGCTTGGTTTACCAAATGAATTACATGATTAAGTGCCTTAATTACAGTCTAATCAGAGAACAAAAAGAGAACAAAAAGTTGATAAAAGATCTCTTCAGGAGGTAGACAAGAATAGAAATAGAAGTCAAGGTGAAACATCTTTAAACTAGGAACAGGGAACAGCTTTAGATGAAGAATAAGCTATATAACTAGCAGTAACAATAGTTATTCCCTGGATCGTTACAGAAATTTTAAAATCAGTTATGAGACCTTTCTTCGGTGCTCTGGTTTTAATTTGAACTGTCTTCAATATAACAAGTAAACTACCTAAGTTTACAGTAGTCCCTCTTGTCTTGATCAGCAGCTTATGAAATGTACTGTTCCATCTGAACTCCAAACCACTGCCAGGTTTTCAAGTATTAAAGCAGCCTGAGCTCACATAGCAAGCAGGTCTTTTCTCGATGTAGTATGTCCTGCTACACAACTAGATTCTGAATCTAAGTCTGATTCAGACCGTCTGAATAGTGAAAATAAACTATTAATCTGCATTTTTTTTAGCCTGAATTGACCCTAATGGTTTTTACAGGCACTAGTGAGTAGATGGGGCAGATTATGTTGTCATTAAGATAGCACATTCACCTGAAAAGTAGCAAGTTCAGAGAGAATGCAACACAAGGCAGTCAAATCACTTTGAAAAAGGGGTGAAAATGAGATTATGTAAATTTTTTGGCAATGCATTGAATGGAAAAATATAAGGATTAAGGATAAACAGGAAAAAAAAATCATAATGGTGAAGATGCCAGATCAGAATTTATCTTTAGGTGAGACAGATGGAATGATGAAAAGACAACACAGCCAAGTACAGTGGACTATTCACTGAGAGTCTAAAGGTAAACTCTCAGGATAAACTGGTCTGTGAAGCGACAGACATGCATTTTCGTAGCAGCTAGATGTCTCGCGTTTTGGGTTGTTTTTTTTTTTTTGCATTGGGCCTCATAATTCAAACCTTTGTCTAATCAAGATCAAATTAAACTTCTGCTCTGGAAATATTATGCCTTATTCTGCCCTTTCATACAACACAATTTGAGGATCAGCAGATTCTTCCATTTCTAGATTATCCCCTTAGATATTTTTGAAGGCTCTCAACTATCTCAATGTCGATGTCATTAGAATTAGGCAGAACCCATACTCGGAGTGGTCATTTCTTAGGAAGACTGCCAGACTTCAGGAGACATTACGTTTGTTACATTCTTCCGAATAAGTAACATTCCAAATAGATTAAATCCATTAAAATAATGGAGCATATCAGGAATGTGCAATCTAATCCAATAGTTTACTATTACCGCAGCAGATGGCTGCTTGCCTAAAACTTTACATGTGATATATACCAGCCTATAGTAATATAACAGAAAACAGAATAAACTTAGTATTTATTTCCTCGCTGTTTTCAAGTGCTGACTTCCTTCTATGGTCACATTAAAAATCTTAAAAAAATATTTTTGATTTGTGTAGACTATGACTTATCAGAAGCATGAAAAAAATATTACATATAAAAAAAGATTAGCTTTTTAAAACACAGGTAATTTGTTAGGATGCTGAACAACATTAGTCCCACCATTAGCATTTAGACAACAGGGTCCATGCTGTATGCCCCATGGACACTCTCATACCCTCATTAAAACAAGGGAATAAAGGATGTTGTTCAGGTCCTTCACTAATATAGGTAATGCAGGTAGGATTTCATACCAATAAGGAATGAAAGTTAGGTAATAGAATCACTTATTGACAAAACATCTTAATTACCTGAGAATAATTCTCTTTTCTCCACACACATCCCTGTTTAAGGAGTCCAAATTCCCTTTTAGTTCTCATCAACATGCACAATAAGCTAGTTAAAATAATAATACTTGTGAACATGCACCACAGCAGAGTTTTGTAAGCCTCATTTCTCCAAGAAAAACATAAGTACTTATGACCCTTCTTGTGCCTGCATAGACTTGTGTAACCTGATTTAATTGTTCTTTTTTCGAAAGCATAAATGTTGCTTTTTAAAGCCCCTTCAAGGCATCTTCAGATCTTGTTCCATTGTATTTTACGTTGTATAAAGACATACTGTTTCTCTCTCAATGCACAGTCTAAACTGCCACAGTATAGAGGGAAATGCAACATAGCTTAATATTGCATTTACTTTATTGCAACTTGTAGACAGTCTATAGAATATTCTTCATGTCATAATGAATGTCATATATTTGAAAATAGACTGTAAGAATTCATTGCCGATTGCAATAAAACTGAGTGCTAAGGGATAAAATTTATCTAAAAATCCCCACCTGCTTAAACTAATCATCTTTGTAATTATATGAATTACATCATTTTAAAAAGCACCCAACACCTCCCAAAGTATGCACTTCCTTAAGATCTAGAAAGGACCACATAGCCTGACCAAAAAATAAGATGTAATAAGCTTTAGCAAACTAATTTTAGACAATCATATATTTTTAAAATATTTTGGCTACTGCTTTTCCATTTATTCATAAACTGACAACTAGACAGAGTCTTAATTCTGGCTGAGCTTCAAACTTTGTCTGTTTTTTCAAAAGGATTCTAGCTGTCTCCCTTAACAAATAAATATAATATTTCTGGTGGGAGATATAATAAATACTCCATAAATTAAAAGCTTCTAATATTCACTGAAATAGAGGTTCAGTTGACATATCCAATTCCTGTTGGCTGAATGTTATTATTTGACTATTTTCTATCATTGTGCACATTTTCTTATTGGTATTTAAAGTGATCCATATCAGATCTCATCTCTAATCGTAGTACTGAAAAACTAGGTCCAGAAAGGATCTCAGTAAGTTACGCAGTTCACCCATCTGACTGGTAATATGTTTTTCTGAAAACTGTTTTTCAGACTTTTTTTTTTTAAATTATTTTCAAAGACTTCCCTTCCTTAATACTCCGAGGTATTCTATTTCAGTGAGTCATAGCCCCCTCAGTCCTTAGACAATTAGCCATGTTGAGCCTGAATCTTCCTTTTTGCAATCTAAAGCTGCTACTACTTGTCTTAAACTATGAACACTGAAAGCCTTGTTCTAATTACTTTGCTCTTTGAAGCAGCACTATTAAGTATTTGAAACTTTAGGATACCTTTTTTAAGTCTCATCTTCTCTAGACTCAGAAAAGCCTCTTGAATTAATTTTATCTTTCTCCTTCTCTTTAGGCCGTCTTCCCTATTTCTGGTTAGTCTCACTGGTCTGTACTGGAATTATGTAGTCTGTCTAATGGGCGGATATTTTTCCTGGGCTGTGACATCTGAAATGCGAAACAGTATTTTGGTAATGCCTTATTTATGATGAATAGAATAAAATTACTACAAACCCCTTCTCAAAGATGAATAGGAGGGCTCCTTCATTCATTTTTTTTTACTGAAAGCTTAGTTAATATATGAGTAAGATAAATGGACAATACCAAGAGATTAATAAATTATAGTAGAATGAATGTCGTGATAAGAGAAGGGTATACTAAGTCCATTTGAATGACCACATATAGGAGCAAGTTTTCACATCTAACTGGCACAGGTGACAGTCTGCAGTCTGCTCCCCATGTGCAGTAAGTAATGTCAGGCTTACCCTTTGGATGTTTGGTATAATACTTACATTTTAAGCTAAGCATTAGTCTTTGTTTTATATGCAAATAAAATGAAAAGACTTTGATCTCATTCAAGGTGCAAAGGGTTCTGCTGATCTGGAGAGATGACTCAGAAGTGACTCACCACCTGTTTTTTGGCAAGATATTTAGAACATGGACAAATCACAAGGTGAATGGTAGGAATCACTTGAAACGCTATGCTCTCTCACTGTTATTTAAAGGCTCTATTGGTTTCATGTCACACATTTCTATTTTTCTGAAACTTCACAGATGAACCAGAAGGCAGAAGGTTTCTTCTCTGTGTAGGACTTTTGCTCTCTCTACTTAGATTTCACAGATAGTAACATTCTGCCAGGTAATACAGCCTGCATAGTAGAACCTATCACAGACACCAGTTGCTATTACCTGTGACGTTTTGAAGTACAGAAATCAAAAGATGACTCACAGTGTACAGATTCCAAAAGAAACCTTCCGGTCAAAGATTTCTGATTGTGTTGTGCTCTTTTTAAAGCGTGTCTGTAGTGTCACATATAACCAAATAAGTGTCAATCACTTAAAAATACATTAAGCATCATTATTCAGTATCCTGACTGTATCACAACAATAGCACCTAAAGTCATCCAATTTCTGGACAGATGTTTCAATCTCAGTACAAAAGAAAACCAGTTTCTTCTTTGCTGGAACTGCTTTCTATAGCTTAATGCTATTATTAACAAAACAAGCAATTGCTAGTTACTCTATTTTTTTGTTTGTGAGAGTATTGCAAGTAAGAGAGTAATCAGAAGTATTATTTCAAGTCCAAGCCAGCAATGTTTTAGAGAAATGAGAGTAACAATTGACAACAAAACCATTGAGACTGATTGCTCAGTTACATATCTATCAGCTGAATTCATAAAGATTTGGGGAATGTACACTATGCCAGGAGGGTTGCTGCCAACTAGAAACTCAAGTGCACTGGAATATTTATCCTATGGCAGCTTAGTCCATAAGCTTTCTTTCCTCTGAAATACAAGACATTATTCTTTTTCCTTTAGCAAAGGACAAAAGTACTAATTGCTTATAGCCCTATCAAATTAAGATCAGGTAGGGACGAGTTAACAGTTGTGTTCTTTTGCCAGCTTCATCTCTAAGAATCTGCAGTTATTATTCTTACGGCAAGTTAAAGTCTTGCTTCAGAAGATATTGAAAGGAAAATTCTTCATTGCAAAAATGAAAGCAATTCATTACCTCAATTGCCTTAAAACAGACATGAAGCAGTACGTTGTCCAGAAACAATTCTGAAGAAAGCTGGAGGAAAAAAAGCAAAATAAAACACTGCCTTGATCATACTTCTTCCACCTCATTTAATACATTTCATATATTTATTTTCTCTCATCTAATCTCTATTGGCCACAGAAAAATCAATTTTCTTAAACTTGCACCACAACTTCAGTTATGATAATTCTATTGTTAGTAGGAGCATAATTTAATTTTCATTTCTATTTTCATTTAATTTCTAACAATCCAAATATTCTGAGCTACCAAAGATATCCTGTTTACATATTTTTTTGAAGACAATTAACTGGCTTGAAACAATAAACAGTGTCTTCTCTTCAGAATAAGATATGCTTTTATGTGTATGCCATCCTTATGTTTTCTTTCTAATTCTCATCACCTAAGATAATTCCATCCTTTTACTCCAAAACATATTTCAGACTGGGATTCCTGATCTCACACTCACCAGTGTATGAGACACTTCCAATTCTGCACCTCTCATACTTTCTTTTTTTTTTTTTTTTTTTTTTTTTGACAAAAGGGAAAGTACTGCCCTGTGAATGTTAGTGCTACAAACTGCATTACCTCAACTTTGTATACTTTTAGAAGAACCAGAAGCTCAGTCTCAACTATGACTACCCAGGAAGAAGTGCCAAAGCTAAAAGCGAGCTCTTGAATTCTGCTAATTCCTCATGTTGATTCACTTGCCACTGGTTGTAGTTAAAATTGAATGACGGAAGCACAGAGATGAAATGGTTCTACGTACAGAGTAAATCAGGTCTTGCACAAACTTTGTCAATTTGGACTTACCTTAAATAATGTTACACCAGTCTAGTTTTGCATTAACTCACCATCTAACTTTGTCTTGGAGGAAGAGGATCCAAGTAGTTCATTTGACTAATTTAGTACCACCATAACATCCAGAAGTCCCCAGAGGCGTGGAGGGAATTTGGTCCTTACAGAAAACTTTGTTGTATAGTTCTGTATGCGCTGTATGCATAGGAGCAAGTAATCCAACACAGATTGTAAAAGAAGGCAATGAGGAGATGGGAGACTCTTGATAGGAAAGGGGCTGAAGACTTCAACCTGAGAATATTATCCATAAAAGGTATATCTACTGTAGCAGCATAAACTTCAGTGTA
The DNA here is from genome assembly GCF_023638135.1 of Falco biarmicus. Classification (NCBI taxonomy): domain Eukaryota; kingdom Metazoa; phylum Chordata; class Aves; order Falconiformes; family Falconidae; genus Falco; species Falco biarmicus. The sequence goes on along the minus strand of NC_079297.1, from coordinate 30,968,199 downwards.
AGTTCATTTGGCCTGATTCTTGACAAATAAAAGTGGTGAGTGTTTCTTTCTAAAGTATTTTGAGTATGTTCTTTTGTGTGCTTTTCTGTGCTCCTTAGCATCCCTTGTCAGCTGTGAACTGAAGTGTGGTCACAGATTTAAATTGGTTGTAATTTGTCAGTGGGTTGTTAGCAGAAGAAGAGGGACATGCCTCATAAGGAGATATATTACTGTTGACAACAGCTCAATCAACATTCAAATGACCCTGCATTACTGTTTTTGAAAGATTCAGACACCTTCAGTTACAGTTACAACCACTTCTGCAAGCATGCCCTGAAACAAACTTTCATGACATTTGTACATTTTTTCCCCTTGCTCTTAGAGTAACAATGTCACATATTACATATACATAAATAACAGGCATTTTAAAGTGGATTTTGAATACATTCCTAATGAAACATATCTGTGAAGCAAACTATTGTAACTTGAAAATAGCTAATTGGAGATACATATTAGCCTTATAGTTTATTAAACACCGAGGTTTGCTACTTGTTTCTGAATTTAAGAATTGCTTCAGTATTTCTAAAGAATTTAAGGGAAACCTGAGATAAGAAAGTTGCTGGCGATGTTGTCACCAGATATAAATGCTGCCAGTGCCTTTGTAAAAGATAAAATGTTTTTTTTACCTTCTTATTCTTTCTTTATATTAGTTTTTAATTTTTAAAAAGAAAACTAAATGGAAAACTGTCATGTAAAATAATATAACAGTAACTTTAGACAAGCTTATCTGCATCTTTTCTCAGTTAAAGCAAACTGAAACTAAACAGCATTAAAGTGATTTTTTTTTTTATATACAAACACGTAGGCTAAACACAAAATGCTGAGAATACAGCATACTTAAACAAGCATAATTTCTGTAGTCTCCAGATTACTTCTTAGGAAAACATATGAACAAGAAATGTAAAATACAAGTGAATGATCAGTAAGTGCCAGCTTCAATAGTGCAACATTTTATTAATGACAGAAATATCTGTTTTTAACACTGCTCATGTTACAAAAACCGCAGTGATAGTAATAATGGCAGCAAAGGGGGATTTGGCACTGAATATATAATATAGCAAAAGCACATCTCAGTGGTCTTCTAAATGGATCAACAAAAAGCTTATTAGTGGAAAATAAAAAAATAATAATCCTTTTCAGTTATTTAAACTGGCCAATTGGAAGAGCAGAATAAAAGTTTGTTTGTCTAAGACAGTGCAATACAATTTACACGAAGTTATCTTAGGAATGTCACTTTTTTTTTTCAGGTCACCTGATGTAAACACAAATATGCTAAGATATATTTAGCAACTTGCGCATGTGTGCATTTGCTTTTATTCAACTGCACAGCATATAATTGTTTAGCACTAAAAGCTGCACTTTTAAAACTAGCTTTATTTGTGGCTTGCATACTTGTAGCCTAATTTACGCTCTTTTTTTTATTATTTTTTATTTGACCTACAATGGTAGTGTTCCTAAAAATGTATTTGTGTGGAATGTCTAACTTTCTTTTTTAAAAACTCAACAATCTAAAATGTAATTTAGTACAGTGTTGTTTACCTTACTATTAGGCTTTATACGAAGTTTTCATGTTCTGCTTTCCATATATACGTTTCAGGATGTATATCAAACTTGAAGACAATATAAGCTATGTCTGTGATAGAAGAAAAGATGTTTGGCACATTAAAATACACTAGCAATTTTGAAACAGTAGTTTATGTCTCTTTTTTAAAAAAAAAAATCTTTAATTCTCCTAAAGTTTTACATACAAAGTATAAATGAAATATGATCTTGTTTCCTTAAAATTTAATGCCGGAAATCGGTGCAAGATAAAAATCTATGATGTGGTTGACTTGTTTTTAAACAGGAACCTGAGTAAGCGCAGGAAATATAGCATTATGACTAAAAGAATAAAATTCCTTAATAAGTTAAGTAAGCTGAACAGGTTTTTAATGTTCTACCACAAAACAGCAAGGCAACAGAAGATAATGGCCTTGCATTCAATGAATTATCATGAACATCCACTGCAAACCTGAATATTTTCTGCAAAAATAAAACATCAGATTATGCACAATAATAAAAAGCATCAGAAATAGATGCACCTGGATATTTTTTTCTTTTTTAAACCACAAATATCAGAATTCAGCATTTGTCACAGTCCTTGAACAGTTGCTCTGAGATGACTACGTTAAGCACACTACTGCACTAAGTAGACACCCCACAACAGGCTTGCACTGCAACAGTTACATAGTTTTTATATAGGCACAGACTTTTCTCATTCATGTTCAAAAACAACATGAAGTAACTCAAGACAATTAGGATCCATCCCACATTTCCTTGTTAGCAAAAATTTCTTGCCACTTTGGTAATTGAAGTTACTGAATGTTTTTAAAAATTGCAGGTACCTCAAAGAAAAGAAGAGTTCCATATTCAGCAAGGCAGCATTATATCAGGATATTTTATACCAACTAAGGCATAAAGAATTTTGCATCAGGGTATACAATACTCAATCTTTGAATAAAGTTTCATATTCTTTGTGATGAAAGTGCATAGGAGTGGGATTCCACTAGAGCAGAAAGAATCCTCTCACAGTATTAAGGCCTTTCAATTTTATGTGAGCTGTGTCAGGCTAAAGTCAGCACAGTGGGAAAAAAAAAAAAAAAGTAGGCTATCATCATACTGGACACCACTGAAGTTTTCTTAGCATGTCTTGTCTTCTAGTTGTTGCTCATCATCTTCATCAGCTTCCTCAATAACCTGAATTTCATCTGATTGAGGTAAAGATGAGATCTCAGTCAGCAGTTTAGCTCCTTCAGCTTTATTTTTTTCTTCCTCTTCAATCACTTTCTTCCATATTTTGTGATTTTCACTGAGATGGTGTATTAGCTGGCAAAATATTCGTCTACCTTTTTTTCTTTGAGCTTCTGTAAAATTATAAGCATATTTGATTGTTTGAGATTCGAAGTAATTGTATTTTACACACACAAAACAAATGGCACATTGTGAGAGGGATGTAAATTTGAGCAAAACATGTGGATGCTTATTCAGAATATTTAAATAATGACATGGCAAAAGGTAGCAATGAGTTTCTGTTTCAAATTGCAAGTCTCCTGGTATTAACAAAAAATTTGTTAGAAGAGCAAAATTTATGAAGCAGCATAATTGCAAAATCTACACTATTTGCACTATACAACTTCAACCATCATTGCTATGTCTGAATCTGTTAAAATAACAACTGTATGTGCCAACCAAAATACAGAAACTTACTTAAAATAAGATCATCTTCCATGTCTTCGTCATCACTCTCTAACTGTGCTCCATCTTCATCATCAGTACTTTCTGCATCCTCCTCTTCATCAACCCATTGTCCTGGAAGCAGCCCGGCTGCATTATAGGAATTACAAAGAGGGCCAACTATGTGAGTGATGAAAGACTCTTGCAGTTTTGCAAGCTGTGGAGAAGAACGATCCATGAAGGGGCTTATAGGTAACCCAAGACTTGCTTCTTCATCACCCTGAAAAAGTAATGAAAAAAATTATCAGAACTTCTCACAAACTTAACTTTCAATTTTTATTTTAAAGATTACTTTTAAGGAACCAAGTAACCATCACATGGATTACAACTTTTTAGCAGAGACAATAATAGTATAGGCTAAGTGAATGAAAATGTGATTAGGCCAATTAAAAATAAAGACACATTATGGCTCAGACTTGCATAGCACATAATCCTGCCTTCAGCTTTGCTGCAATATACCCTTGTGCACGGATGAAGACCTAGTTCTACTGGAGCTGCTACTCCTCTGCCTTCACAGGGTGGCTTCAGGGTAAGCAGAGATTTGACTTCAATTGCTGAGCTGATGAACAGAGAAAATGGGAAAGTACTCAGCTAGAGCAAGGCATTCTGGTAAATGACTTCCCCCAAAAGTAATAGAACAACGAAATGAGCTATAACATCCAGAATAAGGTGGTTTTGTTTTGGTTTCTTTTTTTTTTTTTTTTTCTATTTTATAAATGGGAGAAGAAAAAAAAATTGAACAGTTGCGTATACACAACTCTGAGTTATAATAACTTACCTCAGCACTTCTCTTCTGTGGAACTGATTGTTTTACAAAAATTTTTTTCCTAAAAGAGTAACCTGGAATACTAAGGTTTTACGAGGAAGTGTAAGCGCTTCAGATTATTATTGGCATTGCTTAAATCTCCCAAGTGATTTTGTTGTTTACTTTTATCTTCCTAATTTGAAAAAGTATTTTTCAATCCTTAGTTGTTACCTCATAAATAGTAAACTCCTCAGAAAATTCACTACAGGAAAATATTAGAGTACAAATGTAAAATATAGGGAGGGGGGGGGCTTACAGAAGTTGTAAATGTAAAAATAGGCAAAATAATTTCTGACTTTTCTCCAGTCTTGATAGGATCATTTACCAGGAGTTCCACTGTAAATAACTTATCTATATTTAATACTGTTTGTTACTAATGTGTATTTTTATTATTTAATTTTGAAAGTTTTGCAATACCTTCTGTCTTTGCAGTAAGAGTTAGTTGACTACATTTCTAGTTTTGTGGATTCTATACATAATCTTTGGCCTGGAAACATACTAATGAACTTAACTTCCAAAGTAGAAGAAATTATTTAGGTTTATTAGCATCATCCTAAGACAACAATAAATAAATAAATAAAAAAACACAAACCCAAAAGAAAATAAACTTCATACATTAAAAACTGACAACCTTGGCAGGGGGCTTGTTTTCAAGCTTATAAAACAATTGATAGGAAGTAAAAAGATTATGTTAGTATGCTACCTATAAAAATATATTTTCAGTGTCCAAGAAGAGAAGATGGAAATATCTTACCTGAAGATTTAATACAAGGAGTAATGTTTAATTTAGTTACACATTTAGTAATGCAAAGAACTGATCATCTATCAGTAAAAAAAATAGTAAATTGCACTTTCCATACCCACCTGTTCATAAAATTCATTAACAATGCCTTCTGTCCATTTCAGATGCAGCTCTCTAACTTTTGCTGGGCCATTAATATCTGCCAGTTTGATGCATATTTGACAGGCCAGTAGGCGATCATTTTCATTGCTCCATTCTATACCATGACTGTTGATATCATTGACCTGCATTAAGCACACATATTTTAAAAAATTAAGGTAAAACTACTCACGTCTGGGTTTTTTTTAGGCTTTGCACAACAGACACTTGCATTAATTTTTCTATATATTTTTTTCTTTTAAGCATATTAAGACCAAAAGTTATTTACTAGCACTCAGAAGGTGGAAATGTGATATGATTGAGATCTCCTGTGGGTCCCTATGTCATATTTGCTAAGCTTATAGGCAATTTACAAAACCATCTACAACTGGTTTGTACAAAGAAAGTACTCTATTTGCATATTTTTAGTAACATAAATTAAAATAATATAAAACTTTAAATGCAAATTTATTAATACCAACAACTATTGAGTAGCAGCATCAGTATATCATGACCAGCTCAGTGCAGACACTAAAATTTAACAAACCTTGGCGTTAAATTCTGCAAGAAAATCAAAATGCTTCTTGAGATCTGTGGCAAGGATCGCTTCAATCACTAAGAAACGAAAACGCTTGAATTCTACATGATCAAGATTTGATAAAAAGTTGTATTCCGGTCGTGATAAGAAAAGATTCCAGGCAGAAGCAGCATGATGATTTTCCAAGACTGATCTGTCATTGTAGAGAACAGCCTACAAAAAAACCCACAAACCAACAGAAAAACAAAACAACAGAATTGTGAATGACAGAGTTAAGATTTTAAATTATAATTAAAAATTCTGAAGCTTAAGGGTCAGTCAGAAACAAGTCTTAATTAAAAAAGTCACCAACAAAAAACTATTGGAATGATGTTTTGCCTTCTAGTTTTGAGGGTTAAAAGTGAAGCAAAAATGGCAGATGAGAAAAATAATAAACAAAACCCAACCAATTAGCAAAGTTTTTTTCACTCCTTAAAAGTCCTTAATAATGTCCTAGTGACATCTACATTCATACTGTAGGCACACATACACAAACCACTTGAAATGTAGACTTTGCACTCTTGGCAATACACGTGGAACACACACACTAATATAAAAGAAAAACCACAAAAGCAAACAAATAAAACCAAACCAAAACCCATATCTAAATATATGCTTTTAATTCCTCTTAATTCCGATACCGTTCAAAAAAACCAAACAACTCCAACCAAAACCCGCCCCAAAACATAAAAAAACCTCCAAAGCATATAAGAACTGTGGTTAACATGAAATGGTGTGGAGTATCACTAGTTGTGTGCTACATTTAATGCTGATGGAATACATTTTAACTGCAACTGAGTTAACTAAAATATTAAAACAGTAGTACATTTTACTTACAACTCCCGTGTTTATAAAAAACATCCTAGAAAATAATTAATTGAATATAGATTAAACAGGACCTGAAATAAATTCTTTGGAAAACTGCAAAAATAATCTTTATATTTTAAGGAAAGGAAGAGATCAACAAAGTGATTGTGTGCATTTTTGAAAACTGGAGATGAACGCCTGTGCTGTTTGTTTTTATTCTTCCTTATATACAGTTTTCAGCAGAAATACATACCTGCCTACATTCTGAACTTCTTTTGCAATAAGGAATTGTTGAAAACTGACTGGAAAGTTCACTTTTAAAGTCTTCATCTCCTGACAAGTTGCATTGGTTTCTGATTTACTATTATTACTGTTGTTGATGTTGTTATTTAAGTTTGTCTCTAAATTATTAAGAGAGACCCAAAGAGCCATCATATATATTCTTCTGCTGATAATACTGCACTCTTTAGATAAAAATGTGTCACCATGCAGTTTAGGCATCCTTTCTTCAGTGCTTTTCCTTCCAGTTGTTCCCTGTGCCCCCCTCCCCCCCCCCATTTTTTTTTTCCCTTCTATCTGCTATTCTGTTTAGCTTTACTGTCCTTTAACTCTTCCACCTGAGCCTTTTAGACCCTGAAGAGCATAGCATCTCCTTACTTTTTACTTTCTGTTCTAACAACAAAGTTGAATATGGGAGATAAAAGCAAGGATGCCTTGCTGATTTCTTATTTTACTCAGCCTCCCTTAAAGGTAATGGTTATTTACCATAAAGGACTAACTTGAAATACAAAGATTAGGTGATGCAGTTAATTGGACTACTAGAGGAACCTGGTTTTTTACAGTAATTGTAGACACCACTATGATTACAGAGGACTCTCAAAATGTAAGATATCCATGAATTAGCTGCTTAGACAGTCCTAGGGCCAGCTCTTTAGGAAATAATCTTTAACTCTACTCTGCACTGATTTATGTTATTATTTTCAATTTTGTAAATTGAAAATTATTTTTACACACATACACAACTAATACATACAAAACACACTGGAATTTATCAGAAAAAGAAGTATTATACAAGTTAAACTCAGATTAGTTTCCGTTTCTTAAATTGGGCAAATGATCCTAAACAGGCTACATTAGGGATATAGAAGAGAAAAAATTTCATCATTCTGATTTCAGAGATAGACAAATAATTTTCTGGTTAAAGAATCTCTTACCTGAGGTGCATTTGTAGCCACTAGAAAAGCATTTGTACGACCAGGGTGATCATAATCGTGCATGGCAGCCGCTACATACAAAGCCATCAATTCCAAAGCAGGAATGTTTGATGCCAGGCAACCATAACTGTCATCAGCAATAGAACAACTTTTTGAAGAAATATAGCTGACTTGAACAGGGCCAATACCACTGGCTTCATCTAAGAAAATCGAAAAGATAAAAATAACATATTTTTAGAACATTATTCCATTCATATTTTTAATACATTTTAAATGATTCTGCCAGATACTATTGTGAACATAGTCTTAATATTGTTATCCTTGTAATTGTGGAGCTGAATACTCAGCAAAGAAGGACTTACACTTTAAAAATAGAAATCATAATATTGTTTATAGATAAACCAGCAATTCTGAAGGAAAGCTGAAATGCCAGTAAGTCATACATATGTTCATCATGGCCACATGGGTTGTCCAAACGAGTAGATGCACTCTTACAAATGCATAAAAAGCTTCAACTGTTTCATGACATTACACAAGGAGAGCAAAATCTTACAGGACGTTGTGGAGCCTGTAAGAAGTGTCCCAGAACTGGAGAGTGGAATGTTCCTGTTCTAAAACCAATTCTTAACCTAGTACTACATACAGATATACCTCAGGAACCATTTTTTCAGACAAGATTTCCCATTACAATGCTGAGGGATAACTGTCGTTCACACAAATACAGGAAACTTTCAGAAGACCTTTGAACAGTCATAATTAGGAAAAGAAATTTTTTTAATTCACCAATCAGAGCTCACTCTTGCCACGCAATTTTAGAAAAAAAAATGTAGACTTCACACTTCTGACAATGCATGTGGTACAGTGCCTTAGAAGACATGGAACAGAGAAAGTCACTCTCTGCTACAGTTTACTCCTCCTGCTGCAGAAGGCTGGTTTAGAGGAATGTTTCAGCAAGCACAGAAGGTGATCTAGTAGAACAAGGAACACCATCCATCTAGTCTACGTGTCTTGATTGCAAAGAGTTGTCATTTAGATTAGAAAGCAACCATAAAAATCTAAGCTTTTAATTATTAAAATGCACGTGTAGGTATTTGTTCCATGGGAGGGAATGAAGAGAAGGAGAAAAACTAGCAAAAATGTACATCTGAGTCCAAACTACACATCTTAGAAAATACACATGGATACCAACAGTTACACGTTACTCTTAAGGTCTGTCACTTCTTTGCCTTCCTCTTACTGTCCTGCTGCTGAAGACCTCCTACTGCTACACAAACCTAGAATTTCATTCCCTTCTTAAAATGGCAGCACTAAAAGAGCATTCTACAGTTTCTCTCCAGCCTCAATAAGGCCAAGAAACAATAAATCAGCGTCTCCCTTAGTATTTCTATAATTTGCCCATTTCTTGAACTTGCAGACTTAGAGGAAAAGCTCTGGGACAGGGGAAACTGCTGCAAAAAAACCTAAACCCATTAAGTTAGAAATGTTTGCATGATAAGGAGATTCACAGTTTTATTTTCCTTTCCCCTGGACAAAGTCACTACTTAACAACAACAAAAAAAGTAATAGCACTAATTTCATCACCACATAACAAAAAGGGGTTCTTTTGTCTTAATAGAGTAGGCGAGGATTAACAATTTTCATAATATTTATACTGGAATTGTTCCAAAGCAATTTTCTATAATTTCTTATTTTAGTTTTACTTTTTGGCCAAGGGAAACAAAAGGACTTTTATCATTTTTCTTTCCTCCAAACAATTCTGCAGTCCCACCCATTTCAACACTTAGAGAAAGAAAATGCAGTAGGGTGCAATCAGTGGATGTGGACAAACTTGGAAAAAAGCAAAAGGTGACAGCAGAGGGGCTAATTAGTAAGGAAGAAATAGCATACACTGGATAATGTTCTGTACAGTTCACAAATTACTTCTTAAAATTACAGCCTTTTAAAAGCCACGACTTGCACCTTGTCTTTTTTTACTGCACATACAAAACAAAGGTCTTAGAGTGCTTGATTTCTCCATTTGATTTTTCTTAAATACATACATTTTAGTATAAAACCGTATATATAAAATTATACTTCAGTTACAGTGTATATTTTAGTTCAAAGCTACAAATCTAAATTTAAAAGTTAATTCCATGAAGTCATAGACAACGCAAAAGCAAGCTTCATTATAACTAATGTCATAAAAAATTTGAATTTGAAGTCTTTATTTCTCTTTCAGGGATGCTCCTCTGCAGTTATTCTTAGAGTAGTCACTTCAATGCCTGAATGTCTGCATGTGATATCTACTGCAGAACTCTAAAATACTCGTTTTTACACTAAAACCATTAAGAAGAACTTCCATTAAGTTAAATACTTTGACTTTGGTATTTTTTCTCTGCCCTATTTAATTTCCTAATAAAGTTAAGAAATATTAGTCTAATGTATTTCAAATGTTGAAAATATGCTGACTGTAGCAGTATACAGAGGTTTCATCCAGCACAGAAAATTTATGTAATACATTAAAATTTATAATTTTATAATATTAAAATATATTAGGCTGTATTCTTGCCTAACAAACTAACCATTACTCATCTAATTTTTCTAAAAATCTGAATGTTGTATACTAACACTGATCATTCTATTGCCTTACATTAAAATAATTTTTTTTAAAAGTGATAAGAATTAGATATTTTCTTCCAGAGTAATTTGTTTTACTTACTGTAGTTTCATTAAAATATTCTTACAGCAAAAGAAAAAAAAATAACTTATGTGAATACATACCCATATCACTTTCCATTATATGCTCATTATGACTTTGCTGAAATCCAGGAATGGGCCGTGTTGTCAGATACCATACGGCATGAAGAACATCTGTGGCATGTATACGATTGTGATCTGAAAATTATCAAATATAATAAAAAATATCTGAAATATACTCAAAATCAACAAGAAAAAAAGAAATTTAATGCAATAAATTTATTATAAGGAAGATTTTTGTTAAATATAAAGAAAAAATCAATTTATTTAGATAGTAGAGGCTATACCACCAAACGTTTTTAAGAAACAAGTTAAATAAACATTAAACATCCTCTAAGCACACTTCATCCTTCCTGAGAGTCAGGAAGGGATTAAGCAGCCTTTTAAATCAGTGATGGTGAGCCACTAGCATTGCTTCCGATATGATACCTGAGAAGGACCTGGCTTGGTGCAAACATCTGTGGCATGGCGGGGTGGAGTGGGGGGCTGGATTTGGTTTTGTTTTCCAATAGATCTGGCTGCCCAAAACAGCAAGATAAATAATTACTGTCAAAATCCTGTATTTTCTTATTACTCTATAATGGGCAGAAATCAGGTTTCCATTATACCAATAAATATTCTCCTATTGACTTCAGTATGTTTGATTCAACTACCCATTCAAATTCTTAAAGATTATATTCAACCTACATATAAACAATTCATTTTTGGTATCCAGCAATTTTTTGCTGTAATTCACTAAATCAGTTCTGAATTCTGAAAAATGTATTAAGAATATACTAGATTTAGACATTGTCTACCTCTGTATTAAACAGTAAACTAACGCACACACTAAAGGAGACACACTAACATAAAACATACATAATTGGGTAGTACTTACAGGGAATATCTCGGTAGCCATTTTCTAGTGCACAGAAGTAATTCATGAATTCTTGAGTTGGGATTTTGAAAATTTCAAACAAACCAGTGTCTTGAAACAAGGTATAAGTTACCTAAATACATATTAAAGTGAATATTATTCTAAGAAATATATCTTGGCATACTCTGCTTTTTCAACTTCAAAAATATTCCTGTTTTTAAAATTTTGCTTTCTGATACAGATGGAAATTACTGAAAATCCTTTAAAGATTACCTGAAAGCTATTGTCATAGAGATATGTTTAATTTTTTTTTTTGCATAAAATATGGATTATCATCCTTTCAAAGATATAATAATAAAAGCTTTTATTTCTTTACTGAAAAATTCTATACACAATTCATTTTTTGTATAATATTCCTAAAATTTTTCATAATGTTAAAAACTCATGTTTTATTCCATTAGTCACCTAAAAAGAAGAAATCTATATTCTTATTTATTATTCAAAAATTCAAATTTCTTATCAATACTAGCAGAACCATTAATATTAAAAAAAACCAAACAACATGGTATTTATTTTTGAGACGTTGGCACAGAAATCCTATTTCTTTTATACATTATCACTTATGCAGCATATTTTTAACAAAGCTAGCTGGTAAATGAAAGTGTTTTTAAAGTGTACTCACAACACCCCCCACATGTATATACTGTGCAATATGTTATGGTTTACAAGTAGAACTTAGCGACTCCAAAGACCTAATCCCCACCCGAGACTGCAAATATTAAGAAAGCTTTTCAAAATAAGTCACGGCTAATCATTTTTGTCACTTCTTTCCCAGACACTAGAGGGAAAGAATACATTCTGAAGTGTGGGAGATGCTCAAAGGAACCTGAGAACAAAATGAGGGGACATTCCTCCTCCCACCTGCCCCAACCATTCTCCTTACACATACCCAATCTGAGAACCTTACAACTGATGATGGCAAAATACAATTTTTAATTGGCTTTTAAGTAAGATAGCTATCAGATGCTTACAGCACAGCAGACAAAAGGACTGGTGTGGGAGGAGGAGAAGGACAAGTAGTACCCATACATACAATATCAGTAAGAACTGATACCGAAAATCTAGTAAAGTAGAAACCTGCACGCTTAGATACTTCAAGGTTTGAACTATCCCCTAGATTGCACAAAATGAAATGCAAGTTAATGAAGATCAGAGTACTAGTATACTACAGTAAAAATACCACTCAAAATAGATTGTGGTATTCTAATCTGTACATTAACTGTTGTCACTAACCGAGGTGACAAAAGACCTGAAAATATTTGATCAAACAAGACTAATTGAAGACTTAGAAGAATACCCAGAATGTTGCATACTGTGAAAGAAAAGACAGTGTCTAATGACAAAAATTAAATAATCCCCATTGGTTTTTTCCTGTCTCCAGTATAGGTGCAGGCTTATGGTTCCAGCTGCACCCAAGTGCTTCTAACCTGTTTCCTTCCCTTCAGCTGATGGTTCCTAACATTACCATTGAGCAAGAGTAACATGCATTCTACTCCACGGTAGGAAACTAAGATACTGGCAATAAAAACATTTTGTGATCAGGATCCAGCAAATCCAGCTCATACTATGGCTCCATGATTGCTAAATCCACTATAAAGAAAGAGACAGAAGTTTCCAGATGACATTGATGAATGGGAGAGGCTGGGGAAGAGCAAACAGGATCACACTTCTGCACCTGCCAGTAGATTGGCTTCAGCATAACATGAAACTGCATGAAAGAGCTTAGTAACAAGTCAGAAACAGATAAAAGGAGTACTACATGCAGAAAGCAGCATGGGAAAAAAAATCCCTTTGTTTGTAGGATCAAAAGACTGCCTAAAAGATCACTTCTCTTCCCCCACCGGTGTAGCGCTGGCAGAAATATTTTACTGAAATAAAGAAAAAAGAAAGGTTGACAAACAAGGTAGTAATTTTGAAAGCAGGAGACAATTTTTCATAGGAAATGGCATATTACTGCAAAACCTAGTAGGTGTGAATCCAACCTATTTTTACATTGAGAATAAAATTCAGAAAATTTGGAGCAAGTGGACTATAGATAAGTCACTTTTTATGGTTTACATAGAGATGGAGTACATGAGAAATTATATTTCTACTTTTTGAGTTAGCATTCGCATGTAAGTTGACTGCAAAACTTATTCATCGTTTAAATAAAACATAAGCACGACAGCTTTACACACCCTCCCTCATATAATAATATAAGACAACAAACCTGGCTAAGAATCCTTCCAGAGTGGTCTCCCATTTCTTGTACAAGGTCAAAAATTTGGAAATTCCAATTTTTCATCTTCTCCATTAGTGAATCATGGTCTAATAACATTGTTGCTAATGTAGGAGCCTGCTCCATCTGTATGAGAGTAAGATACTTTATCATCTCTAAACCAATGAAAACTAATTTGTTAGTTGCATTGGCATAAAAAGCCATGAAAACAATTAATCATTATTGAACTTATTGAATGCTGCTGTGACTATGGCTATGATAAAATCATGAATCAATAGTACAAATATCACAGTTAAGGGCTTGACTTTTCATTTTTTGGGGCAGCAGATTCCAGGGCTTTCTGAGACAGTGCTAAATTTTCATTCTTATTTCTTTTAAAACAAGAGGAGTTGATAAAGCAAAACAAAAATACGCACAGGCTAACAAAACATTTACTGAGCTTTAACAGTTCATTAATTGAACAAGCTTTAAAAAAATTGATATATAAACCCAGAATGTTAGTAAAGCTTAAACCACTTGTGTCCCTGCACTGCCAATATTACTGCACTGTATGAACACTCAGTGAGACTTACAAATGAAACTGCCACGTCTTTCAAAAATTTTCAGGAAAAAAATACTAGTCAATCAGCGTTTGAGCATACTATCAACATTAAATCTATAAAAATTAATTTTGATCAACAAAAAGCTAATACAATCACCATCTTTCTTGTCATTTGCTAATGAAATTTATGCAAGCTGGAAATACACAATTGTTAAATGAAAATCTTAATTCCAGTGGTGCATCATTTCCTTTCAGAAATTACAATTTTTAGCAATGCAAAGAGCTCTTTACAGAACGTTAGAAATTAAAAATAAATACTCTATTGATAAAAGTTATTGCAATTATTTTTTCAATTTCACGCTTACAAGCAGATTATTTTGTGTTTGATCGGTCATTTCCTTCCTTTCATCTTTATTCTTCTCTGTATGGTGGAGAGATTCTTTTGAAACACTAGCACTTCCAATTTCACCTTAAAGAAAATATATACATAAATGCTATATCAATAATTTATTTGTAAAATACTACTGCCTAATAGTTCTTGAACTGATAATACAAATTCTTCACAAGAATACAAGTAATAGCTTGTTTCTAAACCATTTTTATTTAAGAATTTAATCACAAAAAAGTTGTAAAGGACAAAATTTATTAGACAAAAATCTATTTAAAGATTGAGAAAAGCTAGAAGCATAACTTCTTACTTGCAAAAATTGGTTCAGTGATTAGTTTAGCCGAGATGGCAGAGAACTTGTTTGATATATGGAGTACAGAACTATAAAGGTATGAGTGGGAGCCTATTATAAGATCCTTATTCTGAAGCAGGCAATATTTTAAATTGTCTTGATTATCCTAAGTCACAAACTAAAATAAAATATATGCATATGAGTTACTTAGAGTATAGGAAAAATCTTATGCAGAAATATTAAAATTATAATTTAATTGGCTTTAAAAAAAAGCAAGCTGATACTGAATATTTGTCTATTTTGAAATCCCACCTGATTTTCTGTCTTTATATTCTGCAAATTCTGGTTCTGGTGTTGAAACAGGCTTGAGTATCTGACGTCCACAGCTTACAGAATACATGAAAAATATTTACAACATTCAGTAATTTTCTTCTTTTGCTACTGCTATGTTGTACTGAAAATATCTGCAAATTAATTTTCTTAAAAAGGCATGCTTTCAAAGGTTCCTTTACTAAGTGACCTTAGTATTTTCTCATAAATTTGGCACACACAGGTTTAGTAGTCTGTACTTACAAAATAATCAACCATCACTTCCCCTGGACTCACCTCAACAAACCAGTAAAGCAGAGCTAATTATTTAGAAAGTATTCTGAAATACAGAAATCAATTCCCAAGTAGGAAGTACTCCTTTTCTAAAAATATGTAAAATATTGTTACTCTACAACTGCTGCTTTCAAGGATGAGCCATTTCAAATCAATGGCATACATACAGCATTCCTTAGTCTCCCCTGGATAATATAGTTACAAATTATTATGAGATCATATGCATTTTATTCAATACCAGTAGATGTGTAAGTCTTGTTATATTTTTTCATTTTAATTGTATTTTTTTCAATGCATATGAAGTTAATAAAAATGTAACAGAATCTACAGTACCTGCTACATGTATAAACTACAGGTGTTTTAACTTGCTGCTGAAAATCTGGAGAACTATGTGTGTATCCTGGAGGCTTATGTATATTAATGCTTGGCTTTGTAAGAAAATCAGCAGTATCAGGAAATTCTACAGGTGACCAGCTGCTGAAAGCCCCACTGGAGACAGATCCATGACTAGGTGAACCCACAGGACTCAGGCCAGGAGAAGCACCTTGCAAAAGAAACATTACATGGGGTTCAGATTACAATAAAAACATTACTGCTTAGAAAGACTGAAATTTAATGACAAGAACCTTTATAAATTGTAAAGCACGTGCAAGTTTCCAAAACATGGTGTATAGTTCACACTGTTAAACACACATAGAGTACCTAGATCTACTCCAGATTTACAGATTTAATACAACCTGCATATTTAAACTTTTATAAAACAAAGGTATTAGGTTGTTATTCTTAAATCGTGCTAAAATGGATAGGCAGAAAC
Source organism: Falco biarmicus (assembly GCF_023638135.1). Classification (NCBI taxonomy): domain Eukaryota; kingdom Metazoa; phylum Chordata; class Aves; order Falconiformes; family Falconidae; genus Falco; species Falco biarmicus. Next base: position 30,952,096 of record NC_079297.1, on the reverse strand, counting down.
GTCAAAAGAAGTAGTTTTTCAGTTTTCACTTAATATGGGCAACCAGACCAGTTATAACCTCCGAAATACCAATACACACTTTATTTCAGCACTGCTGTTACAGTATCTACTAGCTTATTACACTGGCAGTGTTAGAGTAAAATCTGCTCCAATTCCTTCCAAGATTTATTTAAATATTAATCTCAGATGGCCATCAGGTATTTAGGAGTTTCTAAATGACACTGTTCTATTACAAAAGTATAATTACTAAAAAAATGTCCCTTATTCATGTATATGAACATTGCAATTTTCAACAGGTATTAACGATAGCGAACATGGTATCATTTTGCAGCTACATAGCATTAGGTGAATAGCTGAGATTTGTACAAACGATATTAACTGTAACTCTGAGTATTCTTAGAAGCAGATTAAAAATAAAATGTTTTTTTAAATATATGCAACGTGCTGATATTATTTTAGTACTACATTTGCATGAAAAAAAACCCAATTATAATACATGATGTACTAACTAGTACCTCGACATCCTGCCACTAAGCTATAAAAATTGCATCATCTTACCTGCTCGTCTGGAACCTATATGATGAGTCAATGTCATAGAAGATGATCTTTGTTTTGGTATTGTCATCAAGTTTGCACCAAAAGACGCATTTGGATGAGATCCTTGGCTGAAAATAAAACAGATTTATTTTTTTTATTTCCTACCTTGTCTTCCATTTTTATTAGATAAAATGCTTACAAAATAGCCAGACTGCTGTTACAGGTCCACCACCATTCAAAAAAAAGAGAGTACTATAAAGAAGTTGAATTCAAGATCAGCTAGACAATATATGTCAATTATATGGAATAAAAAATGATAGATAGTGGGTGAAAGCAACAGAAAAATTTATGCAGTTCTAAAATGACACAATAAGCATATTCAGACTACATCCCATAGGTTTTATTTTCTAACATGGTATTTACTTTTCTTGAACATTTTAACAAAGCAAGCTCTTTTCTAACAGATCTGAGAACATTTAAAAGACTGGTTACTTTGGAAATACCATGACGACCTTACACAGCCATGGATTGTTTCTCAAATCAGTTTTTCATAGTTAATTAATTATTCTATTTATCATCCCAAAACGAAGCTTTGACATGAAGTCACACTTTTTGACATAAAGTCATACTGTACTTCAGTAGCTGACTTGTTAGAGTCAATTCAATTCCGCCATCTGCTGTTCTATGCACGAAATTGCACTCCAAGAATTCCAATTACCTATTTCCTTTCGTACAAAAATGCGATATGCAATTAAAAATAGCTGTATAGACGTACTTTAAAGTGAAAATAGTTCATGTAAACTAATTATTTCATTTCAATGTGGGAAAAACGTATTTATCCCAACAGATCTAAGCTTGTTTAAGCTGATTTCAAACAAGTCAAATACAGAAATAATACTTGATCTCTCATAATTTGTTTAAATATATAAATATAAAAAATTAAAGAATAAACACATATTTGTTCTTCCGAACTGACATGTTAGACAACTTTAAAAAGAACCAGGATAGATTGAACTTTTCACTATTTCTACACTGTTTAGCTACCACAGCTTACATGTATTCTTTTAAAGCACACAAAAATGCTGCAACAGTATTTAATACAGGAAGACTATATATTAAGCATGGTCGGTTTGTCTTGAACTAGTGTTTGAATGACAAACCAAATCAAGAATCTGCATGCAAATGAAACAGCAGCTGACTCAAGTTGCTTTTGGCCACTGGATGGATAGAAAAAAATTTGAAACATTAAATCAAATTTTCTAGTAATATTAATTTATTGTACCACTATGTGATATCTTTCAACTGAATTCCAGCTGAGTTGAGAAAGCAGTCACTGTGTGCAAAGAAATATTTTGGGTTTTGATAAGCTTTACTCCCAGTGAACAGTTTACTGTTCCACCCTCCCTTTTTTGCTGTTAGCCTGCTCCTCCTTCATTCTCTTCTAACATTCATTGGGTCTTTCATTAGGCTGAATCAGCTCCCCAGGGCAGGAAAAAATGTCTTTTTATTGCTGTTATTTTTCTGACATTTTAAGGGGCTGACTCAAGAGCCAGAGCCAACAGCACAAAGTGCTCTAGGAATACAGGACTGCCTCTTTTGGCAGCAGGAACACCTGTGCCAGTTCAGCTACTTTATCTAACCTTATCAGTAAAGTAAGCACCCATGGGTGATTTTGAGATGATTACGTGTCAGAAGTTAAAGGGAACTTGCTAAGAACCATCACTGGAAGATGCAAGGAGACAGGTACAGTGTAAGAATTGGCAAGAACTCTGAAGGGCAGGGCACAAACCACGAAAAAGTGAACACATCTCCTAGGGCTGCATGGGGGTGGACAGGAGCAGGGCAGGGGAACATGACTAACTAGAAGTGCTAGTCATCAGGGTGAAGAGATAATTTAAAATGATAAAGTATGTGCGAGGGTGTTTTCCGTACTGCTGCTTTTAATCGGGTGAGTTTGAGTAGGTTTCTTTGGCGAGTAAGAGCTGTAAGGAAACCCTCTGTAAACATACACCACGTCCGCACCAGAAGAGCTGAGCCTCAAACTGAAGTCCCATGGTTTCTAAGTTTAATGCAATTTCTCTGGTCTCTGGTTATTTCTCGTCGATATAACTGGGGAGATTCTTTCCAACACTGATAAACAAATCAGCATGAAAATACAATCTTTAAACTACTACTACTGCTACTACCAGCATCTTCAATTACATTTTATACACAAACCACAATTAAGTTTTAATATGTAAAAACATGAAGAGCCTATTTTATTCAAGGGGAAGAAGCCACTGACAAGGGCCAAATTATTAAATGGTTTACTTTAAAATTAAATATAATATTGATAAATAAATTCTTGGACATGTATATATAAACTTTCATCCACTACTAGTAACTATCAGTTATCAGCATAACTCATATCTGCTTTTTTAAAAATGCGTCTATTATATTTTCCGTATGACCTATGTAAAACCATTAGTCTTAAGAGATACCAAGTACAAAAAAAACCAGAAGGCAAAAAAAAAGCAAACCCACACACATTTTCACAGACTTTAGCTACAACACAATTTCAAACATCTGTTGTACTTTACTTACAAAGTATCGAGCAAAGCCATATACATTTACACATTTAAATAAAACTATATGTGTGAAGTTTCACTCAACATTAAACAAAAAAGAAAAAAAATGTATATTTACTTTAATCCTAATTAAAACTGTAACATTAATTCCAGAAATAAAAGCTTTATTGGCACCATATTGACTAACGAGAAGAGATTTCTTTCTTAGTCTACCTTACTGCTTGCTCGATGACCATAGGAATAATAAATACTGCAATACACACAACAGGGGCTACCTAATGCAAGAAAGCTATACGATCTTTTTAATTAGAAAACAAATTTGGGTGGATGCAGCAGTTGGAAAGTGATACATATTTTAAGTAAAAAGGAAAAGAAGGAAGTCAGTAAAGGTTTAGAGGTTAAACTACTTTGTTTCGCAATCCTGTATGTTGGACTTTTTTTCTCATTTCCTACTAAAACTGATATGCAGGCCTACTTATGACAGAGCATGCCATTCAACCTCACAATGACCTGATTTCTGCCTGAGATCAAACAGAGTTACAAAGTATAGTATATAATTAACTTGAAACATTTTCCAGTTTATGCTGGCAGAATTTGGAGACTCAATTCACAAGATTTTACATTAAATTCTTCCACTGCCAAGTTTCAACATTACAGACATGCACATTTTAGAAAGGCTACATTTATTATTGCCCTTAAAATGTGGTTAAGTGCTTACCTTGATGTGTTATACTCCTGATGAGATCTCTTGCTGTTACTCCGTTCCCACCTAGGAGATGTTGATTCTAAAGGTGGAATGCCAGAAACTCCTGGAGTTCGTCTCAGCTGTGGCGTCGGCAGGCTATTCCTGCTATTTAATCCCTGTTGAGTAATTGAACCATGGTTAAAATCTATATAATTAAAAGCAGACATTAAAATTTTACTTATAGTTTGTGAAGACTATTTATTGTTAATTTTTTATAGCAAAACATTAAGTATCGTATCTCACACCCATTCTTATTTCTTAAGAAAACAAAAAAGATGCAATTGAGTTAATTTGCTTACTGGGAATAATTATTGTTCATATCTTTTTTTCCTTTCCCCACATTAAAATATGTAGTTACTTGAAATCCATGTGATCCAACAATTATTCTTCAGAGCTTTTAAAAACTGAGACCTTATAGCACTAGTGAGTTGCTGTAGGATTATAGATTCTTTTTCTACACACCCCAATCATATAACTACACAGTCAGCTGTGCAGTTCCCAGGACAGCCTGAGTTTTTAGTAACTGAGATGCTAAATATTGATGGTGTAGAACTGTGGAACCTGTGGAAAGGGTGATGCACAATGCATAGGGTCAGTTCTGGTCCATCAAGACTCCCTCTCTCCTTCCATACCAGGCCCACAGCACCTGGGAAGCTTCCCAGTCACTTCACCCTCCCCACCTGGAAGCTGTGTTGGTTTAGGTACACCCACAGCCCAAACACTGGGAATCACCATTGTACTTGAACATAAAGCCCTGTGCAAAGCAGGGCAGCAGCACCCAAACAGTCCTGTATGGCAATAACTTGGGGCTTATTAGCTCTGCCTTACTGAAATAACCCCAGAAAAGTATAGCCATGTTTAGATAGCAACTAGTAGAACCTAATTAATAGAAAGATCACTGAACTGAAACTGCAAAGCCATCTCTGGCATATCTGCATCCATTGCACCGATAAGCTATACACTGTATTTTAAACCAATTAAAAAAAAAAAAACCAACCCAAACCAGCAAAACTCTCTCCGACTGCATTCAGTCTACAATCCACTTGTTAACTCATCCGTAGATTTGGCCATTCAGTGGAGGGTGGGGGGGTGGGGGGGAAAGAGTCTTCTGCATAATATAGATGCATGTAATCAAACCTTACAAAGTAAAAAGGATACCAGGAAAAAGTGTTTAAAACAAAAAATCCAAAGCAATATTTGCAGTATTGAGTAAGGTATGCAGGGTTATGTGACGATAGCTGACCCCTGGACATCACCACCACAAAAGTCCAGCAGAAATAATGACTTTACAATTCTAAGCTTCATCAGGTGGTCAAAGGTCATACGTAACTCACACAGCTGTTCCGTATGTTAAAAAAAAAAAAAGAAAGGAGTGGTAACATCAAAGAGTACAGCCTCTTACCCTGAAAAATCAGACTGTTTTGAGTCCTTGATATGGGATGTACCCTGACTCTATTTCCTTTGCTGCAAAGCTGTAGTCACAGCTAGAAAGGTGGAGCTGGACAGGCAGAATAAGACCACCATATTGCCCACAGAAACATGCAGCAGTCCTTGATCCAGTCCTACCAGAAAGGAAACTGGAGGAGCATATTCTGTGTGCTATCATACAGCGGTAGTCCAGTTCTCTCAGGCTAGAATGGACTTCTTTGCCAATGGACCACATCAATCTCACCTGTGTGCTTTCGACAACACAGGGAGCACCACTGAAAATCCCCAACACCAGTGGAGAAAGGTCCACTCCCCGAAACAAGTGTGCACTTTAGCATAATACAGAAAGAAGGCACCAGCACCTGCACAAACTTTTTCTTCTTCCTGGCTTCTCTAAGAATGGGAACACTGGGGATATGACAAATCTCCAGAACTTTCCCCTACTAGATAAAGAAGCAGAGAATAAACAACACGTGGATAGTGAAGGACTAAGGAACTCCAGATCATTCTACGCTAGCAAAGTCACTGACAATCACTATATAAAGGGGAAAAGTTGCTCTGGAAAAAAAATTTAGACTGTAGCAGAAATCAAAGTTATTATGAAAAGACTTTCAGTTACCAGCAATAACAATGCCAGGACACAAGGGATGCGGATACTCAAGTACTTGCCTAGACAACTTTTACTTGCCCAAAGTGTGAAAACTTGACTGAAAAGTGTGAAATCATGACTGTTGACAGTACTAGAAATCCATCAGTCTGGCAGACAGTCTACTGCCATACACTAGGAAATCTGGGGACAGTTCTGTCACAATGAAAGTGGGAAGTCCTTTTATTGCAGAGCAGCCCTGAGAAGTTTTTTGTCTAACTAAGATTTCCTTTTTCTTTTTTAGGAATTTAAAGAGACTGAGCAGTGAATAGCACCAACTGGGCAGTTTACGCTTTCCAAGCTGTTGACTATCAAGAAACTCAGAATGAAGAGTTGGTATTGGATAACCAGTTATTGCTATCACCAAGGTCTGAAGCCCCATTTCTGTTTCTGTCTTTTCATTTATTTTTTTTTCCTACTGAAAAGAACAGGCAGTTCCCCATCAGAAGTGAGAAAAAATTGTCACCAAATGCACTTCAGAAGCCAGACAGGGAAGAGAAATAGGTACGTACATAATCCTCAGCAATGAAACAATTAATCTGAAATATAGAGGAGACCTTTTACATTCCAAGTTATGGAAAGAGAGAATAGGAACCTTTTAATATAGTCTGAAAGGTCCCATTTTGAAGACATACTTTCTTATAATTTTCTTTGGTGCATCATAATCTGGAGTTTGTGCTGACTTACCTGGTTTTTGAAAGAAAATCTTTTTCTTTTTTACAGTAACATACATTGGCATAAATCTTTTGACTTACCCCTAAACATATACTGAAATCAAACATTCATTGACTTACAGTGACAAGCACTATTTTATCCACAAGGTAAATTAATATACAGAAAAACCCCTGAAGCTTAAAGGAACAGCTACCTAATTTTAGTAAGGAGGAAAAGAGAATAGCTGTTAAAAAACATCTTTCAATCTCACATAATCTTTATAACCAGTCTCCAGCAACAAATATTTTTCATTTCTGACTAGCTGTATAGAAATTTTTAAGATTGTGTTAAATCTTCACATTAACATAAATTATTTTTTTTCACATCAGTATACCAATCATTAGCAGTCCACAAATGAAAACATATGTGGAATGATTATGATCCCTACTCAACTGATTTATGCAGATATCCGTGTGATATTCCAAGGAATTTCATACCACAATGATCCTGCAGGATCTTCCACAGAGTAATCTGTGAACACTGAGCTTTTCCTCCAAAGTATTTCTCTTGACAATGGTTCCCAACAGACATTTCACAGGCTGAATCTGGCTTGAAGTAGTTGATCTGGCTTCAAAACAGCAAGCCAACAAGCTGATCAGTTTGGGCCAAGCTGCCCACTGCCTGGAAATGGAAGGAAGCATAGGGCAGGAATGTCCCAGACCAGCCTCCGCAAAAAAAAGCCTCAAGCTCTCAGTACAGGGCAACCCTAGAAGTATTAGCTCTGTTGCACTGCATCTGAGTTTCTGTATTTGATGATTTTCCTCCACATTCCTTAACACACCACACAGTAACTACATCCTTGCTTTACTTATTTACCCTAGATAATGGAGAAGTAATGGTATATTTACACACTGGTTCCATAATGTGATGTGTTGCACAGAAAGAAGAGATATTTTTTCTTTTATATAGCTGATTTGCTTGCATCTGATGGCTAGTTTGATGTTCATAAGAGTCAATTTCTTTAGAAAAAAATGTCAATGAAAAAGCCACACTGATATTAATTGCTAGATCAAAAATGTGGGAAAATCAAGAACAGCCCTGTTTGTGCCATATCATGAGAACATAAAAATCTTTGTTTTGTATTTGCTTTTAGGTTTTTTAATCTTGTGTTTATTTTGAGGAATCATGTGTTCAAAGTCCAGAACTGTGCTTTTACCCATCAACCACATGAATTTGCATTTTGGTAGCTGTCTACATTTCAATGTGTTTTCACAGCTGCTCTCTTTTGACCTTAAACATAGTTCACAGGTACTTAAGTAAAGAAGCTACTATCCATACAGGAGCATTCTTTCCAGATAAATTTCCCTTGATAATTTTTTTAAAAATTGCAACACACACATGAATGAAAATTCAAGTCATTTGACCTTGAGTAGTTTCCGATCTCCTTTTTCAGCAGGATCCTCTATTTCAGGGCAGGGCAAGAAACCAGGAAATGGTGTGAATGGACTAGCCTTTGGCCTGCACGTGCCTGAGAAAGCACCAATCAAGCTATGAATGCTTCGAAGGGAAGAAATCACTTGTGGTGGAAGGGACAGGTCGGTCAGGAGGTCTGTCAGCATGCTCCGAGCCTCATTTAGTACTGAAAGATCAATTCCATTTCCACTGCCAGCATTCTACAATAGATGAAAATGTTGCAAATGTCAAAACATTTCACAATATTCTAAGTTTTAAATAACCATCTTATCCGTTGAAAATTTACAAAATAAATGAAAGAAATCAATGCAATTTATTTTTCTTTTAAAGAAAAAATACACATAGACATATTCAGACACCAATTCTTGCAGATTTTTTTCACACACAAAAAATATTTCAGAATTCAACATTAGCTTTCAGTTTATTTTTCTCTATTTAAAATAAAAATCTGGTGCCGTTTTTTATCTCAGTTTTTCGTTATTTTGTCTTAGAATTAAACTTAATATTCTATCTCTTCCAATGATACCAACAGAAATTTTGGTGGCCAAACTGTTATATGCCCCTTACAGAGCTGCAATTTCCACAGCCTCATTACTTTTATCAATCCTGATTCTACTGAAAAAAAAAATACTAACAATTCTGCCAAAAAATTGTTTAGTTTTTACTTGGCATAAATCTCTGAACAGGAACAGCAATAGCAAACTAGATGCCACCACTGATGCGAGAGGGGGAGAAACAAGCAATCAAGAAAAAAGGTGAGAACCTGGCAGACCTGAGTTTGGTGACTGGGGAATTGCTCCCTGACCTCATGCTAATGGATATTTCAAAACAACTACTTCCATCTTAGTGAGGTTTGAGACTGTTCTCATATACACCACAGAAAGCAGATCCCTGTCATCTTGATCAGAACTGCTAAACATCAAGGCTCTGCTACACAGAACTAGAATGTACTAGAACAACTTACTTAAATTATCAATGAAAAAATTGAAATCTGACAGTGTACAGTGAATTCTGTATTCAACCACATTTCACAAAAGAATAATTAGATTCTTAATACACTGACCTGGTAATAGGGTTTGTACCATTGCTTCAAATCCCAATCCCAAAGTATCATCTGTAAAGAAAAAAAAAAAAAAAAAGGGGAAAAAAAGGTGTAATAGGTGGTATGCTAATGTTGAAAACCAACAATGGAATAAATCTTGATTATGTGATATAATATAAAATGCTTCTCTCTTCATGTTTTTATATGTAACTTAGGCCATTTTCTCAGTTAATGCTACCCCAGTAAAAGTCCTAAAGAGTTTAAAGAAATTGCATGCAATGGAGATACCTTGATGACAGAATAATTATATGGCCTTGTTTCAATATTTCTGGATTGTTTATAAATCATTTAACATACACACTAAATTAAGTGGTGACAGTGTTTTCCTGCTTCTATTCACCTCAACTTATAAAAGCAAATCCATCCTAAAACCTCCAATATATTTCATTGGTTTTTTTCTTTCCAGGATCATTCGAACAGTGGCAATTTCATAAACACAGAGCAGAAAGCACTACAATAACATCATTTATTTTTTAAAAAGGCAAAAAGTTCCCTGTTATATCAGGTTAAAACCTGGTAATTTTAAAAGCATTTTCTTGCAGGAGGTTTTGTTAGGTTTTACTTGAACACGGTTACAAATCTACATGTTCTGAATAACTTCACAAAACCCACCAAACCAAAGAACGTCAGCAACACAATCTGAAGATACTATCAGCTTCAAGTACGTCAACAGCACTCACTTAATGTTTCTTCTATACTGACAATAAATAGAAACAACATACAAGAAATGAAATTCATGTGTCTGTTTTGCTTCAAAAGTGTTCAGTCTTTGTGACTTCTTGACAGGTTCTAATTATTCTCTGATAAATTAATTCATTTGCACAACATGCATCCACAAATTAAACAAAGATAAAGGTAACACATTCTTCCTCTTTTCTGTAGCTACAGAGCACAAAGAAATAGCAAATACCCCACTCGGTAGCTGATATTCTGTAGTCCTGTAAGTTTTCCCACTTATTTTTATAGGTGAGACCTGTTTGGTTTTGCTCCTCTAAGACTAACAGCTCTTTCATGGAAAAAAAACAATGTTCCACGCTGGCACTTGTCCAGCAGAAGGTGCAGAAACTGTTGTTAAAGAAACATGGGCCAACATGCTAGCAGTATTGAGGCAAGGTCAGCATTTACAGGCTCTTTCTCTCTTCTGTTACGTTCACAGAGATAACTTTAAACATGGTTTAATGGTAACAGTTACAACATCCACTTGCTATGAAATGATCTACCGTTAAGCATGTACTTAAACTGGGAGTAAGTTATGCTGTCTCCAAAACTCATACTGTGTAAAGCAAGCAGACCTAAATCAAGAGTTAAGAATTTAAGATGTGGAGGATTTTGGTGTTTTTTAAAGTGATTTATCTAGCTACAATCTCCTCATTTATTAAAAAATAAAAAAGAATAATAAGCTTATGAGATGACTGTTAGCCTGTCAGTGACAAGCATTAAGATAATGACCAGCATTATCTGGGCATACCCATTTTGCTGGTGTATTTGGTTTTAGCATGATCATCATAAAGATGGAGGGGTCTTTCTTCCATAGCAAACTAGAATGAGTTGTTCATCTGGGCAGTTTTGGGGTTGGTGGGTTTTTTGTTTTTCTTCATTCTCCAGTTTCTCTTTCGAGACTGACATTTATTTACTGTCTGAAACAAAGGTAAAATTTTTGCTTTTGTTCTGTCCTCCTGAACTTGGTCACAGAGACTGCATTAATCTGCCTCATTGTCTTTTGACTCAACCAGCAACAAAGATCACACATCCACATGAGTTTTGTTAGGTTTATTAGCAACCTCTGATACTAATGGTCCACAGAGTTGCATTAGCTTGCTTCCAATCTTGCCTCCTTTATTATGGGACACAAAAGAGGTTTCCCTTTCTAATATTTTATTTTTCTTTTAAATATGTGCTATGTTACTTGATTTTATTTATTTGTCTTAAATGAGATCTTAACAAAATACTTTGTTAACTCTTGCTAACTCCAGAAAATTTCTGTACCAAACCTTTAACTGCAACTACTTTTACTGATGCAAACTCCTTTACTCATTTTTCAAGCCCTTGGGGCTTTTGTGTACATGTATGGACACACACACATGCTCCCATAAGCTATACTGTTATGATTTAGGGGGTCATGCTCCATGACTAAAAAAGTTCAAAACTTCCTTTTGGCTTTAGCCCTGCTATACCAAAGAAACAGGGTCAAGGTTGCAGAGGCAGAAAACATTCAACAGAAAGTGTTACTGCTGTATCTTGTCGCATACTGACCCAGGATACACAAGGTAAAATGATGTGCACATCTTATGCAAAAATTGCTTACAGTGCAAATAATGGTTTGATATTTTAAATGGCAGGGCACCATTCTATACACAATTTTAGTGAAACAAAAAAATTTGCAGCTTTGATTCATGACTGAAATTTTTTTGTTGTAATTTAAACCAAAAGATGTAAGCTTCTCCAGGGATAGCAATTTTACAGCAAAGAAAACAAAACAGTTTTGAAATAAACAGAAGTTAAATTTACCTGTATGTTGCCAACAGATTATTTAAAAAAAAAAAAAAACAGTATACACCACCATTAATTAGAAGTCGTATCTCTTGAGAGAAGACAGGTGTAGTACATTAAGACAGCTAGCAGGCTACCACAGCCTGCATGAACTGTAACACGTTGAGGGCTCATTCCACGCGCCACACAGCGAGGTAATTAAAACGAGCTGATGGAAAGTTCTGGGCGCGAGGTAGCGATTGCTTGCGCTAAGCACGGCGGACAAGAAGCGGCTGGCTGCAGCGAGCGCTTCCCCCGGTGAGCACGGCGGGGGACCCATCCGCACCGCAGCCGGACCCCGACCCGTCCGTGGCAGCGGGTGCGGGGGGTACCGTGTGTGCCCAGGTGCTAACGCCACACCGGCAGGTGGCGCGCGCGAGCCAAGCCGCCCCCCACCCCCAAAGCGCCCCGCGGGGCCGGGGGTGCAGCCCAGCCCCCAGGGCATACCGCTTCAGCCCCCACCAGCTGCCGGGCCGGGGTTAATTAGCACAGCGCCGTGCCTTGCAAGTTAGAGCCGGAGTACTAAAGAGCAGTATTTCTGGCGTTATTGCTGTTGGGGGTTTGGCAGTCGAAGCTTTAATTAATTACTGTGGGTCATCGACAACGGTTACAAAGTGTTCCCAGAGTTGCATCCATCTTACAACAGGAGTAAAAAAGGACACAGTTTATTTTGACTTAATGTGAACAGACCAACAGACCTTAAAATAGGTCGTAGGCAGAGCCTCTGCAATTTTTGGTTTTGCAACCATAAGACTTGTTGCAGAAAGATCTGTATTCTGTAATACTAAGATTTTGTAATGCATTGCACATAACGTTCTTCCTCACCTCTTCCAACAAGAAACACCTGATCTAAGGGGAACTCTAGTCATAAAGGTTCCAAGCCACAACTCAAAACCTCTGCTTAGCAACTCGCATGTTTTGGCTTTTGAGCATCCACTGTCGATGCCAACATCACACCTATCACACATCTGGGAGCTCCTCTGAAAATAAAACTGCAGTGGGCTCTGATATTGCAGACCGACTCCTGAAAGGTGAGAAATGTATAGTCGTGTCCCCCCCATAACTGTGGACACCAAACTACCGGTCAGCTTATAGAAGTTCTCGTATCAGCCTGACTAACCCAAGTCCCCCAGTCCACCCAAAGAGCAACCAGCACACTTTGCTGCTCTTACAGAACTGCCTGTCAAGCTGATTAGGGGTTTGAAAGACAATAAAAAACAAAACACAGCCCCACGTGTAACACAGTACCATGCCTCGTTCTTTATAACAGTCAGGGACTGTATTATCGTTAACTATAATAACTGAGCCTGTTCAGCCTATGAAATAAAACTCCACACAGTATTTCCATATACTCCAGAGGAACTGCCATGCACTTTGAACACAAGAATTTTAGAATCAATCAACTTATCTGACAGTATTTGTATCCCATCTACTCACTGGAGGGTGGAGTGGGGGAAGCAAAGGTCCCGATTATTGAATACCAACACAAGAACTACCAAAACTTAAGGACGGCACTTTTGCAAAGTACAAGTTATTAGTTACGTCAGAAACATTTGCTAAAAAAAGTACACAAAGTAATGGTAATAAAGGCCTTCCCTAATACAGCTTCTAGCTCAAACAGCAACAGGAACAAGCAATAGTAATTTCAACAAAGAAAAAGGAAAAAACTGCTCTTCTGACAAGCTTATAGTCCAAATAAACTAAAAATGGATGAGAAATGGGAGAAGACGGTCAATGAAACCTGAGAGATCTTCAGGAGGTTTTGTTTTGTTTTTAATGATTCTTCTGTATATACAGATTCTTCTGTATATATCTTCTTCTGATATATAAGTTATCCCTCCTGTCACGGCACAGCCAGTGTTTCAGGGCCTCTGACAGGTGTGTCTTTCAGAAGCAAGTTCATGCCATGGAGGGTGGAGTTCTTTTGAATCTTCTTTGCGTAAGTGCCACAGCTCCACATGGCTAAAGTCATGTTTGAGGAGTATTTTAAACTTCTAAAGGTTTAGGTGCAATAAAAGCCTATGGGTTTTACTTTTCTCAAGTTGTAAAATTACTATAAAAGTACCGCATTTTAAAGCTGCAAATATTTTTAACAAGTTTTTTAAAAACCTTAATGCTCACCTCAAACTGTATTTAGCTAGATAACTGTAATGATGTTTTCAGAATAATTTAACTTATAAAATACAAAATCATATTAATCTTAGCTACTCAAGAATTATTTGTGCAAAGTTATACTAAGGACAATAATCATACTTCTACAGTTCTAAAATACACTGCTATGAAAAAAACCCACGTTTCAGAGCTTAGAAATCTAAAAATCAATTTTAAAACTGAAATGTATGAATACATATGCTCCATTCCCTAAACTGAAGTGTGCACACTAAGGCCATACACAAGGTTACACTTTGTAATATTGCTGATTGCTTGCCTAAACTTGGTAAGCGGGAAGTTTTTGTTTCAATGATGATACTATTCAAGAGATTCAGCATGTGCTTTAATGCTTGTTAAGAAAAGAAAACTTGTCCTATTTGACACCATCCGTGCACATTCCATGCTCCAAAATTTTAAAGGAGCAAAAATGAGTACAAAAATGAGTTTCTACTTCTGGCCAAGTCTTTCATTGATCAAATATAAAAGATTCCTAGTTGCTAGCATCATCTGTTTGACACCATTAGGCATCAGCTCTGTAAATAAGTATTTCCATAGCAACCAAGCATGGAATTAACTAAACAATGAAACCAACACCATAGCAACTTGATTCAGAAATCAACTCTGTAAAAAACCACCTCATTCAAAACCAAAATTCTACAACCAGATGAGAAGACAATTTATTGTAAAATGTGAAAAAGGTTACATTACATATCCATTTCTTTTCATCACTGCCTTTCAAACAAGACTGATGCTGTATTCATTGCTTTTAATTCTAAATCAGTCTTTTGTAACAGCTTACAATCAATTAACTTTTTAAACCCGTGTAATTTAATGACACAAAAACAAACACAGCAGTATACAACCTAAAAGTCTTGGAGTTTTTGTTTATTTATTTTTTAGGATTTTTTCCCTCTGTGTACAAAAGGTAAATTTTGAAGAACAGTATGTTATGAAGTAGTTAAGTTGGATTCAGTATGAGACTAAAGGCAAGGCAACCAAAGAATGACTCTGTCAAAGTAGAGGTAGCATTATTTAGGTAACAGACAACATTCTGTTATGAAATCTTGCAGGCCAAAACAACCGCCACTTGAGTAGATTATTGTAATTAAGAAAAAATACAGCACTTGGAAAAGCATTCAGTATGATACTTAAGGCATTTAGAGTCATGATATTCCTCTACCCACTAAACTTTTCCATGAAAATATATGGTATAGGAAAAATAGCAAGATATTTTTGGAATCCTAATACTTATCACTTCCTGATTCTATACAATTTATTTATCCAAGGTCATAAAATGACTAATAGGTTGTGAAGTCTACAGATAGCCACAATCTTTGAACAGAAACTGCGTGTGCTTGCATGGTTCTGAGGTTTGGGTACATGTACTGAAGGAAACAGTCATATCCTAGACTGTTGTTGACTCTACTGAACTTTTTCATAAAAGACATTATCTTCACTTTTTTTAAGAAGTCTAAAACTTCTTTCAGCAGAAAGAGACTTGCTTCTGTGTAATTGCTTTAGTTAATACTATTCTATAAATTAAATGGTACCTGCAACATATTTGGCTGGACACGTAAGTACATTGGAACATACAGGTGTCTGGCCACCCTAGTGTTTCCACCCAACTCCACAGTATTCTGATCTTCCCTGCAAACACAAATCTTTGACAAGAGCTGCACTTAAGTAAACTTTAACAAGTCAGTTCAGAGTCTCCATGTTTAGTTACTGTTTTCAGTAACTTTGTCCTCAGCACAGATACAAAAACAGAAAAAATGCTCCACTTATAGTAAAGTTTCAAATAAGCTTTCAGCAGGCTTGTTCTTAAAGTTAGTATTACTCCCTGCAAGGAGAAAAAAATTTTTTTTTGTTTGGCTGGGTTTTGTTTCTTTTTTATGTGCTTGCTTTGTTTGCTTGTTTTTAAAGAGACATGCTACTTCTGCTTTTGTAACCAGGAGCATCAGCAGGTCAGCTTCTACTTTGCTGTAGAAAGTTTTCAGTTTTCTTATTGCTTGTTATGTTTGCTCCAATCTTTTAATATTTTTAAGATTTTCAAATGTTTCAGAAAGGTTCTAAAAGGTGTTTTGTCTATCAAGGGAAAGTAGGGTTTGGGGTTTTTGTCTTTTTATGTAGGTAATGAAAAAAACTGGCTAAAACCACACTTAGGTCATTTCCTCTTCCTTCTAGGTTTTGTCAGACTTGCATGTCAGAGTAAAGGCCAACCAGTAATTTATGGCAACTGGGGGAGGGAGGGCAGAGGAAAAAAGCCTGCTATGTGCAGATCCTTTAATTGCCCATTATAAGCATTTTCCTTTAGAGCATGTGGTTCTAATCACCATCAAAGAAAAGAAATAGTGCTAGGTGGATTACTGCTCTGATCTGGTACAGTTGCTTCGGTGTTCTGGCATTCTGTACTACTTTTACTGTCATCCAAAACCTAAAACCATTTTTTGAAGTAGTGTTTATTTTACAAAAAGCAAAATCTAGAAATTGCTCCCAAAACATCCTTTTACTATTTACCTATTGGCATTATTTTACAATTATATGTAGTACAAGCCTTTACTGCTGTATTGACACACTTATGTACCATGTTGGGACAGACAGAGTGCGGCACGTCCAATTTTACCTTTCTGCAATAGAAAGATATGCACAAATCTTACACTGAAGCATTTTACTGTATGCTGATATATTCTTAATGCAGTAATTGAAAACCACTTATTCCCCTCTATTGACTTAATTTTTTTAATCAAGTGGGTTTGTTTTCCTCACCTATTACACTAGAGATATAGGAATGAATCTCAGATCTTTTTATTTTCAGCAAAGAGAAACTATTTCATACAACCACAAGGACTTTTTTTAGTACTGAACTGAAGAAGATACTGAATTTTTCAAAGATTTTTAATCACAACTTACTCTACAATCTCACAAAAATGCTTACATTTCTCCTCCCTCCCCAAGTCTGCCTCTAAAACAAGCAGCATAAAATTAAGCTGTACAACTCAGCCCAAAACATGAAAGTGAGAATGGTTCACATCAAATGAATTCGACCAAATGATCATCTAGTCCAGTATTCTGCCACTGACAACAGCGGCCACCTCAAGATAAGAATATTCTAAAGTAAGCAGTGCTTACTTAATATTCTCAGAACATTCTTTCAGCCTCAGCAGCACAGCTCAAGGAGCCATACATTCTATGTATGCCTTTGTATGTTACAAAGGTCAATAGATTTTTTTCACCTTTGCATTTCTCTGATCATCTTTTCAGAACTCAAGTGAACTTCTGATAGATCCAGTATCATATACAACGGCATTTCACAAGTTAAATATAAATAAGGCAAAGTTCCCTTTCATTTTGAATCTGTCAGTGCCAAATCCGCACAGTGAGGAAGCAAACAATCCACAACACTTTCACACAGTCTACCCACTGAACAATTTGTTTTTGCAAAAGCTTATGCCTGAAGTTAGCTGGAGAACAACTATAAGACTTCTTTTTTTTCAGACCATGAGGCTGTATTTTCAAATTTCTCACACTAGTTCATTCAGTGACACAGCACCTTCAGAGTAACAAAACATCTAAATCACTAAACACCACCACTTCTTTATTTTATATCATTAATTGCTGTCTTAAGGATTTTCATTTACAAAATCGCCACAAGGTACAAGCTTTACACAAGATCAGTGTTGTTTTCTTTCAATAACTTGATGATGACCCAAAAAGAAACATTACAGGCACTGAAGTTAGGAAAGTAAGCTGAAAGAAAATTGTCAAGCAGCCAAAGAAGATATTATGTCATAAAGGAAAGCAAATATTGCAGCACTGCTGTGGTTGAAAGTTACACACTGGACTGAACTAACTTAATGCTCAGTTGCTCAAGTTAAAGAATTAAAAGCAATAATTTAAAAACAGATGAGAGAGTACAATTATGAGTTTGATTAGAAGAGCAATTGTGTTAGTGAAAGTTAAATCAGTATAAAAAAGTTATCTTAATGGACAAGTTTCTTGCTGGAGTGCCAGAAAATACAAGATGAGATCTCTTGGGGGAAAAAATATTGAAACTCTTAAGTACGTAACACAGATTGCTGTCAGAAACTGAGAACAAGGGAATGCAAATTGCTGCATTTTATAGAAACTGCCAGTTTACTTTTCTCTAATGTATTCATGTTAAGTAGTACTTTTGTTGGCAGCTTTGTAAGCAGCTGAGAAAAATCTCAAATGGCAGCAGATTTGAAAGAACACAGAAATATTTTTTTCCATGTTGTAATGTTGTTCCATATGAAAAAGAAAGAACAATGATGTCTTCCCACTTGTAACATTAAATGATGACTAGATTAAATAAAACTAGTTGGGGAGATCCACTTTGACCCCAAATGGCAAGTCTTGCATAGATAGATCCTGATGGCATTTTATCTTGCATGTGCCAAGTGAACAAAGCAATCACCACTAGCAGTACGGGGAGGGGGGCACACACTGTTCCACCTTGCCTTGTGATGAACTCAACTCTCTAGGAAGAGAGTATGCAGTCAGACACCTCTGATGGTTGCTACCAGCTACTAATCTCGTAAAAAATTTCTCTTTGAAAAAACTGAGAGATGAACAAGCTCAGATTTCAGTTAAAAGAGGGGAAAAGAATCCCTGACACCCTAAAACTCCAGAAGTTGTGAAATGCTATGGGGTTTTTTATAACATTTAATCGCATAGGCTCCTGAAACAGATTTACTTTATGTAGATGTAAGCCAGGTTTCACACTCTGCTAATGTGGTAACTAAAGGTATGCTTCCAGGTAAGAAAAATCCTCTCTCTCCCACAGTCAACATATCCAAAATACAGGTTCTTTTTCTTCATTGGCCTTTTCATAAATTATATTCCAGTCTGCTGTTGAAATTATCACAGGACTCTCCCACACTTGAAGACATAATTGTATAACCTTCTGCAAAGGTAAGGTAAAATCACAACCAAAAGCCTGTTTTCACTCCAGTGTTTTGACTTACTCTCTAAGCCACTTTGTTACCCTGGTCATAGGGCACAGGTTACAATTAGGGATAATTTTTTTTTGCAAAGGTTTTTGAATACAGGCATATGAAATTGTAAGACAAGAGAGAATTGTGAAAAATAGTGGTTAACTTGTTCCTTATTCTAAGTGGGAATACACTACAGACTTCTTTTTCTATAGTAAGTTCTTCTACAATTTTGATGAGTGAAACTGATTACCCCATCCCAAAAAGAAAACCCCAAGCCAAAAATCAAACCTTGCAATACATCAGGTTGAATCAATTGTAAAAATACCCAGACTTAACACAATTACTTATTTTTTTTTCTTTCATTTTGGTAGTGTGACTAAGGTGGAGAAACTAATACGAAACAAGGAGGTCAAGATGGGTCAAGTGTCTTCCAGTGATGGTAAGATAAGAATAGTTCACCAGCCTTTCCTATACAAGCAGAAAAATATAAATGTTAATGTTTAATTAAATAATTAATTAATAAATAATTAAATAATGTTTAATTAAAAGTGTAAAAGTATAAATGTTTAAATGTTCTTTTACACTGCAAGGCATTTTTAGCAAAATCATCACAGTAGTGAAAGTTACATGCCTACAGAAAACAACACTGGCAGTGAGAATATCATTTGCCATTTGGGACAAGTATTATTATTGCAATAAAGTTTCAGTGTAGCATACCCAATAAATCCATCAAATATTATAAATGCATGCAAAATAACTTTTCTTTGGAGAACACCACTAATTTTTTCATTTCTCAGGCTTGTTCTAATAGCCTTTAATGTGTTTGCTTTCAGACTTTCAGACTATGTTTTCAAAATAGCTATTAATGAGATGACCCTAACAAAAAGAAGTCTACACTCGTCTTTGACTAATTTATGTTCTTACCAACAAATCCAACTCTCAACTAGCATCTCCTAGCACTTGCATATGCTT
Organism: Falco biarmicus; assembly: GCF_023638135.1. Classification (NCBI taxonomy): domain Eukaryota; kingdom Metazoa; phylum Chordata; class Aves; order Falconiformes; family Falconidae; genus Falco; species Falco biarmicus. The sequence continues at coordinate 30,932,337 of NC_079297.1, read as the reverse complement.
TGATTTTTTTTAAAGCAGAAAAGGGGAAAATACCTAGAATTTAAAACAAACACTAACCATGGAAAAACTATGGGATGCCAAGATTCCCGGCAACATCTGACCAGAAAAATACTGTCCCAATGAGGCAAACAGAAAAAGTTTTACAACAGCTGTCAGACCATTGTAATTGGCTATTCCATTTTAAAAAATCCTCGTAATCTTTATGAAAAAGGCAAATAGTTCTATACTTATTGTACTTTTTTTTTTAACTGAAAGCAATACACCTTATGCTTTAAAAACAAAGGGGGTTTCCATTACATTACAGGTATTATAGATTTCATTCTAAAATTAATACATATGACAAATACCTTCTACAGCATTTAATTACAGTCTTTACAGTGAAATGGAGCAATTAGAATTTTTTCTCTATTTTTGTATTTGAAATGTATCAGTTAATTATTGCATTCAAAATTTATATATTAATCCAATACCCTTGTAAAGCACATACAAACTAAACTAGGAGTAAGATGGGCCAACATAAATAATCAAATATTTAATCATGCCTGATCCGATACATGAAAGATAAGATTTTATTACAGTAACCTTCAAAGCAGGAAAATCTCTACAATGTGGTATAACCAATCACAAGTTGTGTTTGTACCACAGGAACAGAAACTAGCAGCTATAACATCAGCTTTTAAAGGGATCCAGAAGAATGTGGGGAAACTGCCTGAGGAAATAGGCAGAAACCTGGGGAGGGGGAAGACACTGAGAAAAAACCCTATAAAATGAATTTATGGATGCACCATTTAAATGAAACATTGACAAAAATCAGTAGGATTTTTCATACAAGGATACCATGCCCAAAAAATCTACTGGACTCTTTGAAACATACCGCACACACCAATAAGTGAACTGGTCAGTCATTGGACTTTGATCAACCAAAAAAAAAACCCCAAACAACAACAACAAAAAAAACAACCAAACACAAACAAACAAAAACTTTGACATGGTCTCCCCTTAATGCTCCTGAAGAAATCACGTGTACATGGGAAGAAAGGGATGGCTCTCTTCTGGATTAGCAATTTTTTAAAACAAAGAAATTATAGAATAAGAGTAAAACATTCACAAAAAGAAAAAAAAAAGCCACACCTGCCAATAGAGAATTCCTCAAAGATTCAAGCTGGTATCTATCTTAATCACCCCACTCAAAATGAATTGAAAAGGCAACAGAAGTCTGACCTGTCAACATAAACTGATGACACAAAATTCCTGAGGCTAGTCACAAATAGAGTGGGTTATGAAAAAGCATCAAAAGATCTCAATAGCGAGTCTTATTGACATTGCTGAAATTCAGTACTAATGAGTAAATGCTGAGAACAAAAATAAATTTTAAACTGTTTATATAGAAAATTGGGCTCATATTACATCAACATCAAACAGCAAAACCATCTTTGAGTCATTTGCACCAGACCAATTCTCAAAGATGTTAAATGAAATATTAGAAGGGGAACATCAAACAATAAAAAAAGAGTGTCACTGGATAAATCCATGCTATGCCCACTGTCTGAGTGCTGCCTGTAGATATAGAAGTATAGAAAAAATAAAAAAGGATAGGCTAATAAGAGAAATCAAATACATGCAGCAGCTTCTACTGTGAGGTATACAGACCTAGATCCCTCAAGTGTGAGGAAAATGGAGGGTTGTAACAATCCTCTATAGTTACCAATGTGATGGAGAAGGTAAATACAGAAAGGTTAGTCAGTAGTGATCACAAGCATATGAATGAGGGCCATGTAATTAGATCATCTGGCAGCAGGCTTGAAACAAGCCAAAGGAGGTACTTCTCACACAGTACATAATTAAATTATTGCAGTCATTACTGCAGGTTTTTACAAAAAACTAAATGCAACCAAAGATGTTAAAAAAAGCTCACAGACACTGATCAAATCCATGGCTACTCATCACAGCCCAGACGTATCCTCTAGCTAAGGATGGACCACACTGTAATTTCAGAAAACATGGCAAAGACACCAGGGTAGAAAAAAAACAATTCTGAAACAAATGTTACTACTGACTATTATTAAAGATAAAAAGCCTAGGCTGGGTGGACCATTTTGTTATCATCTCCAATTAATACAAAATAAGCAATTATAAAAATGGTCCCATCTTAGCAATTTTCCTAGTTGCAGCAAAGTGTACTATCCTTTTCTGTCATTAGGAAGTTTCCTTCTGAGGCCTAGTTATAAAGTTGCTGCTCTTATCCATATCTGCCTTTGAACTACAGGTTCCTGCTCCTTTCTGTAAAACTAATTCTTCCTTCATTCTTGTAATCTGGAAGGTTCTCCTCTTCCCACTACCCAATATGCTCCTAAGAATAGCAGCAGTCTCTGACTCCCTTCAGAGTTCCGTATGACCCAGTCATTCCCTTTAAAAGAAATACAGTTAAAAAAAAAAATACTATCCATCAGATTTGTTTATATTATGGCTTAAATATAACCTAATCCATTTGTTCCTTTTGCAGAATAATTGACACTAATGATCTAGCTCTCCTCCACCAATAACTAAGTATGCACCTTCTTCAAAACTTAAATACAAGACAGATCAAAGAGCTTGGGAACCCTCCATTACATTTCCTTCTCAGACTTTTTACATTCTTGTATAGGTATATGGTAGATAGCAAGCCAATAAAGCTGAGAACTTGCTTACACTTAACTAAACAAACACACTGATGCATCTGTTATCAGCACACCCAATTAGAAACTACTTCTTGAAGAACAGAGTGAATTGCAAGTCTAATCTGAAGATGACAGGCACTGTCACAACTGTAACTATACCTGCTTTAAAAGGCAAAAGGTACAAGCTTCGAAACTATTATATCACCGAATAGCTTAAAAGAACACAAATTCAGAAAAGATGTGTAAGAATTCTTGAGATTAGCCCTATTCTTAAAACTAGCTAGTGATGTTCAGAAGCTGTATTTTAAATTTTAAATTAAAAGGTATTTATTACCAATTATAGTCCTAAATGGAAACAAGTTCAGTCTGTTCCCCATTCTTTATCCTCCAATAATTTTACTATTACTGCTTGAAGAGAAACAAGATGAGCAGCAGACCGAGGGAGGGGAAAAGAGAAATAAGGAAGGACTAATATTCTGGTGAGAGTCTAAATTACCATTCCTTAACTTGCTATTTTATTTCAACAGTATTATTTCATATTTTAAATGCATTTTCCAGACTGCTTAGATTGTCCTGCAAAGGTCTGTGATTGCTCTATCTATGTAATTGTCTTTTTTTAATTTGATGGTGATGGCCAATTACCATATCACCACATTACCACTTATCAGCACTGGATCAAATAACCTGAAAGAACAATTTTTAAACGTAAGTTCACATGTCCTTTTAAATAGAGATGGTCATATGATAGGAAAAGTGAAGAACACATCTTCAGGTGAAGGGTATTTATTCTTTTGAACCATGCTAGTTTCTTCATGTCTATCACTACAACATTTTCTTCACCCAGCTGCAAATAGCATAATTTAAGATTAAACTAATTATCATATTCAAGTGGGAATGTTTTGAAGTAAGGGTAACCAAAATAACCAATAACTTATTCCCCTGAAAAGTTATGATAAGTAGATACAGAATATTTACCACTTCAACTGTATTACAGCAAATAATCTGTATTAAAGACAGATAGAAACAAATTTTTATACAGAGAAAGTTCTGTTTATACTAGTATAATGAGAAGGAAAAATCACTGACATGTTAAGTTTGTGTCATGGGTGCTACTGAAAACAAAGATACTTTACAACTCAAATGTTTCAAACAAAAGATTAAAGTCAGGCAGCCATAAACTCTGAAATGCAAAAACAGATTGACAGAATCGTCTGAAATATATGGACAGAAGGAATGATTTCTTCTGTTACCTTTTTTGCCTTTCCTTTTTTTTTTAAAAAAAACCCTCTTTTCAATTCATCTGTTCATACCATCTAACTTTTTTTATTTGTTTCTGCCAAGGACACTGAGCTGGCCTAAATGAGCAATTAGATCAGCAAGACACAGGCTAATTGCTATACATTATTACCAGGGATTCTGACCCAGAGATCAGTCAGTAGGAAGTAGTTGGCAGGAAAAACAAACAAACGAAAAATCTCTCAAATTTTGAGGAAGACAGGCTTTACCCAAAAAAAAAAAAACCCACAATAAACAAACCCAACTCAGCTGAAAATTGCCAACAACCTTTGCTGTTTCTTTTTTTCCTACTTTCACATTTTTACAAGAGAAAAACCCCAACCACACAGCAGTTTGACTTTACCTAAACCCCTCTCTCTACTTCAGAGCATCATGATAGGAATTTTTTTAGGTCTACCTTTGCAGTGATGCTTTCTTGTTCAGCGAAGACAGTTACGCAAGTATCAATCAAAAATGGTAGCATCATTAAAGACCGGTTACTAACTACAGTTTAATGCAAACAGGGAGACACACACTTTGGAGCTCTGCGATGGCAGTTGCCTGCATTTTCTGTGCTTCAATTATGCCACTGACTGCTGAAAGTATCTTTTGACGCTGAAGAGCAGCCAAGTGAAGCTTTAACAGCAGAAGATAAACCAGGATACACACAGACAAATACCATGCCCAAAGGGGCTAGTTTTATTCTTTACTTACATAGGACATAACAGATTGTAGTAATTTCTGCACCTATCTCATAACTACCGACTGGTTTACCCTAGAGCCTATTTTTTTATGAGAATATCTGGGTCTTTTGGCAGAAGCTAATTTTACTTAAAAGAGAGTATGTGTCAATAAATGTTTTAAATATTTGCTCTAGATTATGTCATATGCAGCCTAGCCAGAAATGCTCCAAATCACCTCATCTCTATGGACTATGTGGGAGCACAGAAATCCCATCCTCCCCAAATTAATATTATTTTAAAAAATAATTCTGATTTGAATACTTACAGCAAAAGATAGATCGTATCTATCTTCAGATTCTGACTTCATTCTTGCCTTGCAAAGAATATGCACAAACCTACAGTATCTTTTGCACATATAAAGAAGAATTATATAGCAAGTTCAGTAGAGCAGGAAGACCACCGTCACATTTCAGCACCTCCCCTCAGTAGTAAAATGAACAAATCTGGCATTTCAAGAAAATTAAAAATACTGGGGGCAGGGGGGAATCAACAGACACCTGTCATAACCACAAAAGCCATTAACTATTTAACTGTTTCAACTACTAAAAAGCAATTTATAGATAACAGCATGATAAATACAGACAGACTTTGTTTCTGTGGCCAGTCTGTAAGCAGAGCTGCTCGCAAGTACTTCTTCATGGTAAGGCAAGGCGGCAACAAAACACTGAGATTTAACAGTAGTCCACATACAAAGGCAGCTTGGACCAATATTGTAGATTAAAAGCTCTGATACAGCTCAACTCAAGATGATTGTTTCCTCATGGAAGAAAAACACGAAAGTATTTTTTCCAAGCTAAATTCTGTCCGAGACCAATCCTCTTTCAGAGCCCATTTTTCCCTCCTTTATAGCATGTCCTAACTAGACATCAGTTAGATCTAGAAACCTTCCCAACTTGCCACCCGAGCATGAAAGCTTAGGACTTCACTGGAGGTAATTACTGATGTTTCCTTTAATAATCCTTTATTTTCTGGAGTATCAGTCCAAATAAAATATCATATTTCTCAAACACATGCCTTATTGCAAAGATGTACACAGAGACATGAATTTCAGAAGCTGTCTCTATAGTAAAGGTGGTTCTTAAAACCCACTGGAGGATTGCTGGCATGGTTAACACAGTAAAGAAAAATCTTCAAGGCACAAACTAGACCAAAAGTAATTTGCTTTAACAAAATACAGCAGTACAGGAACAAATGAATAAACAGTCAGCAAAAGTAATAGAATTCTTAAATACAAGAAAATTGCACAAGTCTCAAAACTACTCCCTTAGAAGTATTTTTCTAGAAGTCTAGCTATTAAACTTCTACATGGGAACTGTGAGCACAAAGTCCAGAAGAAAAATATTACACACAAATATGTCTAAAACACTTAGGCAGACCACTGAAGTTTTCCTATATACACTATTCTATTTCCTCTCTAGCTACTGCCCTTAAAAATATTCTTACTCTCACTATGTAAAGGGTATTAAGGTTTTTTCTTCTTTCTGACACGAATTCTTTTTTTCAGAACCTTCTTTCGTATAGAAAACATCACCAATGGTTCTTAATACAATTTAACATTTTCATGCCCTAAAATTCTTCTAAAAAAAGAGATGACTGTAAAATGTGCTGTTTAGACAGTTGTAAAGAAATTAAGCAGGGTGTACAAAACCCACTTTGAAACGTCATCTCATCAGGTTATCTCTCAGAGAACGGTGTGAAAAAAGTAGCAATGGCCTAATTTATGGGTGCTTCTCTTAGAAGCCATCTGCCTCAAGCAAAACAGCTGCCAGTGATGCAAGCTGGGAAAATAGCCAATCTGGCTCACATGCAACTATATACCCAAGAGAGCAATTAATAAGTCACAAAACAGTACCCAATTATGCAAGCATTTTTGAATCTTGGGGCTCAGAGCAGGGGTGAGAGAGTACAAGACAGCCTGAAGGAACTCTTAGCATTCAACTACAGTGTATGGATGCTGCAGCACCACCTGATCTTTCCTCCTTACCAGCTTTTATACAAGATAAACTGGGAAATGAAATTTCAGCTAAAAGCTAGCAAGCTTTTTTAAAAACACGAAGCCAAATGACAATATTTAAATTGCAGAAAGATATCTTAAATAATTGTTTAAGTCCCAACACTTATGCAATGCTACCTTTCATTCAAAAAGCACAGGGTACTTATTCAAGAGCCAATAATTATTTACACAAGTGACAAAATGTTACCCTATTTAACATAAAACAAACATTATTTCCATTGTTTTCTTTCAAATATTACCATCTGAGTGTCATATACTTTTTTCTTTTTAAAAAAAATAATGATTTAGGAACATAATAAAGAAATTTTCTCCAGTCATAAACTGAAAAGCAGCCAGGGTTATTTTTTTGGCAGGTAGCAAGCAAGATTCAAGCTCAGCACATCTCAGTAAGTTTTGACAGTTGCATCATATCAAATTAATTTTTTCAATGCTCTTTTGTTCACAGCAAATTTTCACTAATTTTAAACATATATGAAAATTAAGATCTGCACATATTTCAGCCTCCGTGTGTGTGTGCTTCTCTTCACCAGGAAGAAGTCAGACTATGTCAGAGCTAAAAACATTAGTCCACACTTTGAATTTTAACAGATTAACTGGAGGAACTGTGTATTATGAGACTAGTTCCAGGTTTATAAAGAGAAAACACGCTAATCCACACACATAATAGAAAAATCAAAACAAAAGCATTATTAAACATGTAAATATGCCTTATTTCATGGTGTTTTTCTGTTTTCCTACCATAGCAGGAATAGGTGTTTGCCAAAATATTATTACAGTATCACTGCTTGGCAGCTGCCACTACAGTAAAAGATATTTTAAAATGAAGAATACAACTCCACCTCTGCTACAAGCCCTGTCCCAACATTACTTCTGCAACTAAGTGTATGAAAGTTATAGTTTGGTTTCAAAACTAGAAAAACCGAGGTAACATCTAAATCTGTCATCTCTTTACCTTCTTACTTTCTCCCTTCCTCCCAATATGATAAAATTATTCATAAAGCCTTGTAATTTGTTTGCACTTGTAGCAAAAATTATGTTTAATAAAGTAGTGCATTAGAAAGAAGATCAAAATTAATTTGGTAAAGTTTAATTCCAGCAACATAAACAACTTCAAAGAGGTACACAACAGTCATACACCTACTCAAACAAGGAACTTGGTTCATTAAAACAATTAGAATAGACATGGAGCAGCTGAAGTAAGAGAGAATCATAAAGAACTCCACATCTTTAGAAACCTCATGATAGCAAGGCAGAAGGGAAACTCCTGCTTGATTACCTGGTACCTGCAATGTAGTAGTTAAATATTTACAGAAAGGAACTCTTTTCCTCATAATTTTAGCAAATCTTTTGGAAAGGGCTCACTATTGAAATGAGAATGTTAAAAACCAAAAATTCAATATGAATGCCTCAAAATTCATTTAATGAAATACTGTAGGGTAAAAAAGCAAGAGGGAACAGTAAAAAAAATACACCAAAAATGTAAATTGAAACTGAAATCGCCATGGTCTTAAAATGCTTGTGAGGTCTTTTTCCCACAGGTGATCTCTATCAAGTAGAGGAGCTCACACAGAAGCTTAAAGTGAAATCCTTAATATCTACAATCCCAAAACTTATAGGAACTGGATTATCAGTAAAATAACTCCTCCTCTATCAATTTTTTTTTTAAATGATGCAACAGGTTCAAAAGCTAGCAGGCAAGAGGGGACAGATGTACAGGCAAACACAGACAGTACAAACACTCCCCTGCATCTTCCTGCCTGCAAGGCAGGATCATATAAGGATTTACTTCCTTTGGAAACTGAGCTAAAATACATATTATACCTCCAATACTATTTACTGAATAAACATACTTCTTCCTCTACAGGAATTGTTCTGAGATTCAGATAAGGACCATATTTATCCCAGACCTCAGCCACAGCACAGTTTTGTTACTTGTACTCCTAAATCTAGCTTTTTAAACCTTAATACCTTCTGATACAAGGTGCACTGTGAACACTTACAAATGCATTTTCCACCCTTAAATAACGAAACAAAAGCAATCAAAACCTTTAAAAAATATTTACATAGATAATGACTCTACAAACTTTTATGACACAAGGTTTACCAAACTAACTTTAGAAAAAGACTTTAGAAAGACCTCCTATAAGCATACTATTACTTCATTATTTATACAGACAGTATAAACACTTGCCAGGAATGGCAAGTGAACCTTACAGGACAGAAATGTGTATGTTGAGGCCTGCCATTTACGTAACAAAGTAAAAGCAGCAATAGTATCACAAAGTATAAGCTGAAGAGTAACCATTTCAGACCATCTGACAAACAAGAAGCCATTTGTCAGACACCAGCATACTAAAAGTGCTTAAAGTACCATATGAACATTTTTAGTCAGCCATACCAGGGCACAGCTATGAAATTTTCCATTCCACTTGAGAGTACTTCCGATTTTATGGGTAGTTTAAACCCATAAATAAGCATTTTTTTAAAAACCTGAAGAAAAGAAAATGCATTTTTATGCAATGTATAATCTGTAGAAAGAGTAAGATTTCAGGTTTTGTAATTAAGTCCATTTGAGCAAGATTCAAATTTAACTTGACAATTGAAAAGGAAGTTATATGGTTCACACATAACAATACAACTTAAGTGTATAAAATTACTAGAGAATTATTTTCCAATTTTTTTATGCATAATAATGCCAAGCTGTTGGTTTTTTTTAAAAAAAAAAAGCACCCCTTCAACCCCCACCAGATGAACACTTGTGCATTTAAAGACATTAGAAAAATGAGAGATATTTGCAGGAAAAAGAGACAGCTACAAACTGAGCAAAGTCAAAAGTATTACATCAGAAATGAACTTCATTCTACAGTGAGACATTTTGAGCCTATCACATTTCAGTAGAAACCAGCTGAATTAATTTTATCAGTTATTTTTCAATGTAATAGCCAATATATTTTTTAAAAGTGCTTTTTGTGCTGCACAATTTTCCTAAAAAAGAGGAACAACAATAAAAAATTACTAATTCTTAAGATTAAAAATATTTAGTAATTCTGCTAGTTTTTCTAGCCATGTTATGTTTGATCTTCATAAGAGAAAGCAAACAGAATAAAATCTTCAGTCTATTACAGAAAAATCAAGACTAGCTTTCCTATAATCATCTTTCCCAGACAAAAAGCTATTTTCAATTCAGGTCATTACTCATTTTGTGGACATGGTCCTGGGCAACTGGCACTAGGCAGCTCTGCTTGTGCAGGGGAGTCAGAGCAGACAACCTCCAGAGGTCCCATCCAACCTCAAACATTGTGTGACTCTACAAACCGCACAACTCAGATTGGAGCACAACAGGTTGGCAGTCCCAGCGGAGATCAATAGATTTTTAAGACTTTGAGCAGGTCCCAGTATTTTTTCCTTTCTTCATATCAAATTGTTGAAAAGTTATAATGATATCCTTGTATGTCTGTAACTGAACACATTGAATAGCTTTAGAATTAGGATAGAAATTAACTTAGTTATGATATTTTGGGGAGACGGTGACACACCACTTAAGAGGTCACACCATTGATACATACTAGCTTTGCTTGAGCTTTTTGCCTTCCTTGCTTTTCTACACCAGGCATTATATTTTGAAATACAAAAGAGGATATAAGTACTCACTATTAAAACACAAAACTAATGCAACCAGTAGATTTTCCAGTGGTATAGAAATATACAGAAAAAGCCAATTTCTCCATCATCAATTTCTTCATTCTAATAAAAAAATCCAATACATCCTTCCACTATTTGTTGGATTGATCCAAAATATTTCTTTGAAGAATTATTTGATAGCTTCTAGCTATCAGATCCACACGGTTTACACTATGGCTTTCTCATCACTGAATGAACCTTTTTGGAAGCAGGCTAATAATGCCCTTCCCAAAGAAGTTCCTAAAAAGCTCTCCTACTTCAAAATGGTCACAGCCTCTGATATCACTGAGGCTAGCACCGTGCTTTAACACCCATGCTGGTCACAATCTTACACACAACTACTGAACACTAAATTCAAACCGCATTAAAATTTGAAACTTCTAAAGGTCTAAGGATATATCCCATTTCCAAGCAACCATTCTAACAAACTATCTGAGATACCAGGAAGCAAGTAACTCAAGTAGCTTAATGCTGTTGCTACTCATCAGTCGCATGGGAAGGCTACTGCGCTGGGCAGATGATGCCCAAAGGAAACTAATGTTGCTCCTGCCTTCATTCAGCCCAGATAACAGCAGATTAAGAACCATTCCTCATCACAGCAGAAAAAACTAAACACGTTCAAAACCTTTTACCACAACTCTCATTTCAGACATGTATCACCGTGGCCATTAGGTAATTTATAAGTACCTCAAGTTTCCCAAATCTATATGGCACCACAGTTTTATGCTGAACTGTAACGTAAGAACCCCTGAAGTTGGAAAGTGGCAAGTCCCATATCCAACAGTAATTCAAACCTGTGGGAATGTTTCAGGGGGCATGAGGATGCAATGCTTGGTTTATTTTTCACTCGTCAAGCATATCAAGAGAGGAATCACTATGGTATTATTTGAGACTGATTATGTATAACGACTGTCAAATATAAAATATTTATTCAGTGAAGCTACAAGATTGGTCAGTAATTACAGAAAAAGTTTATGTACCCCATCAGTTTGAGATGTTGGATATGGAAGGAAAATAACTGCTATGTACCTTTAAAAAATTGAGATTATTTTGGCTGGAAAATACTTTCTAGAAAGTACCCACGACCATGTCCATTGGCTATGGTGTTCTTTGCAGCCATAACTTGCTGTCTTGAGTTCCTAAATTTTGAGACAACTTGTGCCCTCTTCCCCTAAAGAGCTTACATTCCCAAGACAGCTTCCTTAAAATCCAGTTTTAAACTGAGAAACTGCAAAAAGAATCACATAAGCACTACCCTTTTTGGAATTTGCAGACATGCTTTTTTTCCCCTCTCTCCACTCTGAGGCAATTTGTGAGTCGCATTTTATAATATTATCATAACAGAAACTACTTAAGTGGATAGACTGACAGATAAGAGAAAACAAAAATATTTTTTTCTTTGAGAAGACACTAGTCTGCACTTGGACAATAGCAAAAGCCACTGCCAAGCAGAAAAAAGTTTAGAGGTCAAAAACAAGTGCCAGTAGTGCTATCTTGAACAATAATCGCTGTATCCAAAGCATGCTTCTGCTGATGCATTAATATTTCCTCTGTGATGAGGGAAAAATGCAGACTGAACCTCATAGGCCTGCCAGATGTCCTGTATAATTAAGATGTTATGTTCTAGTGGTCAAATCCAATGCCTTATGAAAAGCATATAGGGTATGGCTTTTTCCTGTATTTCTGTGGTAACAGTTGTTTTCCCAAACATGCATAAATCAAAGCCACAGGGCATCCAGAAAAAGTGATTATGCAGATAAATTGTACTTTCCATGCACAGTTAATCTATGTATGTGCAATTTAGTTCTCTGCCATTGTCCCAGATTTTAGCATCTAAACTCTGGCAACTCTAAAACACTGCCAAAGTTCTACAGACAAAGAAAGTTTGTTTCAGCTCCAGATGTGATTGTGACTAAGGAGCTACTTCTGACCTCCCTCCTCTCTCCCACTGACCTTGGCAAAATACTTGTAAAATGGGACTATTTATATTCATGAGTTGCCCTCTCATAACTGGTTCATTACAGCCTCATCAGTCTGTATAGAAAATGATTACTGGTGGTAAAAGATGCTAATTTGACTTTTTTTATACTATTAACATGCAAATGTTTGAACTAAATTGCTACAGGCTGGTGGGAAAGGAGAAGAAGCTAAACTGCTGAGGAATCTGCATGCTACATAGTGGGCAGATAAAATCCGTCATTCTGAACAGCACCAATATAGGCAGTGAAAGGCTAGGAGACTGTTTTTCACTCACAATTTAGAAAAACTTGGATGCCACTGGATTAAGTGACAGAAGTTGCCTGCCAAAGCGGTGGAGACAGCTCTCCAACTAGATATTCCAAAGGAAAAAGAAAAACAGCTCAAAAGATATTTATTATCAGTTTAAAATCGTCATTCAGCATCTGAAACTATTGGGTCAAATGAAGGGGATAGAAATTGTGTTAACTGAACCTGTGCTCAAACCAAAGACTAATGTTGAGATTCCTAATATTAATGTAATAAATTAAATCAACCCATTTAACATTCTTATATGTGCTGTGCAAGCAGTAGGCCAAATTTCTTTGTAGTATTCTAAAGAAAGTGCAAAGTAAACTCTTGGAAGTTATTAATATAGTAATAAAAGCACAAACATTATAATAATCTCTTGAAGCAACCTGATAAATCCAAAGCTCTCTCTCTATATGTCTCTTAACTCCAGGAAATGGGAATTACCTGTTTTCTCAACTGGTAGAAATAGGTTGGTAATGCATGACTCAAGACAGGAAAAGCGCTGCAGTTTCACGTAGAATTGAATCTACCCAGGGAAGTGGGACATTTTTCTAACCATTAGGCCCTCTCGGACCCATCCATTAGGCAATTAGTGTGGTGCAAGCTGCTACTTTTCAGCTGCTCCATCTGAATAAAGCCTCTTACTGTTTTTTAAAAATAAAATACTTCAAGTTATCACCCCTCAGAGAAAATATACTGGGAATGTATTACTACACTGGAAATAAAAGCAAATTCATGTGCTATTACTGCAGAACAGCTGATGTATGATAAACTAGCCAAGCCATAGCAATATACCCACCCACATGTCTAAATGATTATGGAGTACAAGGTTAACTTAGACCATTTTAAGTAAGGAAACAAATCAGTATTTATTTCTATTCCACCCATTTAGTGTGACCTCACTTCCAAACTTCCAAAATGTGAATAGAATACTAATTAATTTTCTAATGAGATTTCTATAATGTTATTTTAAAAAAAAACCAACCACCTTCTCAATCTCTGCCAAGACAGATGAAAGCATTATGATAAATATTTTAAAGACAGACCAAGAGAGAATGGCAACTGAAATAGACTGGTTATCAGCATAACAACACTATCAAAGATTCTTCGTCATTCAGCTATTACAACCACAACATGATCTTTTCTTGTCATACTTTCAACCCTGAAACAAAATAAGACATAGCTCTTAAAAAGCCTTATCGACTATAGAATTTATTGTATATCTCTAATTATCGAAGATTCTTTTCTCTGAACACATCCAGCCTATACCTGGCAAAAAGATAAATGATTGCTGGAAAAGGAAAGGCTTTATCAGAATCACGTACAACAGAAGTGAATTAGGCTATTAGTATAACATTTCAAGCAAAACTGCAAAGCGTAATTGCAAATTTCTTAAAAGCATCACATGCTTTACTGTACATAAAACTCCAATATTTGAACAGAAATATATAAAAATCTGCAGTAATGTATAGTATAATATACATATACACACACGCATGCATATTAGTTGCATAAGCAGCACTCACGGTGTTTTAGACATCAAAAATATTGTTGTTAATGTTTTAGGATCACAGTACCACTGCCACGTGCTCAGGTATTGTAAACAAAAATTTCATTCATAACTGACAGAATTTGTTCTATTGCAGCAGAACCATTAATTAGCTGTCATACGCCTTTTTGGTGATGCGTGTAAGTAGTCCATCACTTATTCAGGTGAACAGAAAAAAATTTTCAAAATTCAATGTAGAAAACGTATCTCAGATTCTCAGTCTCATAAGGTAGCCTCAAGTTTGACACAATAATTGTGTTAAGAATATATCATGCTAATAACGTCTGTATAAATAGAAAAAGCTGCAAAGATACTCCTTGTCAATATACTGAGAGGACTTAGTTTTAAGGGATTTACAAATAGGTAAATGAGACGGAAATCTGTCAACAAGGAATATAGCAAGTGTGAGTTGCCACACCTGAAAGACAATGGATCAGGTCCACAGAAAGCACAATACTCTGCTTCTTTATTGTCCAGCGTATGGCTCCATACTTGCTGAATGCAGTTGAAAAACCACTTTTTTTTTTTTTTTTTTTACTTCCTCTGGCTTTAGTATAGTGCCTGCCATCATAACACCCGAATATTCACAAAAATTCTTACAAAATTAATTAAAAATAATCCTGCTAAATTTGGATGTCAGTTTCTTTCATCACTTACATAGATTTTAGGCATTCAAAGTACCTTGTTGATACGTCTTTCAAAGTACGTTGATAGTCTTTGGCTACAGCAAAGAGTGGTTACTATTACTACAAATCAGATCCATGGTCTGAAAACAACTCAACCCCCCCAAAAAAAACCCAACCAAAACCACCAAACCAATACACACACACACACACTTACTAACCACTTAGGAAAAGTTAAGACTTTAGTGACTCACCAAGGATCTCACACACACAAAGAAATTTCAATGACCAAGTCAGAATAAAACTCAGTTCTCCAATGTAATATACAACTGCCTCAAGCCTAAGCCCATCACTTCTTTTTTTCTGACCTCTGACTCATTCTTTACATTTATTTGGGGACACACAGAACTGGGAACTACAGTGAGAAAACAAAACAAAACAAAATCTCTCATTATTCACTGTGTTGCACCACAAATTTCAGGATTTGAGTGGCATGGAATGATATAATTTGAACTTTCAAAATCATAAGCACCTTTATTTTCAGAACTATGTAATTTTTCAATTCCAATATTCCAAATAGCTTTTTTATTGCTAATGCCTAATTTTTCTCAAGATGACAAACCAAAACTCCTAAATTCCACCATATGTCACCACACTGATGGAGTGACAAGCCACCAGAAGATCTGCCCCATTGGGAAAAGCAACAGTAGAAGTCAGGTTAGTATTTTTTATTCAGATGAGTATTAGAAAGCACTAAGAGCCTTTCTCAAGGTGGTTGCTTGCAGCAGAGGGAGATGGTGTCATTCAGGTTCCTGAACTGCAATGTTCCTCAGCAGGCACAAACTTCTGTTTGCTCTCTCAAATACAAGATTTACAGCCATGTCCCTTCCATCATTAATCCAGATGCATCCCTTACCTCCTTACTCCAGTTACCTACAACTATGTTTACTTCTCAAGCTTCTCATCACAACCTCTTGGTCTAGCATGTCAGTCTCGTTACTCCAGATATAAAATTATCCCATTCTCATTCAAGTTCAAACCACCATTTGCACCTCCACTCCCTCAGTCCCAACTTCTTCCCTCCTGCTTACCAAAACCTTTTAACTTCTTTTCTTCCCCACCACCATATCCAGTTCTTATCCTTACTGCAATCAAATCAGGCAAGACAAAACAAGGGAGGGACAAAGCACAGAAGAAAGCATCCTCCTGTTTAGTTCTCAGGCACAGCTCAAGCTCACAACTGAAACTATAGGCCAAGTCCACTTCAGATAGGATCATACTCATGATGGTGGAATCTTCAGGTACGGTGCTATAAAGATGAAAGAAGTTTTATTGAGCATATACAAAATAAATTTTTTAAAAAGTATAAGCCATCTGAAAGCAGATTTTCACAAAGATAACAATACACACATCCTTGTCATAAAGGCCATTCCTCTTCAGTTTCCAGTCTTGCCGTACAACAAAGGAGTTTCAGACAACATTGGTCTTAATCAAAAGAAAGAAAGAATAAGGTAAGTTTAGTCTATGTGCCAAGTTAGCAGTTCTCATTTGGGAAAATGGAGGCAAAGACAAGTTAGATTATAATAGAAATCAATTTACCAATCAGTTTTGGCTAGACAGGCTTAAGAAAATTTGACTTCACTTCAGAACCCTTTACCTAACCTAACAAATGTTCTCCTCCTATGTGCAGAGCTAAAAAAATAAATCATACAAATCTCTACCCAAATATGTCTATATGCAGCCCAGGTTTTACATTTTTATGACCTATAGCATTATATAAAAATGCGTTTTAGGTACTTGTAATTTGAGTTCCTCAAGAGGGACTCCATGGAATCATGCTAACAAAATCCACCAAATAAAAGCAACTCCTGTATCAATACTTACTGTCAGATACATCAGCTGCCCCTGCCTTTGGCATTCCAATCAAATCAGATTCTTAGAGTTCCTCAAACTCCTAATAACTGGTACTTAAAGTGACAAAGTGGAAGGTACACAAACAGTATAAATATTCATTCTGGCTGGGATGGAGTGAACTTTCCCCACAGCTGCCCTCATAGTGCCTTGTATGAAAGGGTTTCCGATAGCTTGGATTAGCCCTGTTACCTCTTTCGCTTCCATTTTCCAATCTTGCCTTTTAGAAATCCAAGCACACTGTGTCAGGTGGATCCTTATTATCAACGAACTTGCCGGTTCCTTAAAAAAATTCTCATGTTTGACGCAAGACCTGCTAAAGTCGAGTTGTGTTGACTCTTCCCCAAGACATCATCTTTCTCCAAAATGAGTAATGTTAATGTTTGTAATGATTTCTACCAATTTGCCTGCTATGAAAGCCATGATTATCAGCCAAGAGTTCTTTAGAGCTCTTCTGGGAACTTTCATGAAGTGACATGACATCGGCCAACTTGCAGTCAAGCTGGGACCTAATAAATTTTAAGTAAAAAGCATATTACATTCAGCAATTTAGTTGTTTCACCCTCAAGGTTCTCAAGAGCCTTGGGTATGCATTATCTGGTCCTGACATTTTCCTGGTCTTCCTTTAACAAATTTCTTTTATGATACTTAAATTTGCCTTAAACCCTCTGAAACATTGCCTGTAAACTTCAGCATACGATTTTTCTCCAGGTTCTACCACAGCAAGCATTATCAAAAATAATCTTCTCTTTTCCTGCTGTGGCCTCATCTTATATGCTCCTTCTATTTCTTAGAACCTGCTAGTCCTACAGGCATTCTGGGAGGCTTCAAGCTTCTAATGTATTTGTATAAATATAATTAATATTTTTTTATATATTCTACAAGCTGCTCTTCATATTATTTTTTATCTGCCTTGGACTATTACATTTAACCTGTGTGTTCTAAATACAAGCCTAACTTTTTTTCAAGAATGCTTACTTTTTCCTATGAGCCTTTTTCACCATCCTGTTTAATCATGGCTTTTTTTTTTTATATCTTTATATCTTATTTTGATAAATGGCACGCATTTGTCTCAAATTTCCAGTATAATGTCTTTGAATAGTCTCTATGCCGCCTGCAGGGATTCTATTTTATTTACTTTCCCCCCTTTTTTTAACATTTTTTCTGAGCACAAGTGTAATGGATTTTTGGTTTCCATTGCTCCAATATGAATTCTGAATGACCGCTGACATTGCAATTGTCATTACAAAGATGCTCTCTGATTGCTATTTTGAAACAGATCCTAAATATTCCTCAGAAAGAAGTTAACAGTTGGATTACCTTTTCTGGTTTCTCTGAATGGCTGCTTCAATAAACAATCATTGGTGGTATCAAAAGATTTAGTCTGAGCACCCCACCTTCATGCAAAAATCTAAGCAATCTACATAATGATATGTTTTTACATTAATATAGTTTTAAAATTCTTAAGGTGCTTCAAAATGCAAGATCTCTGAAGAGAGAAAAAATCTTGTTGAAACATTTTTAAAAATTCTTAGCTATTTATCTGATTTCTTAGCTGCCAACCCAGGAACCGACAAGTGCCTGCAAGCATTTCCATAATTACTCATATGTATACCCAGCTGAAGACGTATTCACATAATCTCCACAAAATATTTATTGTTTTAACTCACATGCACTATCTAAATTAATATTTAGTAGTAATTCTCAATAGTACTAACATTGCACAGTACAGCTTTATAAAAAGATACTCATTCTAGCTTCCAAGATATTTTTTCCTGTCATGACATATAACTTATTCTTTATCTAGCAGTTTAAATTAATACCAATATTAACTCCAACTCACTCAATAGCCACCAATTCACAATTATCTGGATTCTTTAGACTTCCAAGATTTTCATTAATCTTAAACACATAGATAACAATTTTTAAAAAACAGAAATATTGTTCTTCTTTTTCTTTAGACTGGTTTGCAAGATAGTTTTTGCAAACTCTTCTACTGTGTTATTTCTACCCATAATACCACTATTAATTTCTAGCTTTCTTGATAAATCTGGGCATAAAGGACTACCCAATTTTTAAAGTCCTATTAACATAAATCCAGTAAACTGCTGATGCGATGAGGAATTCTTGTAGACCTTAGGAGCATATTTTTCTGTTACAGTATGTTTGGTAATGATTTCTTAGTTATCCAGTTCATCGAACAGCTGCTTCAAGCCTTATAATAGTTAATGAAGACAAGCTTCACAAATCAGTCTCAAAAGAGAGTGTAGCACCTCCACCTAATGGAGGAGAGTGACATCCAGCAGGGCCTTACCAGATTCTAACCTGATCAAGCACTGAAATTTCAGCTTGCTGTGTGATCCAGCACCTTTCCTATGTCAGGGTTCCTCTGTTGCACATTTATTCACCCACAAAAACCCCAAGATTCACTAATTAATTGAGTAAAGATGCATCAAATATTTCTTCAGGAACAGGTCTACAGAAGGATTTCAAAATTATTTCTGTAGCTCAAGTACCAGCAGTTAAACTAAAGATCAGTAGGTTCAAAATCGACCTGTAACCTGTTTATGAAAGACAAAAAAGTTTTATATGTTTCACAAACTGAGAATTTTAAAATGGATTTTGCACTTACATAGTAAAACAGTTCAAAAATTCTAATGTGAATCATGTAAGTAGTTTACTCGTTATATATTACATACTTTGCAGATGTAATCTAATGAAGGACAAGAATCGTATGGTATCACTTCTTTCCCCAGTTTAAAAGATGCAAATTTCTGATAATTCTTCCATAACAGAACACGATTCTTTAAAGGAAGATACAGACTCAATGCTTTTAAGTAAAATAGACTTCAAAGCTCATTCTGTAGTTAATTACTTCAGCAGCATTAAACTGCAGCATTCAAAATCAACAAAGGTTTCATACCAGTGTGGGGACAAGAGAACTAAATTGAAAACACCAAGAGGTTTTAATTTTTGAGGAGTTTTGTCACTGACATTAAAGGCAACTAATGCTGCAGTCAGACAGCATTGCAAAATAGCGTTAACACATATGAACATTTTCCTCCAAACCTCACAAGACTTAACCAAAATGCTAAGTTAAACATCAGTGCAACTTAAGATTTACATCACATTAGCAGAATTTTTCAGGTTTTAATGATACTTGAGGACATAATATGATTTGAACACAGATGCTATTACTGCTGTGCTACACAGTGAGAACATACTACAGGTATGCAAAACACGTTTCAGAACACTAAACATTTAGTCTGGTCCCACCACTTTTTGAAACATAGAATTAATACATGCCATTAGCTTACATTTACACAGTAAGCTAACGGACTGTTTGAGGTACTGGTTAAAGGAATTAGTATCTCTAGTTTTTTGCAAGTTTAAATCCCAAGAAAAGAAAGGTGGGACATACAAAGCTGTATGGACTATTTCTACAATGACAGAAGAGTTATGAGCGGTAGCCAAAGATACTAAGATTCTTTCAGTTCATTTATAAAAGCTAGCAAAGAGTAAAAACTGAGGTAGTACTAGCTCAGTAGCCACAGTGGCTGGAGTTCGACACTGACTCAGAACCTTCTTTCCTAAGATTCACATCCTCAGAAGAATTATATGCTATGGCAGACATGCCCTCAGCAGTACCTGAACTGGTTACCTATGTCTACACAAAATTTCACACCAACAGGTACATAGTCTTCTAGGATAACTCTGTTTGAAAGGAACCTCAAGAGGTCACAGAGTTATGTCAACAGTAAAGGTTTTCTATGATAGAATAAATGTTATCCTGTATCCCCATCTTCCCTTTATACCAAAAGGAGTAGTTGCCAGCTTTATTTCCCTTGTTGTGATAATTTCCATTTCAAGCCTCATTTCTGCTAGGGTTATTACTCCAAATACTAACAAGCAGTTAAGTTTTTACCTCAGGGATGGAAGTCCCCTTGCAACTTCTGTAACCCAAAGTGGGGTAGTAACCATCAGCCATCCCAAGTAGTCTGTGGACCACTGCTGTACAGCATGTAAGAGAACCAATTATTTGCCCAAAAAGAATGGTCAGTTTCTGGAATATAGCAATGAGGCAAAGCTACTAAGAGCAGAAAGCGAATAGGTAATATTTCACAAAATATGCTATGAATTGTTTCTAGAAACAACACATTAAAGCAGTTGCCTCCAAAAAAGAACAACTCAAAAGGAAATCACAGAACAAAGCCTCCAAAGACTACATTAGGCATCACCACATTTGAGTTGAAACTGATTCTTTCAGATATCATGCCTAGTTTAGCTACAAACCTTTCCTTTTTTTGGCAGCCATATGTGAACCTCATGGAAGTGTTTATTCTGGGCTATAGAGACTGAAAGCATCTTCACCACTTATGTACAAATATATTTGATTTGCAACTTTATAAATGCACCTTATCAGCCAACTTTCCTATTAATTGCTGTATAACACATGCTAACCAAAATTAAGCTGTACCTGTTGAAGTCTCCTAGCCTTTCAGGACATTTTTACAGGATCAAAGTTACAAAAAATTTGTATTTTCATAACTTCTGTATAAACAATGAGCAAAACAACAAGATCTGTTAGCCATTTATCAGTGAAAGATTATTCCATTTCCAGCATTTCATACTAACATCACACATCTTCCCAATTTAGTATTTCCTTATTAAAACCATTTTCCTATGCAAATGAGCCAAAGTGTTCTGAAAAGTTCTGTTGACTCTACACTGTATTTCAGAATTTTAAAATTGTGGTTGCTAGTTTAAGATGTATTGAAAAAGTATGAAAAAACCTTAGATGATGAAATAATGCAGCTTTAAAATATTACGATGCTGCACTGAAAATGTTACTTTTTGAAAAGTAACCACTGGACTACTAATAATAATCCAGCAAATAACTTACCAAAAGTTATAAAAAGCACCACAGATATTTCTTGCAAGTCTAGAGAGAAATGCTTCTCAATATGTCTATTACAAATTTACAGAGAAAAGCTTTTGGATCAGAGCCCAGTTACAGTTTCACAAACTAATTGAACATCAGGAAGGTAACTAAGAAACCTGAGACAAGAATGGTTGCTATAGGTTGTACTGCAGTTAGGAAATGTAATAAAAGCCTGTTGCTTTGTCTCAATTTAAGATAATTATGGTTAAATCACAGGTGTTCTTGAAAATTTCATTTAAATTTTTTATACCTCTAATTCAAGAAAAGATTACAGCAACTGTTTAACAAATTAAACAGGATCATTAAAAAAATCATTATAGAAATTCAATATATTTTCTATAGTATCCCAGATCAGCAGCTTTTAGAATTTGAAATCGGATTGTTATAGGATCATCAGTCATAAACAATGAGTTACCTTTGTAAAAAATATTTAAATATTATTCGTTTTACTGTTAACACATAACCAAACAAGGAAAGAGTGATCTTTTCTGTGTCTATAAAACTGTATTTTGGGATCTTGGCTGTGGCTGACTTTTGAAGTCAGCGACACTGAAAGGATATTTTTTTGAATAATCCGTTTATTACAAAAACATACATTTGCTCTCTGAACAAGAGCAGAACCCACAGAACAAAAACTTGTAAAAACCCAAACTGTACGTCCAAAATGCTGCCATTTCTTTGTAATTATGCAAAGACAGTTACAGTAATTACAACTGATCTCACGCAACACAGAATCAACAACTCTCCCCTGCAAAAGGAAATTAATAGCATGGTATCGTTTCACAGTGAGCAGATTTTTCTGCTGTTCTCCATGCGTTTTGCACAAGAGCATTTGCTATCGGTGGGCAGAACTCTGAGTGGCATCATCCTGCAACAAAAAATCCTAATGGCAGACAGTTACCAGCTGCCAGAAAACAGCAAAACTATGTATTACTGCATTATATTCAATCTAAGAATATACAAAGTCATGAACTCTTGACATATCAAGCTGGTCTCTCAAATCACCTTAAAATAATTTTTAAACCAATTAGTTATTCTCACTGCTAGACTTCATGTATATTGCTACACTGAACTCATGATTGTTGCATATTCTGCCTAAGGAACTGGTCATAAGAAAGTTAAACTCAACCGACCACAAGCACCAGAAGCCATTAGGAAGAGCTAGGACAAGTCAGGTCCAAAACAAAAAGAGACAGTTTTTCGCTAGCAGGTAGTAAGTGACCTGCTCTATCAAAGGAAGTTGTGGATGAAAGAAGCTTAAATAAGTTCAAGGGGAAACTAGGCAAAGGAGGAAGGGCCCATAAATTGAAGAGGAGACTGAACAGGCACTTGTAACTAAATAGCTGAAGTACATTAGGAAGCCCTCTGAGCTGAAAACAGGTGGAAGTTGGGAGAGTGTAGGAAGGTGGTACAAGTGGGTGCGGCAGGAAGAGCATCATGTTATCGTATTTTTATCCTTCCATCAGCCTCTGATTATGACTACTTTCTTTCCCCCCATGATCTTTAATGCATTTAATTGCACATTAGCCCTTGTAATGGATGGGAAGATAATAAGCAGCAACTTATGATTACTGTTTTTATTGATTTTTGCCTTGGTGTACTTCTTCTGGAGACACTGCAATAACAGGCAGACACATAGGATAAAGTTCTAACCCATCTTTCAGTCCCAAAAATCTGTTTAATAGTTCAACTCAAGGATGTTAAAGATATTTAACTGGTAAGAACAGATGTTAAACTTGATCTTAGACAAAGATCAGAGATTAAAAACAGAATACTAAGCTAAATGAACTCTTAATCTGAGGCATTTTTATGCTTTTTTACTAATGAAACTCACAAGTAACTTCACCATTTGTTTAAGAACAGGACCTAGACAAACTGGAAGAATGAGTGAACAGGAGTCTTACAAAATTCAACAGCAACATACACAAAGCCCTGAACCTGGCAAGGAAGAAGCTATAGAGGCTGAGAGCTGTTCTGAAAAGAATGAAGGGCTGAACATGAGCCTGCAGTGTGCCCTGGCAGCAAAGGTGGCCAAATGTATGCTGGCCTATATTCACAGCAGCACAGCCATTAGACTAAAGGAAATGACTGCCCCCTCTGCTCGGGTCTTGGGAGACCATATCCAGACCGGTACATCCGGTCTGGGGCTCCCCAGTACTAGACACACGTTGATAACATGGAACAAGTTCAGCAGAGGACCACCATGATTACTACAGGACTGGAGAACCTACCCTGTGAGGAGAGGCTGGGGGAGCTGGGCTTGTCTGGTCTGGAGAAGCAATGGCTTTTGGGGGGGGACCTAACAGCAGCCTGCCGGTGCCTAAGAGGAGACCATCATAGCAACAAAGCCAGGCTGTATCCGGTGGTGTGTAATGGAAAGACAAGAGGCAATGTTGAAATGAAAAGTTCAGACTAGACATAAGGAAAAAAATTTCTCACTATGACAACACACAAGCAGTGGGACAAGGTAAAGCAGAATGCCCAGAGAGGCTGTGCAGCTTTCATCTTTGAAGATTTTCAGGGCCAGACTGGACAGCACAATATAACAAACAGTACATGAAAGGTAAAAAGATTGAGGTGAACTTCAAAACCAGCAAGACCATCACCACAGCCACATTCAAAGCGGACCTTATTTAGCCTGACATTTTCTTTAATTTTACTGTGATTTAAGTTAATTTGGAGCAATTGTTACCTGCTTTTATTCAGTTCTGGAAGTTGCTGATTCTATTGTTCAACCTGAAGAAGAGATTCTGTGCTTGTCATTTTTCTTCCTGCCTTATTAAACCATCCAGTACTACTACTTCCTATAAACTTCTTAGTTTTGTTCTTTGGCCTACCATGAGTGCAGTCCCATTGCTATTTCCTTTCTTTTTCATAAAAGGATTTTCTACAGAGTTTTTACTACAGGTAAGTTTTATTCATCGTGGGTGTGCTGCAAGTATAATCGAAAGACAAAAAAATATCACAAAGGTCATTAAACCAGCTCTACTCTAACTCTATTTGACACAAAGGCATGCAGTAAACTATTCCAAGAGTATAATTCCAGTTTTTCCAAATGTATAGACTCTGGCCAAAAATCTTTAAGTAAATATGTTTCACTGGAATGGGAAATTGTATGCCTGATTTCATTTCTAATAGCCCTATTATGTGAAAGCTTTATGCCACAACACATACTCCTTTTAAATTCTCATTCTAACTATGCTATAGAAAAGAAGGAAAAAAGGCTACCCCTTTAAAGCAATAGCAAAGAGAATATATAGTCCTCCTTATCTCCTGCAAACTAGTTACTGTGACATATGCAACAGAAGATACAACTGTTAATCAAAATAAAATACAGAAAAAATAAAGAATGACACTGCAAACGGTACGTATCCTTATTTAAAGCAGCAATCTCTTTGGCCTAATCTAGTTACATACTTTCGTCTTTTCTAAGAGTCTGCCCGCAGCAGATAAACACACAAACCTTCTTGTGCTGCACCAACTGACGTCAGCAGTCGCCTAGGAACAGCATTTGGTGCAAAAGTGGTAGTACCAAAACTATGTTTACAATTGAGAAAGAATGACAGTATGCAGGGCTCACCATAGTTTCAGGAAAGAAACACAAATTTATAAATAGAACTACAAAAGATCTTTTCCAAAACTTCATGCATTATTCAAAGAACTTTTATCTGCTTAAATATTTTGCAGTGAATACCAAGAGTAATAGATTTACTTTTCTATATTCTAAATGTTACAATTTCCACTTCCCACCACCCTACACACACCCCCAGAAAAAAAAAAAAAAAACCAACCACCAGTTTTGGAATGCAAGCTTTGAGCTTCTTTCACTTCTGTTTAATCTGTAAACAAAAATTCAAATCCAGTAACAACTTCATTGGCTAACTGTTTACAGGGACAAAGCCCTGTTGTTCCCACAGCAGGAAAACAAAAGATCTCACAAAACAACCTGCACCAGTAGAAATAATCATCCCATCACTATTTTCTAAATCATCAAATGTTTAGAAAGTGTATCATTTAAGGAACTTAGAAGTGCTCTGCCTTAAATAACTCAATACAAAAATTATTCTGAAGACCCTGAAGAATAAACAACATAAAACTATACAGCTACGAAGCAGTTTGTGACAGTTTCCCAAATAAACTTAATTTTACAGTTAAGAGAATTTTAATTTAGAAAGAATGTAAGTGAAAACTGTACGTACAGGTTTAATTTACTGGTCCAGAGTAACTTACAAGTAAAGCTCAAATTTTGAGTAGCCCAATACTTCCCATTCTGTAACAACATATTATAAAGTTTCTAACCACTTGTTACACTTTTGGAAATCTATTGAAGAAGGGAAAAAGTGCATAGCTTGCACAAGTTCAAAAAAATGTTATTTAAAGTTAAGCACTAAATTTATGGATTACACCTCTAGTAGGCATCCTCCAGCTTCAGGCTGTGAAAATTAAGCAGTTTTCTCATCAGAACTGGGCCTAATAGGAATGCACTGCAATGTTAGAGAGACTGTACCTTGTGTGCTCACGTTCCACTTGCTAGTTCTGAGAAAACATGAAGGAAGAGGCTAAAACTAGAATGCCAAAAAGAGGACACTGCAGAGAAGAAACCTGAATAATATGAGTCAATACTACAAAAAACCAGAACGCTTATTTTCATATTATTTTGACGTATTTCCAATACGAAACCTCATGTTCAACAGTCACTCTCAACCCCTGAACTATAATTAGTTACTCAGATACAAGAAGCTGTGTATGCATTTATCACAGTTTTTTGCTGTCCACATCTCCAATAAAAAAAACTGCATTGAAAGAGAACACAATCTACCTCTTCCTTTAAGCTAACATCAGAATTACTACAAATTTGAGAAGGGTAACTGGAACATATGCTATATCAAATGGAAGTGATCAAAATCAGGAACATTCCCCCTTCATCCCACCATCCATATGCAAAGTGGAAAAACTAAATAAAGGACTGTAAACAGGGCTAACTCTCTTTTTTAAAATATTAACTTCCTGACATGCAAGCGCTTTTACACAATTCATCCCCAAATTCTCTAAAGCCAAGGAAAAGGAGCAAGTAACATCAATTTGATCTGAAGCAGCTAATGCATGGTTCCATTCATCTCAGCATTTTTTGGTCTGCTACCAGGAGTGGGAGAAAGCTGTTTCTGTGATTTCAGTGCACCCCTAAAGAATATTGTCTCTGGACAATGTCCAGAAGTAATCTGGGCCAAGAATAGCCATTTGATCCCAAACTGAAACATTCTGACACCAGCCGAAGGTCTAAGTAGTTTATCTGGAAGTCAAGCAGAGAGATCTGAAGAAAATAATTGGCTCTACTAAACTCAGCAAAGCCTTCCTCGTTGATTCTGTTACAGTTCAGAAAATGCTTCAGCTTGCTTTCTGATTTATATACCCGTACATGGACTCTAAGTCAACTTTTCCAGGATTCTGAATTCACTTCGCATCACACCTCCCACCATGACAGCTGAGAACTGAGTTGCCAGTTTTCTAGTACCTTTGGGAAACAAAGCATCATTTTTCTGCTGCTGTATCTGGAAATAATCACGGTGACGAAGGAAAAAACTAGCTGTTCAAACTGCTATACTTTTAAGAAATTTTGAGGAGCTAGAGCACAGTTCAACCGTGCTTCAATGGACAGCACCAGCAGGAGACTGTTATCCAAGGCTCACTGCTGGTAAACCTCCCATGCAGAGACATTCAGAAGCTTCCTGGATAATCTTTTAATATAACTTGTGATAGGAAGCGAAGACCCAGAAGCAAATGTCCAGTCATTATGAAAAATGCAGTCTATGCACTAAGTGCACAGTTGCAGAATTCTGCTTAGAATTATGCTCCCACAATGCCAGCTTTGTATTCCATAAAGAGGTAAGACTTACTGGGAGATCAATTTTGTTGTTGTTCTAATAACTGGCCTTGGATATGGGCCAAGTTTTAAATAAGTGTCTTTTTTCCTTCTTCACCCTCTCCTTCATAAACCTTAACTAGTAAATAATTTTTTTAAAAAAAATCACCTCACTTCTGAAATAGACAACACTCAGATATAAACAATTAAGAATAAACATACAAACCATCTTATCCGCCAACAAAATGTGGACTTGAAGATTCAATGAGAAAGATACTTCACTCACACATAAGTTACTTTTCTTACAGGGGGAAAAAAACCCACCTCGGAGTATCAGAAAACACTGAGGAAAATGAGTGGGAATTGATGTTAATAGAACTTTAGGCTTTCTGATCATTCTGAGAAAAGAAATTCTATGAAAGTTCATCTTTTCCCTGAAAAGCAAGCTTCTTTACTACATCCTTTTATCTGCTGTCCATTTTACTATTCAGGGCTCCAAAAGAATGGACTGTGACCTATTCTTCTACTTCTGAATAGGTACAACACGAAATAAAATACCAGTGAGAACTTGCTTTCACATCCCAGCAACAGCAGTGAAGCATGCCTCATGCTCAGTCAAAACCTGTTTGAGTGCCTCCATCAAACAATGGCCATTGCCATTCCCATTTAGCAATCTGCTACAAACAAGAAAAAAAAGTTATAGTCTACTGCTAGAAAGGCTCAGAGCATAAATAAATCAGCCAATAAATGAGACAGCATTTCATTTACCTTGGAGCTGTCACCGCTAGACAGCTTATTTCTGTAACTGGTAAAGACTGAAGAGCAGTAAATTAAATCCTGTAACGTGACAGGAAATATGCTGTCATGCTTCACTACATAGACCATCTTCCCAAAACTCAAACAAAACATCTCAACAAGCCATATCAGAACAGTAAACACACTTTTTCAGAAAAAGAGGTAAGTAATTCTGTGAGGAGCACAAGTGACAAAATCCTCGAAACTTTTGGCTCGTGACTAGACTACCTGGCAGGAACTTTTGTCTTATGCCTAGATTACCTGGCAACTTGGAATCGCAAGCTCCAAATGCCCCGTTTTCCTGTGTTTAGAGTACTCATTCCATCTGTCTTTTGTGGCTTCTTCAGTCTTTTTCATAATGAGGGTGCTAGTAGGCTCTCTTCTTTTGCTGGCTACAGATTTTCATGAAACTTACAGGAAATGTATTATTCAGGATGATTAACCTCTGTCATATTTAACTGAAACAAGCCAATGAATTCAAAGATACTAGGGATGGATGATCACATGACAAAAAGGTACTTGAATTAAACACATACAATGTACATGCACATTTGTAAATTTTTATACATTTATAAAATCCTACAGACATAATTTAATAAAGGCTTATATTGCCAATAAGTTAACCTACAGTGGTGCACCCAAAAAGACGATCAGAATAGCCACTTTAGGGGTGACCTGGAAAACAGGCATCTGTGGCAAGGAAACAAAAACTCCTCACCAAATGCAGGTATCTGACAGCATGGGACAGTATTTTGTTAGTATTTAACAGGAAGATAAAATAGGAGAAAGGAAATTATTTCTTAAACACTTTTTGTCTTGTAACGTAAACTATAGGGATACATTTACATAACTAAAAGATGCTTTAGCTTTGTGTAAGGACTATGATTTCAAGTAGTGCAAATTCAGGATTAAAGCTATAACAATGAAAGATGTTTAGAGGAAGCTCAACTTGGAGTTCACAAAAATTAATTGGCTAAGACTAGAAAAGGCTACTTACAAAAGAAATGCCGATTCATTTGCAGAATGGAACAGTTCAATTGATTTACTCTTCAATAACAAAAAAATATTGGCGCTTAAAAAAAAAGTGATGTGGAAAATTGTTATTGCAAACACTGTAAGACTGTCTCTATTATGTTTGAACAATTTTAACACTCACTATCACACTTAAACAGTTTTAATTAATTGCCTCAGGACACAGAAAGGGAGCTACTACTTTGCAAACCAGAAAATGCGGTTTCTCAGTGTGTACAAATGATTACTAAAAATGATTACAAGCTGCTTAAACAAAAGCATGCTGTACAGGTCATATAGGTTATAAAACTAGTCAGAATACTAAATATGTTTTAAATGTCAATATGCAAAAGCTGTAATTTAATTTCAAAGTTTTTTGTTATATTTTTGACATTGACATTTTTGCTAATATAAAAAAGTTGTGTGGCTTCTTTGAAGTTATGAGATTCAGTGCAAACATACAGGGCATTTCACAATATTTAGACACATCCTAACAAGTCAGTCATTAAATACACCGATCTGAAAATGGGGTAGGAAAAGCACGTTTTGTGAACTTCAGGCATTCTATTTCTTCCTTTTTATAAGATTTTTGAAATTAAGTGTAAGTGGATTTGCTTTTTCTTAATTTTTTTTTTTTAACGTTGAAGTAAGTGTTCTAACAATCGTTACTAAAGTACTAACACAGAGGAATACACCGATCCTTCAATCAAATAAAAAAATAAAGCTACGCAAAGCACTCCAAGAAGTTATGGAATGAACAAAACAAAAAATCCGTATCATTTCACTAAGCAGTATTCATGATAATCTCAATGTTCCTAGTTTTCATAGTGAAAATTTAAAACATTTTGAATATTTTGTTGAAATTCTCTGACAAATTATATCTTCCAAAACTGCTACCTTTAGAGCACCTTTGCAAAATAGGAATCCCTTGCTTTGTAAGTGTGCCAAGAAAAAAGAGAATAAAAGTCTATTTTATATAATGAAATGTAATAAATACAAATGCTTTTTTAGCATTTTGACATAGCAACAAAACTGTAATCTTATTGTGGATTAAGCTGTATTAAATGCCAATACAATCAAACACTTAGGAGATCCTGAAATTGCTTCTGTTTGATACATTTTTCTGTCCAATAGATAAAAGGGTAACCTTTAATTCTCCTCAACCCATACAGGACTGTAACAAAATTAATTAATTAAATCAGCACACAGTACATGTGCATTGAGAACACAGCCTTTAACATATAAGAAAGATCAGGTTTTGACTGGAGGCCCCCAGATAGTGCAGCATAGAAAATAAGGCAGGGAAAGACAGGGAAAACTGATTAGAATTGTCCAGTCTGGCCTTGGGTTATATCCCTGTCAGCATTGACCATTTATAAAAAACTTTAGCTAAAATTCACAGAACATTCAATTTTTGACAGTTCATCTGCCACAACAAGGAGTTTTGGCAATATATTTAAGCTTTGTGGGTTACTTGTCCAAATGTTCAATTAATCAGAAAGATTAATGGCAGAATGGAATTCAACACAAACTATCCACCCATGGGCACCCAAATTCCTGATAGGTTTCAGAGTACACTGTGAATTGTCTCAGTTACACCATTAGCAGCATGGGATACAGCTGTTTTAAAGCCAACACAAACAGTTGTTTCTGTACTCCTTTTCTTGAGATGTTGTAGGGTCATTATACCTTTTTGCAGTCATGACAATGGATGACTGCTAAGGGCCACTCTTACACTCTTCAGGAGTGCTTGTCGAACTGTCTCAGTCAATAAATAATTCCCCTCAACTATTTCTTGCAATATATTCTGAATAATGTTTTCAGTTGAAAAGGCTTTTATACTGTTTTAACTTTTCAATATATTTCTACCATCTAGCCATACTTATTAAAGATCTTACAGACCATGTTCTAGGAATTCCAGTGACAGAGGACCCTGCACATCCCTTCATACTTCATACAGCACTGTCGAAAACAGATGAACTTATACAATCACTAGCAAATAGATAAAGCCCTAAGAATTGCTAAATCCTTATTTTGACATAAGTGTTCTAACTCCATCTTCTGGCTAGGAATAATTGGTATGGAAGATCAAAAAAAATTACCAAGCAAATTCAGCCTGACATCAGGCTTTATTTACAAACTTTATGCTTCTATAGTCTTGTTTCTTCTTTACATGATTAAAGTCGCCCCAGTTCATCATTCCTTTCACTTCCCTCTCACTTCTTCTGTGTTATTTAATCTTTGTCAAGCAACTATTTAATCAACATTTTTGTTAATGTTTTGGTTCAAAAAATATGAACTTAATAAAGGGCAAATTTCTGCTTTATCTTCCTGAACATTATTTAAAAAAAAAAATTAATTAGGTGATGATAAACTGTCCTTATATTAGGAAAGCATTATTAGTTGCACAATGCAAGATCTAATATTTCAGATTTCATAACAGTGTAGAGCTAACAACTCCAAGCAGCAGTAGAGCTAACAACTCCAAGCAGCAGGGCTGCAGGCATTTTCATAAGATTTTCTCTTTGATCAGAAACCTCCAACATGCAGCAGAAGAAAAATCAAAAACTTCAGAGCAGAAGCAAGTACCTGAACTCATTTGTGTGTGCACCTCAATAGACAAATTTATTCAAAAGCTGAAACAAGACATGTGGTGTGCCTGCTTCCATTTCTCCACTGCCAACTCCTTCTGCAAAAAAATATAATTGTAGCTAATGCCTTTTACATTGGTGATTCTACTGGGATGATGGACAGAACATATAAGCAAACACCTCTATAAAATGAGCATATCACAGACTCAGACTTACTATGTGAGGAATGAGTGATACATGATTAGATTGCATAATTCCATATTATAGAAAATGGTAAATGAGATAGAACTCAAGCTGGCAGGAACAAAGCCATAGGACCTATTTGTCCCATGAATTTCAGTCTGGGCTTGAACTATTAATAAGAAACTGTAATTTTGATGACATTTTCTTTTTTCTTGCTGTCACATATGTGACTTTTTTGGCAATGTGAAAATTAAGAGCCAAGGAGGGTTACTGCAAAAAGCTGGGTTGAAGCTTTCTTACTGTAGCAACTTACTTTATCAGAAACCAGGTACCCAGAAAAGTAAGCAGAGAAATCATCAAAATACCTAGAAGCATCAGAAAGGGACAGACCTACTTCTTGACTCAGCATGAGTCGACATCCACTTCCATATTCTAAGGCAACAGTTTCCCTCCGCTACCGTATTACATAGTCCTGTAGACAGAAGCATGATGGATTGATGTGAGTCCAAGACTTGTAAAGTGACTCACAAAAGTGTTGTTACAGTTGTATAATGTTTTCCTTTTACTTCACTCTGAAAATAATGAAGAATTTTCACATAAACACAACAGTATGAAAGCCCTGTTTTAAATGAGTGCCACATACTCAGGTATTAGGAAGAATCTGAGTCACATGTGTCCTTTATCCGTTCATTCTGTTCTCACATATGAATGTGGTATGATTCTGTCACCACAAATTGTTTTTCAAAAGAACCCTCTGCCCCATTTACTGTACAAATCTAACTTAGATATCTAAATTTTCTGATTTTTCCTTTCCTGTCAAGGTCTTTGTGAAAACTTTGTGTATAATGTTGGATGTTGCAAGCATGGTACCACACCTGACTGCAATTGCTTAATACCTTACATTTTAAGTACCCATTTGCTCTATTTCAGCTACCCAATGTTGAAGCATTCTGTTCTTTTTATTTCAAGTGGACAAATGCAAAATACACAGTTCACATAAGACATGAAAAAATACAGAGGCTTTTGGGTGTGAGGGGATGCTTTTTTGACTTATTTACTGGGAAGTTCCAACACATCCATTCTTTATGCTGCAGTGCCATTAGTTCCCTCAAATCAGTACAACTTGGCATTGCCACAAGAAAGGAGCAGTCCTGCCCTCCCTCAGCTGCTCATTCCCATCCCTGTGTCACTCCCTTCCCTTCTACAGCAAAAGCATTCATGTAGACAACGTGGCAAGGAACTACAAAAAGAACTGATTACTTTTAACAGGGATTAGTTCCCCAATTTAGTTCGCTGTGTAGTCTCGTGCATGCTTGTGTCAGCACAAAGGGGCATGGTGCCAGGGAAGGAATGAACGGACAGTGCTGAGAAGGACCACTCCTTTCAAGGGGAAGCACCACAAAGCATTCAGGGAATTGGAACATTTGACTAGAGGTGTTCATATTAGAAATGATGCATCTGAAGGTCAAAATAAAATTAAAAAAATCCTTTTTTGTGACTACATAAAAATTAATCTAAATTGAACATAATTCTTAGCATCTGAAAATTATCAAGCTCTGACCTCAGAACTCAAAATTTTAATCAAGACTTGCACTGCAATTGTAGCTTTCAGCTGACTATCATGCATTTTAGTGAGTTCTGCTGCTGGTATTACCAGCAAAAAAACCCTCAAACCACAAAACACCAAAATGTAAAGGAACAATGAGGAAGGAGGGGTGAGGGAGAAGAGTTCAGCATTCCCAAATGCCAAAAAAACAAAAAAACAAAAAAAAAAAAAGAAAAAAGGAAGTATAGAAAAGTTACTGATATCACTGTGTCACTTGACCTTCAAAGCCACTGAAGTCAGGTTCCAATGGGCATCTTAGTAAAAACATTTCCTCTGAATAGCTACAATACACAGAGGACACAACATTTTAGTCAGAATTGTTTATAAAATTAGTATCCCAGAAGAAAACCATTGTGGCATATGAAGACTGAGAAAATCATCTGCAACTGTAATCTAAGGCAATGAAAAGGAAAAACAAGCTCTCCATTGCACAAGATTTTAGGTCATTATTGCATTCTATTGATTAATTAAGGACTCAAATTCTATGTGGATACCTAACACATCAAGAGAAAGCCTGACACTCAAGAAACTGGAAACAAGTTACCTGCTTGGATACAGGCAATAAATGAAATGATGAAAATCACAGAGAGTAAAGGAAAACTTGTGACATGCCAGGAAAATTTAGAGATGGCTAAGGCACACCTCTCTGTAATTCCTCCTAGTTTTTATCCTCTGAAAATCCTAAACAAAGAAGCCAATGACAGGTGTACTGCACACACTGAACTTGTGATGTCCTAGGGTCGAGCTGTGAAGAAACTTCCAGAGGAAAAGAGGAAAGAGGTAGATTTTAATACCAGGAGAAAGGGGCTGCTGAACAGAAGTCTACATAATTTCCTCTATTGAGCCTAACGATTACATGCAAACAAAAAAACCCCAAAAACACATTACTGGCAAAGATGGTTTGAAACTGAAAAGACATGGAAGAAAGTTATTCAAATTAGACAATGGGAGTAACTAAGTTTTAAAAAAACCTGCCCATCTTAGGTGATTCTAATGATCATTTAGGAACATAACCATATGATGAGAAAATGAATCAAAGTAAAAAACACCTTTGTGTTGCTCAGAAAAGCATTTAAATACTCCTGATGCACAAACCTATCCATACAAGGTGATCTGACTGCTGGCCATTTTAGCTATATACAAAAACAAACGATGGACTGTCAGTCATTTGATGCTTTAATTGAAATTTTCTACAAAATAACTCACAGCATAAGATTTGCAAAGAACATTTTACTGATTTGTTTTCCTCAGTAAAAATCACAATCAGGAAAAGATGGAAGAGACCTTAATCCCTCTTCTCTTTCATAACACCCACCTATCTGACTGGTTTTAAAAGTTACAGAACACACTATATTAGACAAGCAGACTTACAAAGTCAGGATACTACAACAGATATAAACCAAATGTTTGCTCAGGAATCACACAAAACTTCACAGAATGACTGAAAGATGAAACAGCCAAGTAGTGTCCTACTATGCTGCAGCTCCACCTGTTATTACAGATTTATCTTTTGAAACACGCATATATACCAGTCTGGCTAAGAATAGGACATTCAGAAAACAATCAAATGTTGTCAGCTCATAAAAGCACTTTGAAATAGCTAACAAGTGCCAGAATGAAGATTAAATTCACATATCTAAGCAATATTAAAAGTTATGTAGAAAAATAAGTATGTGAACTTGTAATTCCCATCTCCTTAATTGAAGGAAGACTAACAAGGCTTACAGGGCTGAAGATCTAAATGGGGATAAAACAAAATATTATATATGTTTGATGTATTGTGTAATTTGCAGGCACCGCCCTAAAGAAATGGCAAAGTTACTGGACATACACTCATAGAGCCCAACAGTGACCTGATGACACCATAACCTCCATTTTACTGTGTAGAATTGAAGGGATAAAGAAGAAGGACAAAATTTACAATTCAAAATCTGCAGTTTCCAGATCTTGCTTTGTCGACACCTACATTAGCTCTTTAATAATCACACAGATTTAAATTTCAGTACTCATTGAATTCAATGGTAAGACTTCATAACTTGGCAATTGAGCTAATACAAATGCATACCAGATAAAGCACACACCAAGCAGTGGCTACACACAACAATGTGTTAGCAATGTCAGTAACACTATTTTGAACCAGCAGCAAAACCAGTTGCTTTTCCTTTATAGAGGCATCCCAGTGCTTTAGCCACTGCCACCCATACACAATGTATATTTCTTTTTACGATAAAATAAAATTGAAGAGGATCCTGTATGAAGATCCGAGACCAGGTAGACAGTGATCACCATTTGAAATGCAACCCCAGTGACCAACTAACCATAGATGACACTGGCTGAGTGTGAAAAATGTCTTAAAAATAGGGACTGCCAGTATTTTACAGCTAAGTTAATTATCATAAATGTGCAGGAACAAATAATTCTAAGCCTTGTATTCAAGGATTCGGGGGGGGGGGGGGGGGGAGTTGTTGCATTGTTTGTTTGTTTTTTTGGGGGGTGGGGGTAGAGTCAGGGAGGTTTGGTGATTTGGTTGCTTGACTTTTCCCCACCAGGAGCTTTGTGTATACCTTTCAGATACTAACACAGCTCTAACTGATGAACTGTCAAAGTTATTCTTTTAAAAATGAAGAAAATGCAGGGGTATTATTATATGGAAGAATTATTCCAAAGTAACTTGAAAACCCTAGTATTTAAACATTTAAAATATGTTAGCTTTTTAATGTTCACAAAAACACAGGAACACAAGCGTATTCTATATTAACTTTGGCATTTTAGCAAGTTTAGCCTTTAGCCACCGTTTAAAATCCAAGTTTATTTATGTGTTTGCCTGTGTAACAACACAACAACAAACTCCACACACTCTTCTTGGTTTAACCTGTTGGTGACTGCATGGTTTTTTTCTGTAAAAAAATAACCAGCCATAAGTAGCCATAAGGCAATACTCATACTAACAACATACATCAATATTAAAGCAGTTACTGTGAATTTGTTTACACTGTAAGTGAAATGCAGAAGACATGATGATTTTCTGAGATAAAACACATACTGCTTGCAACACTAACTGGTTTATATTAGTGGCTAGGTAACCACTGTAAGTTACTGAATTTTAATCAACGGAGGAAAAAAGTATTTAGGAAAAGAATCCCTTGCTTTAGAGGTTAAATTTTCATACAGATCACAAAAATTTGATTGCACATCTTTCAGAATCAAGCACAACTACAGTGTTCTTTGGAGAAGTAAGCTGGAGAGTTTAAATAATTTTACAATGTATCCAAAGTAACACTTTGCAAATTTGCATGAGCACCACAGCAGCAGTCACTACCAAACAGTCTGAGATGAAGCCAGTCTTTTCCTTTGTAACAGTCGAGTCCAGCTTGCAACACTATCAAAAATAAAAGAACTGTAAGCTAATTGCTGGCAAGTATGACGCAAGCGGTTTCCTCGGTAACAGCCCAAGTTGCTGAAGTGCCTGATCCAGCATTTCCTCATCTGTTTGCACTCACACCAGCAGTCTGACAATGTAGTCACTGCATCCTGTTTCACTCGGCAGCCAGCGAAAAATACTGAGCTTAACCCTTGACTAACATCTTCACAGTTAACCAAGCCTATCTATAAATTAACTTTTACAATAGCGTTTTCTGCGTGCCTCTTTAATTTTCTCACCTTTGCAGTAGCTGTCTACATTGCATTTTCTTTTTAACTGAGAAGGAAAAACATGAGAAAGAAAACATCATCTAAAATTTAAAAAAGCGTAACATATCTTTCAATTTGCGTTTGCACTACTGAAAGTTTCTGCCACATGTTAAGTTTAAGAAAATTAGTCACCTGCAGATCTTACATAAAACACCAAATTACCCGTATCTCTGATTTTCATTGAATGGTTTTAGCTTTATAGTTCCAGAATTTTCCTCATTTTGTACTATACTCAAAGTAAATTGGATACAAACATCAAGAGGATGCATCTAACTACCGCTCATTCACTTCAAAAAGATGTGTATTCATATATAACTAGGAAGCATGTTTTAAAAATTTGTCACAGAACAGTTACTGTATACAGCCAGGAAAACAAAAATCACATTTTGAGCTTAACAAAAAAAATATGTAGAGCATGGATCTCATCTGTGAGCTATCTTGCAGGGAAACTGCAGATTCTGGTGGAAAAAAATTGTTAAAAAAATGCAAATGCTGGCCTTTCTGACAATATATTGCACATGCAAAAAAGACAGTTTTAAGTTTTATTTTTAAATGTGAATTTGAACTTGGGTCATTTCGGGACATGAATAAAGACAAAACAAGCACAAAGCCTTTATTTGCTGACATTGTTGCTTATCTGGTGTAAACCGTAACTGGTTTTCTGTACTATGAAATAGTTGCAGGGCACAAAAAAAGCAAGAAGGCAACATAGAAGTAGTATATTTTGTTTAAAAATTTTAGGCAATGCTTCACCAAGGCAAAATACACATGAGACATACTGCTGAAAAAAAGTCTCCCACCTTCACTGGCCTACCAGTGTAATTTTAAGTGGAAATCCCCTAAAGCATTCTGAAATAGACAGCCCACAGGCAGCCAGAACAACCTGTCACAGCAGCTTCCTGGCCACTAAAGAGAACTAGGTATCAAAAATGTGAAGGTGCAGGGAGGAGGCAACATTAGGGACTCTTCACTATTTCTTTCACAAAAGCTTACTCACTCATGAGGCCAGGTTCATATCAAATTAGAACCACTCTAAAAGGAGATCTAAAGCAGCCCTGACTTTCCAGTAAGTGGAAGTCTCATTCTTTCAAATACATCATGGATCCTCCAGTTTCTTGGGAAACCTTCTTAAAATCTAGTATCATAACTTACCCAAATTCCAAAACACAAAATATGAAGTTTTAATCCAAAAAGTCCAGGGGTACAGGCAAATGAGTGGCCTGTAATAAAACTCTGAAGAACAGTATGCAGTTATGCACTGGCCACCATACTTTTGTAGGAAATAAGAAACATAAAAGGGCTACCACGTTTCACAATATGATTGATGCTCTGCTTAGTTGGTAATTAACTAGTTGTTAGCATCTCAGCAATGATGTTCTCTAAATGCAGATGTTTCCATCAGCAGGCTTTTCTATGCTATTAGTATAGTTTTCTTCTGTTATCACTTCTTAGCTTCTTGCCGTACACCTGCATTACTCTTCATTCTGATGTTGCAGTACCCACACAGTAGGTAGGAGGGCAGAAGAAAAAAAGAAATAAATGTTTCCTTTACCAATAGCCTGTGTTCCTCAATGGAATGGAAAGCCAGCTCAGAAAAAAAAAATACATTATCTGGTATGTAATCATGGACATTCCAGAAAGAGATCAAGAAGTTTCAGGGATGAAGAGGCATTGATAGGCAGAAAACCTGTGATTACACAAGGCATGTTGAGGAACCCAAATATCCCTGTAGGGGAGGGAAGCAAACCAACACAGGCTAGTGAGACTATTGTTGCAGGTTTATGCTGAGATACAAAAGATTCCCACCCCAACTCTACTCATCAGCTGATCAGGAATCCCTGAGAAAAATCATGAGCCACATGATGTCTTTAGGTTATGGGATTCAAGGCTGAGACAGGTTCTCCAAAACTAAAACATAAAATGGTTGCTGAGGACATCCTCAATAAAATGAGGTTTTAGATGTCTGGATTAGAACCAAGTGGAGGAACATCCACATACAAGTTCTGTCAGAAGGCACTATCTAAACATAAACACAGGCATCAAATGATTTAACCATTTCAGTTATGTAGCTGATACATAACAAGACCATTTTGCATAGAAGGCTAGCCTCTATAAAGCTTGGAAGTCTACCCAGTTACTAACAATTTAGTACTTTTTCAATACTCAGAATTGTTATCCACCTTATACAAGTCCAGCAACTATGGAATCCACCATCACGATATACATTTTTTCTCCAGCTATACCCTGACTGGGGCACGAGAAGAAAAATACAGCTCTCTCCACCAAGCTAGATAACCTCCCAAATGACACTCATGACAAGACAGATGCAGGGAAGTCACTGCTTTTTTTTCTTGGCTTACCCCTCTTCCTGTAATTGGCAGGGGTACCACTGCAGAATGTCTCAAAAAATGAAGCAGAGTTCATGGGAAGAAAAAGACAGACCTGGGACACAGCTGGGAATCTAACAGACACGTTGAGACAAAGTACTACTCAAAAATTGGAACTAAAGTTCAAAATTTCCTTCAAAAAAAGAAAATTCTACAAAAGTCCAGTTAAATTTGCTTGCCTTGTGGAGGCAAATAAAGCTCAAGACATCAGGACAGAAAATATTCCTCTGCTCCTACTCGCCCTGTTGCAACCATAGCTGTAATCAGAATGAAATACTTCAATTAAATTTGTATATGAATTTCAGTATTATAAAGATCAGGAAAGCTTTCTTAAAGCTCTCAAAGATTGCAGGAAGGTACATCAACAAATACAAATCCTGTAATTCTTTCCTTCCATTTTGAATGGAGAAATGAAGGGAGTAAGATACTCGGTATTTATTTTTTAAGGCACAGTTCATTCCCTATTATCATTAGTCAGCCATCTACTCTTGCTACAGCTGCAGCACTTGAGCTAATACTACTCCTATTTCTCCTTCCTCACTTGTTTACAATAGGAAAGAGGCAAAACATAAACGAGATGGCTAAAGGCTTAGTCTTCTCAAAAAGAAAACCCAACAACCTAAAACCCCCAAAACACACACAAACAAACAAAAGAAAACCCAAAAACCTAGACAACCTTTGTCCCCTCTATCCAGGAAATAAACAGAGGGTTGTTTTCAGCTTTGAAACCACGCAGACATACAGATTCTCTTTGGGCAGCAAAGAGTAAGTTCCTAACTGCAAAAGCTTACATATTAAGAGCTCAGATCTTACAAATAAATTTGCAGTTATGCTTATAGAGAATGAAGCAGGCGAGTAAGCACCTTGCATCTAACTTGCAGGACTAAAATAATAAAATGAAAAAACAAAGACCTTTACAATATTGTATAGTATCAAGGTAAAGGACAAGGTCTGTACGAGTATGTCAAAATAAATGCACACACCTTTTCAAATGTAGTCTACTTATGTATCGTTCTTCAATAATGGACATTTACATGGTACTGAAGAGATTCTAGAAACATTTTTATGCCGTAAATGCAAGGAAATATTTAATATATTTTATAAATTGTATGTTACCAAATGTTCTACATAAGTGTGGGGTTTTTTAAACAATAATTTCATTACTAGGTTTCTAAAGAAGTGCTTTCAGCCAGAACATTTTTATGTCTTTGCTGAAAGATACGTGTAATTTTGGACCAAGATATGTTACTGATCTTGTAACATGTTGAAGGAGAAAGAACACACTGGTAGGAAGAGAAGCTAAAATAATTATAAAATTAAAAACAGGTAAGGACAAGGAAAGAGAAAGGTAAATGATGGTTCAAAAAAGACAAGCAAGCAAGCAATTTACTACTGAACATTGATGTCCTGAGAAATTATTTTTCTTGTACTTTCAAGGCCCATTTTCTAAAAGCACACCAATCCTGTCCATCATCAGTCAGGTGAAAGGAACATAGCTTTAAGAATGTATTAATTTGTGATTGTTAACACTTGCTACTAGAGGGCTAAAGTTATAAATTAAATTAAACCCTGTGAATTTTTAAACAAGTAAGAACTACAATCTCAATCCTTAAACACATGTTCTTTTCCACTTGAAAGCATAAAGAGTTCTGCTGACTCTAGGGAGCTTCCTACTAGAATAACCTTTAAGACAAGTATAGAAGACTTACAGATCTTTAGCAATGAAATTTTAGTCTCACAGGAAAAATTACGTAAGACTAACTATATACCTTTATAGGTTCATTATTAAAACTGCATTCTCTTTTGCAGTTAATGTCTAAATGGCATCTCTTTTTTTATGAGACACAGTTTGAGTCGTTTCTAAAGTTGTAAGATGCTTTCCTGAACAGGATATCGATTTCATATTTACAGATACAACACCAGTTTCTAGATTAGTTTGTCCTGAAATTTTATCTTTAATGATCTTATTAAATGGATTACACAAATTTCATATGTAAGCACAGAATTTTACTCAGTTTTAACAAGACTGACTGAAGCTTAAAGACTTTTAATTAGTTTTGATTTTTAGTCTTCATAAAAAATTGTTATCCTTCACACTGACTGAAACACTATATTTTCTTCTTCACAACATTCTGCAGATGTCTCTGATATGACAGTCATTGTCTCATCTCTCATTTGAAAACAGGCCACACTTAAAAGCAATAGTCAGCACCTGTCTCTCCTCATCTACTCCCATTTTCTAACTTTCATCTTGACATCATGGAAAATCACTTGCAAACCTATTATATTCAAGCTCCTTTAAAAATTCTTTGGCATCTAATGAACTGTCTGCCAGTTATAAAAAATAAATTAATTAAAAGCAATGATGACAAAGACAGGTCATTAACACAAAAGCTGTTCTAAACAATTCTTTCTTAATTAAACTTGTTCAATGAGAAGCTCCAAATAGAAGGAAAAATCAGATTTTCAATATTACCATGGCATGGAAACTTTCTTGCTACTTTTTATTCACCATGGCAGTATCTCTTATAGAGAGTCTAATTAACACTTTTCTACAACTACATAAAAATAAATTAACAGATACTTGTAATCAAAATACTTCCAACTACGCTTTGCCATAACAGCACAAAGCTGTTATTTACATCACGGTAACCACTTACTTTGACTTCAGATAAACATACTACATTTAATCAATCATTGGAAAAATCTTAAGTAACATTCCTCAGCTTCTTACTACTTCACAATAATAATAAAAAAAGAGACTAAAAGACACCTAGTTAAACACGTATGTTCGTAATCAATTGAAATTCTCTCCTTGGAAGTTTCATTTGAAATTTGCTTTGTAAGCGTGCTTCAGTGATCCCCACATGGATACTATGCTGCCCTGAAAATGCAGTTAGTTGAAACAAGGAGAGACAAAGGGCACAAACAAGCCTGTTTGTATTTTCTAAGACATGAAATGTGCTGCTCTATCCTATACCAACATGTTAGGAAGAACCAAGCCCCTCTCATCACTACTGTTTGTGTTTGTTTACCCCATTCTATAAGCAGCAATACACAGCAGGTATGTCTGCATTTCAATGCACTTTTGTATGCACAATCTCAATGGAAACAGTATAACCCAGATCAACATTCATCTTTCCCTGAGCAAAATAAAGCCTGCTTCTCACAGATCTGACTGCTCAAGAGTAAAATTGTTCTAGTGTGCCTTTACGTCTTCCAGTTTGAGCCAATTCCTTCAGGGCAGTGCCAGAGCAGATGGCATTTCACAGGCACAGCAGGATCTAAACTTTTTCAGCCTGCTAATCACACCTTCAGGTTTCAACACAAATTTCCCTCCCCTACTATCCACATCTAAGACGATAACACTTGTAGCTACAAAAATGCAGTTTAAATTAACTGAAATTTAATTTCATACTATGTAATGAGGATAATCCTATTCCAAGGGAGTAAGAGTGTGCAGCATACTATGGAACTGCAAGAGCTTGTGAGTGCCTTTACACATTACACTATCTAGGTGGCAAACCAAATGAAATGAAGGCTAGTGCGGATGTTAATCAAAACAATAATCACTTAAGAAGTCTCTTTAAAAAAAATTCCTTTCTTTTTGAAGTTTGAATTGTTAAACTATATGCATGACAGTGAATTTTACTAACTACTAATGATGTCCTATAAATACAGAGATCACTCCCTGCCTCCAAGAAAGCTCACAAAAAGGCAGTTCACTTCCAAAGTTACAAGCCCAGCTAAGAAGCCGTTCACTTCTGTAAAGCACACACACTGCCAGGTTCCCTGGCCACCATACAGCTCTCACACAGAAGACAATGAGATAGCTGAGGTTTAGTGTTTATCAGTCATCATGTTGAAAAACATCAGCAATTTGTGTGAAAGGATAGAAACTGTTCTGGAAAGCCAAAAAGTACTAGAAAAACTCACTGATACCTGTTCTTAAAAAAATTACTTCTTATCCTATATTAGTAACTTAAGAGTACCCAGAAATTTAGAAATCCTTTAAGAGAATCCACTAGGCAGAAGGCACAAAATTATATTCCTGAAGTAGCAAACAGGTATCACGCAACAACGCTTAGAAGAAAAATAACTACAGAATAAACCCCAGAAAATACATTATGATTGAATTTGTAATGTTAAACTGACTAAGAAAAATAAAAAGATCCTAAATGTAAACACAGGCCTTTAATTTTAGGTCACATTGAAACAAAAAAATGCTAAAGACATGGACAGCAAGCCTGATATAATAATGCCTTTTTTAGCCTTTTCTTTAGCTCCTATCCTGTTAAAAGGGTTTAATCTAATCAAAGAGAAAATGTAACATGACCAATAACGAAGGCTAAAAGAGACACTCTGATACCACAGTGCCTACACAGGGCGTCATAGTTAAGCTATTATTGCAATAAAACTGACAAAACTTCCCTCTGCAAACCTTAAGCTTCACACACTTTCAGAAGAGTTTATTCTACATTGTGAATTCTGCAGATAAAACTGTACTGAAAATAGGTATAAACAGGCAGGTGTGACACAG
The DNA here is from genome assembly GCF_023638135.1 of Falco biarmicus. Taxonomy (NCBI): domain Eukaryota; kingdom Metazoa; phylum Chordata; class Aves; order Falconiformes; family Falconidae; genus Falco; species Falco biarmicus. The sequence continues at coordinate 30,888,011 of NC_079297.1, read as the reverse complement.
GCTTGCTGTATCACTACCTAACAGTGGTACAGTTCTGCTGGGGCAGGGGAGCAGCACCGGCCGTTATGGGTATACTGAAAGTACTCACCCCAAATTAAAACTGCATGTATATTTCTCAATTACTATTACCAGCACAGATATAGCTAAACCAATGTACCTGTATTGCTAATTCAGACAAAAAAACCCCCTAGAACGTTCCTCATAAAAAAGGGAAGCTCTCTTAAAACCAAACCCAAAGCACCCAAATACAGCTTCTCATGGACATTTTCTACTCAATTTCTTGAATAGCTTAAAAATAGTAAATCATATAGGAAAAAGATCATTTTAACTTTCCATAAAACAAACATTTATCAAATGAACAACAAATGGACCATTTGCTGCAAATATGCCTTTAATGTTCCTTTATGCAAACCTGAATACCTTCACTAAGTTAAGGTTGGCAACTCAGTAACGGGTAGCAAAACTTGTCAGGATTGGCATTCAATCAGTCATTTAATTGGTAATATGTCAGCTTTTTCCGCACCTCCTGTACAAAGTGAGGTTAGCAATGGTAGCCATGAATGTATTGCATAGCAGCACCGGTTTGAACTATCAAACAAACAGAGGGATGTAAAAAAATCACTCAGATATCTGTGCCCTGTTTTGTCCCTTTTCCAGTAAATTTGCACTTGTTTCAAAGGAACATGCTACATATAAAAGCTATGAAAAAGTAGGGATGGCCCAACACATCAAAACTTACTCCTGGTCACCAGTAGCCTGAATTTATGTCCTTTCCCAAAGCTGTATGATCCATTTTCAAATATAAAACCACTCTGGGAACTATAATTTTATGTCAGCAGTCATTCATTGTTATGTTGTCTCTAGTTCCCTAAAACACTTCATTTTTCCACATTTGCCAATAAGGCCATTCACTTAACTGGTCTTCCTTAAGGACAGATCTCTCCGATCTGTTTCTGTTGCACTTCCCCTTCCCAAATACCATCATCTGTCAGTTTACTTGTTACCCTGTGAACTCTAATTTATTAGCATCCATGGTTCCTGTCTGTTTGGAAGGCTCTAGTATGCTTTTACTTCCACTGGATCCCTAAAGTTATTGATCCTTTTTATGTTTCATTAATGTTCACTCATATATTACACAGTCTGCCCTTACCAATCCAAGCCCTCACTTTTACCTTAAATGTTCATTCCTGCTATTTGAGTTGCAGAAAAGTTGCATTATTATTTTTTTCCCCGCCAAAATTTACTCTGCTGTGTCATACTATCTCGCTAAGCATTGTTTTCACCCACTGAAAAAGGCATGTTGAAATTCAATATTTCCTTTCACTCTTCTTTATTCTCATCTTAAACTATTCTTTCAGCTCTCTCTCCACATAGTTTTATCCTGAAAAACATGGGTGAGATCCCAGCAAAATATTCAATGGCTTGCACCTCCTGTGATCTGCTCTCCCTTCTTATTTGGCAGGCAGTAGTTTTTCTCATCTGTTTTCCTCCACAAATTTTTGCATCAATGACAGAACAGACTACATCTCCCAGTTTCCCTGTCTGCAATCCTTATCTTTGCACAAAAGTACAAGATTTACTCTTTTCCATCTTCAGCAACTAGTTTCTGAACACCAGACCTGAGTTGGCTTTGTTAATTTGTTCAAATGAATGACGGTAAGACTGCATGAAGTTTCCATTTTTAGGTATCAGAAAACTAAAACCAGCGGAAAAAAGCTTTTTTAAAAAATACAACTTTCCTATCAAGTGTCAAATAAGGCCCCATGCTTTAACAGAATTCCCACCCCCCAGTTCTGGTATTCACTCATGAAATACATTTACTTATGTAAAGTTCAGCTCACACTGCAGACTTGCTCCATGTTGGGGCATATTCCATAGGGTCTCTTCACTTGCCACTCATTTTTTTTTCATAAAACTTGCTGGAATTTGGTATCTTTGAAAGTTCTAAGGCCATAGTATTCAGTCAGTTCAGTTGATCAAGTTTAGGATGGTACTGTCAGGCATATACATGCACACACATACACTGTGTCAAAAGATGAGTCTCCTCCTCAGGAAAATAAACCTGACTCCTTGTAATTCTCTTCCCTTTCATATTTAACCTCACAAAATACACTGTTCATGAACTGCAGCATGGAGGCTGTCCTCTTTACCATTCTAGAGACTCCCCTAGGAACCTTTTGTTCCTCATCCCTACAGTTTTCTTTCGTAAGTTTAAAATACCTTCCTAGTCAAAGCTGAAAATTAGTACTTTATCCAATTTATCCTGTTAGTTTTCTTTGACACAGTCGATCATACAGTTCTTAGAACCTTCTCTCCCAGCTTCCTCCATTACTTTCCTACTGGCGCTCTGGTCACTCCTGTATCATGCCACCTTCACCTTCCTCCAAATTTCTCCAATATTTCCACAGCAGTTGTCTTTGATCTCCTTCTTTTCTCCTTTTACCTTTTCTTGCCAAGAAACCACACCTGCAGAAACAGTCAACACCCTTCGCTCCACTGACAATTTAAAGACATGTTTATTTCCCTGCTTTTAGTGTACTTTTCTGTCCAGAACATGAGCTGTCACCAAGCCTTGGATATCTAAAAACTGGCTTAAGGTAAACTTAGCTAACAGAGTTCTTAACTGCACTCAGTCTCCCTGAGGGCATTCTTTGTCATTCTCTGTGAACCAGAGTATGGTCCTGGCAGTGACTTTGCCAGAGGATACCATCTTAAACTCTGACCGATCTACAGGTCTCTATGGGCAGACCGTGCTCAAGTAATCCTTTCTTTGTGGTATAATACTACAAGAATATAACTTCAGGATGAAAAAAAAAAAAGAAGGTGTATATATTTGTGTGTAGAAAAAGTATGCAACTCTTCCCAAGAGTCTTCTTATTTCACATTTCAACTACTGCAAAACATTTTGTCAGGGTCAGAGAAAACCAGACAGAAACAATATAATCCTACATATCTTAAATACGGTTGGAAAAACAGTCTTCCAAGACTGTTGCTTTCACCATGTAGTCCTTTCTCTTTGTGTATTCCCTGCATTCAGTCACATCCCATTGAAATTGACTACATTTACAGCTCAACACACACATTTTTACTTTTATTTTCCCCACAAGACAAACAATAAAAACCCAATACGAAGATTCTGTTAACAACGGAAACAAATCCTGACATGCAGGTACACTTGTGGTAACAGACATTGTAATCATTAGGGGATAACTTAAAATCTCAAAAGAGCTATTTTGTTAAATACAGAGCAAGATGACTTACATTTTATGTTATTAGCTGCAATCAACAGGTAAAGGCTCACATGTTACTAGGCTGCAAGCAGTATCTGAGTGTAACAATTTTAAGACACTGTAGAATACACATTAACAGACAGTATCTGCACTAGAAAATTTATCCCCCAAGTACTTAAGGACAAAGTATAATCTATTTCACAAATAGGTGACACTGATCTAAATTGTCTAAGAAAATAAGGAACTGCATTCATTTCAAGTTACGTATTTTAGACTTTTCAAATCAAGTCCTGATCTTCCTAAGCTAACGCTCCAAGGTACAAGATAGGTTGGAACACAAACTGGGGAAAGGTGGCAGTCAATTCAACAACCAACCTAACCACAGGACAACTGTTCTGTGCAACATGAAAGGAGTCTATCCATGAAATACCCCAGCCTTCCTATGTGTTTGAACCTAGTCAGGTAACTAGGAAAAGTATTAGCTCTGTTTGCAGACTGTTTTGGACACACATCCTACATATTTAATTAGGAAGGCCTATTCTCTACTCAAGGAAGAATATAAATTTTAGAAACCACATACTCTTTCTGGATCTGAGAAGTTCCTATGTATGAGTTCCTACACACAGTTATTTGCTCTCAAATACATATTCATCATCATGTTAAAGAATAAATAGCTTTTACTACAATATTTTTCAGACATAGAGTGTTTAGAAAATCTGCAACGCTGAAAAGCACCTTTTAGATTCCCAATTCGTATACAGTTTTCATGTGGGGGGAAAAAGAATTAAGAAAAATAACAAAGTGCTAAATAGACAACAATCAATGAATATAAATCCTTTGATACCAGTAGTGGTAGGTACAGCTATGAGATTAGCATCCAATTAATACATATAATCTAAACATAATCTACACAAAATTTATAATACCAATTAATACTGCAGCCATACTGCTAATAAGCAATTCCTCTCTAGGTCCAGGGCAAATACTGAAGTAAGAATATAAAAAGCCTGTTTACTGCTAAAATCATATGCATATCTGTGAGCAGGATAAGTGTTAATGTAGTAGTTCAGAAAAGACACTGTATTTGCATAATTTTTAACTCTTGATTTTAGTCACATTGCTTCCTTCTATGTGTATGTTTAATTTTTTATAATAGCTTTTAAGTATATCTTTAAATTTTTATGTGAGTATAATCTATTCAAAACTCTTTCCCACCACCTCAAACTACATTGGTAGCCACATGTACTACAGAAAAGCCATACACAGCATGAATTTGTAGACTTTGGTGGCTAAACTAAGCATGAACACTCATATAAAAGGTAAGAAAAAGGTAATTAATTTTATCAACCTTCCAGCTTTATAGCTGCCGTACCTGTTCAAGTACAGAAAGCAATAATCTAAATCTTTGTCATAAGGATTGCTCAAATTAGTAAGCATTTACAGGACTGTGCTCACAGGGCCTCTTTCCACTTCTACCCCAGAAAAGAGCAATAGCTCCATCCAGTTCCAGTGTGCACACACTACTGGTTGCACATACCTTTGTGTGTTGTCCCCACTCTCACCCTCCATGCACACAAACCCCTTACAGTTTCTGGCTTGATCTTATTTATGAAAAAGAACAGTCAGGTCAGTATAATAATTTTCTCATAGACAGAGAGCCCGACAATTTCAAACAACAAGCATCTGGAAACTTAAGGTCAATACTAGTATTCCCTTTTTTCCTCAAAGAGCAACTAAAAATCTACTCAAGAGGAAAGTTTTTCACAATGAGAACAATCAGCCACTGGAATAACCTTCCCAAGGAAGTGGTGGATTCCCCAACACCAGACACTTTTAAGATTCAGCTGGACAAGGTGCTGGGCCACTTTTCCTAGGCTGTGCTTTCACCAGGAAAGGTTGGACCAGATGATCCTTGAGGTCCCTTCCAACCTCGTATTCTATGATTTGATACATCTGCCTTTTTTGTTCTTAAGCGCCCCTGCTTGCAGAGGTTCATATAAACCTCTGCATACAAGAGGTTCCTAACAATCATACAAAATACTTCGAATAGAATCACAATAGCAACTTAGCTCTCATTCATCAAAGTATTCCTGTCACGGTGAACCTGCAGCACATTCCTTGTACTCTGCTGACCCTCCTAACAATGCTCATTGAACTCACTCTTATAACATTAATACTACAAAAGAAATACTGAAATATTTTAAAATTATCTGCAAAATGTGCATTTAGTCCTTAAAGAAAACACGTATAATAAATGCTCTCTGGAAAGCATTAAGTGCATACACATTCCTTCTGTTTCAAGAAAGCAATAAAAAAAAAAACTTGTAGTGTTTATTCAAATAAAGTCACACATTATGGACTTAGTTCTTCCCCCCACCCAAACAATTGACATTTTATCAGCTCTGCAATGTCTGATCTCTCTCCAAGTCAGACAGGAGATCAGTGGATTTAACCTGTGTTATGCTTATAAAATGCTACGCAAAACGCATATCTCTGAATACCACTTAAACTCTGCTTCATAAAGGACAAATATTTATTGTAAAGTATAATAGACTATTAGGAAAGCAAAGAACTTCAGATCTCTTTGTTGTTTCTGTTCACTTCTAGTGATAACAAAGATATCAAATTCTGGAAGTCTACCAAACAGTTACATTTTATCATGAACACGTATGATTTAAGTACTGCCAATAAATTCTATGTATTTAGTTATGGTTGACATTTATGATGTTACTTAAAGAATAATAAATGCCTTAACTTGAAATATGCGCATACCTTTAGGAAGTGAGCCAAATATCAAAGGGAGCATTTAGTACGTTGCATAAGAACAAGTATCTTCTATTATCTAGAAAGGTTAATGAAACCACATTTTCTGAAGTTTTTGTACTGCAGACAAATGTGGCAGAAAGAGAGCATTTACTATCCAGAAGGGAACAGAGAAAGTAAATTACTACACAATATTCCCTACATACCTTAAACACTAGTACAGTAATTTAATGTTTGTGTCACAGTATGCATTAGATAGCTCATTCAGTAAGTTTCAAATTATTTCTGAAGGCTGTTACAGCATACTTGCATTTAACCTTTTATCCAAAAACAATTACCGCTGTATTATTCTGTTGTGCAAATGCAGGGAAATAAATGCTTGAAAACCACTCACCATTTCAGATTCACCTCGTATTTTCTCAGACCTGTTTCACTGACAATCACAAGAAGTGCATTAAGGAATACACGTCAAAGCAAAATTAGAAAATTTAATTTAGTATCCATGGATTTCAGCCACAACCTTAAGTAGACAGGGGCCTCTGCAGCAACAATCCCTTCTCAGAAACTGTTCCTTTGCACGTTTATTAAATACACTCCCCTTATTCTCTCTCCTATAACGGTCTGATAATCCACTTGCAGCAGCCTCAGGCCAGTTTCACCGGCGACACAACTCGATGTACTTGCAGTTCACGTGCAAGTTCCCCACATAAAAACAAACTCCACACACACAGATGGAGGGTTACGCTACAAAAAAACAGACTCATTGAAAAGTTTTCCGGGAGGTAGAAACCAACAGAGTTCCATTCAAGAAAAGTGAGCGTTTCGGGAATCCCTCCAGACTCTGCTGAACAGCTCTCTCTTCAGTAAAAAAGGAGTTTCTTAAATCTCATCAACCCAAACCTAACGTTAATTTACGTGGAACGAGGAAAAGAGGGCGAGAAGGACAGAGAGAAACAAGACACAGCAATCTGCAAGGCAGAGGGACAGCTGCCACTCAAACAACGCCAACATTTGATAAATAATACCCCTCAAAAACTGGTACTTCTTTAGCACTCAACAATCATTTTGTCGATAGAAAAATGGGAAGAACCAGAAGCGCCAAGCAGCTAGAAAGCTGTGGTTTCTTTCTCTCATAAAGTCTGCCAGAAGCGGAGGAGGTGTTGGGCTTCAGAAAAGAAACAAAACAGCAAGGTATCTGATAGCTGAACATGTTTGGTTTGGTGGTTTGTTCTAATCAATAGGAACTACTTTTTAATATTTAAGATCATATGAAAACCGAGCAAACCTTCTGTCCTATAGCAAATACATTATTATGATATAGCTTCTATACAGACAGAAAGGATTATACCAATTCTGCAGAACAGAGTCGAGAAACCCACAGACGTAACACTTGCCTCCGTTCCTCTAACAGGAGTTTGCCAGTTAGCAGGCATCCAGCAGAGACATACACAGCAGTTAGGAAAAGCAAGTGGCGTTCATTTCTCAGGAAGTTTCTCCTTCCAGTTTCGAAGACACCTACCTGCTCTCTGGAAATGCAAGGCAACGAGGGTCTCCTAAACATTTTGCAGCTGCCATAGTAGCTGGCCGAAGTCTCGCCTAAGGATACGCAGCTAGACCTCCTCCTGGGTCGGATCACAGGCACTTTTTCCTCCACGCTGGGGAGCCGTGGGTGGTGATGATGCTGGTGGTGCGCTCCTCGGCTCTGAGCCGAGAAGATGCCGTGCTCTCCGCCACAGAGTGCTAGGAGGCAGCCTGCCACCCCGACCGAGCTGGCCAGCAGCGGTCTGAGGGCTGGGGGGAGCGAGTGAAGGGTGGTGAGCGACAGCAGCCACACCAGGCTGGAGAAGACCAAGACGAGGAGGCTCCGGCGCAGCTTCAGGGAGCTCTGCAGCAGGGTCAGCGCTGCCACCGAGCCCAGCACCGCCAGGAGCCTGCCTAGGACCACCTGAGGCTCGCCGAGGGTCTGGGGTTCCTCTTCATGTCCCTCGGCGGGCAGCAGCCACTGCAGCGCCACGAAGTCCCCCGAGTAGCAGCACACGGGAAGCGCCAGCAGCCACCAGCGGGTCGTGCCGCCGCCGTGCTCCCCGCGCCTGCCGCCGGCGAGGTAGCAGGTGAGGAAGAAGAAGGCACAGGCGATGCTGAAGAGGGGGCTGAGGCAGCGGGACAGGCACAGCAAGGCGTGCAGCGGCCGGGGGCTCCGCCAGCTGCTCCCGTCCTGCTGGCCCCCGGCGCTACCCCCGCCGTGAAAGGCCAAGAGCGAGAGGACGGCGGCGGCCAGGGCGCCCAGGCTGAGCAGAGCCCAGGAGGAGGAGGACGAGGCGGCGGTAGGGAACAGCAGCAGGGAGAGGAAGCTCTTCGGGGGGTCCTGCCTCAGGGGGGTCGCGCAGCTCTTCACGTAGCCGTTCCGCAGGCTTTCCGGGCTGCTGCCGCTGCCGCCGGGGAGCGCCAGGGGGGCGGCCGCCCCGCCGCCGTCCGGCTGCGGGCAGTGCTGCGGGGGCTTGCTGGGTCCGTGGGGGCAGGCGGCCGCGGCTTCTCTCTCTTCCCTCATGGTGGTCGGGGACGCGGGAGGGGGCAGTACGGGGGAGAGGCGCGGGTCGCGCTGGCTCCGGCCCGGCCGCGCCTCCCTCATCTCCTCAGGAGAAGGGCGCCGGGCTGAGCCGCCGCCTCCCCTTCGGCGGGCAGCGGCGTCCGCGGCATGGTGGGCGAGGACGGGAAAAGAGAGAAAAGGTAAAAGTCTCGCTCGCCCGCTCGCTTTCCCCAAGCGGATCCCGCGGCGGGGACTCGCTGCCGCCTCCCAGCGCTCGCCGGCAGCAGCGGCCGCTGGCGGAGCGGCCCCGGCGGGGGCGGGAGCGCGGCGGGGAACGGCCCCGGGCCGCCGGCCCGCCTCCCCTCGCGCCTGCCCTCGCGCCGCTGCACACGGCGCGCGCGGAAGCCCCGGCGGCGGCACGCGCCCCGGCAGGGGCCGCGCGCTAACTGCCACGCGCTAACGGCCGCGGGGGCTGGGCGGGCGGGGGAGAGGCGGGAGGCGCGCGCGGGCACGCGCTCCGGCCCCGGCGCGAGCCTCCCGCCCGAGGCGAGCCCAGGGGTGCCGGCGGGGCCGCGGGCCCGGCTCCCCGCAACGGCGGAGGGACCCCGAGGGGCTCTTCCCGGGCGTGCGCGCTCCCGGCGGGGGGGAGCGGACGCCCCCCCAGCTGCCGCTGCCCCGGCCCCTCGCATCTCGCCTTGCCGTGCCGCCCCTGGTCCGGCTCCAGCGCGCACCGAGTGCCGCAGCGGCTTCCCTTTAAGGACCGTCCCTCTTTTTTTTTTTTTTTTTTTTTTTTTTAGACACCTGAAAAGTAAGTATGGGCGAGAGTCATTTTCTACACTTTTTTTCCGTCTTTGTTAGCTTTTGTTAGCGAAGTTTCCAGCAACCTAAGGGCCAGGTTTCGTTATTTGCACAGCTAATCCCTTCGGAACGGATCAAACTAAATCACTTTGCAGCAAACTGTTGCAAGCGTTTGTCCCGCCGTCGGTGCAGACCGGCCCCCGACGGGGCTCTGCGCGGCGGCTTTGCTGCTTCGTCCCGGCTGTTTGCTTCTGGAAGAGCTGGGGCTTAGCACTTGCGAAACTGCAACTGTGCATCTTTACCTCGTTGCTTAAAATACTTGTTCTCTGCGCCACGTTTCCCCGTCGTGCTACGCTGCCTTACTAAAGCTGCTTTAGAAACCGGGTCTGTCGGTGGCTGCAGTTTTTGCTCGCGCACTGGAAGCGGGGGTTCCGGCCCTGCCGCCGTGCTGGGCCCGCGGCTGCCACAAACCGCCCGGGGGACCGGCGGGAAACGCGGCGTGCGGCGGCAGGGCCGCTTCTGCACGGAAGCAGGCTGGGGTAAGCAGTGATGTGTTGCTCAAAACGAAGCGATGGGTTTGCACGCTGTTGTGCACCACCTCCTGTTAGCGATACGCCCACGCTCCTTCCCCCCCCCAAAAAAAAGAAAAATTCTGTCCTGACTGGGTACAAGACCCGTGTTAAAAAGTCCTCAAAAGAGAAAACACAAAGCTCCTTTGCGGGTTATATTCTTACATTTACTTCCATTCGTATGTTAATGGTCTCGGTTGGGCACATTCAGTGTGTGTGTAAATGTTTTCAAGGCTGAGACATACCTTGCTGCTACGCACACATCCTTTATTTCTCAATTCCCTTGAATTCAGCTATAAATAAATGCATTACAGAAATAGTTAGATAGCGTCATCTTCATTATAACATCATATCTGAGCATATGTGTCAGTGGACAGTAGAAAGTGCCTAAGGAAGGACATTGTATGATCCCTTAATACCTGAATGCAACCGTCTGTGGCTTCAGCACTCTCAAAATCAGAAGCAGTGCCTTACTTTTAATGATTCTCAGTATATTTTTATTCCACAAATTTGTCCAATCGTTGGGGTTTTTTTTCTAAGTCAATGTAGGCTTTTGGCAAGGGCAGAGTACGACAGGAAGAGGTCCTTGCTCAATGCAACCTGACTGCGTTGTGTGAAACGTGAGTTTGGGTTTTTTAAAGTTTCCTGTCTGGCTTAAGATGATATTCTTGCCATTTTGGTAGAGACAATGAACAGCTGCTCTCTGGTTACCTTCTCCCTTCAACTCATGATTTTGTATCTTGCCTCAGTCTTGTATTTTCCAGGTTGCAGAGTTTTAGTCCATTTGATTTTTTCACGTTACTATTAATGTCTTCTTTTAATTATTTTTTTTCCTGAGCACTGCTATATGGTTTTGGAGATGAGGAGACCAGGAGTTACACACAGTGTTGAAGACATAAAAGCAGTCAATATAATGGTTTTCATGTCATTATCCAGTTTTTTCCTTATAATGGCTGTCATTTATTTTTCTTGCTCTGTTAGGGAAGGGAGAAAGCAGATAAACTGAGCATTGTAGTAAGTTGCTCTGTTGAGCACTGAACAAATATTGAACATTGTTTTCATGGCATTAACTATATAGATCCCAGGATCTATTTTCTGACAGTTAACATTTACGTCCGCTAGATAGTTTTATAGGCAAGGATAGGATTTTTTTTCCCCTGTGTTTACAGTATAGTTCTCTACACTAAATTTCACCTGCCTGTGCACTCAGGATTGGGAGGCTGTGTGCAGATTCCCTCAGCCACCTCTGTTCTACTACTCTCAGTAAATTAGTACCAAGAGCATACTTCACCACCTCACTATTTATTTGTGTTCAGATCATTTATCATTAATTAATTAGCTTTTATTTCTGTGGCATGTCTGTGCAAAAACACCCTGAAGAAATGTATACACAATTCACTCAAATGTAATGGGAGTATAGTTGTTCTCTAGTAGCGCCACTGTTGCCTAACAGTGCACTTCCTAGCATATTCCAGGCCCCTGTCCTGAGAGTTTAGCAATCTAATCATGAACAATTGCAGTAAAAAGAAAACGTGGTTTCAGTAGTTTAGCATCTATCATAAATTAGAAGAACATTAACTAAATTTCTCCTTGCAACAGAATAATTTGTAGAATAAAGAAATACCTTTTCTTTTACTATTAAACAAATGCAGAAAAACATAAAATGTTTCATTTAAATTGGAATGAAGACATTAATTTCAGGGTAATGTAATTTTCTTGACATCTTCCAGTTTCACTAGCAAAAGAAGAGAAGTAGCTCAGTGATTTTGGTTAGTTCTTAAGGTACCATAAGGTTCTATGGCCTCGGCATACAAGGAAATGTCTTCAGTTGCTATTGGATATGCTTATAAATGAAAATTGGGCTATAATATTTCAAATTAATGAGTTATTGTTTTTATTGTCTATTCTTTGTTCCAAATCAGAATAACTAGAAAGAACAGAGGGTACAACCATGACTCTCTTCGCTCAAGGCCATAATTTTGGCATCTTCTTTGGCCTGTTTCTCCTTTGACCCACACATCCAGAACATGCTAAATCTTACCACATCCACTTGAATATTTCTAAGTTTTAATCATTCCGTTCTGTTTGCACCGCTCAATTTTTATTTTTCTTTTTTTTTGGTCAATGCCCTGGCTGCTTGTGCCCTGTAATCTTAGTATGCACAGGGATCAGCCCTGCTCAAAATCGCTGTGGTTGTCACTTCAAAGTACAACCAAGTTGTGGTCTTCTGTTCTTAAGACACGTCAAATACAAACATTTGATTATTCCTTCCTAATTTAGTCCTGTGATTCTGATCAGTTTCTCACTGTGGGGACAGCTTTTGCATCTGTTTAATAACTTTGGACATAGTTGCCCAGCTCTTCAGAAAAACATTTTGTGCTTTCCCTTGTACCAGCACAGAAGGGTTAATCAAATTCTAGAGAGTCTTCTTTAAAGTTTCTCTTCAACCCTTCCATGCTGTATTCATCAATGTAATAATAATAGGATCTAAATACTATTGTTTGTAATTGTGCCCAGATGGTAATCCTTGCCCTTTTTCCATGGGGAAAGAGATTAAGAATATGGTGCCTAATTTGGAAACTTTCACAGGGTAATATTTCAGGAAATTGAGACATATCAGTGTTTTCTAGATTCTCCTTTTAGTGTATCTCTGTGACAAAATTGTCTCAGATACGGTTGACAGCTTCTCAGGGACTGAACTTTATCTCGGCCAATATGCATCTGTTCTATTTGAGATTCATTTTTAATAACGGCCTTAGATGTAATCAAGTTCTTTAAACAAAGTGTCCTTTGAAATTGGAAACAAAAGAAATTTAAACCAGCTATGTGGTTTAAATAACTTGGCTTTCTAATCATAAGCTGGGATCATTTGCGTAGAAATTCTTGTGTATGACTGAAGAATGGGTAAATTGATGCCTTGTTCAGGGAACAATATCCTACTACCTGAAGCTGGGGTAGTGCAGAGGGCATATTTAAAAAAAAAAAAAAAAAGGTGGGAACAGAGGACATGTGTTGGAACTCTGAGTTAATAAGTTACTGCATATGCTGCTTTTCTTTCATTCATATCCCTGAGGAAGTTGATGTCTGAATACCATGGGTTTAATTATTTTTTCTTTGAATATTACAGTTTTAGAAGTTAATTTTTCAATTCATATAAAGACAGTTAAGATGATGCAGGCAGTAACTGTGTCAACTTTGTTATCTGTTTTACATCAGATGCTTGAATGAATAAAGAAATGGCATTGTTACAGCCCTAATCAGTTAGCAAAAAAGAAACAACAAACAAAATAAGTATTAGACTTCCAGAAAACCTATACAAGTCTGGTTCACTTGGGGAAATCAAAAGTCTTGACCAAACTTGAACGAAGGTTTGGAGAAACCCCAGCATTACGTATCATCTTTCTGAGTTCGTGTTCTAGCAAACACTGTGGCTGCTCTGTTTGGTCAACTGTAGAAACGTGCTGCAGCGAGGAACTAGAGCAGTTTGGGTGTTTTTGTATTTATCTGTGTCCTTTGAAAGCAGGCTGTGATATCAACGGCTAAGATGTTCGTATGTGCTCAGCACTGAAGGCCTAGAAGAGATCTGCAGTGGTTCACAGGCAACCTGGCGTAATGGAAACAAGTGGCTGAAGGGTACTGAGATGCAGTTACTAAGGGAATTAAAACCAAAAAACAACAGGTAAAAGAGGCTTCTTGCGCAAGTGTATTTACTATGCATGATGTCAGTATACTTGCAGTAAGATGGTGTTAATGTATTTGTCCTGTCTAAGGGTGGGAAAGAGATTCCAGCTGTATTCCACATGAAGCAGAGCACTCACTTTCAAAGGTAAGTTACATTTTGATCTTCATCATGTGGCAGCAAAGACCAAGTTACTACAGATTACATCTTTTAGTTTAATTTGTCAAAAACAGGCACATGGCAAAGAAAACTGGAAAGGAGTAGCAGAGAAAGTGGTTCCTTCTGTGACAAGACATCTTGAGTAGATATAGCACCTTTCTGCTTAAAAGGTGTGTGTGGTAGTGCTACAAGGATGGAGCCACTATGATATGCCATTGTTAGATGAGATTTCCCATTTCTGGCGAAGGAAAACTTCGGTCCAATGATCCAAGCTGTAGCTTGGCAGCAACAAACTTTAAGGAAGAATCAGTGAGTAACAGAAATACCGCATTGGCCTAATTTAACACTTCAGAAACTAGGACACAAATCTTGGTCTGGGCTCTCATTTTTTTTCTGGTGCCCGTATTTTTGTTTTTATGAAGAGAAGCGGCAGTATGCTGGCTTCTGGTGCTGTATGCAGATGCTTCTGCTGCTGTATTGTAAATCTACGCAATCACCCTCCTCGTCTGAACAAACCTGGGACTCTTCTGAAATGGACCAACACATGCATCTCCAGATAAGCATGTAATGATGTGCAATTCTACAGCTGGAATGTATTTTGGTCATACCTTACGTCTCACTTTAAAGGTGAAATTGTCAATAGACAATGATTTTTAATGTTTTACAAGCAGAATCTCTTGATGCTGATGTGATTTCAATATTCAGGCCACGTATGTATTCCTTCAAATAACATTAATAGTCTAACACTTCATATTAGCTTTATAGAAAGTTTTAAAGGAATTGCATAACTTTGTAAAACATCTTTTTTATGCAATATATAATGTATACATTTTAAAAAAAGAGTATTTGAGAAGTCATTCAGAAATAGGCATTTAAATAAAGGAGGAGGTCTTTAGCTGGTTCTTTGCCCAAGCTACCATGAATTTGGATGCTTATTTCTTAATAAAACTAATGGGATATCAAGTTTAAAAAATAGCTGCCGAAATTCTGGCTCTAAGATATTAGAGAACTGGGTAATTATATAAGGTACTGATTTTTTTACATGAGCTTATTTGGGGAATAGCAAGATAGTTTAATTTTTTTATAATAAAAATGCAGGAATTTGTCAAAAGTGAAATTTTTGCCAGGTTTCATTTTTTCAAAGCTAATATTCAAGTACAATTTGTCATTCTATGGTATAAGCAAAACTGAAGAGTAATAATAAAACAGCAAATAGGTGATGCTACATATGTAGCATCTCTCTGTAAGAAGTTTACGTTATGCTGAATCATGTTCTATTACAAAATCTACAACTTCAGTTAAATTGCATTAAACTTAAAAATACATACTAATATTTCAATGGCAATTCGGTCCTTAACTTGCTAATAGATGTTTCTGTCTTGAATTGAAATAGAGGCATTTTATGCACTCTGCTCGTTAATAATACTAAAGATTCAGTCTAACTAGGGAGCTGGTTTGTTTTTTCACAGAAGTCTGACTTACCACATGAGCATCAGATGCATAAATATATTCTGAAAAAGATCAAAAATCAGTCCAAGTCAGGTCATTTATTGGGAGGGAGAGAGGAGAAAAGAGTAAGCTGAATCGCTCAGTCAGCTTCTCTCATTTCCACATCTTTCCAATACCCGTTTTATTGACCCTAAATCATTAAGACAGGTCCTTGTTAATTAACATTCATTTAAATTCTGTTAAATTGCTAAAATTGCATTATATTGGCAGCAGACGTAAAACAACCTAGTAGAGAAATTGTGCTGAGTTATACCTCTTCAGGGTCTGGCCTGTGTTTCAGCACATGCTTGAGTATAACCTCAACTGTTTTGTCTGGCTGTATTATTTCATTCAGTTATGTGTATGAAATCCTTATAGGCCTTAATGTATTCAGAAATGCATCATACTCAATGCTTTCTTACAGTAAATACTGTAAAAGCTTGGACCTAGAAAGAACTAGTACTAACATATTCACTATTTCTTTTGTTCTTAATTAAATAAAACTGAAGCTTTGACTCAAAGTATCAGGCTGCAGATGCCTGAATAATAGTGCTTTGACAGAAAATATGTGGAAATATATGCAATACCTTACCTCTTGAATAAAAACTAAGATTATTGTCTGCAATATTAAGCATTCAAAGGTTATCATAAAGTATTATATACCATTATCTTGATTTCTGACATTGTTGGAGATCAATTTGGGTTTACCATTCAAAGTAATGATGGTCTAATAAGACATCTGGGTAAGCAAATGTCCAGAAGACGACATGTAAATGTAACTCTCCCGCACCCCCTGCCCCAAAAAGGAGGAGAAATGTATCAGAATTCTGTAATTGTGACTTAGTAACTATTTCTTCTGGAAATGCAACATGAGATTAATAAGAAATAGCAAAATTATGCAATTAAGCTAATTAGCTCATTAGTGTGGAAGTATTCTGTCATTCTAAGCACAGAAGGAATTCATCTGAATAAAAAAGCAGACAGCAATAAATTGTGGTAGGAGACAGAAATCGTCTCATTTTAAAATGATAAATTTACATGTTTCATGTCTGTCCTCTAAACCTAAGCACAGCACCAGTATTTCTTAGGCTAATTTTATTTCTATTAATTGTTAAGATCAAGTTTTTCATCATCCTTCTGTAACCTCAGCCTTCTATATTGCCGAGGAAGTCATGTAGCAAAAGTGTTCCAGTTTCAAACAACTTGCCTCAGAAATCTTTTCTATTTAAATCTATTTTTGTAGCTCCAAGTTACTTTTCTTCCCCTTACAATGCAATAAGCCCGTTTAGCATTCCTAATCAATACTGCATGCAGCTGCAGTAATTGATGAGCCTGCTCTTTTAGCATCTTAGCTGAAGCCCCCCTTCTCTCTCACTGCTGGCAGGTTATTGAAAGCAGCACCCACTGCATGCTTGTAGCTTAAGAAAACTCAGAACCGTATCAGAAACTGCACACCAACTAAAGGCGTGAAATGGTTTTGCAACTCTGATGGGTTTGCTACTTTTCCTTCCTCTGTATGGCACAATGATGTATCCTGATTCTTTACAGGCATTGAGGCATTGTATTTAGCTGTCAATGGCAAACAGGTAAAGCAGACAGCAGTTTTACAAGATCAAGTAACAGGTAAGTGGCTTGATCATTTAACTCAGCTATTTTTGTGCTCAAAACTAGTGCTTATTACCTGTAGGCATGATGTTGCACCAAGAGGAAGAACAGTTGCATGTGAAAATGTATTTAAATGTTTCCAAGATGTTCCTTTTTGTTATGACTAAGAATAAATAGGTTCTTTTACAAAATATTGCTCATCTCTGTGGGGCTTACCCAAGCAGCAAAGACCAGTCCATCACAAAAAACCTCTCTTCCCCTATTGTTAACGTGTCTGAATTGGCTATGTAACCAAAAATGAGGGTATGCTATGGAAATCTTACAAATTCTGAATCTAGTTAATATACAAGTGTTTAAACTTCACTTGATTAAATTTTATGTGCTTATCTGTAGCTCAAATGTGTCCAGCATTCTGGGGTACAAAGTAATCCTGTAGGAACAATCGGCCCTGTGCACTTTTTGATTCTTTCTTGTAACAGAAGAATAATAATTGACCTGCAATAACGAAAGCAATACATTTAGAAGGGTTCTTTTATTGCTTTGGAATTTTTCCTGCTTGAATTAACAGTCTGAAAGGATCTTGGAAGAGTGAACTGGACACAGCAATAGGTTTTACTGGAGCTAATTAATCAAACCCAGAAGTTTACATTATGATACCTTTGCACTTATGCTCAATTAGTAATAACTAGGTAGTAACAACTGATGCATAATATAACAAACTCAAACACTGTATCAGTGCAGAGCTACGTTTAAGTTTATATCATGAACTGATTTCTTATTTATCATGTACTTGCAATATCATGTATACCATTCCATAATGATTCCTGTTGTGTAAGACTTTATCGAAGCATGGAATAAAATCTTTAGGGTTTTTAGAGACCTGAAAATCTGTCTAGTTCAACCTTGGTGGAATTTTAATTACATTTGGAAAAAATGTTACATCAGTTGGAAGTTACATGAAACACACGCATCTCATTTTATTACAGCTGTTAGCGTAACACGGACCATGAACTGAGTTACAGAGGTTTTTACTTATTTAGCATTCAGGTTTTTTTCAAGATTAATAGATATTGCATAATGGATTTCACTGCTTCAGTATTCACAAGTGCTGATCTACAACAAACTACAGTGCTATGTTTACTTGATTACTCTTATTGCTATACTCAAATGTCTTCTTTACTAGAATTAGAATGTTTATTAGATGTGAATATTATGCTAATATATTGCAAGGGAAAAAAGCATAGCAAACAAGCAGTACAATTAGTAAATTAAGTGAACATGTACCTGTATTACCCTTTATTATTGTTTGCTTACTTGCTGATTTGTAAAATTTGCTGAGTTAGAATCTGTTTCTCTGTGACTGCTACTAATTATAAAGACTCTAATATTCATAATAGTTACTGCTTAGTACAAATGTGTGCTTGATAATGGTTTGAAAGTTTGTGATGCCTGGCCACATCAGTTTTTAGTACTTAATTATTGTAAGGCTTATTGCAATGTAGTAGTTTCCTAAATGTAAGTCTCCTAGATGCATGCAACCTTTGGGATTTAAAACACTACACACTGCTTTCATTATCTGATATATAGGAATTACAAAAAAAAAATCTATGTACCAGGGGGTTAGCCAAATACCAAAGAAGCTGAGTGACGTACTTTAACTGTACTTGCTTACATCACATATTCAAATTGCTGCTGTTAATTCTGAGGCACTTCTATATTAAGGTAAAACATCAGATGCCAGGTAGTTTTGGTAAAGGTTGGATTTAAACAATATTTTATATTCTTCAGTTTTGCCCTTGATTACTTACTGTGAAGTTACTTACACAGCCCTGTTTGTTTAAAATATTAGATACTTGGCATTTTTGCTTTTTTTAATGCTTAAATGAGGACTCTATCTGTTATACACAAACTTAATTTTGCTTTCATTTATTAACATGTCCCCTTGTCACGATTTGATGCATTTTTCATGCAAGTTCTGAGAGGGGTTGAAGGAAGAAGGAAAACGGCATTCCACTTTTAAGGAAACATTTAGTTAAACTTTCAATGCCTTCTGATACTTAGGGAAAAAAAGATACTCGTTTTCCAGACTCAATTTATATACTGTGTAGTTTAGGAATTGTTAAAATGTACACAGAGCAGTTACCTATCCTATCTAGTTACATCCCCAGCCAGGTCTCCTACACAAATAGGTCTGTACCAAATCTAACGGTGCAAGTAACATATTTCTGAATAGAAAAACGTTGAATTGCTGTAAAATATATTAGTCTGGCATGTAAATTAAAATGACTAAGGAACATTCAGGTTTTGAGTTGAGAGGCCTGATTCTGTACACTGCCCAGCAAAATAAAAGAACCTTAGATAGGCAGGAATGCTGCCTTAGTATGTATTTTTTATACTGAGGCTTTAGGCAATTATGATCTATAAACAGGATCATGCTTCTGAGAGGTCTAGCTAAAAGCCTTTGTTTTTATAGCAGATACAGAAATATATTGGCTTGGGACATAAATTAAATGAGTATATAATGGTTTATTATGCTATACGTAAGGTAACAAGATTCCAGTTGCCAGAGCAAGTACATTTGTTTTCTGTTTGTGTTAATCTGAAACACATATAAACTATTTTTATAAATGAACATGACCTTTTATAAGATGTTTGTGAAGTCAGGCCATGCTTTCCCAGCTACTCAGAAAGTCAGTCTTAAATGGCAAAATGTCTTACAGAAATTTAACTTACATGAACCTTAACCAATAGAATCAGGTACTTTCCATGTAATTCCGTGTTAATTACTTAATCACTGAACATAGTTCACAAGTGCAAATGTAACTTTTTTAGATGTAGAATATAAACAATGTGTTCCAAGAGTCAAAAGCCATTTCTTCTGATAAGAAATCTGTCATCTCCCCCGCCTTTCCCCCCTACCCCTTTCCCCCCTCTTTTTTTCCATATAGATAGGCTATGGGGCTCTCTAAGGGCTAGCTTTCTTTAAAAGCTTCCTGGATGATTAATAGTACACTTACACTTTGTTTGCTTATAGGCAAGGATTCAGTGTTCTTTTTATCAGCTGATCTGTGTTTGAGTTCACACTGAGAGCTTATCTGTCAGATAATCTCATTGATAGCAGCAGGAGCATGCACGAGTGTCAACCAGCTGCATAATGGCAGTGTGACAATAAGCGCAATACTCTCTTACTCAGTTGCTCTGAAACATCTACTGATTCAAAATGGTCCTTCATTTCATGTAGTACCCGTGGTGTGTGGAAAGCTGACTCCCAGTTTTGAAACTTTTTCCATTTTTTTTACAGCTAAGAGAGTTTTAGCTACTGCTGGTATTTTTATTCTACTCTGTTTAGGTTCTGCACTGGGGTTTTGAGAGGTGCGTTGATCTTGGCAATTGTTTTTTAATCTCAGATAACCATTCCCTTTGCTCTGATAGCCTGTGTTCCTGGGAAGCTTTGCTTTTTGTCCACTGAGGTCATTAACACCGGCTTCAGGAGTATTTGTTAATTAGGTTTGTGGGTTCTTCAGGACCAAGTAGCATTAAAATAGCTTATTATCCTGTTAACGCAACTGAAGAATTACTTGTGAACACCCTGTTTCAGTCAGGATGGGAAAGAGCTGTACTCTAGACAAAGATGAAACCCCATACTTGGGACATTCTAATTCCTGAGCAAGGCCTTAGCAGTGGGTCAGCTCCATGACCAGTGCGGCAATTGAAGAAGCTTGTCAGACCTACAGCTTCATGCTACTGGTCTTCCAGAGAGCTCTAACACAGCGTATTGCCATATTATCACATTCTTAAGGAAATGATCTCCCTGTGGTCTAGACCTTCACCTCCTCTCCGTGCTTCCTAAGTATGTTCCAAGGCTACTTTTCTGAGAACTCCTGGGTTACTTGTGCTCCATAAAAGACTGGGCTTCTCAGCCTCGCTTCAGTTCCACATTTGGAACTACCTTGTGTGCTTCTCAAACTGCATCCACAAGATTTTTCACCATCTGGTGACCTTTATCAGATTACTGCCCAAAGATTTTTGCCAGAAGTTTGACACTCCAATTATTGAGGGTCATATGTCATGTAGAACAATCCTGCAAGCCTCACTTGACGCAGCAGGGACGGCAGTCTGTGCTTTCACCTCCTTATTTCTTAGGCAATTTTCTTGGCTTCTGTGTTTCCAGGGAGAATAAAACAATTATAAAGAAAAAGGTTCTTTAACATCCATTCTAAAGGAGCGATATGGACCACAAAGGGGTGTAAACTGGAACACTGTACCGTAAGCAAGCAGAAGTAGTAGGAAATAGCTTACTTTTCTACTGGTTGTTTAGTGAAGTTTTGACCTTTTTTTGAATTATGGACTTTTTGTCGTTGAGTCTGAGCAATATTATTCTTGGAATGTTCTTCTGATTACCCATTCTTCCAGGTCTTTGTAACAGATGCTTGCTTGCTTAGCTAGAAGTTGTCCTTGGGTGACTTGAGATCAGAAGGACGCATGCTGTCCTCCCCAGAAGTATAGTGTATCAGCTAGCAATCTGCCGGGTTCTTGAATGAGCCGGAAAACAGATTAGGTCTCTTCAGGCATTCATATCACAAGCAGGAAGTCCATGACAAAGTTCTGGAGACTTCTACAAGAATGTGGTTAACCAAGAACTATTCTTCCCATGGACACCAATAGGAAATGCCATGCTTTTTACTCAAGTGTCTTCCAGTCCCTTTTGTAATCACTTGTTAGAGACAGATGCATTGTCAACCACGCATATGTTTTTTAATCTTCAGAGTTATTTTGAAAGATAAAATAGGACAGCGATGATCATTCTGATTGCTAAGGATGAACATAAGGCAGATCGGACATGATTTCAACTTTTCTGTTCAACTTCTCCGTTCAACTTCATTATTGAAATCCTTTTTCTTTCTTTTAAATGCCTGTAAATGCTTTTGGGGTTTTTTTTTTTCCCTTCAGAGAAATACCCTAATTAATAGAAGAACAAATAAAAGGCAAATTGAATTGGCAAAGTAGACTCAATTTGCCATGTGATACACAGAAAAGCTAATTTTCCTTTCCCTGGCCTCATCGTCTGGAATTCTGCTCTATTTCCTGGATGGCGCTGGGCTCCTCTATCAGCTCAATCTATCTGACAGCTGTTTCAGCACTGTGCTTCCAGGCTGGTGGCTTCTTGTTTTTTGTTGATACTATAGTATCTTGAAGGGTTTGTTAATATTTTTTCCTCCTTTATGTATTAGTTTTCAAGTAGGATATGAATGTTATAGTTGTTTCCTCTGTTTCTGAACAATTTTTGAGTGGCCAGAAGTGGTACTTGAGCTTTGAAGTGTTTGTGAATGTTCATCACAGGTCCGTCATAACTTACACTAATCGTGGAAAGAGGCATGCATTGAGAAAGAAAAAGATGGAAGAAGAACAACACATGCAAAGCTAGAGATATGTATATTAAAACTGTTACCAACTGTTTAAAGAAAAGACCTTAAAATGGTGATCATGTGTATGTGTGTAAGTGCAACTTAAGAAATGGCATTTCCTGAGCTGAGAAACGTTCTATGAAATTCACATTCACTTCACTTTGTAATGAGTTCATCCGTGGCTAGAAACCAGAGAAAGTTGGTCAATTTGATACCAAAGCTCAAAAGTCTATTAAAGGAGAGGTAAACCACTCCTAAGCAATGAAGTATTGCTGTCATTGCACTTGTATGCTACAGTTGCACAACACCGTATGATTAAAACCTTTTGCAAAAATACGAATGTGCATAATACATTTGTCATTCTGTCAAGTCCTGTAGTGTTTTTTAAATTTCTTTTCTTCTTTGTGGCTAATCAGATTTGAGCCAAAACCCAGAAGACCATTCACAAATATGTTGCTGCAGGCAACGTTAATCTAGATTAATTCTTTAAATTCACAAAGCAAACGCTATGATATGAAAATTCGAGTTATACATACATACCAAACAGTTTTCAATAAAAGCAGAAATAAACTGTATATACATTCTTGATTTGATTTAAATGTGGCAGTACTGACTTCCATGGTCAACATGTCATCTAAGTAAAACTGTGGCTATACTGAAGTCAGTGAAAAAAATTATAATGATATAAAGATTGTAACTCAGTGAATTTTAAAACTGAGGTTGAATATATTCTGAAGAAAAGATTGATGAGTTTAATTTGCATTAGAAATATATATTGATACCACTTCAGTAGAAAGCTACATTATGAAAGGGCAAGCCATATATCTGGGTGAAAACTGGTAATTATTGATAAGGAAGCAGTATCAGAGCATACTTCAAATTACATTGTGTAAGTGGGTTTTGGATAAGATCCTAAACAAATTAACTTAATGTTTAGCTTTAGTGGTGAGAAGACTATTTTTGTCTGAAACTAATTAAATAATGTGTTTTCAGTATTGTGTAAAGGCAATAGTGAGAATACAGAATCTGATAAAAGGAGCATTCTGTTTGAGAGTAACTTATTTGTAACTTTCACCTATGTGATTTTGCACAATATTAAGAAGAAATACAAATCCATTCATATTCGCTGCTCACTGTGAAACAAGGAGGTACCCAGGGCTTTCTGCTAATTGTATTGTCTTAACGCATTTCAGAGTTGCATTACAAAAAATTGATAGCCTCCATCACTGGACACTTTTCAAAATCCTAAGGTACATATTCAATTTCCAACCTGGAAAATAATCTTTTTGGGTTTATTAATTATTTTAACACTGTTGAAAGGGTCTACACAAATGCAAAGATAGTCTTCTGATTTCATGCTCTGTGGTTTGGGGTTTTTTATTTCCCTCTTCAAGTATGAAATCTTCCATTTGGTAATACCTTTTGTCTGAAGAATAATTTCTATTCATTTAATGATGTGATAAACACAGCTTAAAACTTTTTTGGTGCCACAAAATCTGTTGTGAACGAGGCATCTGTAGTCACAAATTTATTTGATATATACTTCTTGAAATCCAAAACAGATGTGCAGATGTGTTGAGTATATAGTGTTATGCTAATAACTACTGCAGAGAATTTTAGATACTCACTAGCTAGTTTCAAGACAGGGTTGTATCGATGTGGTCTGGAATTAATTTGGAGCCCTTCAGGCCCATCACTGAATCCTTCCATGGACCAGGCTTAAAAGCCAAGAGTTGTGCCAAATACTCTGCATTTAGAATTATCCTTACATCAATGGAATTTGTTCATAATTTAAGCACGTATGATGCACTGTCTGAGCTCAGTGATCTGTCAGAACGATTGCAGACAATGGACGTTACGCTGCCAGAAGCTCTCTCATTTGTCTGGACAGGCTTAGATTTCTGCTTGCATTGTTGTTAGTTTAAGAATATGTGCAATAAAGATGGCAGTGCCAAATAAAATTTGTACTATGGAAACAGGGATATGCATGACAGCAAGGCTGTTAAAATCCATGTAGCAAAACAAGGAACTTGGCAAACAGTAAAAAATCCTGGCTGATGATAGCAAGAGTTTTAAGACTAAAGCTTACTCAAACATCTGTATTTTTCTGCATATTAATTCTATATTGTAGTCGTTCCTAATCAAAAACTGAATCCATGCTAAGAATGGGCTGAGTCACTTTTTGAAAAGTGTGGTCCACAAATACCAGAATTGTTGCTTAAATAGTAACTGACTATTACAGTAAGTTTAACTCTCCCATAGAACCTGAAAATGCCTGTAAGAAGTGTCGCAGGAATCCTTAATGTCTTGCCAGGAATAGTAAGTCATTCCTAGGGTCTTTTCTCTCTCTCTCTCTTTTTTTTTTTTTTTCTTTTATTTTTTTTAAGGTAGTTTAATAGCCTCTGGCAAACTTATTTCTGTATGTGAATGTATTTCCATTTTCAAGCAGAAACTTTTGGCAGTAATAGATGTGCCATAAACATTGTGAATGTTTTATTGTGTGATCTACATATAAGTACTTATTGTAAAATATTTATGAAATATAAATGCATAAATAAGAAGGTAATACTTTGTCTAGCCATTAATTTAATATGACAATAATGTCCATCATAAGGAAATGGAATCCATTAGTGGTCACGTGAATTACAAAGGCTTTATTTCTGTATCACTCTGTTATTTCCAATCTGAAAGAACTATATTTAATCTTTTCATAGGTAGAAATTTTGAAAAATTTCATCACTAATATAACTGATACAGTGTTTGTTCATGAACTTGTGCATCAGTCATAGATGTCTGTCTCAAAATGTTATATATCCCCTCTTGAATGTTTGATGACACTTTGGTTTTGATTCAGGTATGCTCAGTCAAAAATAATTCCAACAATATGAATCAACAGTAGCAAATAATATATATTTGAAAGTTTTTATGCAGCTCTGTGCACACTGAAATTATCTTTTGTCCTCAGCAACTTAAAACAATAACTGCCATTCTTTTTCATTGAAATAAAAAGCTTAACAAAATTTCATAACACTCCAATAATGTATTTCATAATAATCCCATAAATTATGATAACAGTTCTTCAGTTAACTTTTGGTGACTCAGACAATACTATGTAAACTGTTTAAATCACAACTTCTAGGCTAGCAAGCAATTTACAGCTCAAAATATATTCTTATTATACAGAAATCCATCCTCACTCAGAAAGAAGAAATAGATGTCATGCCCAAGAAATACCTAGCAATGATATGCATGTGAATTTCTCTCTAAATACATTTTAGTTTTATTCAAACAAGAATTTACAAATAAAAACTATTTCTGTGACCAGGATATGCTACAACAGCTCTTGTTTGTCCCAGGACCGGACATAAAGAGCTAGACTCTTTTCTGGAGTTCTCTTTCTACAAGGATTATTTCAGCCGCTTTCAGCACTGCCTGGTCTTTCCCAGCCAGCTTTGATGATCAGACACAGTTAGTTGCCCTGAAGGCCTGTCCTGAAAAGGATAAATTATGTCAGTTCACAAAAGCTATGGATTTTAAAAAATTAGGAATAGATTTGAAAAATTTGTGTAGTTAACATTTTTCATGACAAAATATTCCAGTATTTTATATTAGTCAGTAGTTTAAAAAAATGTTAATTTGTGGCAACACAAATACAAGACTGTCATAGAGAAAGAAATGTCTGCACCTCTACTGAAATTTGCAAAAGAGTAAGAAAGGAATTTGGTGTCGTTTATAGAGACAAGTTACATTTTCCCTATTTACAGTACTAAATACAAAACTATTTTTTTTTCTTTGTGAGCATTTTTGAGTTAATCTTCAAATTATTATAAAGACATGGACCTACTTTTAGAGCAGCTGTCAAATTTTTGCCCTCAGCCTTGACCTGATGAAAACATCATCAAATACGACCAATGTCGTACAAGAATGTTTACAATTAAGTAGTCTTTTTACCTTATAAAATATCTGTTTATGAAGTAAATTTATTACCTGCATTAAATCAAATACAGACTGTTCACACTGTCGAGAGAGTAAGATGGTTCTCAAAAAACTTAAGTCAAAACGTTCAGTACTGGAAGTATTATGACAATATACAATTTAATCTTAAGATTGATGAAACCAACCTTTGTACATGAAGCTGAAATGTTTGTATGTTTGTCAATGTGGGATAAGGGTGTTGGGGCCATTATTTAAACCCAGTTTTATTTTAGAGATTAAGATCCAGGTTTGTGGCATTAAAATCAAAAGACAGAAATTAATGACTTGAGAAGTGTAAGAGACTCTTAATGTGATTATCAACATGGTGACTTCAGACTAAATTAGATGTAAATGTAGTCCAACCACATACAGCATATCAAAATGAAGTTCATTCTCTTGATGATCGTTTTTAAGACAGTCTTGTACTCTGTTCAAGAAGAAGGTACCTACCCCCTCTCATGTTGGCCTAGATGACTGATCATCAAATTGACATTCACCACAATACAAAAAAGGGAGCAAACTGTACAAATTAAGTTCTTCCTGCGTCAGGATTTTGCTGTGCTTGTTTTCTCACATGTGATTTAAATAGGGATAGCATTGCTATAAAACCTTTGAGAGTTACTTGCCTAATGCAGCTCGCTCTGCGTTGCCACATGTTCTTGCCTATGCCACCTATTCGAGGAGCAGCCTGACTTTTCCTTGGCGGCTGAGCTTTACTTCATCCTTCCTCTTAATGCAGATTGACGGTGAGTGGTATTCCAAAAGGGGGCTTGGCGGAATGTGGCCTTTTCAGCAGACGAGGAGGCATAATGGCTTTGCCTTTTAGTTCCTGTATATTAATCTCCGCAGAGCAATGCCTGTCACCTCTCAGATGTCAGATGCTGCTTGTAACTATGCTGGAAACATGACACAGAACAAAATGGTATACATTTCTCTTGAGACTGTATATGTGTGGTTTAGGTTAGCTATTTTTTCACTGCTGCACTTTGTTTAAACATTGTATCAGCACTATTGCGAGGTGGCTTGAAAAGTTGTTTTGTCCATGAATTTGTCCAGTTGCTCTCTAAATACGAGAGGCCACAGTGTGTTCAGGTGCAAAGGTTTTCACAGCACAGGTATGACACGTCCCAGGAATTACCGCCTTGTCTTTGCTTGAACCTGCTGCTTTTAATGACACCAGCGCTGGAGGGAAGAGAGAAGCATCGTACCTATTCAGCATCTCTGTGCCAGTTGTGATTTGACGAGTGTACATCACCTTTCCTCCCTTATCTGTTACCTAGCCTGAAGACTTCTAGTCTTTACTGTGATTCTTTATATGAAACTATTCCATAATTTGAATTATTCTTTCTGCCTTTCCCAGTGTCTTCAGTACTGCCGCATTGTTTTAAGGTGGGAAATGAGAGTCATAGCGGGTATTCAAATCTGAACGGTGTCAGGGGCAGTATGGTTTTACACAGTGACACAGTAATGCTTTACATTTTGTTCTCCCTCCTATAATTTCTAACATTTAATTGGGTCCTTCCTGAGCTTTGGACATCTTTTTGTAAAGCTACCGATTGTGTCTTCATTTCTCTGAAGTGATCCTGATTATCAGGTTGCCAATTGTGCTTCTAAAACTGAGAAAACACTATTTTTCCCAACAGAGATGTTTTAGAAATAATTATTTAAATATGAGGATAGTTTTAGTTGTACTTTTCAGTCCTGTAGTCTCTTAGACAGTGATTTCTTGTACTATGTTGATTGCCGCTTGTCATTCACTTTGTTTCTCCACAATTAAATTTGTATTTCTCCAATCCTTTTCCTATGAATTCAAAGCTTCTGTAGAACTATTCAAGCACATCTTAATACTGGTGTTAGGACTGTTACCAAAGAAAACATTTGATGCATTTTCCTATAGATTTTAGTATTATAAAATGAATACTTATGCCACGGATAATTGGGATAGTTTTGTAGATATTTATTAATGGGTCAGATACAGCGGTAGCAAAATGAACATGCAGTTGGCCCCCGCATTGCCTCATCAATGTGTCTTAGGGCCTGGAGAAAACATCAGTTTAACCAGCTTCATCACTCACTATTGTTTTTTCTGCTGTGTCTATCAGCTGCGTCTGTGTTACCGTAGCCTTTTGTCATGTGGATTTTTATCTCCCATGAAGCTGTCTAAAACTGTCAGATCATTTCGTGCAGGCCACTGTACCACCATTAAATACAGCAAGGGTGACGTTTTCTGAAGTGCAGAGGTCAACATAATGCTTACGTATCACTTAAATTTTACTGAAACTCTCGTTTAAGGCCTTCATTCAAATTTTCTAACAACTTTGAATAACTGACAAACCACTAATTTCAGTAACTGCCGTATTTGGGTGAAATATATAAAAAATGCATCCTTTCTGCTTTGATGCCTTTATTATCCGAAGAGGAGATCTTTAATTTTGCCTTGCTCATTCCTTTATCTCATTTTGTATTTAAATATTGTACTCTTGGTTCAAATACATCAGTGGGAAATAGGTTGGGTGCTTTTTCACACCAGTGCACTGAGATGTAATCAGAAAGAGATTACAAACCCACTGGCTGTAGCCCTGCCTATGGAGGGCTCATACTGAAGCCTAAAGGGCAAGCAGGAGCATTCAGAAGGAAGTGAATGACTTCCTTCCGCCGTAAGCACTTCCCCTTTCTAGAGATTATTTCTGCGTCTGACATCCTCTTGTGCTGCTGCCTTGGGAATATGGTAACAGTTGTGCCGCCTGAAGCAGCGGAGCACAGCTGGAGTGCCATTCCATGCCACCCTTCCTGCGGTCACGTGACCCGAAGCCATTTGCTTTGGAATAAATTTTTAATAGCTGGACATCTGGTTAGTTTGGTTTTTAATATATTTTTCTATCAGTTTAATAAAGGAAAAAAATATTACTCGGGAAAAGAGTTATTTAATAAACCTCTACAATAGTTCATATAGCTTCCAGAAGTTCTTAATTTATACAGCTTTTACCACTTTTCTGTGGGAAGTTTTACAAATCCTGTCTTTTTATCACTAAAAGCGTGGTTCCCAGCGTTATTGTTGTACACATACGGAACAACAGAGAGTCTTGGCATAGGCTAGCGTTCTATCAAAACTGAGGCGCTTTTGCCAAAAGAGAGGAAGTATCTGTCTATTGTTCTGTTGCTGTAGGTGGAGTAAACGGACCTTTGGGGAGTCCCTTATTGCTGTGGGAAGTTATTACAGAATGGCATTCTAGCAGAGACTATGGGAATATTTACAGAAAGTTCAGCGAGAGACTTCAAAGCTGTTCAGCTCACTTAATAAAATGTTTATATGTCCTGTTTCGGGGCACACCAAACAATGTTGAAGAAAGGAAGTTATTTCAGATCAAATGAATTTTTGTTAATCAGAAAGCTTAAAAATAACAAAACAAGTTAAATAATTTACATCAGTCTGTTTAGATTTTTTGTTTCCTAGACAACACTGTGGCCCTGTCCAGGGGAAAAGAGAAAATGCTCCAGTGGTAAAAGAAACGTGTCATTGGTCCTGCAGTAACACAAGCTGCTAGAACACTAGTTCGACTTTAAGGACTGTGACCTCAGCAGCTGGATACTTGTTTTTTTTTTAAAAAGAAAACATATGAATACAGTATTGATTCTCTTTTGTCTTCATGGTTGAGTCACACAATCCTATAGAGGAGTTATCATAGTAATATTTAACTCATTTTTCATTTACAACTATATAAAAATATTTCATATGGTCCAAAATAAGAGCTCCAGTAAGCAACTAATCTTTGTTAAGCACTTGTAGTTTTTTATCTTTGAGAGCAAAAAGACCCATTTAGAAATTTAATCACATCTTAGCTCTAATTAAGAAAGACATAGTAATATTGTTCTAATATTATTCATAATAGTGCTTCTCATGTAGCTTTATATAATTTCAGAGACTTCCTGTACCCTTTTTTTTTCCGAAACAGAAATGTAAGAGGATTTCCAGTCTGCTACATCTGATTAAGAGTGGCTGTTGTTTTACTCCTACCCAACTGCCTTTATTTGGTTTGGTAGGGTGTTGTGGGTTTTTTTTTTGGTTGTGTTTGGTTTTGGGTTTTTTTTGGTTTTCTTTTTTACCCTAATCTGCTTAGGCTCATAAGTTTTGTTAGCCTGGACACCGCATGAAAACTTCACTGCAGTTTTGGGAAGCACACTTCATAAACCACATGCTTGTGATAAAAGGAGAATGACTGAAATACAGCTTTGAAACCTTGTAGTGGTTTTAGAATAGGTAGGATTGGACTCTGTAGCCTGCTAACCAAGATGGGTGCGACATATGCACGCTGGACAGAGATACCCTTCTGTCGACAGTGATGGATTTTAGCTCCGAGTGGAAAAAATAAGTGAGGGGGCAAATGGTACAAACCTAATATTGGTGGTTCTGTAGTACCCTTCTGAGGTTGGTGTGCATCTGTGCACAGATTTGGTGAACAAATTCTCATAGCTGTTTCAGAGGTAGCTTTTGTGAAGCTGGCAGCGGTGGGGGTTTGATTTTTTTAAAGTCAGTTTTTAAAGAGTAACTGGTGATTGATTTTATCCATATGTACTCCCCTCTGTACCTAAGGGTTTCATAAAACCTAGAGCATATTCCTAACAACGACCATACCACGGTGTTTTTTCCCATGCCCTCTTCATATCCTGTGACTATGAAGAACAAAGGCAGAGTTTTCTCACTATAAAGAGAAGGCAATTAATAGCACATGGATCCTATTTTACGGATCCTATTTTACATCGGCGCCTTTATCTTCAGCAGTCTTTAAAAACCAGCAAAAAGGCTAACATCGAGTTTCAGTAAGAAAAAGAAATTATTTCCAAATTCCACAATACATGTTTTCCTCAAGTAACAGACTTTTTGTATTGCATGCAGGAATCTTTAAGAGCCGTTCTGCACCGTTTTGAGTAGGAGAAACACTGAACAGCAAGAAAACCGCGGTCAGAGCCGGCTTAAGGAAGCCGTTCGGGGGCTGCAGCAAGGAGCAGCTGCCAGGCGTTTGTCAGCTGAGGGCTGCGGACGCCAGGAAACGTGCCGCGACCCGAGCGGCGCCTCAGGGCAGCAGGGAAGGGCCGGCCCCCGTCTCTACTCAGCGGGGCGGCAGGGGAGAGCCGCTCCCCGCCTCAGGGCAGCAGGGGAGAGCCCGGCGCTCTTCCCCCCCCCTCACGGCTCCCTTCAGGGCGGCAGAGGGAGAGCCGCCCCCCCCCAGCCTCACGGCCCCCCTTAGAGCAATAGGGAAGAGGCCCCCCCACCGCCTCACAGCCCCCCTCAGGCCAGCGAGCCGCCCACGCCCCGCGATCCCTTCCAGACCGCGCACGCGCTAGCGGGGCCGCCCCGCGCTACATCGCTCGCCCGAGGGGCGGGGCCAGCCGCCGTGCGCTCGGTCGATGACTCGAGGTGCGACTAGCGCTGCCTAGGCGCTTTCAGACCAGAGCGGTCGCTGCCGGAGCGGTCCCCCCTCGCTGCCCCGGAGCCCGCGCCGCTGTTGGGGGAAGGAGGATGGTGAGGGGCGGCCACGGCGGGCCAGCTGGGGCAGCGCGCTCCGTGCCCCGTGCCTGGGTTGCCGAGCGGGCCTGGGGGGAAGGGGGAGGCGAGAAGGAGGGAACGGGGCCGTGAGTAAGCGGTTCCCGGGCTGTGCGGGGTCTGGCTCGCCGCGGGCCGGGCCGGGCCTGGGCCTAGCTGCCGGGGCCGCCCGGAGCCGGGGGCGGCCGCGCTAGGGCAGGCGGGGCCCGGGGGGGTGGGGGGGCGAGCAGTGGCGGCAGAGCGCGACCCCTTCGGCCCGGCTGGGCCTGGCGTGACGCTGCAGAGAAGCCGGCCGTGGCTGCTGGGCGGCCGGCGGGGCGGGCCCCGGGCCGGGCGACGCCGGGGTTCGCAGCGGCCCTCCCCGGCGCGGGCACCGGCTCCTCGCCCTCCGGCTTCCCCGCGCCGGGGCTGCGGGTCGCTGCTCTGCCCCCTATGCCTGTGCTCTTGCCCCGGCGTGGAAAGAAACGCGACGGGGGGTGGCCCCCGTGGCAGGCCGGGGAGCTACAGCTGCACCTGCAAGGCCCTGAAAAGAAAACGACCCCAGCTGCACTCGGGAATGCTCTCCCTGCCTGCGTATTAGTTACACTAATGGATATTTTTTTTTTATTCCTTCTAGTTTCGTAACCAGTATGACAACGATGTCACAGTTTGGAGCCCGCAGGTAAAATCTTTATAAGCATGCTGACTGGCTCTTTGCGTGCTTTTTGGTTTTCCGTCACTCTCACAGCAGTGGTATCACGGTAATGCAGACTGTGTTCAGGTGCCTAAAGCTTACTGTCGTCTGTGCCCTTCTTGTTTTGTGGGCTGTAGGTGTCTAGAAGGCCGTTAACGCCTCTGAGCTGCTGCTGTGTGGGCCCTGTTACCTCAAAGTACTTAGGGTAGTTGCTTTCCAAATGTACTTATGAGGTACAAAATAGATGCTGTCATCACTGAGGGTTGGACTTGGTCTTTAAAGGTCCCTTCCAAAGCCAACCGTTCTGTGACCAATTTACAGACCTATATTAAAAAGTTGGTATTAAAAAGCATGAAACCAAGCTTCTATTTTGCCAGTGTTAGACTACTGCTAGTTCATTCTCTCTTTTATTCCCTAGCTAATATTGGAAAGGCACCATTCGGTTTGCAATTGGGAAGAACTTCTTTGGTTGGGGTATTTCTGTATTAAGAGCTTTACTGCTTGCAAATTGTTCAAAACAAAATAAAATTACTAAAAGTTAGTATTTAGTGCTTAAGTGAGTATATGCTGGCTTTTTCAAGTGTGGTGTAACAGCGCCTGCTTCTCTTTTTTTGTGTGCACACAACTCTCTGCCGTGTAAGCCTGTACTGGAATGACTATTCCCATATGCTAATCTGAAGCATGGCATCTGAGATGCTGATTTTTATAGTATAAATGTGCAGAAGTTAATTTTCTAGATTGAAATGGTCACAAACATCCCTGTCAAATAAATTCCATATATAAAGCTTATAATTATAACATTGAGAGCTAGAACATTAAGTGGTTAAACGCCATACCTCTTGTAGTGCAGTTTGCGTCGTGATTCAGTGAAATCTGTGCAGCGGTGTGTCCCTAGTTTCCTGTGTCGTAGAATGTTACAGAGGCTTCATGCTATCTGTACTTCAGATTATATTGAGATTTGCACTTGAGTTTTAAATATTATTACCTCTAAATCAGTTTCACACTGTGTATTGTTATTAGAAAGATACATTGTGCCTTCTAAAACTTACATAGGTTATATTGACTTCAAAACAGATACTCCAGAATTTTAAATGCAAGTGTCAATTCATGTTGCCTCTTCTCTCCATATGGACATTGTAAGATAGGATATATATGGAAAATCAAGAGTCTTGAAAATTGACTCATTTCTAGATTTAGCAAAACTAAAGATTTATTCTAAATGCAAATAGCAAATCGTATTAGTCTAAAGTTAATGTGTCGTTAGTTTGTGAGTTTGTATTACTATGGAAAACCTTCATGGTGTAGTGGTACTGCTTAAAAGATACAGCTTCAACACACATTGTAACAGAGCATATTTTATACTTTCCATCCTATATGAAGACAACCTTGAATAATTGGGTGGGTTTTAGTCAATACAATGATAGTTGTAGGTGGCTTTGAACTATTTTCGTCCTTATTAATGACTGTGTTTCTCTGGCAGATTCTGTATCAGGAACTGTAATTTTAAATCTTTTAATCTGTCTGTTACTTGAAAAATTACTTTAAAAACTATAATATTCTCTTGAGACCTTTAGTAGATATTGTGAAGTCATTAACAACACTAATTTCTATTTTTTTTCCATAAATTGCCTTGAAAATGTGAAGTGTTGTTGTCTTTTATAAAAGACATTTAAAATTACTAAGTGCTGCCATTACTGCTCCATGTATTCTGGTAGGTGAGGCAGTGATATGGTACCATAATAGTTCTTGGTATTGTTAATAAAGGAGCGAAGAATAATGATACTGTCTTGGGGGATGTTTTCAGATGTTATTGTAAAGAAAAGGAAATACGAGATTAAAGGAGTTTCACACTTCTACAGCCTTGCAAGTCATTCATGAAAGTTGATAAATACATGTTGGACAGGTCACAGTGATTCCACACTGCTCTCGGGCAGGAAATATCTGATGTTACTGAAATTCCATTTATAACTTTGTGAATTAAATGGAACGTTAGGGTATTTTAAGCATCTGCTGCACTTTGTATTCCTCTATGTAAACCAGATCAAAACCCCAAAAAACTCCCCACCAACGTTGTAGAAGGTGATTTCCTGTAGATTATCCTCAGTACATTTTATTATAACAGCTACTGTGTTCCACTCCATTACAACTGGTAGGATGCAACTGTGTGCTGTGGTTAGTAATTCTGTACTTGCACAGTAGCAGTGAACATGCTGGCTATTGGACATAGGCTCATCAACTCAAATGCAAGAAATTAGCTACTTTGCTCTCAGTGGTTGCATTAAAAGGACATTGTCTTATTTTCCTGCAAAGCTCCTGGCTGCCTTTGCAGAACTTAATAGTGGGACTTAATAGTCTGTGAGACCTCTACTCCTCTTTCAGACTTTACTGCAGTTGACTAATAACTTGTGCAGAAGTTATTAGGGAATGATGGTGAGACACAGCAATTGCATAAGACTAATTTCTTGAGGAAACTCGATTAAAAGTTACATGTCCGACTTCAGCTGGAAGTTTTATCTTTGTATCACATTGGGTCAAGTACCGATTCCTTTAAAGACAGTGACAGAAGTCTTGTGATTATAATCTCAAGATTATTCGCTCTTTAGCTTTTCCAGTTTCTTTGTATGCAGTAATGAGTGGCTCAGAAACGGCCAGATTTTTGTGGGTTAATGGTGAAGTGTTTGCAGAAGATAATTGAGGGAGTCTCATGGTTGTAGGTTTAAACTGTAATGCAGTTAGTGTACCTGTTGGGGCGGGGGGATCAAAGGTCTGAAAATCAAAAACCATTGAAACTTGATTTAGAGGATGAACTTCAGAATTATTACCTTTGGTTTTACTCTGTAGGGCCGAATCCATCAAATAGAATATGCCATGGAAGCTGTGAAACAAGGCTCAGCTACGGTGGGGCTGAAATCGAAAACACATGCTGTTCTGGTTGCTCTCAAGGTAACCTCAAAACTGTGTTCTCAGGACACTAATGTTAGGAGAAAAGTTTTGGTTTGGCAAATCTGTTTTGGGCAGTCTGAGCTTTTATGTGTAGTGTAAATGCAATGCCAGTTTCCTTTTGCTTGAGTACCAGTATAGAGCTATAAATACTTCCAGTACCTGTGCAAAGTACTTTTTCACAAAATTAAGGAAATGAATGAAAGATTATTCCCCACCCCCTTTAAAAAATGTATCCCTTATTACTATTTTTTATCCATTGGTTACTAAGTAGTAAAACTATTTCTTTTCCCAAAGCTTGAGTGTGTGTCTGTCCTTTCTTTAGTTCTCACAGTTCCCTACTGAACTGGCATCAGATTTTTCTTGTCTTCTGTTGCAAGTTTATACATTTTTTTTTTTATTATTGTTTCATGTCATATTCAGTTCTTGCTATAAATGTTAGCAGATTTCTCCACAGTGCTTGGCAAACCGTTCAGTCTGCTACATAGCTTTCTTCTTTTATGCGTAGAGAGCACAGTCTGAGCTGGCAGCTCATCAGAAAAAAATCCTGTATGTTGACAACCATATTGGTATCTCAATTGCTGGACTTACTGCTGATGCAAGGCTCTTGTGGTGAGTATCTTAGTTGTTGACATACACAACATACACAGTTCTGCAATAATGAGTGGAAAGTTCATTTGTAGACTATTGCGAATGAAATTTTCTGGTCAGCTAAGGATTAGTCTTAAGTTACTGCTCTGTTGTACTATGCCAAAGACCTCGGCATGAAATTCTGGCAGATCTTTAAGTAGTTGGCAGAAATCTCATTTGTTTGGCCCAGAATTTTGCTCTTTGGTTTTGTTACTAGTAAGACTGTCTTGTCTGGTTTCCTCCGTGTGATGGGGTTTCCAAGCAGTCTGGGAAAGTGCATCACTTGCTTCCCTCTAGCAGCTGCTTCTGTGTACACGCATTTAAGCAAGTTATTAAAAACATACACTGCAGTATGCTTGGGCTTTAGAGTGGCTTGCTTTTTACCTGCTGGCCACATGGTTTCATCAGATGAGGTAAATGTACATGGAAGAAGGCATTTTCCTCAGTTTGATAGGAAAGGGCAAAAAAAAAGGCATAGGAGGAACTTCTGAAATAAATCTTAATTTCTGTGATATCACAAAGAAATGTTAGAATTTAACTGTGGCTTTTTTCCAGATGATCCATCTGTTGCTTGTGTGACTACTTTCTTTGCATTTGTATGGCTGAAATATTATAATACTCTTTCAAACCTGTGGTCAACTTTCTAAATAAAAATTATAGGTCATGATGAAATAAAATTATTTATTGCCTTTGGCCCTTTTTCTCAACAAGCAGAGCTGAAACAAAAATGCTTACCTTAACAACAAGTATTGAGACACAAACTCATTGTGACTTTGATCTGTGCATTAGTTTGGTTTTTATTCTTTATTCTTATTTTTCTGTTTGGGGTTTTTTTTTTTCTCCTAGCAATTTCATGCGTCAGGAGTGTCTGGATTCTAGGTTTGTGTTTGATAGACCTCTTCCAGTGTCTCGCCTAGTGTCACTAATTGGAAGCAGTATCCTTTTTCTTTTTTTTTTTACACTTGTAACACTTCTGTAGCTTTTTACTCCTTCGTGCATGTTCATAAAATTATTTTCATATATCACACCTTAAAAGGCATATTAAATTTAAAAAACCTGAAAGTTAATTTTTCTTTATTCGCATTGCTTGGGTGTTCTTTCAGAGAATATCCCATAACATACGCTGAACTGGTAGAGAAGCGATAAAGTGCTGTACAACGTTTTAACACCGTGCTCTTTGTCACACAGCCCCATGCCTTTGGAGGTAGGGGGCAAAAGGTGACTGCGCTATTCAAAATGTGATTGTTGCATTGTAGCTGCTTTGTCAGATTATTTCTTTTTTCCCGTGGTAATTTCTATCTTTGCATAGAACACAGCAGAGGCCTTGTGTTCTGTTATCAGGTGCCTAGAAAGAGTTCAAAGGGTTAAGAAATTAAACAAAGCTGTGCAGCATTAGGTGAACTGTTTGTATTACTTTGTTGAATGCACCACTTTATTTCAGGAAAGATAATTGCTAAATTTTCTTTTGGTGAAGAAGTTGGTGTTGCAAGTAAGTTGCAAGATCTTTTTCTCTTGAATGTGGTCTTCACTCCTGCGGAAAGGTTTGCAAGGACTATATAATGATTTTGGTACATCTCCGCTTGGCTGAGGTAAATGTTTTGGGTAATTAACATGTTATTTTGAGATTGTTTCCTTAGCTTATTTAAGAAACCCAGATACCAACGCAGCGTTATGGCAGAAGACCGTATGGCGTAGGACTGCTCATTGCAGGTTATGATGTAAGCAAGCTGTTTCCAATAGTAACTACTATTGATCTAGAAGAAAATGTGCTTAATGCAATTTTATACACCAAATGGGGAAAGACGGAAGGGATGGACTCATCAGTATTCTTTGAATAAGGAAATAATTTTCTGTAACTTACCCTAAACATAACATTTTGAAATGTTGCTTAATAGCTAATCCTACTTATGATGTGTACATTTGCAAAAATGAAAAGCTAATTAAGGTGCAAAAAATTAGATTTCTTTATGTTTTAAGAGATCAAAATGTTGATCCCACAATGGCAGTAATTATTTTACTATCGATTATGGAGCTTTACAAACTATTATTTTAAATAAGTTTTATAAAAAATGGATGTGGAAATCATTACTGGCCTCTCTCTTGTTTAGCAACAAGTTTGCTTAATGCAGCACACACAATGTCTGACCTCAAGAGTTTTTGATATGAGCAGGGTTGAAGGAAATTGTCGTCTTGCCTGAAATCTTGCATGGCATGGTTGAGTCTGCTGCAGGTTTTTACTTTTTTTTGTAGATAATACAAAAGATAATATGAAGTGTAAAGTGTCTATTGCAAGCCATGAAGTAGGAAGCATACATATACACAGCACAGTTTATGGAACAGAAAAAGAAACATTTTTGATGCCAGCTATCCTGTCCACGTAAAAACGGCAATTTAATGAACAAGGTGTAAAGAACTTTTTTTTTTTTAGATTTCACTTTCTTTAACAGTAATTTTGAAGGAATTGTATAACAGTGACATGATAAGCAATATAAAATGTATTTATGTGCATATATATATGTAAGCTATGCAATGTACCATGAAGCAAAACTGTTTTAAAAAATGTATTCCAGGAGCAGACTTGGTATAAGCTTATACATTTGTTTTACCTTCTGTGTGGGTTTTCCCTCTCTTTGTAGGATATGGGTCCTCACATCTTCCAGACTTGTCCCTCTGCAAACTATTTTGACTGCAAAGCAATGTCTATTGGTGCTCGTTCACAGTCAGCGCGAACTTACTTGGAGAGACACATGACTGAATTTACTGACTGTGAGTAATGAAACCCTGTCTTATCTAATGTTATTCATCAATTGTGCACTTTTTCTGCTACTGCTCTGTTCTTTTGCGTTAGTAAGACAGGAAGATAAATTTTGGGAGCCAAGTTTGGCATAAGTGTAAATCTGCAAAATTTTGGATAAAATGTTACAAATTTTCATACTGTAACATCTGGATGCTTATTACATGTAATTCAAAGAGAAGTTGTGCTCAGAAAAGCAGAGAAAACAGTAACAGGGCCTCTGCCCTGTTTAACTGAGGGAAAGTACAATTTTTCCGTATCAGAGCAGGGATAGTATGTCAGGGCCAGTATTTAGGTGGTGCATTTCAAATGGTGAATTTATTTTTGTATGAAATGGTGATGAAGAAGCTATCGAATAGCTGCTTGGTGGAGGGGAAAAAAGCTTTGATTATGACTTGTACTGGAGGCAAGGCAGGTGCCAAACCCAGATGCGTTCAACCTCACATGTAAGGAAGGGCTGGTTTTTCAAGGTGTGCTTTTTATAACCAGCTCTGTGTTTGGTACCAAAAAGAAGAAAAGCTCTGGAAGTCAAGTTAGCCAGGCTGATTTTCTAGTTGTCTACTAGGAATAGGAATAAGAGGAAGTGAGTGTCTAGAGATAATACCGTACAGTTTGTAAATGTCTTTCTGATTTCATTTTAAGGTAATCTAAATGAGTTAGTTAAACATGGACTGCGTGCCCTGAGAGAGACTCTTCCTGCTGAGCAGGATCTGACCACCAAGGTAAATACTAGGTTTTCTTAACAAGAGTATTTTAGTGCCACTGTTACTAGAAATTACTGTGACAAAATTTATATAAATTATGTCTGGCACTGAAATTTGGAAGCTGAATGCTGGTAGATAATATCTTCTTAATTTTATGTCACCAGTGTACCTACAGTTTCCTTAATTATCTTGGATTTAAAAATTTTTGACAAAAATTGTACTTTCTCTAAATGAGACATTCTTTCCTTGGTTGCTTCCTCCCATTTTAAACTTTGATCGCCGTTAAAGTTGCATTACATAGAACTGGAATCACAATTTGCGTTGTCAGCAGAGTCAGTGATTCACCTGGGATGTGAGGGAAGGTAATGCACAAGTAGTTGATTAAGTATCCAGCGTCAAAAAGTAGCAGAAATTCTGACAGTGAATTGAAGAGGTGTTGAACAAGAAAACTGTAAGGATGGCTGTTAGTTGGTGTTCTGCTTGTGGCTGATCTGCCCTTTTCCATTTTTAATTTTTTTTTATACTTAGCCCTTTACTCTTTGGTTTTTAGAACTCTTAAAACAATGAAAATGCAAATTAAAATAAGTAGTTTTGAAAAATTGTGTATGTTTATTAAAACCAAAACAAATGTTGAAAGAAAGTGAAACCCTTGAAAAGTAGTTTTACTTACAAGATTTTGAAACCTGATAGCTTTTGTAAGGTATAAATCTGCCTCCCTTTCTGTTCCTAGTACAGTTTGCCAAAGGAGTTGTGTCTCAAAATGTCCTTTTTTCCTTAAGTGGACACAAACAGCACAATGAGTCTCTTTATCACTGGAGGAAACTTTGATCTGTTTCACAAGCAAAAGCGAGAGTTATTTGCAGAAAAATGCTTCTCACTTCTTTCAAAACTTTGCTTAACAGAATGTTTCCATTGGAATTGTTGGCAAAGACATGGAGTTTACCATCTATGACGATGATGACGTAGCACCATTCCTAGAAGGTCTTGAGGAGAGACCACAGAGAAAGGTGTGTGGTTCAGATACAAATAAATAGGCTTTGTTGAAAGACACCATTTTGTGATATATGACCTAGCATAGTTATGTTTACTATGTTTAACTCTCTACTACGCTAGTAGAGTTTTAGGAATGTGATTTTTTTTAAAAAAAAAAAAATAAAATTGAAGTTGCTGTATGAAGACCATATAATATTAGCTGGAGACTGGGATGCTTATTAAGTCAAGTTACACTGAATTGGTGCCAGGCTGTTCCCATGCCATCTCTCTTCAATCAAGTATGTCTGTCTTTGACCAAATACAAGTTTTCACTGTTTTTGCAACAGTGGCTACATGTTTCTCACACCTGTGGCAAGATGCATCCTTAGTCTCCTAATGACCAGCTCTGTCCTGCTCCATGCTAATTTGGGTAACACTACTTCGTAAGCTGTTTGGTCACGTGAGCTGCATTTACCACTCATGGTGCTGAGGCCAGGATAAAGCTGATTTGCCAGGTGTTGTCTTCTGCCTTCCTAAAATATTTATTTTTCCTCTCTTTAAGCCTGCTCCGCCTGCTGATGAACCTGCAGAAAAGGCAGAGGAGCCAATGGAGCACTAGTTGGTGGATAAGTTCCTTCGTGTTAATGTATGTCTAAGTATACAGGAACGTTTATCAATTTGTTGGTAACTTTATCCTCACCTATATGCGTTTTCTGCTGATACGTTCTGAGGATTACTCTTAAAAAGAAAGAAACCAACCCACCTATCCTTAAAAGGTAGACAGGACGTCATAATTGGATGTATTTTCTTTGACGAGAAAGGTGTAATCATTTTCTAAATAGTACATGATACTGTTTTTTAAGAAAAAGCATACTGTCTTTAACTTGTAAGGACAAGTGGAAATAAATCACTTTCTTGGAATCTGCTGTGGGTTTGTGTTTTTTTTAATCTGAACAACTATTCAAATACTTCTGTCATATGAAGGTGCCATCGTGTATTTGACCATTTGTCAGAGTGAGCATTTACTTGCTGTGTATAAACAGGGTGCCCTAGGAAACTATGGAACTGAGAGAACTTTAAAAGGCCTACAAACGTACAAAATCGTTGTGGAGCCAGTAGGATACAGCGTGTTTCCCCACGTTGTCTTGTCATTGTCTGGAACTCCACTTGCAAAGACATTTCTGGTGACGAGTGGTTAGCAGAAGCATTACAGGCTGGAGAAGTGTGAAGCTGCCAACCAGCTTGTGTGTTGGTTTTTTGAGTTCCCTGCTTTAGTAAGCCCCAGCTCGCTTGGAACCCAATTTTATCACTTGCTTGCTTTAGAGCTGCCAGCCAGCCATGAGGCAGCAAAGGGCTTTTAGCTCACTGATGGCCTACAGTGAAGTTACAAGGGTGTAAAATGGCTGCCTGTATTTTAAGCAAAATGAGTTCAGCGTAATTTTTTTTTTTCCATGTTGGATCATTCTATTACAATTCTCACTAATGAATACGTTGAAAAGGATAAGAAATTTTTGGCGTGGACTCGGGGGGGTTTGATATCCTGCTCAATGTACTTTTTTTTTTTTTTTTTTTAAGGCAGAAACCTTGCATTTGGTATTTATTAATTAATAAAGCATGGCGCTGTTTGGAACAGGCTTTAAAATACTGTGTTGGATCCATGTAAAAATAGCAAACTATACAAAATACATAAATAGATACAAATATAACAAATATAAATATACATAGATAATACAACAATATAAAAATATACATAATAAAATATTAAATAATAGATAATGATACATTAAAAAAAAAAGAAAATCCAAAAAAAGCCAGGGCTGTGTATCTGGTTTTAAGCACTAGACAAATCTGCTTATAATTATTAATTTTTTTTTAAATACTTATTTTTCCTTTCTCGAATTATTTTCCCTTATTTATCCACTCATTTATTTTTGGTTGTTTGTTGGGGGGGGGGGTTTTGCCCTGTGAGCTGGTTTGTTTTGTTTTATTTTTATTGGATTTTAATTTTTTTTCCCCTCTGGCAATGTTTACGGAGGGTGTCCCGGGGGGTCCGAGCCCGCCTTCCTGCCTGCGCGGGAAACTCCACCCCGCCGCAGCGCTGACGTATCTCTCACGTGTCCGTGACGTCAGAGGCGCAAGCCCCGGCTCCCGCCTTCGTGGCACTCCGGCGCGCACACCCGCCCGCACGGTAACGCGAAAGAGGCGGGGCCGCCGGGCGGCCCCGCCCCTTTCGCGTTTCCATGCGGGCGTGAGGCGTGTCCCGCTGGGGCCGCCGTACTATCGATGTGGCCTGAGGAAGGAGCGGCTCCACGTCAGCCATCGCCGGAGCGGGAGCGCCGCGGGCAGAGCTCCGCACCCGGGGCTAACTCCACCGCACCGGGCCGCCACGCCACCGAGTACGGAACCTTGCGGCCTCCCAGGGGTAGAGGGGGGGAGGCTGGTACCTCGGAGCGGTTGGGGCCGGGGTGGTGCCGTGGCTCCGGTGGGGCCCGCAGGCCCGAGGCCTCAAGGCCCCGCTGATATCTTCCAGGGGGGTCCCTCAGGGGAGGCCCAGCGCTGCTTGACCGGGGCCTGCGGGGGCTTGGGCCCTTTGTGGCGGGGCTTCCCGGAGAGGGGCTGCTGCGCGGCTGTAGGGCTCCGGGTTTCTTCAGGGTAGTGGCAGGCAGGCAGGGGCAGCTACATCTTTGCAGTTTTAACTTAGCGCTAAAAGCACCTGGAAAATTAAGGCATAGATCTCCCTCAACAGGCTATACTTTAGGATTTTTTTAGTAAGTGTCTTTACGTTATATATTGTAGGTCACACACTAATAAAGCAATGCTTTCACAGGGTTTTGGTTCATCAGGTAGCCCCCGGGTTGTACAGCTCCCCAGGCTGGTGAGCAAGTGTGGACTTTTGTCACCCTGTGTTGTATAAACTGTAGCTTTCAATTTTCTTCTGTAGATACTCCGTATGTGGTGATCCTCTGTAAGATGAAACTGTCATTTCAAGGCTTGGTGCCTTGCAGGGAGGAAGACTTGGTGGCCATTCTCTCTGCCAAGTCTTCCAGCTCTCATTTTAGGAGGGTTGGTTTTCACTGCTGCTTTTCAGAGCCTAAAATGCACTCCACATTTTCATGTTTCAGAGACCAGTTTGGCTGGGATTTTTGGGAGAATTTCTGCGGTTGAGACCTTTGTATAAGTAAAGATACCTGGTCTACTTTTCACAAAGATCCACTTTGTGGTCTGAGTTGTTACTAGAGGTGAAGGTGTTAGCTGTAGGGCTTTGAGGCAGGAGTTTTGAGCAACAGTATGGAAAAAGTGTGCAAAAAGAGGCAAGAAAACAGCCGGATTTCTAAAAATGAGCACGATTGTTTATGTAGATATTTGTAAACGGTGAGCTTGAAGAATCTTATCCTTAAAAATCTACAATTCGTAACAGAAAGAGGTGTTTTTAAAAAAAGTATGTATTGCAGTTATATTTTTGGGTAGTAGTTGTGGTACAGTTCTAGTTGCGTTGTCTTGTATAGAAAGAGGCGGCAGCCCAAGTCAGCACAACTTACCTGCTCACTGTTCAGCCAGAAGTTCTCTAGGTGTCCATTCGATGAGAAAAGGGACTTTGAACCCAATACCAGCTTGTGTAGTGTCTCAAGTGCTCGTTCAAGCACTGCCGCGCCACGTCCCACCTTCCCTCTCGTCAGAGCTACTTGTGGGGTGCTGCGTTTAACCAGGCTGGGAATGGGTGTTTGCTGGTCTGTCAGTTTATTTTTCTTACTGTTTCAAAAATAAGGTGGCAGTGGAGAGTTTACAGGGTTTACATCTCAAAAGTTGTCCGCACAGATAAAAGAGGTGATGTGGGGATAGGATCTGGTGTCCCCAGACGGTAACTTAAACGGGCATGTTGTTGAAAGTTTGTGTCACAGATGTATGTCCCTGTGCGGGATCATTCAATTTTGAGAAAAAGTGATCTGCAGCGAAAGCATAGATTGAGTTGGAGAGTTTAGTGTTTTCATCTTTATGTAAATTACAACCTTTGATGGGAATCAGTTTGTTCAGTTCTCTATTATTAATAATAATAGTTGGCTCTATTATTAGTTATTAAGTATATAAAAATGTGCTTTTACACATTGACTGAGGTACATATTGTAATTGAAAGTAAAAAGGCATCTTCCTTATTTAAATGACTTCTTAAACTCAGTCTAAGACTTCCAGAAAATCAATAGCAATAAAGGCATGAAGTAATTTTTCTATAATTTTTTTGACACATTTTCTGTAGAAAATACAAAATTGCTCATGTAATCAGCAGTTTTCTTTATTGTGCTTGTAAGTAGGGTATTATGGCATTAACTGAGCAAGCACAAACCTGAGCGTTTTTCATTATTTAAGAAATGAAATAAAAAGTTTTATTTGATCCTAGATGTCTGTTATATAAG
This sequence comes from Falco biarmicus, assembly GCF_023638135.1. Lineage (NCBI taxonomy): Eukaryota > Metazoa > Chordata > Aves > Falconiformes > Falconidae > Falco > Falco biarmicus. The sequence continues at coordinate 30,843,149 of NC_079297.1, read as the reverse complement.
GAAGAAACAACCATGAGAATGAGGATGGAGCTTAATTGCTGATTTTGTTACCTGAACTGTCAGCCATATAGCAGCTTTGCTAGATCTGTAACCTTGTCGTGCTTTTTCACCATAAAAAATACTTCCCTCTAATGCCTAGCAGAGCAGTTAGACAGTAGAGTTGAGCTGGTCTGATGATCCTTGGCTGGTAAAAGTACAGTCTTGCTTCCCTCTCCACATGTTGCCTTTTCACTTGGTTTCTGCTCAGTTGGATCTTGTCCTTATCTTCAAGGTTTCCTTCATAGGCTAATTCAGCTTGTTAAACAAGTCAAAAACTCTTCTGCTTTTTTAGTCTTTTTTTATTATTATTCCTGTGATTTTTCAGCTAATTTTGCAGCTTGGGCCAGTTCACCTGGAGGGGCACAGGACTGCAGGGAAGGCAGTGGGAATATATAACTGGGAGCAGGGGGTAAGTAGGTGATGGAAAAGCTGCTGCATCCGTTTAGCTGCCATCAGGTGTCTGTACACTTCTGTTACCTCTGACCATGCCTTAAGTATTGGAAATATTTCTTTCATTTTTATTTTTATTTTTCTTTGGGAAATTTCATTTTTCGGTGCTAAGAGGAATATTTTAGTGTAAGAGAAAGTTGAGAAGGCTTTTGAATGTGGCTTCTCAAGAAACCCAGCAATCCCTTCAAATCATTGAGTGAGTTGTAAAACATTTTTGTGTTGGTTAATAAATTCTCTTCACTTTAGGATGGCTCTGTGTGCTTGTGTTTTAGGTTGCCTGATACTTGTGTCAAAATAATTCTTCCATTGAGAAAACTTCTGTAACCAAGAACCATGACTGCTGCAGAGAATGTGTGTTACACATTAATCAATGTTCCAATGGATTCAGAACCACCTTCTGAAATCAGCTTAAAAAATGACCTAGGCAAGTAATGGAGAATGATTTGAAGGATACTGCATCTTACCTGAATTATTCTTATATTCTCTCATTGTACCTTTCCTAGAATATTGTGTATGCTTTATAAACTCAAAACAGGTCAATTTGATGTTTATTTCCTTCTGTTGATTTTCAAAATGTGTGCATTCCTCTGTTTGCTGTGTTTTAAGAAGCTTTGTGATATTTATCTTACATGTTTTAGTTTTGTTGGGTTTTCTTCCCCCCCTCGGTCGGTGTGAAAACTTGAAATCTTTTTCTGGTTTTCTCTTTGAAATAGTACCTGTTTGGGCTAAGGTAGATTTAAGTAACGTAATGATAAGCAACAAGTTGTCTTATCACTGTTGAATGCGCTGCTGTATCTTGCTGGCATTAATGGCAGTGTTTTTATTTAGTATACATATGACATCAAAGCACATTGTAGTATCCTGGTATAAAAGGCTGTTTAAATTTAAGCATTGAAACTGCCATGAAATTTGTTGAACTGTGTTAATTCCAATATGTTGATCCTAGATTTAAGTCTGAACTCCATACTTTTTAAATCTTTCTTGCTTCCTCTTTGTCCTTTTAGTAGAAGTAAGGGTGTGAATTTTATTGATATGCTATATTGCGTGCTTTCAGAGTGGGTTTGGATCTTCTGACACTGAAGTTCATGTTCCTGTTTAAAGTAACTGTGACATGTTAGCCTTCCTGATTTAATTTCCTCCTCCTCTAGAAAAAGGAGATGTCAAGTTGAAGACAGAGGCCTTGAAGAAAGTAATCATTATGATTCTGAATGGTGAAAAATTACCCGGGCTTCTGATGACCATCATACGTTTTGTACTGCCTCTCCAAGATCATACCATCAAAAAACTGCTGCTTGTCTTTTGGGAGATAGTGCCAAAGACCACACCAGATGGCAGGCTTTTGCAGGAAATGATCCTTGTGTGTGATGCATACAGAAAGGTAGCCCATTGTTTCTTTCATTGCTTATGTTTCTATACCAGATCTCTCTATAAAGTATCTCATTTTTTGTTACTTAATAAATATAAAAATGGTTTATGCTCGGCATTTTCTTCCTAACCGTTAGGTTTTAGTGCTTCAGAGCTGGATAATTATAGATAACCAGCAGACCTACCACCAAGGGTTTTTTATGTGTTCTTTTACTATTGCGACTTAACAAAAATTTATTGTCTTAGTTTCCAAGCCAGTGAACCTCAAAGATGAGGAATAATCTAGTTACCGTCCTCATAGTGTCTAGGGACAAACCATGGGTCATAAAAGGACACTAATTTTGGAATAATTTCATCGTTGTATATTTGGGAGACACTCTTTCACAAAGATAATAAAGTCCCTCAGCTTCTTTGGGAATGGGTCAGAAGCAGGTGAACTAATACAGACTAGAGGTTCGTGTCCAGTGTGCAGGAATGGCTGTGGGGTAAGCTTTCATAGCCTTAGCAATTGGAGAAAACACATACAATGCAGGAAAAAAATCCACAGGCTTTGTAAGTTTCACTACACAGAAATACACATTTTTAAATATTGTGGGGCAGCAGCATTTTAAGAAGGTGTTTCCTGAGGAGACGGTGGCATGTCATTGTGGATGTTGGGAAGCTGTGCCACTGGAAGCTGAGTGTGGGAGGAGGCTGGCAAGTGTGTTCATCTGAGCTTAACAATGAGGCTGAAAAGTCTGGCATTTCAAATATGTTTCTTGTTGATTTTAGGATCTTCAGCACCCAAATGAATTTATCCGAGGCTCTACTCTCCGTTTTCTTTGTAAGCTAAAAGAAGCAGAACTGCTGGAGCCTTTGATGCCAGCCATTCGTGCATGTCTAGAACATCGTCACAGCTATGTGCGCAGAAATGCAGTTCTTGCAATTTACACCATTTATAGGTAAATGCCAGAAAGTATTTGCAGTCATGGATACAGAGGACCAATGCTGGCTTTAGTGATCTGGATAGCTTTTGAGATCTCATAAACGTTTATCATGTGGTGTTTGGGGTTGTGGGTTTTTTTGCTTGTTTGCTTTTTCTCATCTGTATAATGGACTTGCTTGAGGAAGCAGCAGCAGTACCTTTAGTTTTTCCAAACGTGACTGAGGTCCTTATATTGCAAGTTAATTCTAATGGGCAAATGCCTTCCTTAGTGATCTAAATGTTATTAATCTTAGCCATTGTCCACAACCATAGATCTAGAAGAATCCTTGCAGAAATATGCATATATAGATTTATTTGAAGTGAAATTTTCTTCTTGTACTGCAGCTATGTACTAAACGTCATTGCAGTTGTTACCTGAACAGTGTAGCTGAATGTTACTGTTAACAGAAATCATTGATGGGGTAGCTGCCATGCTAAAAATTTTTTTAAAGCTCCTTGAGTCTCTCCGTAGTTTCAAATAGCTACACAAGGCTATGTATTGCCGTTTTATGCTTTTTGCATTTTTGTAAACACTTGTATTTAGGATATACACTTAAGCCTTAGTTTCTGCTCCTTACCAGTAGTTCTTTTATTTATGTTGTTGTTTTTTTTAAAAAAAAGAAATTTTGAACATCTTATACCTGACGCTCCTGAACTGATCCATGATTTTTTGGTGAACGAGAAAGATGCAAGCTGCAAAAGAAACGCATTTATGATGCTAATTCATGCAGATCAGGTAAGGGTACTCATCCTCAAACTCATTCAGTTTACAACTTGAAAATGTGCTAGGTAACTAGACAGTACTTTGTTGGTAGTATTGACTATTTATATTGATAAAAGAAACATATATGATAGCATTAACCCGTTTGTGGAATATTGGGTAACTGGAAAAGTTAAAGTAGGTCTTTAGTGCTGTTTTCATTTTAAAGGAGAATTACTGTATTTGGTGAAGGCATATGTTGGTGCTGAAAACTGTAATTAGTTTTGCCAAGTGAGCGTAACCAGACTGAGAAGTGCTCCATTACCTGCTGTTTTATACCTTTGTAGTCAAGAGAAAGAAATAGCTATTTCTGTCTAGTGTTTTGGATTCTTTGCACTACAGGCAGTTGCCTTTTGTGCCTGATTACCGTTAGTTTTGTTTCTTGTTTTTCAGTTTTATAGACAGAATGGATTAATTTGCTCTTCAGGTTTGCAGTGTTTTTGAAAATTATTTTACATTTAAAGTTGAAGGTTGAATATATGCTGGTTTGTATTTTGATTTTTAAAATGTGTTTTGATTTAAAATATAGCTGGGTGGGCAAACTCAGAATACTTTAGAATAATGTATCTTTTATTTGTATAGGATCGAGCTTTGGATTATTTGAGCACCTGTATTGACCAAGTCCAGACATTTGGTGACATTCTGCAGTTGGTTATTGTTGAACTAATCTATAAGGTAAAAGGGAAATGGCTGTGGCATGTTTAAAATAAATGTACATGGTAGATGGTATTAGACTCCTTTTTAAAAGAGAGAGAGTGTTGCTGGAAAAGACATTATAGCTAGCATTTAGTCCGTGTCAGGAAAATGTCATTGTTTAGTAGAGCTGAATAATATTTGTCTCTTGAAACAATAAACTGCTCAAGTGTGCCCGCTACAGAGCAATACGTCTTGCCTGATTTGCCGTGATGTGGACTGTGTATTATCAGACTGTTTTTCATGGACATGAGCAGGGCATCTGTCGCAAAAGCTAGTAGAGGCTATGCCCTTCCTTTTGGTCTGAGATTTTAAGACCTTGTAGCATTGCATGGAATTATCAATAATAGCTTTTTAATAGCTTTTTGCAATTAGAGTTTTACAACTCTGAGTGACACTTCCTATCCCCAGAAAAGGTCATCGCCTTTTGCTTTATTTTCTCCTTGTAAGATAATGGAGCAATTAAGCTATGCGATTGCTATTTTGTTTTTTTTCTTTATCTGTCAATTATGCATTGTTCTTGTCTAGGTCTGTCACGCAAATCCATCAGAGAGAGCTCGGTTTATTCGCTGCATCTACAACTTACTGCAGTCATCGAGTCCTGCAGTGAAGTATGAAGCTGCAGGTACTCTAGTTACACTCTCCAGTGCACCAACAGCAATCAAGGTATAAAAGTGATGTTTTCAGATGTTTCAATAGCTCTTAGTGCACTGCAATGAATACTGTATGCTGTACACTGGTACTTTGAAAGAGCGAAGGCGTTAGTAATATGGGGTGTTTAACATTTCATATGTGAAACTGTCTTAAAATATCTCTTAAAACTGATCACAAAGGAAGGATGAGACGGTATTTTGCAGACCTGCAGCTAGTGAACTTCATGCCGCTTTGGTAGGGGACAAGCTTGAATACTGTGCAAACTGTTGTGCAGTAGTTGGTGCCAACCTGCAAACTTCTTGGAATACTGGTGTGTGTACTAGTACATACAAAGCAGGCTAAAGCTGAAGATCTGCAGAGGCTGCATGACTGACTTTGCTCATAAATATTACTCTTCTCAGACCAGAGTGGAAGCATAAAGCAGTGAAAATTTACACTGATTACTGATTGACCTTGGGTTCCTAGATTTATGTTTGTACAGCTGATTATTTGAGATCACACAGAAATTTTGAACTTGTATGGAAATTTAAAAAATAGAATATGCAAGCCTAGATTTAAAGGAAAAGCATTTTTAATAGTAGTCTGAAAAGATCAGGAGGAGTATTAATTCCAGCATTCTTGCTTTCATGTAGTAGTTTTTATTGAGCAGGAATATTATATGTAGAAGCTGTCATTAAAATCATACCTAGATACGCTAACACTGGCAACTGTTTTAAATCTGTTTTCATGCCCTGTTGTGTACTTAAGTGGTGACTCAAAGCATGCCAGAACATTGATCTCTTTATGACTTTCTTTGAATTTGAAATCAAGTCTGTGTTTGTAAGCTGATGCCATTGTGAGCTTTCCTGTGCAGTTTTTGTAAAATGGTGGTGGAATTGATGCTTACAGTGGACCAGGAAGTTTTAAAGTCTGTTCTCAGGTTCATTTCTGTGCCAACTCTTTTGAGTAGTTGCTTTAATAGTAATGTGGAAGGTGTCTTTTCCTGAATTGCTCTCAGAAATTTGCCAGTTTATTCTCTTCATTACTTAAATAATATTTTTGATCCTTTTAATTTTAGGCAGCTGCCCAATGCTACATAGATTTGATTATTAAAGAAAGTGATAATAATGTGAAACTGATTGTTTTGGATCGGTTGATTGAATTAAAGGAGCACCCCTCCCATGAACGAGTGTTACAGGTGTGTTATCTGTCCCTTTTCCTGCAAGCTTATTGAAGGCTTTTCTTTCCTAAACAAAACTTCTGGGTGTTGTGATGTATGGAAAAATGTACTTCTGAAGTTTGAATCTTCTGTTGATATATTTTTGGTAAAAGCATATGGGATGGACTTTTATATCTATGACTTGCTGCTTTTATTGTCTGCGTAAGAATTAACAGCAAATACTGTCTTGTTTGTAAGGCTTAATGTAGCTTGAGTGGTAGTCTTTTATGTAAATGTGGAATGTGTTAAATGAACACTCTGAAGTTCCTAATGCCCAGAAAATCTTGTTTGTTACTACGTTATATAGTGTGTGTCCAGAAAAGTCTTTGAAAACCACTGAGAACTAATAATTAGACTTATATGAAAAGGAAGTCATTTAAAGCAATGAAGTAGTTACCGTTTTGTTATTGTTTCAGGATCTAGTTATGGACATCCTGAGAGTGTTGAGTACCCCAGATCTAGAAGTGCGCAAAAAAACCCTTCAACTGGCCCTGGATCTTGTCTCTTCAAGAAACGTAGAGGAGGTGAAATACATGTTACTTTTGTTTAATTACACTATTTTTTATTCTTTGGAAAAATACATGAATTTCATCAATTTGATTTGATCTTTTCTGCAGCTTGTGATTGTTCTGAAGAAGGAAGTGATTAAAACTAATAATGTGACAGAGCATGAAGATACAGACAAGTATAGACAGCTGCTTGTTCGTACATTGCATTCCTGTAGTGTTCGGTTTCCAGATATGGCTGCGAATGTTATTCCAGTGGTATGCAAATGTTTAATTATGTTGTCATAAAATATGTTCTAGCTATACCCAAAACCTAGAGAATAAGTGAAGCTGGGATGTTTCTAACAGTGGCCTCACATGAAGCAAGACTATTTTTAATCCCTAAAGAAACAGAGGACTTTTGATGTAGTTGTTTGCCTTTTGAGACTTTATTTTTAAAATTTTTGAAGAACATGAGCTGAAGAGTACCTTTACTTAAAAGTGCAATAATTTGTATCATTAGACAAACAATTTGGGGATTATGATAATTGGTGATTGTTTGGAATGTACTTAAGGTTGTTTATTTTCAGCTTTGTTTAATGGGAGATCTAAATGCAGTTTTATTTTTCTGAATGTAGAAGGAAAATACTATTATACAAACTTAGCCATGCTGCTGTTTGTGCTCATGTTCACTCTTTCGTGCCAGTTGATGGAGTTCCTTAGTGATAATAATGAAGCGGCAGCTGCTGATGTCTTGGAGTTTGTGCGGGAAGCGATCCAGCGATTTGATAACCTCAGACCTCTCATTGTTGAGAAGATGCTTGAAGTCTTTCACGCTATTAAATCTGTCAAGTGAGTCCAAAATATGATATCAAACAGACATTGGAGCACCCTGTGGCTCACTTGCATTGAATATATATTGTCATTAAAAAGGTATGAAAATCCTTGCAATCCATACACAAAGAATAACTGAAGCTGGGATATTTTGGGCATAGATCACTTCTAGGTACAGCTTCCTTCTTGCCTACTTGTACACAAGATGCATTGAGTGCTTGTTGCATTGAATGAAGAAAATGTATTCAAATTTCATTTTTATGGTGCCATTGGTAGTTATATTTCCACTTGCTAGAAGATACCGTTGTTGATGAAGGCTGTCTCTGAATGCTATGTTTGATAAAACAGAGTTACTAAGGGATGACTGCAGCAGGAATTGGCACTTGAAGGCAACTGGAAATACTTAACTGTACATCTATTAGAAAACCCAATCTAACACAGACTGGGCTTTGCAATCTGCAAAGCTTCTTTAGTACTTTTCAGCACTCTAAAAACTTGTTTTTCTGATGGATCTGCAAAGGTGAAGTCATATGAGAACTTCTATGTATCAGGACACTGCTCTGCCATTCTTCCAATACGCAGACAGTCCGAATCCTATCTCCATCATCATCTCATGAAGTGGGAAAAAAACCCTCTGAAGCTTTGCTGTTGTTTTTTTTTTTCCAGATCTTAATTTGTGTTCTTGTTTTTCATTTTCTCCTATATGAAGGAAAAATTTGTCTTGGTTACCTGGAGAAACTTCAACTGACGTAATTCACATATAGTAGAGTTATTTCATTATGATCATAAAGAAATTTAATTTTGTGAATATCAGGATTAACACAGATGGAGATAAAGTTGTAGCAGAGGATATATCTCATTTGATATACTTGTTCGTTAATTTACTAAGGCTGAAAGGGTGACTGCTTTTGATCGAACTTGCTTTCTGTCAGTCACATCCTTCTGTATTTGTTGAGACTGGCTTTTACCACCTGACCAAAAAAGATGCTGGTTTGAGTATATCATGAAAGCATGACTTAAGTTACTGTTCTTGTCTTAGGATTTATCGAGGAGCTTTGTGGATCCTTGGAGAATATTGCAGCACAAAGGAAGATATACAAAGTGTAATGACAGAAGTTCGCAGATCACTTGGAGAGGTGTGTTTACTTTGATAGGTTAGCTCTTTGTGGTTTTACTTACTGTTATGCAGTATGTTTTCTAAGAAAAAAAATATTTTTAAAAGATCCTGTAAGTTGCAACAGGGTGTGAGCTCTTGTGTTATGTAATGGCATATGCACAAGAAATCTAAAGTAAAAAAAACTTACGGCAGCTTTAAGATATGGTTTAGTTCTACCTACTAAAAGAGTGCTTTAAAGTCTGGGTTGTTCTGAGAGGGATCTAAGACAATCTGTACAATCTGAGCTTTGTTGCATAGGTAGGAGGCTTCTGTATATGTTTCAACATCTGCCTGTTTCAAATTCTGTCAAAACTGTGGCAATGTAACTGACCTTTTACTTATAAAAACCTAACAATGTGGATAATTTTTGTTAAAACCTTCTGCAGAACAAAACTATCTTTTTTTTTTTTATTAATTGTAATGATTGTTTCCTGTTCATTTCTAGATCCCAATAGTAGAATCTGAAATCAAAAAAGAAGCTGGTGAGCTAAAACCTGAAGAAGAGGTGTCTGTGGGTCCAGCCCAGAAACTGGTGACAGAGATGGGCACTTACGCCACACAGAGTGCTCTCAGTAGTTCCCGACCGGCCAAAAAGGAAGAAGACAGGTATTTAGGATGTCTTACTAGGCCTGGAGTGACTTGGTTAATTACTTTTTTTAGTTAAGTGGTATTCTCTCTCATACTGAGTTTAGTGGTTGAGGTAACTTCCTGTTGTATTATTAGATATCATCATCTTGGTGCAGGAAGATGCCTAATTGCTTAGAATTTGTAATCAAAGCTTACTGTGTATCAAAAAAGACATTATTAATTATGGTATTCTAAATTCTAGTTGATTCTTTATAATTTATACATAAAGTTCCCTCACAATTTTAATTGGATACAGAGATGTTGCCTTTAGATTAATTTTTTTTCTTAATATCACCTTGCTGTAGTTTAGTTTATTGGTAGCTAGAACAATTGCTATATTTCCTTAATTACTGCAAATGGGCTACTTCATCTTGACTAGTCATTATCATCTCCGAGCTACAATGAAATTATTATACATTACACTTTTTACTTCACTCCGTATTCTGTGTGGAAATGGTTACGTGACTTGTGAGTATCTCTGTATGTGGAAAATTTCTTCTAGAGTAAATAAAAAACAACTTCTGAGACCTTTCAAGCTTGTTTTGTTTGTACAGTACGGATGTTATGGTATGAAGATAAGTAGGCTAAAGAGCATTGTCCAAAGCTAGTTTTCTGATTATCATTTGTCTTTGCAGACCTCCATTACGGGGATTCCTGCTTGATGGCGATTTCTTTGTTGCAGCTTCCCTTGCTACAACTTTAACTAAGATTGCTTTACGATATGTGTCACTAGTTCAGGAAAAGAAGAAGCAAAATGTAAGTCATCTATTGTTTCACGGTACTTGTGAAAATGAGCTTCTTGTTGCCTCTCTTCTTTTAAACAGATGCAAAATGGGTTAAGTCCAAAGTGAAGTGCCAGTTAGTGATTGGTTAATAATGATAACTTGAGTCACAAACAGGACCTACTGCTTTCCAGCCTCTCTACGTAGACAGTCTCTAAGTCATGATGTTTGGTTTCTGGATAACAAGTACAAAAAAATAATCTGTTCAGAGATTTTATGATTTATGTGCACCTTTTTGTAAATTGTAAGGCTGTATAAAATGCAATAACCTCCTTCCATTCTCTTTCCTTTGTCCTCCTCCGTAGTCCTTTATTGCTGAAGCTATGCTGCTGATGGCCACTATTCTCCATTTGGGAAAGTCGTCTCTTCCCAAGAAGCCAATTACAGATGATGATGTGGATCGTATTTCCTTGTGTTTGAAAGTTTTGTCAGAATGTTCTCCCCTCATGAACGATATTTTTAACAAAGAATGCAGGCAGTCTCTCTCTCATATGCTGTCAGCTAAGCTAGAAGAGGAGAAACTTTCCCAGAAGGTGAGCTATTATAAACGTGTAACACTTGGAGTTTGTTACAGCTGTTCACATCCAAGCTGGTCCCAGAAATGTCATCATTTGACTCTGTGTAAGCCAACCATTATTTGACTGTGTTTCTGTGCTAAAGGAATGGAATTCACTGGGAATTCTTGAATATTTCTCTTCCTGCAGAAAGAATCTGAGAAGAGGAATGTGATGGTTCAGCCGGATGATCCCATTTCCTTCATGCAACTTACTGCTAAAAATGAAATGAGCTCAAAAGAAGACCAGTTTCAACTCAGCCTTCTGGCAGCAATGGGGAACACACAGAGGAAAGAGGCTGCCGATCCTCTTGCATCCAAACTTAATAAGGTAACGTGAAAGTCAGTGGTTTGGTTATATACACGTTGTGCTGCTTGTGCACAGGATCAGCTTTGGGAATCGCGGGCTGCAGCTAATGATGATTGGAAAGACCCAGGTATTTTTTGGTTAGGATCAGCAGAAAGAGAAAAGCCCTTGTGCTTAAAGTTGTTACCTTCTTCACGTGGGAGGGGAAGAATAAGGAGGAGAATTGGAGAGTGTTGAGCTGGTGGCATGGGGAGAAGAAATTAAGATTGTTTGCTGGTCTGAAGAGCCCCCAGTACGGTTCACAGGGAAAGGAGCAGGGATGTCACAAGCAATTAAGAATCCCTTTCTTTCCTTGGCTGCCATAGCCTGTTGCCAAGTGCAGTGCGTTATGGTTTCACTCTTCATACCTTTTTTTTGCTGGTGATTACCAGGACCTGCAGAGAAGGTCCAAAGAGAAGAAATCTCTTGATCCATTCATTAATTAAGAGTTAAAACCCCAGAATTTTATTCTTTAAAAGTATCAGATCATGAATTCTTTTTACTTTTTAAAGTTATGTTTTTATTTTAAGTCAGCATTTCTTTGTCCTGCTTACCTTTTTAAGAATAAATGGTGTTACAGTCTGTATTTTAGGAACTTTGGTGTTCTTAATACTTTTAATCCAGAAAGGTTTTATAATTATTATGTATATGGAAAAGAATATGTGAAGGAGGGCTACAATTAAAATTTGTGTGAATAATATGGACAGTCACGGTGTACTTAGCTATAAATCAATGAAATCTCTTTATTTTGGAAGACCTAGGCATGAGCTTTACATTTCCTAAACATCACAACTTCTTTAAATAATATTTTGTAGGCAAAACTTGCGATGATTTTTTTTTCAGTGTCTTTATATTGTTCCTTCTTTCTTACTAGTAAGTTAGTTCTGTGAAATTAAAAGCTCTTTGCACACCTGCTTGATTTGGAGGCTCATGTTAAAGAGTAATGGGCTTAGTTTTACTTTATTCTTTTTTTTTTTGTCAGTTTGACATAATTCCATGTTTTAAACTGGTTTATGAGAAGAAAAATACCTTAAACTCTTTTCTTCCACAGGTTACTCAACTGACAGGTTTCTCAGACCCTGTCTATGCAGAAGCCTATGTCCATGTCAATCAGTATGACATTGTGCTAGATGTACTTGTGGTCAACCAGACCAGTGATACTCTGCAGAACTGCACGCTGGAACTAGCCACGCTAGGTAAGGAGTGCTGGTGGAAACCAAGCAACCGCTGAGCAGCAGTGAGGTGCTGGCCATTGGCAACCAGTTTTAAGGAGTTTCTGAAACACTTCTAAATACTTACAGATTTATGCCAGCTAGTTGCCATTTCAAAAGGATGTTTTTGAATGCCTTTAAAAACACATTTTTCTTCCAAAAGGTGCAAGACTTATCTCCACTGGCACTGACAATACTGTCTGATGATACAAACTGTAGTAAGATTGTGAATTTCTTCATGCTTTTTTCACTAGAAAAATAGCATTCCATTTCCCCTTCTCCCTTTTTCCTGAAATTATGGACAGGATTTTTGATACACTTGTTCCCCATTACTCTGTTACCGCGGAACAAGAGGACAAAATGCAAACTGGTGTGGAGCGAATGTCAGGCAAGAGAAAGTCATCTGCCCTAGGTGGTTCTTGCACTCAGCTTGAAGTACCTAGATATACTGCATTTGCTCAGCTGATACCATTCCCTCTACCAACAGCTGTACCAGAGGCTTGCTGGAGCAATAGTGAGGTTTCATTAACTTCTAGGGGAGGAACTGGATCAGATAATCCAAGAACAATTTCCTATTGTCTTCTGTTTTGGCAGTCAGGACTTGAAATAAGTTTACAACACTAGGGGGACGCATGTTACATGCTTGTAATTGATGTAAATATGACTGGAGGGGCATAACCTTCCTCCAAATCTTTTGTACATCATTTGATCAGATTAGTGGTGGAGTAAATAAAACAAATGTGTTACTTAATAGGTTGTATTTTTCTATTTATTAGCTCAGTAAAGTGAAATTCTGTATTTCCCAGTTGATCTCTTCAGATATATTGCAAAAACTGACTTGATGCATCAGTCCTGTGCATAGAGCTGATGCTGTTCATGCTGTATTCTCAAATTGCACAGTCTGATAGAACTAAAGACTTTTGCTTGCCAGAGGATTAGGAAAAATACAACTCTTCCTGTGTCCTGGGAACAATTATATTCAAATCAAGGTGATACTTTGATCTGTTTATAAATAGCTTAGTGCGTGTAATACTGGACGTTGAACTTTGGTTTTGAGACACTTGACTGTAGGATTAGGTGTTACGATGTTGTCAGTGGTTAAAAGATAAGGTAAAACTAAGCATTTCCTGATTGTTAAAAATGTAATACTAGGTTCAATCTGAAGCCTATTTAAGTCAGTATTTGCATTTGTTTTCAGTGGGGTTTGGTTTTTTTTATTTTAACAGAAATTTTTAATGTAACAAATTATTTTGTCTTTCAGGTAGCAAACTATAACAAAACACAAACAAAAAAACCAATACCTTTGTGGTGGTATTTAGTGCAACTCTGTAGACATTAGAATTGAATGACAAGAAAATAAACTGTTGTCCAAAAGCTAAATTCATTGGGAGATAGGGATCAGGGAGCTTTAACAGTATACAATTTCTTTACACAGGTGACTTGAAACTTGTGGAAAAACCATCTCCTCTGACACTTGCTCCACATGATTTTGCAAACATTAAAGCTAATGTCAAAGTTGCTTCAACAGAAAATGGAATAATTTTTGGTAATGTTGGTAAGTAACCAATTCAGTGTGCAAGATTAACATTAATGTGTAGCATTTCTGAACTGTTTAATAAGCTCAAAAATAATTGAAAACTTCATACTGGGAGAGGAAATCGAATGATCTACAATGTGTGACTATTTTGTGATGATTTTTGAAAAATGTATATTGCTTTTAATTATGGTAGGACATGCTACCTTTAGAATGTTTGTCAACATCATACTTGAACCCAGGTCTGGATTTGAAATGAGCTAGGCAGCCTCGCCTGAAAGACAATACACGTAACTCAGAAATTCTGTGCTAATTGGGTAAAGTCCTTGAGGACAGAGGACAGCAATGAGGCTGACCAAACATTGGGGCTGCTGTTAACTGGCAAGTGGTAACTGAGCATTCTTATTTAGTGCAGATTCACTTTTTTAAACATTAGGGTGGTTTGTGTTTTATGTTGCAGTATATGATGTCTCTGGAGCAGCCAGCGACAGAAACTGCGTGGTTCTCAGTGATATTCACATTGACATCATGGATTACATCCAGCCTGCTTCTTGTACAGATGCGGAGTTCAGACAGATGTGGGCAGAATTTGAGTGGGAAAACAAAGTTAGTTTTATTTTTTGCATGCTGTTTGTGTTTTTTGTTGATGTATAATTCTGTTTCTTGTTTTATATTCTGTCATTACATGAACATTATCTCTTGTGATATAAACCTCATTCTACATTCACATTGGATGCTCTCCTCGGGTAACTTCTTTTATTGCTATCTTACCTGTTTTACAAACTTAGTGATGCAGTAACTAAGGGTTTTTTTAGAAAAGAGGTATGTGCCTTGAGCCTTATCTGCTGTATGGTGTCCAAATTGATTGGTGACTGCTATGTATTTTGACTCAAAGGTGAGACAGCAACAAGCATGTTTATGCTGAGACTGCAGAATTATTCATACTGCTTAGTCTCTCCAGTTCTGAATAATGTTGCTATTTAAAAAAAAAAGAAATTAAAAAAATCATAGAATTTGGGTTGTAGGGGACCTTTTGAAGGTCATCTAGTCCAGCTGTGGGCAGGGGTATCTTTCACTTGATTACTTTGCAATGCAGCTGTAGCATGCAGTTATGGATGCTGTGTTAAGACTGACAAAATGGTGGGTATGCTTAATATTAGAGGGTGCCCAAACTGCTACAGACCTGTGAAAAAGGGCTTCAAAGGAGATAATCTTATACAACAGAGCAACAAAATTCAATAGAATAGCAACATTAAAACAGTGGGAGGTTTTACATAAACTGTAGCCTTGGTTGCTATGTGTATTTACATGTATTCACTTGAGACTAGATTTAAGAGTCTCAGAACTTGTGAACAAGAGATCTTAATACATGGTATGTGAAGCCTTAGCAATTTGTAAACTACTCCTAAGAGATACATTAAAAAACAATTTAAACAAGATCCACAATATTCAATATGAGGAAGCCAAGGCAGCCCAGAGAGCGTTGTTGCTGGAAAGGAAACATGAAAGTAATATTTTTTTCATTGGTTAAATTGGACTAGATACTACTTTTTCTTGTTCTGGCAATGTGTAAACTGTTTTCAGACAAGAAGTCCGCTATTTGCTGTAGAGAGTACATGTTCAGCAGAGTATCATACTCACCTAATATATTTTATAAACCATGGTAATAACATGAAATGTTCAGTCTTTAACAAGTGGATGGCTGGAGGTGAAGACTTCATACAATGCCACCACATAATGGGAAGTGCCTCTAGCTTGTTGCATGTGGCATTCCTCAAGGAGAAATGTAATGGTAGTCGCCTTTATTAGAGCCCTGACGAAGAAGTAATGCCTGAGGTGCTAATTAATGTAATTGCCTTTTTTTCCCTTCTTGAAGGTTACAGTCAATACAAATATCGTCGATCTAAATGAATACTTACAGCACATACTGAAGTCGACCAATATGAAATGCTTGACTCCAGAGAAGGTGAGCTATTTGCTTGGAGACTTTTAGATACTTTTTTTAGCTTGTGTGCTTTGTTGTTTAAATTATTTAGCATTGGCTATGACTACTATTAGAAGTGCTTGCTTACAGTATGAAATACTACATATGCTTCATATTTTTTATATGAGTGGTCTAAAATGAGTAAAAGCAAATTAGTGATATCAAAATTACTAGTTGCTTAATCCCCTTAGCTACTTCTTGCCCAGTTTAGAAAATCAGAATGTTCTAATTCATAGTAGCTAAGCTGCAGTATAGATTTCATGGGACCATCTGTTTTTATAAAGGTTTTTCTCAGTAGCTCCAAGTTCCTTTCTTCTCTGTCAAAATTTACATTTCTTTTGCCAGTTTAGCCTTTTTGTTATGAAGCAAACTAAATATATCCAATGGCTATTTGCTATTAAGATGTAATATGTGTAATACCTACTAGCTATTATATGTATAGTAGCCAAAATAAGAATAGTAGCTATTGCTACTATTTGGCTTCTTTACCATTTTGCTGTTCATTAAATCAGACTGTAGAATGCCATCCTACCTTGTCTTGATGGATACTGTAGATTGCATATCTTCCAATATTAATTTTAGGAAAAGGCCACCGCTGTTTCCCATTGCATGGTTCTCACATGTGAACAAAGAAGTTTAAACATTACATACTGACGCGTGCCTAGCTAACCTAAGATGAATTAAAATGTGTGTAAAGGATTTTGGCCTTTCTGAAGAGTTCATATGTGCTTTCCGTAGGCACTCTCTGGTTATTGTGGCTTTATGGCGGCCAATCTTTACGCACGTTCCATATTTGGAGAAGATGCACTTGCAAATGTCAGCATTGAAAAGCCAATTCATCTTGGACCAGAGGCGCCTGTCACTGGTCACATACGAATCCGTGCAAAGAGCCAGGTAATATGACATACTTAGAGCACTGGTTTTCCTTGTCATTTTTAAGAAAATGTGCCAAGTACTCTAAAAACATGCAGATTTTTTGATGTACATTGGTTTACAGTAGCAGGTAAATGGGAAAAAATTTGGGAAGATTAATATAGAAACATTAACCATAGTTTTGAAACTATCTTATGCAGATTTTGTGAGGAAAGAATGTCTTTCTAATTAGGTGTAATCATACCCTAAAAACATGTTCAAGATCTTTTCTTCCAGTGCATTATCATAAAATAGGCTCTTGGGCCAAAATGTCCTTATTTTATCTGTAGCACTGCAAATAAGATGTTATGTTTTATTTGCTTTTAAATAAAGAGCAAATGCTCCCTAAGGTTCCATGATCTGTTTCCTACTAAATTACACATTTCAATTTCACACAAAGAAATTTTATGCATGAAATAGCTGTTCACTAGTTCTTTCTCAAACCAGCAAAACAAAACCTAGTGTCTTTCAGTAGGATTATTTTCTGTCAGTACATCTATGAGTCTGCTTAGGATTTTAGAACTGCTACCTCCCAACTAAAAATAAGTACAAGATCTCGAACTGTTTAATAAATTTTAAAAAAGTGTATCGATAAAAGTATTTTAAACAGCACCAATAAAGGGCTACCTGACATTTCACATTCAAGGAAACCATATGGTTTATATGATGTCACTGTAAAGATTTTGGAGTGGTTGAAATTAACGTTTCTGATATATTTACAGTGGCATTTTTATATAAGACTGCATTTAATTACATGTGCCAGCATTGTTGCATCTTGACATCATTCTGGTATTGATTACATGGATTTATTCATGCAGTTTCTTCTGAGATTTCTTCAGTTCTATGTAATATTAATACAGTTCTGTGATTAAATGATTTTCTATAGCTTTAGTGCATTGAGTGCTAGTATTGGCATTGAGACTTTCAACAGGTGAATTTCAGTAACTGGACTGACAAATGTATTTTCTCCAGTGGCAGCAGACTTTCAATTGGTGGGAGGTCAAAAGACTTATTTTTTTTTAATTCTCTTGCCTTTTGTATTGATAACAGATTTAGCAGTTGTTAGTTTATTTAAGTTTCGTTGTTTCAATAATATATGTAGATGTAGCCTTACCCTGGTGTTAAGGAAGTGTGCGCTATAATTATTTCTAATTGTTCATTTATTTGTATACTTTAATTTCCATGCCACTAACTTCATAGATTTCTATATATGGAACTTCCATTTTAATATAGATAAGATAAAGTTATTTTGAAGTATCTGAATTGTGAATTTCTTCTTTCCTTTCCTTACAGGGAATGGCCCTGAGTCTTGGAGATAAGATCAATCTGTCTCAGAAGAAAACGAGTTTATAGATTTTACCTAGTGTCTTTTCAAGTCTTTTACAATTTAACCTTAGGTATGTGGCTTTTGGGGTCCAGAACATCTTATATTCTTCAGTGTTCTGTAATTGTAGAAGCCAAGCTTTTGAGCTGAAAGCATTCCAGCAGATAATTTATAGGTTCTCCATGATTGATACTGAGCAAAACTTTAAATCTCCAGGGTTGTTCTTTTTTTTTTGTCCTGGAAGTCATGTTTTCTTTGTCTCTAATATATACTGATGCTCACAATACAATAAACAAATTATGCCATTACTGTTTTGTCTGTAAATTATAATCTCTGTATTATTTGATCAGTATTGAATATCGGGCCAGGTATTTTGATACTCTAAGAAAGTGGGAGTGTGTAATAGCTTAAGTGTTTACAATAATGACTAGGCCTGAATTGTGTGCATGTGTGATCATGGCTCTTAAAATACTCTGGTATAGCTAGGAGAATATATAATTGACAGCTAAATCAAAGGCTGTATGTTCTAGATGGTTGGGTTAGTAATGTAACCACTTGGCACAGAAAAGCTTGTAATATTAGAAAAGAGCTTGTCAAAATTCAGTGCTTTCCAGCAAGTAGTAGAACGTTAAACTTTGTTTCTGAAATGTTTTCCTAACAGTGTTACCATGAGTAATATAACATTGCTGGTGGTGTTCTTATTTTTTAGTTAATACAGAAAAGAGAGCCAAGTGCAATATTAAAGCTGTACCAGCATGAGCAGTGTTTTCAGTGAATGCAGCCATTAGCCACATGTGTAAGCTCAGGAAGGAAGGATTCGGACTGATTATTATCTTGCAGTGAATTGAACCAAGTTGAGGAATTGCTGAAAAGGAAGAATTGTGAGTGAAGGTCAGGTCAGGATGTGGAAGTGAGTTAACATCATTTGGCTACTAAGTGTTATGCAAATTAGCAGTAGATTAAAACGGATAACCATTAGATTGAAAATACTTTTCACTTAAATCTGTCAAGCATTAATTCTGAATTTGTTAAATTGTTGCAAGAAATTAATTCTACAGAAGAGTCTCCAGAGGCAGCAGTACTCTTCTAGTTGGCAAAGTCCTGCTCCTGAAGTGGAACAGCTCAGTCCGGCTCCAGTAGGACAGAAGAAAACTGAGTTAATATCCTGGGTAGCTGATTCCCAAAACATGTAAGGCCTCAATGGTGAAAATACCTATTTTCCACTCTGAATAAGCTCAGGAAGCAGCACACATGTAAATTCTGAACTGGAAGAGTCTAGGCTGCTGTATTTTACCTGGCTAAAGGATAGCCCTAGAAATACAATGCAAAAACTGAGCTAAGAAGTGACATTCATTTAAATATTTCATTACCTGTTCCTCCCAATACTACTTTTTGACAGCTAGCTTTGGTCTGTTCTTATAAGCATTAGGTTTAGTTTTCATTCCAATCCTGTTCTTAAGCTTAGGTGCTAGAGGAAAATAGTTTGCCCATAGTAAAAAAAGGGGCAGATCTGTTAACAGGTAAAACTTTGCACTGATGCAGCTGTACAATTCTGAATTTTTAGTACACAAAAATCCATAAAATCAATAGGTGTCTTCTGGCAGTAGTTATTTTTTAAGCCGTTAGCCATCAAGGCCATGCTGTGTCTGACAGTACTGAAGTCTGCATTACTGTACTCCAGTGTGCACGCCTCTATTACAGACGAGCCTGTATACCTGCTAAGGCTGTGTCTCTTGTTAAATCTTACAGATTTGAAATACATGACTTCCAAAGCTATGGTGCATTTATTTTACTGTTTCCCCTTAGGCACACACCTCACACTTAATATGTACAATAAGAAAAAAGAAGGGAACTTAGACATGCAAGGCTGTTGCCATGTGTTTGTGTGAGCAGAGAAAAAAACTTGGAAGGCTTATATGATGAGGCCATATAGCTTCTGAAGACCCTGATTACCTTGTGCACTTCTGTGAGCATCAAATATGGTCATGAAATGTACAGGACACAGTAATGTATGTTTCAGGTATACATGGTAGATATTGTTGACACTAAGTATCATGGTGATACGATTTTTAAAACCTTTACCTGTCATAGTGGGGGATATCCAGCTTTGCACCCCAGTAGATGTTAGAGACAGTGAATCAGTAAGATAGTGCAGCATGGGTTTGCAGAGTGGCCTGTTTGTTTTGCATGTTTTAAAATCCCTTTTTGGTTCCGCCATTGTTTTGCTTTCTAATGAAAGCTCCAACTCGAGCGTCACACAATACCACCGGCAGCTGAAGCTCTGGATATGCGCATTTGCCTTGATAATGAAGTTATGTCTCTGCATCATCTCACAGCAGTTACATTGCCTTCTGTGAAGCTATGCCAGATTCACAAGGATATAGTAGAGATAATGAGATTGTGATCTTAATTGCTTAGTATTTCATAATTTGGGAGGGGATGATAGGAGAAAAGCATTGGAGTATGTTGTATGTGCTGTCCCGTGAAATTCCATGGATATCAGTATGCTGCTTGAGGGTGTGTGGCAGGATTTTATTCTTCAATCACTTTAAGCCAAACTATGAGAGAAGAAAATCCTGAGATTCCGGTGAAAGGACTCATCTCTTCACAAAGACATTGTAATTAGTAGGACACTAACAGAGATTGAGTCGTAGCTGCGTATGTACTGAATGGTGTGAATGAGATGGATTTGCAGCCAAGGAAAGGATGTTTTTGGAGAAGGAGAATGTCTTCCAGTATCTGTTATCCAAGGCCTGTTTCAGTCACAATCTGCTGTCCTCACTGGAGAACAGAAACCATCCTGGCATGTGCAGATAGCCGTATTTTATGTGACTCAGTCAGCTGGAAGGGGCATATAATTTAATTTGGTTTAGGTTATCTTTTGCTATTAGAACTTTATTCAAGGACATAAGAACACCTGTTTAGCAGAAGCTGCCATGACTTTAGGATTGATTTTCCACCTGTCATGCTTTTCAAAGCTCTCCTGCAGAATTTGCCTTGTACAGACTTTCTCATTGATGGTATGCACTTTTTCAGTAGCCTGAACACTAAAAAATGTTAGATGTGTGTTTCATGTCTATACTTCAGAGATGAAATTATATCCTTTTATATATATACTATTGTGTTTTGGCTACGCTTTTCCTCGGTAGTTCAGACAATAGACTGATTTTTGTTCCAAAGACCTCTTTCTAAATTTAGCTTTTGTGCACTAAAGAGAGGCTGATAGAGGGAGATTTTCTGTGTCTGCCTGTGTACACAGACAGGATTCTCAAGTGTCATTTGAGAGTGGTGTTCCACTGGTCTTTAACCGCTCCTGGGCAGGCCTGTCACTGCTTAAAAAATCCGTATTTGTGACAACTACCACAATCACTTAGAAGGAAAGAAAATAGGAGGAAAGCTGATGTATGATCATTGTGGTTTCCATGAAGATCAGCAATTCTGAGCAAATAGGAAAGCTGAGAACCTTAGATGCACCACTGAGCACTTAAAAATTGTTCTTCTGAGGAGAACGGGAACTCTTCAGTTATTTCTGTGGAAGTTTAGATACACATTAATGGGGTGTGAAACATTTCTTATATACTACAGAATTGTTCTGCATATACAAAGGAATATCTTAGACCATTCTACTTAAGGATGCACTTACAGCTCTTTTGTTGGAACAAAATTTAGTAAAAGTGAGTATATAGCTGTGGCTATGCTTTGTTGTTCAAAACTTCGTACAAGGAAGTTATAAACCTAAATTTTTTGTAGCAATAAGTACGTATTGCGTACACTGTGCTTGGGTAAGGTAGTGTTATTCCACAACTGATTTCAGAAACTTGGATAAGAACAGGAATTAATTCCCATTAGGAGTAAGTGGAGCAAGAAAACTTGCTGCTTTTCTATTAGAAGTTTTAGAAAGTCATTGCCTAATGCAGTGCTGGCATAGCAGGAAGCTAGCTTCCCTTATGCCCCTGCTTCTGATGTAGAGCTGCTGAGTCGGAGCCGGATTTCTTTATTCAGGGCCCAATGAGGATTTATATTTTTGTCCTATTTAGTTGATAACATGAGAAATAGGAATGTTTATCTGATGACAGGCATGATCTAGGCAATTCTCTGTTATCTAGACAAGGAAGGGGTCATCCCAAGAAAACCTGAAGGTAGGTAATATAAAACAAAAATAAATCAGTCCATGAGGGTACGTAGTTTGTATATTGACCTTTAAAAAGATTTCTAAGTGGTCTCTGTGGAGACAGCTTTTTACAACTCTCAGAAATGTGAAACCTCACGCAAGGGGTGTTTGCTCTGTATCATGTGCTCTTTGGCGCGGAGCTACAACTGGGTGTTGAGGGAAGACCCAGTCAGCTAATCCACATCTCGGGTAATCTGCATAGTAATACCTATCAGCCACATCTGGTCACAAATTAAGGTAGTTTATAAAGTTTTCATGTGTTGCTACGGCAGAGGGTGCTGTCTCACAACTGATAGGAAATTTTGGTAGAGATTTGGGTGTTTAAAAGTGGTAAGAGGAAGAAGGCAAAGGATGTGTTGCAGGTTTCATCATAAAAGTGATACAGGATAATTTTGGCCCACTCGGGGTCACTTTAATTTGGCTTTATGTGTATTTTCAAGATGCCTAGCTATGTATAGCCTGTGCATAGTGATGCTGATAGCTCAGATTACTAGTATAGTACATCTGTTTGAACATTGCCTTTTCTCTAGAGATTTTACTTTTTTCTAAAGTGTAATGAGATAGATTTGGCTGTATACAGCTGGCCTAGGGGGAATCTTCTCTTTGAAAGACAAGATAATGCGTTCATTAAGAGAAGCATATAGGTGAAATACAGGAAATTCTAACTGTGACTTTGCCTCTGCATTAGTAATGCTAATCTAGGCACATTTTTATTTGAGCAAAGCCATAAATATCCATTTTGTTTCACTAGATATTTCTCCTAAGTTTTTTTGTGCATTATGTAGCTGTAATTTTAACCTTTTCCAAACTGTGTATCATTTTCTGATTGCATCAGTGCAGTATATTTCATCAGTATGATCCACAATTGCCAAGAATAGAACGTTGCTAGCAAAAATATGATTTGTTTTGTTTTGAAAGATCAGCATAATTCTTGTAGCTATAGACTGTAGACATTTTATAATTTGAGTTTTATGAAACTGGATGTTGCCAAAAACACTTTATTTTACATAGGTATAGAATCTGCACTTCTGTGGCTTGCAAGTTCCCTATTTTGCTCTTTCTTTCACTGGGATTTCATTTAGGAGAAGCAGAACAAATAACAATAATCCTATTGTTATCCTGGCCCCAACACAAGAGCAGAGTTAGTGGGTCTCTCTCTTCCTACGTCTTATTCACAGTGTTTTTCAGGTTTGATGTTTCATGTCTTCCCTGTAAGATCTGATCAAAGGTCTAGTCTTTTACAACAGGTGGTCACACCAGCATCTTTTCATTAAAAATGCAGTCTCTTCTTTTTCTGAGGTCTTATAATACCATAAAGAGTTGTGAGAATTTTATCATGCTCTAATTCTAATTACTTCCAAAGTCTGGGAATGACATCCAACTTCTGTATTTAGAAAGGTCAGGAAACCATTTTCTTTTACAGAAATTACCATTTGAATTTCAAAATGCAGCAATGAGTTTTTAATCTGATCTTTTAGAGTAACTGCTGTCACTCATATTCAGATGCAAGAATAAAGAATTATTTCTACTGAGCTGTCCTTAAACTATGTTATATGAGAATACACATCAATAAAATATTTATGTATAAACTTCACTAGATGAGGTTCCCCATGACCTTTACTTCCTTCCTTCCTTGATTTTAAATATTTATGTTACTGACAACTGTAGATCTCCTGTACTGTCCAAAACTAACATGATGTGTTGCATAGGCATCCTTGCTTTAGTGTTTTTCAAATGAAATTCTATTGTTCTTTCCGGTATCCTTTGAATTTAGTGGTGCTAGTGGGCTAATTTCCTGTTTGAGCCATGCCTACTGAAACACATCAAAGGGTTGTTCATATGCAGAAGCATATACCATTTAGTAGTAAATTCTTTTTTGAAGCCAGGAATAGTGAATGAACGGTGCTGGCATGCATAAGTGCCTTCAGCTCTGTAGCATTGTCCCTTCAGAGGTGTCCCAGCTTGTTCCAGTGTAATCTTAGGTTTTGTTTGTTTTGGGTTTGGGTTTTTTTTAACCTGTAAAACAAAAGGGTATGGGACCTCTGGGCACAGTGAAAAAAACCTGGATTCATCTGTTTTAATAATGTAGTGTACGGTTTTAGGTATGGACCTTCTTTGCATCTGTGTTGGTAGTGTTGTGGTATGCAGTGGAACTTAGAGCAGTTTTCCTCCTGGTGGGACCTGGGCTGAAGCTGTGAACCAGAACACTCTCTCTGTGCCTCACTTACCATGTGGCTGCGAGGACCTGCAGCAGTTAGGTCTATGCCTGTGTCGTGTGCACCTGGGACCAGCACCTGGTGCCAGCTTCATTCCTAGTTAAGACTGAGCATGGACATGCGGTACCAGAATGGCAACAGGTCAGACCAAATCAGAGCTGATCTCCAAGTTGGTGTCTGAGTTTCACTTCAACCATTAACTTCCCTGTCATTCCTACCTGTTTCAGTGGCTGCTGGCAGAGGAGAGGCTGCCTGCTCTAGGCATTATCCCATGCTCTAAGGTCTTTCAGGCTGTTCCTGTGTCTGTCAGTAGGAGGCCACTCTACGTGATGAGACATCTGGTCATAAAGACCAAATGTGCAGCTTGTGCCAGATGGGAGTTATGCTCCAGGCTTCCATCTATCCGGTCTTAAGCAACTTCTGTTTATTTACAGTATTCTAATACCTGAAAACTACAACTTGAATGATCCACTTAACATTGTGTGTTATGCACAGATCTGATACCAGCCTGAAAGGCAAGTGTCCCAGTTGATTTGGTTAGTACAGCTGATGTGGTCACCATGTACAAAGTGATTGCATTCACTGGCTCCTTACAATTAGATGTATATTGACACGTTTTATTTTTCTAAGGAGAAAGAGTGAATTCTTATTCTACTGTAGCTCTGGTTCTTTGAAATACTGTCATCCTCAACGATGCTGTAGCTCACCCTTCATCCATACTTGAGCTTGGTGGAGCAGGAGAAAAGGGCACTTGGCATCTGTAACTGGTGGCACATGCAGCAAATCACATTATCACTGGCTGATTCAGCCTGTCTGCAGGGTCCTACATGTCTGCCTAGGGAGAGTCCTGCTGACTGCACCTGCTCCTAAAACCCCCATTTCTATAAATCCAGTCTTCACCAATTTACTAGGTTGCATTCAGACAGGTTTTTACCTACTGGGATAGCACCTACCTGCCAGTGAAAACCCGGCTGTAGGAGCATTCTGCTTCTCTGGTTCATCCAACCTCGTCTGAGAAGAGTGATTTCACCCAAAGTGTGGCAGCTGGCTCTGTGCATACTGTACTGTCCCGTGATACAAGTGGCTATGTCTCTCCTAACTTTCTGACATACAGAGACTAAGAAGGTGATTGACAAAGCCAAAATTTTGTTTCTTGTACTTTAGCTGTATAAATGTTTCCATCATGGAAAACAGATCCACCTTTTACTCAGATCAGCAGGAATTGCCTTGGATTCCTATATGAGATTATTTTTTCTTAATGCCACATCAAACTTTCTTTCATAAAGGTGCAAGAAAATAAGCTATCAAAACCTTAAGGTGCTTGACCTGTCAATACTTCAGTGCTTGTGTTTTAAAGCATGTAATGCTATGTTAATGCATCTTTAACAAGAGATATAATTATTCCAGGGTTTGTATGCCTGCTCCATAAGTAAGAACAGGTGCTTTTTTCCTACGCCTGTTCTCACTTACACTTCAGGCACACAAGTTCAACAGTGATACTATATCCAGCCTTAATAAATGTGAACGTTGCCGTAGAAACACTGTCATTTTGAGAGAGGTATGGAATGCCAAAGAAACCTGTTCTTGCGGCATGCAGATGCTAAAAGCAGATGAAGACATTTATCAGTTAATCAGTTAAGCTTATTATTTATGGAAAATACAGGTCATGTGAGACTATGGAATGCATTTGTTACACAATTCCTGATTTTTCACTTAATTATGTGTTCCAGCTAATTTCTCATGTGTTGCTGTAGAGCATGAAGATACAAGCCCTAACAAATATATACTTACATTTTTGGAAGTGTAAAGTAGTCCCTAACTTCTCAAGTTATGTATGTTAAAGCACATGAATAACGAAGCTGCAAATCTTGTTTAACCTTTGCTTTTTTGTTACCAACGTGATTTTGCATTACCGGTTTTCTTGCAAATTACTGGGGTTTGTACTTGGGACAACCGTGTTTTCTAAAGCTTGAAACTGATTTTCATAGCAATATTTAAGGGATGCTACATGGGACTAGGTCTTGAGAATGAAATGGGTTTCTGCAATTTTTCTCATGTGCCCAGGAAATCACCTTAGGGCCTCAGCTTCATAGCTGTGAAGTGCAGATATGCTGCCATATCTGAAGTGTCCCAAGATCTGTTGGTGAAAAGTTCCTTATAAAAGCTTAAGTTGCTGTTCTGCTTCTGAAAATCTCACCAACAGTCCCCACTTTCTTCCCTCTGCATCCACATGGACCATGGGGTGATGGTGTGGAGCCCGTGGAGGTGACTCTGCCCGCAGATCAAGCACGGATGCAGGTGGGTCCCCCTCCAGCACAGCTCCCGGGGCACCGCTGCGCCGTGCCAGGGCTCCCCTCCGCGATGCCACAGGAGCGCCCGGCCCAGCCGCCGCAGCTGCCGTGAGCTGGGAGGCCCAGCCTCCGCACCGGCCTCCTGCGAGCTCACCCCTTCCATCTCCCACCATCAGCCATCACGGTGTTCATTGCCACGGTGGGGTGAGCCCTTCCTTCTCATCCCCTCCCCTATTTAAAAAAAATCCCAAACCACCAGTAAACCAAGAAAACAGCAGTAAAAATGCTTTCCCCTGCTCCTGTTTAGTACTTTGGTGACTGCATCTGGCCTGCCCTGTCCCCTCCCAGTCTCCCCAGCCCAGGAAGGACCCTGATGCCTTGGAGGTGGCGAGGGGTCGGGGCACCCAGCACACGAGCGCAGGCTGCAGGACCTGCCTCCCTCCGCTCCTTGGGGTGGCGAGGCACTGGCACGGGCTGCCCCTTGAAAGGTTTAGCTGATCCTTCTTGATTAGATTATGGTAAGCTTTGGAGGGAGTTAATTTTTTCAGCTTTGTGTGATATTATCCTGTAACTACTTCTGTAAAAAATGTTGGTAACCCTGAACTGCTTGGGAATCCTTCAGTGGCACAGTCCTCCACTACTGAAGCCCCCCAAATCTTACCAAAGGAAGGAAACATGTACTTTGCTAGCCTGGAGTATGTTGCGTCTGATCACTGCAGTTATTTGGATTCCAGGTGTGGCTTTTTAACTTCATGTTTTGCAATATACAATACATTTTAAAGCAACCTGAAACTGCATTTAATTAATTGGGAGCTTGGAAATGCAACGATCTCTAAAGAAATGATGCTGTGTACTGAACTCTGGTAGTGCTCATTCGCAAAGGTTTCTGCCCTAGAACACTGCTACATGAAGTGTGAATGACAGTGATAACAGTTGTGGAGTGGGTCTGTACCATGTGATAAAAGTTTTCCTGGGTGATGTAAGTGATGCAGGTATTACAATTGCTTGTCTCTTCATGTTTTTTGATGACAGTCTTAAATGTGATATAGCTCTAACATTATAGATTACCATATAAAATTCAGTCATCTGAAAAGTATGTTGAATTGGTGCCATTCACATAGACGAGCTCCATGCAACCATTTCAAAATCCAGCTGAATCATGTGGATTGCCCAATGGCAATCCAATGCATTATTGTTTGAATGCTTGTATATATCTTATGTTCCTGTGGCTGCAATTAATTCTGGTGCTGATGACTGGGCAAAAGATACTCATCTCTTTGAAGTTCCACTAAACCTCAGCTTTCCTAACTAAAGCAGCTATTTAGATAAATGGGTCTTGTGATAGTTCTTTCCATGCAAAATTTGAGTTATGGGATGAAAACAAGATCCTGAGTTTGAGAACAACTGACTGATGATCATCTCTGCCCTGCAGTTTGGATCCAGGGATATAACCTCATGCACAGCTAGACTGCAGTGTCAGTTGTGCAGTAACTATGTGTTAATTTGAGTTTCTTCAGTGCTAGATTTGGGACTAGTACATCAGATCATGGATAAAGCAGACAAGGAAGATTGTAATTTGCTAGAGGCTGGTCCTGAGGTTGCAAGGAAGCTTGCTGGTGTCTCAGTTGGAGCCAGCTTAGAGCTACTTAAAAACATAAGCAAGATGGAATCTTGAAACCCGGAGCACAAGAGGCTCAGGGCTGGCTGGGCCTGGGCTGCTGCTCCCCACAAGAGAAGGGCGAGGAGGAATGGATCTGAGAGCAGTGGGAGGGTCGTAAATGGTTTTCCCTCTAATGCATTCATTGTAACACCTACAAGCCAGGTACTACCCATGGTGGTAATAGCAGTTATTACTCGCTGCATTGATGCCAGGGTGTTAGCCAATATCCTTAGAACCAACCTTTGTTACCGTTTGCAAATTTGCTAAAGAGTGTTAATGCAGAGCTGAATTTTAAATGAATACCTTTGGTCTGTTTCAGGAGGGTATAGTCATTGATTCAGTCTGGAAAGCCTGTTTCTAGATAAAAGCATTGCAGTTCTCATCCAAAGGGGATGAGGCGTTTCTCCAAGGACTGTGTTGTATTTTGAAACCCAGGTACTGTATGTTTACTTCCACAAATGTTCACAACTGTACGTGATGTAGCAATATATAACTGAGAGAAGAGTGGTCCTTGATTCTCCTACATCAGTAAAACCCACAGGGAGGTGCACTTCCCCGTGCACACACAGGCCCATGTACTTTCAGAGCATCTGAAGCTTTTTTAAAGGATCTATTATTCTAAATTCCTTGAAAGCTTCCTGAAAATAAAAAATCAATCCATTTTCTTGATCTCTGTCAAGCCAATCATCTTATGGAAGTACTTTTTGTGCCCAAAGCGAAGGACTCTGACAGAAGACAAATGCAGTCATTTACACTGGCAGACTCGTTCTCTGCCTGACCTCACCCCAATGGCATTTTGAAAGTGTGGGTGCGTGATTTTGTTCAGGTGAATCATTCAAAATTGCCATTTGTCTGAAAGAGTTTATCAAAAACTAATGGGATTTTACAAAATAAATGGCTTCACAATTCTTCATCTAGCAGATTGCTGAGAGATGAAATGAGTCTCTGAGATATTTATTAACTTATGTTGGTAGCTCTGAATAGGCATGTGCTTGAAACTTTTCTAAAGGAAGCCTTACCCTCTTTAGTTATCAATGAGGTTTTAATGTCCAGTGAAAATGCTAATCTTACAGTTGTTTGCTGCTTATAATACTGTTCATAATGACAGATTATTTTGAATAAAGAATTCAAATTTTCTAAGAATTATTTTCTAAAAATTAGAATCTTTAGAAAATTCTTTAGGATACTATTTTCTGAGTAATTGGTCTTTTCTAGCAGCTCAGAGCACTGGTGGATACCTAATTCCTGAGGCTAAGGAGAAAGGTTTCTCATGTAGCTGCTCGGTGATGGACTTGGAAGAAAATAGCAGCAATGATGCTCATCCTTCTCTTAAGTTTTTCAAGCAGTTATAGTACACCATCAAATTTTGATACCAGATGTAATTATTCACTAGAAGCAAGTGTATATTTAATCCTGTAAGGTAGGAGTGTTAAGTAGGCAGGATAGAGTTCACACATATGGAATATTGCATTCTTTAATGATGCTGGAGCAGGCTAAAGTTTGTTCTCTGCTTTTGTATCTGCATGTCACAGCATGAATACAGAAGAAAACCATTGTTGGTACAGATCAGTCGCAGGTGCAAATGTGCAACTGCAATTTAATTAGTGCAAACTGTGTCAGCAAAGGGGAACTTGCCTTTCCCAGAAGGTACCCCTCAAATTGTGCTTTAGCCAGAACACCATGTTAACTAAATGAGTTCTTCCCATCATAAAATTTTGTTTTGAATCTTATCTTGATTGTCAGATAAGCTTTACAGAGACAGGCACAGTATGTATGTAATATGTGCTAGACATGTTTGGACCATGATATGCTGTGCCATCAGTTATGACTGGGTTATCTGAGTGGTAACATAATACAAGCTTCAAATTAATTTTGCCTTCTCTTTACCTACTGTTATGTATATTCTCATTCTTCAAGAAACAAAGGATTGTAAGAAAGAAGCAAGAGAAGATTGTGTGTAGGAAGGGAAATTCCTTCTAACTTTCTGTAATTCTGTGATTTTCCATAGTCACCTGTGTTAGTGTTTTCTTATACTTTTTTTTTTTATAAATGCTTAACAGACCCAGAATAATAGCGGATGAAAAAAGGAGAGCACAGTATCGCTGAGAGATTGTTTTAATTTTGATGGTCAACGGAAAGATTGTTCAGTAGTGCAAGGGAAAAACAGATGGGAGCAGCAATTCTAAAATCAGATGAGGTTAAGATTAGTTTTTAGCAGAATGTGTTATCTGTAATAGCTAATAACATATCTTTACATCATATTTTAAAGGCAGACTGTTGTAAAACAGTTTTTTTGACAAGCATGCTGTAGATGGGGAGAGTTTGGGGATTTTTTCAGAAGATGATTGTCTCTAATGAAGTGTTTTATGGCTTAAGACCATGGCTGGAATAAAACTGCTGGCTACTTCTGCCTGCAGCTTTTACATCAAAATGCTATATATATTCATTAACTCTAGCTTCCTTGTTTCTTACTGATCTTATTCATTAATGAATACTGTGGGTTAGTTTATTGCATCTTCTTCATCCTGGATCATTACAGGGTCACTAAATGTAATTCTTCCCTGTGGGCATATACTAGCTGTTCCTGCTCATTTCACAACATTGTAATTATGGAGAAACCAGAGGTTGCAAATTACGAAAACAATTTAGTTTAATTTAGGTTCAGTGTCAGCTGTAGGGGAAAATCCATTTATGCATCCGCACTGTTGGCTTTATTTTTTGCTTTGGTTTTAATAGAAAGGGACCTGGGTTTACTTATTCAATGCTTTATACAAGGTAGGAGTCCTGTGGCAGTGTTCCTTCTTTATAGCCAGTTGGATTTGAGATGTTAGTACCTTTTAAATTAAATTATTCTTATTTCACCAGGCAAATGCACCTGAGGTCCTGAGTAGTGGCAGCTCTGGAGTCAGTAAACGTGGTGGCTGGTTCCCTTGAGGACTGTGCTGCGCACGATGGTACTCTCTGTGCTTATGAAAGAAACAGAGAGCACTGCTGCTCGAGGCATCTAGCTCTGGGTTTGTTTTCCTCTCCTGTGCTTTGAGCTGAGCCAGGTCATGGTGTAGGGCTGGCTGCTGCCAAAATGAATTGTGTTTCTCTCTTTTGCTGTGTGTGCTGTCAGTAGAAACAGCAGCTTCAAAAAGATGACAACTAACTTCTCTAATTTTTGGAACAGCTACTTCTTTTCTAATTGTGCTGGCATTGAATCAGTTTCCCATCAATGACAGCTAAGAGTGGGATGCCCACATTTTCCCTTTTTAATTTTGGAAAGTCAGGGGCAGCACACCTTACTTTACATACACACTGTCCATTGCAGCACACGTCCTCGTGCTGCTTATATTCCTCTGGATATCCCCAGGAAGGTATAGTTGTGCTCTTGAGAGGGATGGTTACCAGCAGATGCAGACACTTTATCTGATTCTGAGCTAGACAAGAAGGGGAAATACATGTCTTTCACTGGTCAGTGGCAGAAATGATCCTCTCTACGTTTAGCACTACAGCAATCTCACTAGTGTAGTTGGTGTTTAAACCCAAAGGTGACAGTTACTTTACAGTACTTTTGACAACAGAGAAAGCAGCTACTGAGTACAAATTTCCACGCAGCACTGCTGTTGAGCTTTAGTTTGTTCTACCTACAGCACATCCATTATTCCAGTTCTTAGACTCTGATCGTTAGGAAATGGCTACTGTGTGAGTGCTGCAGCAAGAACAAATCCCTGAAGTGTCTGAGAACTGTAAGCCCGTTTCACCTCTACCCATGCATCAAATATGAACTCATGTCTCTGGTGACTTAACTTTCTGCACCACCGGTCTCCAGCCCTCTCTGTAATGCTCTTATTTCTGCATGGTTCGCAGGGGAGCCTCTCAGGCTTTTAATCTGTAGCTTATTGTTTAAAGATTCATTTGTTTTGTGAGACCACTGCCAACACTGATCACAGGCCGGCATCCATGGAAGGAAGCTGGACAACTGGAAGAGTGTCTACTGCTTCTCCAACTGAGTGCCTTATCTGTGATGAGACCGCTTTGAAGGATTCATGTCATTTGCGAATATCGTCTTAAAACTGCAGATCCTAAATTTTTCTTGTTTACAGGGGAAACGCATGAGAGAAAATGAGGTTTAACTGGCAAGTCCCTTGATGTTGCAGAAATGCCTTTTTCTTTTTTGTAGAAGTGCCTGGTTTCTATGGCTACATTTTGTTAAGATTCCTGCTGTTGGGATCAGCTTCAGTTCTGGGGAGTACCAGAGGATGCCCAGCAGTGGGATGGTTTGGTCTCAGGCAGGAGGTGGGGGCAGGATATTCCCCTGCACAAACCAGCAGCGCTTGTTTTCTGGGCTCTGCTAATCCCCTCTCCTCCTCCCTCATTTTAAAGAAGTCAATCTCACATATTTTTTTTTCTCTGTCTTCTTCTCCCTCCAGCAGACTTCCCCCACTTCAGGGACACACTGCCATAACAGGCAAATTAATTAAGCCCAGAAACCATAAAGAAAATGCTGATCTTTCTCCCTGCTGCCAAATCAAGATGGTATAGTCAAGGGAGAACTGGAGTTCTTGCCCCAAACCCTCTGCTTGCCTAGTGATCAGCCTGCTAAAAAAAAAAACCCAAACAAACAAAAACACCCAAACACAAAACAAAACAACCACTGTCTCTTGGAACTGCTGTTAATTTCAAATTGAGATATTAATGTTAAATATTTCTGTATCAGTTTTTTTTCATTATGTTTTCCTTTCCAGCTTCTCCCTCCTGCGTGCAGGCAGCAACAAGTTGATGGAAGGAAGTGTTAATTTTTGATCGTTATTGTAGCTATACTTGGATGTGACAATCTCAGGAGTGTTGGGTTGTGGATGAAGCAGTAGTTTTCTACTTAATCCACAAATACACCTGTAACAACAGGAAAAAGTTTCCGAAAGCCTAATGGTGGTTTGATAACATTGGTAACTTCCAAAAGTTTGCTTGGGTGTTTCTGTGAGTTTTTAAGTGTGTCACATATGGATCATTTATTTCCCCTCTCTCATCTGTGTTGAAATTGCATGTTCTTGTCAATGATGTGTGGCCAGAGACTTCAAACCCATTCATGGGTATTTCTAATTTCCCATTATCTTTCTCCCTTTGGAACTGATTGAATATATCTGGGGCTTTCTCTCTCGTCACAAAAAGGAGCAATGCTGCTTGCAGCCTTTTCTCCTACTTATCTATTTCTGTAGCCATGAGGTACAAGAGAAATCTCAGCTTCTATTTTCTTCAATTTTCCGCTAAATTTCCTTTGAAGGTTATCTTTCCTGGAGGCTTCAACTGATCCATTTTCTTTTCATTTCCTTCTCTTTTTTTTTGGCACTGCATAATGTGTTTATGTAAAGAAGAAGAAAGGAGAGGAGAAGAAAGTGTACCTTTCTGTTGACATAAAAACTCTTTTGGTTCTTACTCTGCTTCTGGGCTTTCTTCTTGGATATCCTAAATACAGCCACATGTCTCTTCTGTGCTATAAAAGGGATTGCTGCTGTGAAGAATGTTATTTGAAATGGCTTTCCTTATGGACTTTGAATTAGGCCCTTTTGTAGCAGATCTGTTGTCCATATATATTCTTGTAATCATAGCTCTTTGCTTTACTGATCTAAAGTCAGTTTTTATTATTCCTTATTTTTCTAATTTGTAGAATCACAGAATCATAGACTGGTTTGGGTTGGAAGGGACCTTGAAGGTCATCTAGTTCCAATCCCTGCCATGGGCAGGACACCTCCCACCAGCCCAGGTTGCTCAGAGCCCCGGCCAGCCCGGCCTGGGACACTGCCAGGGATGGGGCACCCACAGCTGGGCAGCCTGGGCTGGTGCTCGCCACCCTCACAGCAAAGAATTTCTTCCTTGTATCTAATCTAAATCTGCCCTTTTTCTGTTTGAGCCCACCACCCCTTGCCCTGTTGCTGCAAGCCCTTGTAAAATGTCCCTCTCCAGCTTTCTTGGAGGCCCCTTTAGGTGCTGGAAGGCGGCTGTAAGCTCTCCCTGGAGCCTTCTCCAGGCTGAGCAACCCCAGCTCTCTCAGCCTGTCCTCACAGGAGAGGTGCTCCAGCCCTCTGGTCACCTTCACAGCCCTCCTCTGGACTCACTCCAACAGGTCCATGTCTTTCTTATGCTGGGGGCCCAAGGCTGGATGCAGTACTCCAGGTGGGCTCTCATGAGAGCAGAGCAGAAGGGGAAGAATCACCTCCCTCGACATGCTGGTCACACTTCTTTTAGTGCAGCCCAGGATACAGCTGGCTTTCTGGGTTGCCAGCGCTCCTTGCTGGGTCACATCGAGCTTCTCATCCACCAACAGCTCCAAGTCCTTCTCACGGCTGCTCTCAGGCCATTCTCTGCCCAGCCTGTGGAGCCAACGCAGCTAAACCACATTTATCGATTTTGGGGAGGGTATGAGGTTAGGAGGGTTGTTTCTGCTCCATAACGATGCCCTTGGCTGCTCATTCACTCTAGGGTGGGGATCCTAACGCTCCTGTGAAGGATCTCTGCCAGGACCAAGTGGTCAGGTGAGGAGCAGAGCCGTTCTGGTGGTGAAAGTCACACCATGTGCACATAGCTGCATCAGGGGTGCCCTTATCCCTGCTGCCTGGTACAGATGGAGTGTGCCTGTAGTCTCCCAGACCTGAGATATTTGAATGACTGCCTCTTTCCCTATATCCCTTCAAGGCAGTAAAGGTTGGTTCTATTTGTTCTGTTCTCTGTCCTGATGAGGCTCATCTGGAAAAGGTCAGAAGCCTTCCTTGTTTAGAGAATTAGTTGATGGAATCTTTTCCTGAGGATGCTGTGCCCTCAGCTTTTACTTATGCCTTCAAGGCTTCATGCAGAGCTTTCTTTTCAAGCAAATTCAGCATTTCACAATTTGATCCCACTTTCCCAGCAACTCCTCTGGACTTTTTTAGTATTTTTTGGCTGTTTCTGAGGGTGTCTGTGAGCTGTCTTGGAGTTTGGTTAGTACTTAAAAAGTGTTTACACATTTCACATTTGCAGAATTTAAATAAACCAAATCGATGTTGGGTAAGTCCCAGTCCATACCTCAGAACTAATGGAGGGAGATTATTGCATCTCTCCAATTCAGAACCTCTTTTGTCCAAAAAAATCAACCTTAGCCATACCTAAAGTTGTTTGTTTTAAAGGACCAGATGTGATGAATTTCAGATCAGACCTGCTCCTGTCCCATTGTACCTTCCTCCTCTGA
The DNA here is from genome assembly GCF_023638135.1 of Falco biarmicus. NCBI lineage: Eukaryota > Metazoa > Chordata > Aves > Falconiformes > Falconidae > Falco > Falco biarmicus. The sequence goes on along the minus strand of NC_079297.1, from coordinate 30,807,736 downwards.
GGGGGCTGTGGGATGGCTGGCACCAAAAAGGTGGTGCCTTTGGACACTGACTGCTCTGTGCTAGGATCTCTGTCTCATTTAAAACTGCACCTTATATTGCCACCAAATTTCCTTAGCAGTATGAAGGTTTTGGCCTGTTGGTTTCTCAGTTGAAAAGCATAACCATAAAATCCTTGAGAAAAGCAAGTTTTTTGTTCACAGCAGAGCTGATGTAGCTTTCCTACGTGTTTGTCTTCTGTATCTCCATCACCTGCTCATATCCACATGGGTTTTCCTTCTGCTTTTATAAGACTTTCTAATTCCCTTCCTGTATTTCTCCTGGTAAGCAGCAGCATTTTGGCTGATTTAAAGTTATGGATGGGCTGACTGGCAGGTCAGTATTGATGTGCTTGTTAGTCAGCTGGCTGCTTCTTCACTGCATCTATTTTTCCTCTCTGTGTGGCTCCTTGCTTGGGTTTCTATCCTCATCCAGCTGATTTGCATGAAGAAAAAAAAAATATTCTCATGTGGTATGTCAAATTTGGCTGAAATTGATATTAACAGGAGTATCAGTTTGCTTCTTATGCTGAAAAACTTCAGTGTGCTCCCATCTGACCCCAAGTCATCTTACATTTTGTTGAAATATTTGCCCACTAGCCTTAAAAGATACCAATAATTGAACTTTCATTCTCATTTTTTTCTGTGTTATTTTATTTATTCATGGGGGAGCAATCTGATAGCTTATATAGCGGTTAGACCATGGGTTATATGAGTTTAGTGGAATGTCATTGTGCAGAAGATTAATAAAGTTATTTGACTGTGTTGCATTTCCTCTTTATTCATTGTACGAGCCGCGTTGACGTGTGCAGTACACTGATACAGATTGTACTGTTTCATCCAAGTACACACAGTCCTATTCTCCCTATTTTTTGTCTTTAAAGTGAAGCACTTGTAGTTGTGAATGATGTGATTTATTTTATTAATGGTATCTTTGCTGCAGGCTGTAGCATTGAGTCTCTCTGTCCTGATGAAGTCTTTTTTATGACAATGATAATATATGACTTAGTGTTTGTTTCAGCAAGAAGGAGACAAGTGTATTTTGCTTACACTTGTTTTTTCAGTGTTGAATTCTTTGTCCATTCCCAAAATAGCCAAAATAGGTTGAAGCATATGCAAAGATCCTAATTTCAAGCTTAGTATTAGCTATGGGCACGTTATTTTTAACCAGAGACAACAGCTCAAGGAAACTAGCATATTCCTTAAGCATATCCTTAGGCTGTATTGAAATCAATCTGAGATTTTAGACCAAGTTTTACAGTCTTAGCTTGTTAAATTTGTGAAGTTAATCAGGACTGTGGATTGCCATGGTTCTGGGCTGCATTAGGTCAGCACATAAAGAGAGCCCCGGGATCTGCGAGGGGTTTGCCAGCAGGAAGAATCCATCTTGTCTCCAGCTGCAGCTGTGGCACGGGGTTAGGATGCAGTTGCATAGGCTGCACTTTGTCCAGGGTATCAGGAGACCCTATTCAGAGAGAAAGTGGCATCAGCAGGGCTGCCCCTTACAGCCCTGTCTGTAAGAAGTGGCGACGCTGACAGAGTAACTCCTTCCAAACCTCATCCTGCGGTTCTAGCTCAGTGCTGGGCCGAGCCCAGTTCTCATCAGCATTGCTTCCTGCCCACGTAGGTGCCGCTTGGAGATCTTCCACTGCAAATATTGATCCAGCTAACACTGCTTAGCTTACGAGATGAAAGTATTTGGCCTTCTGGCTGCAGGCTATTACAAATGATTACAATGTGAATCAGATCTGCCGCCTACCTGCAAGGTACTGAGTTTGGGATTCTTTTCCGTCCCCTGCCTACGCAGTTTTTCGCCCAAAGACTGCTACCTGTGTAGGGAAACGTGCCACTGGAGGGATCCAGCCGACACACTGCCTTCTGATTTGTGTTTCTGTCTCAAACACATCATCTTTTTCTGTTCATTATATGCTTATGGTAAGGCGTCGGGTAGAGTGGAAACGTCTGGAGATCTTTTGGCTCCAACTGTGTCACTGCTTGTTCAGCTCAGTGTCATGATTCACAGCTCTGCATTCTTTGCACTGAATCAGATGTTAGGGATGCAAAGGTTCTGTTAGGTCACCTAGCACACCCTTTGGTGACTCTTCCTTTCAGGATGTAAATCTAATTTTTGTTCTGCTAGGAGAAAAAAGGAAGCAGAATTGCACAGTGTCTCAGCAGGTCTGGATGGCTGCATGAACCCGTGGCTCTTTGGTCCTTTGTGCTCATGGAGAGCTTTTGGTGTTTCTAGATTCAGAAAATCAGTATTGTTTCTTTTTGACTGGCCACGTGTGAGTTGATGCAGCAAAGGCAGAATAAAAGTCACAGCGCAGATAATCAAGGGTGAAATACTTTTTAAATAGTGGGCTTCTGGGATTTGTGCCACCTGCTTTTTGCCATTACCCAGGGGCAAACAACACGTGTCTTTCCTGGCTTCTTTGACCTGACATATTTTTTCTCCTGCTACACTAAAATGCATTGTTAATATTGATACATCTTTGATGTACATATCTAGCCAAAAAATCAGAATCTTGTTGATTGTTGAGAGATTGGTGAGAGAGGTACTGCTAGGAACAGGTCTTGTTTATTTGAGAAGCCAGTTGTCCTTCCTTGAGTACAGGAGAGCCATGGGAGTGGAGACTTCCTCCACGCGCTTACAGCCAACACCCTCCTTCGCTCACCGAGGTGTTTTTGGTGATTACGCTGCCATGCTTGTTCAGGGTGAGCTTCCGTCTCCCTTTGCTCTGTGCCCCTCTTTTGCATTACGTATATGTGCATGAGTGCCCGGGGTCTTGCCACCCTTCCCAAGGCAGTTCTTCAACAAATGCCTTCTCCCACGCTCCGGTTTCCAGCTAGGCTTGCATTTCTGCTTGGGTTTGTGTGCTGTATTTTGGAATCTATTCTTTCAAGTATCAGCTCTCAAAGAGGAATTTACTGAGTTCTTGAAGCCATCTTAAATGAAAAGCAGTGTTTATATCCCATTGTTTTAGTGAGATATATCTCCAGCTACAATCAAACTAGTTGATTACTTGTATTTCAGCAAGACCTGGATGGAAGTTTTTTTGCTGGGCTCTGTACATAGACGATGGGAGACAACCCCCATGCTGAGGAATTCACTGTTTCAGGAGAAGTTATAAAAAAGGCTAAACAAAACAGAAACAGTGAATGCAGCAGCTTGAAAACAGGAAGAAAATCAAGCTGAGAGCTTGATTTAGAAACCCATCTTTCTCAGGTGCTGCCTAAGGCCTAATGTACTCCATGCCAGTACTTCCCAGGTACTCTGTTGTGTAATTTAAAAAACATTAAAATCAGTGAAAAGGCTGACGGCTTTAAGTCTGTAATGCAGGATTCTCATTTCAGTTCATATCATACTGAGGAGAACTTATTAAATGAAAGGTGAAGTTATCAAACCTAACACAGGAGCTTCTCTTTTCAGTGGAAAAGAGCATTGCTGACAGCTTGTTTGGATACCAGCAGTTAGCTAAGCCTGTGTCCCGGAGTGTGCTTTAACCCTCAGCTACTCCAAGTTCTCCAGCTGGTCAGCAGCGCAGGTTTGCAAGACCTCCACCTCCAACCCTCGCATCAGCCATAGTGTGGGGGCAGCCTAGACTTCCTCAGCAAGAAGGACATCAAAGAATCAGGTGCAAATTGTAAGCTACAGATTAGGGTTAATTTGTATTTCATTTGCTAGATAGGAAGACAAAAAGGAAAATGGTGAGGACCCTTCTTTATTTTCCTAAACGGGTTTTATAAATCCTCTTAAAGTGTCCAACATAGGGAAAAATCATAGGAGAAAACACTGAATCTCGCTGCTCAGGAGAGGCAACTATAATTTCAGTCTCTGTCCTTTTCCAAACCCAAAAATAGCTTATTGATGCTCTGATGCAGTCTCGCAGCCCCAGTTGGTCTGAGCTGGAGGCGCTCTCTGCAGCGCTCTAGCGGGATGTGGGTTTGAAGACAGGACAGTGGGCAATGGGATATGGTTGCCAGCATGGAGGATAACAAAACAATGGCTTCTGTCCCCTTCCTGTTGTAGCTCTGCACCTCCTTTCCCTTACTGTGAGAACACTTTAACTCCACCCTATTTCTCTGAGTAAGTGATGTGTAAAACATGAGGGAGGGGTTGGTTTTGGTTTTAGTCAACAGCAAAGGGGGTTTTATGTTTGAAGGAGTAAAAATTCATGCCCAGCTGGTCAGGAAGGGAGATCTTGCCAAAGTCATTCCAGTCATGCCTCAAGACTACTTGGGAATTCAGGTTTTGAAATCCATGTTAAAACCTGAAGATCTGTATCTAAGAAATGTATTTTGTGGGTTTTGTAAGTCGATGAGCTTGTCTTAATGTTTTAGGTTTTGGTTAAAACAAGCAATTTTTTAAAAACTGCAATCCTTCCCCAGGTACTGATGACTGGAGTTAGTAGTTATGGGACCCAACAGTCACTGGAAGAGCAAACACGTTCCAGAGAGGGGAATGCCCAGCTGTAGTGGTGACACTTTTAAAGGCTGCACTTGCTCTGCTGTAGGATCTGTTCAAATGAGACTGTGGTATGTTTTCCAGCTCAGCATGTTCCTTTTTGTTTTGTTTTGTTTGCGTTTTCCTTACTGGTGCCTGTAAAGCCGTCCTTAGGGGGCTGTGAGAAGTTATAAATGTTCCTTACTTCTCAGAGGCTAAAGAGGTGCCATCCCAGGGTGCACCCTACCTGGCTTATTTAAGCGTATCTTTCACAGAAAGTGCAGGGTACTCAGCAGCTCAACCCCCCATGTTTTTAGTGCCTCCACTTGATTATATCTAAAATAAGTAAAATAAGATGAACCTAAAAAAAGATAAAATTATTTTTATCTCAAAAATATTTGGCTTGGAGTTCTTAGTCTGTTCATTGTAGTCTGTCTCAGAAAGGGCAGATGAATCTTGCGTTTCCAAGAAGACTATAAATACAGAGCAGTGCAGTCTCATTCGCTAATATTATGAAGTTAATTTAGCTTTGAATTCAATCTTATATCTATCTAAACCATCAAGAAAAAAAGTCAACATGCTGGGAGACTGAGTTCCCAGCAAGCATCTAAGCAGGAGCACAAGTCTCCACTCTTCTCTTCCTGTCAAATCACAAATATGGTGTCCTCTTGCAGCTTTGAAATTAGAAAATCTTTGTAGATTCAGGACCTACTTTTGTCTGAAGGTGCTTTCGTACGTTTCATTTTAATTTCTCTATGGCTTGTGATCTCTACATATTTAATGATTACTGAAATTTCTTGCAGTTAAAAGTAGTGTGTCCTTAGTTATTGATTTTATATATATATATATATCTGTAAAAAAAGCATTTGATAATCTGCCTGGTACTTTTCCAATAAGTGAGCAATAATATACTATTCTAGATATCTCAAGCAATTCATTAAGCCTTTCAGCACTGAACAGGCCACTAATGGATGCAGAATATTCCTTAAGTCCCTACTAAAATACAATAATCTTTACTGGAAATGGTAAGCCTTTGACAGCATGCTGTAGTGTAGGGTGGCAGAGATTTACCTGATGTGGAATTTGGTGGGACACACAATTTATTGTCACTCGCTTACAAAATGTTCCAGGAATTTCTTCCGATTCTCTGAGCTTTCCCTCACGTCACCTGGCTTTGACTCGGAGCCCAGACTGCAAAATGTAGTTTGGTTTATGAGATAAGGTTTTCAATTTCAACCTTAACAGAATTAAGTATTGACTTGACATTTATACAGATTCTAACTCGTGGGATGAGTTGACTGATTAAAATGAGGACAAGCAATCTATCAGAGCATGAAAAAATGTTGAATAATTAAGAAGCAATGGTTGATAGTAATTAGGGAAGATTATATGATGTCTGTAGATCTATAGGACCTCATACTGAATGGACTGCAAAAGGTAGGTAGAAGACCCTGCAATAAAAAAGCAGAAAATTCCAGTGAACTTCTTAAATGCGGTTGACTTGAGAGTTTATTTGGTGCAGGTCTTAATACATCAGGTGAGTATTTATCAGCAGAGTACAATATGAGTTTCCATCTTTCTCCTCCAGTGGAGAGGTAAGGGCAAGGCTTGCTTGCAAGTCTCTTTAAAATTCGAACTCTATCATGCTTTTTTCATAACCTTTAATATTACTTTCAATTATCTAACTCTAGTGACTCCCTGAATAAGACCAAACAGAAATAATGAAAAGACCCTACGGCAAACTGTACTGCAGGGACCATTATTACAGCTTTTAAAAGGTGGAGGGTGAGCAAATAAGGAGCTGTGTCCTCAAAGTCCTGGTTTATTGTTAGATTTAATATACTTTGTCATTGCATGTTTTCTGGCCTACATCTGTCACTCTTTTCTGTTTTGGTGTCTCCACTGTTTCAGAATTGACTCCTGGACTGTGAGCTTCTGTGATGAAACTGTCTGAGCTGGGCAGACATTTGGCTAGCATTTTTGTGTTCTCTTATTAGATGTGATGAAATTTGTGTTATTTATCTCCATGTTGTGTTCAGAAACAGTCTTCTAATTTCTGTCTGATATTCCTAGGCAGTACCTTCATTAAAACAGTAATCTGGCAGTCATATGGAACCTGTCAGCAGATGACCTGAAAGTTAACTTTCTAGAACCAGATCTGTCATCTTTTTTTCCTCTCTGAAAAATTTATCGTGATCTATCCACAGCCCCAGACTACACCAAGTTCTTCACTGGAACCATGGGGAGGCAGCATGAGGGAATACTGTAAAATCTCTCCAAGAACAGCAGATGGGGGAGAAAACCTGCTGTGCTCCCAAAGGCAAAATATCTTGGCACAGAGACAAGTATTGTTTATAGCAAGAGCTGATAATATTTTAATTAAAAAAAAAAAAAAAACCAACAAAAAATGACTAGCCAGCTTCCCTCTGGAAAATGCTACTTGCTTGTAATCATCTATTTTAGTGAAACTGGGAAAATTGTGAAATTGTTCAATATTGAAACGGACAGTTCATTTAGACTTCCTTGGCTCCTTTACACTCTTCCATTTCTTTTGCTCCAATGACTATTGTATATGATAAGAATTATCATATCTTATATATTGGAATATTTTGATGTGAAGAGTTCATTTTTTACATTTCAACTCTATTTTTATTCGCATTCACTACCTTCCCACTCTGTTGCTTGATGTTTTTTTTTTTTTTACTTAAAATTACTTTAACCTGTGACACTACTTCCTACCTTCCAGTCCATTCCTCCATTGCTCTCCTTCTTGATTTGGCCCTGAACCATGCTCTTAGTGACATCCCAAACTTTTAAATCTCGTTGTCTCTCTCTCTGGTTGACAATGCCTAAGGAAAGACCTTGGAGTACAGAGTATGCATGAATAACAGTGTACAAGGAGAAGCCCCAGGACACTTTCCTACTTTTCTGATACATAATACCTTTTTCTTCACTTTGCTTAGGGAAAATGAATTCTACAAGCCTCAGATGATGTTCCCACCACACCTACTAGCTATTCACCTTAACTTACGGGATAATGGGTTTCCATGTCCTCTTAATGGTGATAAACATCAGGAGAGGTCAGAGCAAAATCTCACTGAGGGGCAGGCAGAGTCTAACCTTGATTACTGTCATCTTTTTTATCCCTAGCATGTGCTACAGCTCTTACCTCTTTCTTTAGTGTTATTGCTATTTCTGGGTTTACAGATGTATCAAACATAGCTTGAGGACACAATTTAATAGACACTATATTAGACCGATACATGATCTCTGCTCTCAGACATTTGTGATCTAAAAAAACTTGCATAAACTGTAATTCTGTCTCCAAAGTGCTTGAACAAAATCTCGTCTTTAGCATGTTGCAGCTGAAGAAGGAAGATGATGGCAAAGATGCAGGGTTTCAACCAGAGGAGATGCTTAGGAAAGCTTTAAGGAAAGAAAGGGAGAAATGGCAGTGATGATGCAAGTGAGCTTGTGTCACTCACTCAGGCTGGGAAACGTGAACACAAAGGCAAGGAGGCCAGCAAACAAATTCTTTGAAAGAAGTGGACTCCAAGACATGTGAAGGGGAAGGTGACTTGCTATTAGAGCTCTACTGTGACCAGCCTAGGGCGAAGTAAGGAGGAGCTCTGAGGGGTTTGGGAGGCCATGGAGGGGAGGTCAGCAATAATCCTATTGAGTAGTGATTGAGCTTTTGCAGTGAGGAGTGTCTCTGGTGAGACTGTAACTGAAGAAATGAATGCTGGTGAAGCGATGCATCAGATGCTCTGCCTTGACTGTGGAGAGAATAATGAGTGGCAAGGAAGACAGGAATAATTACTAGAGATTTGTGACAGGACATGCATGAGCTGCTTTTTATTGAATAAATTACTGTCGCTGCAAATACTGAGCAAGTGAATCCATTCTTTATCCCTAACATGTATATTAGCTAAGTCATAGCTGCCTGTTCCAAGTGGAGGTGAAGGGCTATTGCAAACCAGACTGCAGCTCTGCTTTCACATTTGTTTAGCATTGTTAAACGTGCTGTGGGTTTATCCTTTGCTTTTCCTCATTCTGCTGATTTCTGTTTCAGCTGCTGCTGGGGATGAGAGGAGGGTTATTATTTGTGGTGTTGTTTGTTATATGCGTTATTTAAGGAAAGGCCAAGTCCAAGTTCACTAGTAACTACGGCAAGCTACCTTCTGGGCAGGTGCTGTCTGGAGTTGAAAGACTCAAAAGGCTTTGCCCTGTAAGGATGCATGGATTGAAGCACATTCAATGACGAGTCCTTGTGCTTCACTTCTCCTAGGCTTTGCCTTTAAAAATGTTAAATAAATATAGATATTGGTTGCTGGACCTGTCTCAGGTACCTACATTTATCAGTATTATTTTATTAGTAGTAGTGAAGTAATCCAAACATTTCATTGCGGTGGTGAAGTGTAAATATCACTTCTAGAAGCTGAAATCCAACCTCTACAGCAAAGTCAAAGGAAGGTCCTGGATAGTTTCTAACAGTGCAGGTTCCATTTTTGATTACTAAGATAAGGTGAGTGACACTGTGTTGCCTTGAAGAAATCTTCTTGTGCGTGTGACCCATGGCTTGCCCTACTGAAGTGCAGCAGAAGGCTATCTCAATGTAAAGGTGAAAGGAAATTGCTTCTGTTTATCAGTTATGTAGAACTAATGCACTTTATGTGAATTTACAGATTACTTTCAGATACACAGTAGGACACTTAAAAAGTAAATTTATTTCCTATTTCTTCATATGCCCTCCATAGTGACTGCAGGAGCCCTTTTTTCTGTCATAGTCTGTAGCTCGCAATTCTTATTAACTGTAAAGTAAAATCCTCACCAATTTCAACCAACGTTACATTAATCCCTTAACAAGGGATAGATAAAACAGCGCTCTTGGGATGAATTGCTGAGTACTTTGCTTACCTTGCTGTGGTTTCCAACTTGCTTGTTCTTTGTGCTTGCTGTGGATACCCTGAGCTCAGGAACTCAGTATTGAGATCAAATCAAATTCATCTTAATCTCAATGCAGTGTATCAGTAAGTGGTACAAATACATGTTTATTGTTCAGTAGGGAAAAATCTGGGAAACTGTAGCCCATTAGTCTGATATGTTTCCAAACTGACTTTATATTGCCATGCATTTTTCTTTTAATATGGTAATTGCATGGTTAGAAAACCAGATAGCTTGTTAGTAGTTACACGTGTGCACTCCTGTATTTCCCTAAAAAACATTTCAGTGCCTTGGATGTGTATCCAGTGTTTTAAGCAGGTAATTGTCTAACTGGGAATTCGTTGTCTTTATTTTTACTGTTGAGAAAGCCAGACGGATGTAGAAAAGACAAGTACATGCTGAATGCATTGAGACTTTACAAAGCTTATGAACTTAGTATGAACTTATTTTAAAATACTACATCCCTAAATGCGAGTAAGGTGTGTGGCAGGCATACAAGGGCTTCCTCTTAATGCTGTGTGTGGATGTTCTCTTGAGACTCCTGGGGCATAAGAACATCTATAAGTATGTTCTTATGGCTTGTCATTAGAAAGGGAGAAGGTAGAAGTCTGTCTGTTTCCAGTATTGGAGTCACCCTGTTTCCCCTGGGCTTTCTCCCTCAAAATCCAGCCTTCTCAGCAGTCTTGCTAGCAGGCTCCTCTTCTTGCCACAGAGCACTGCTGTCCTATGTGGAGCACGTGCCGAAGGATGTGGAAGGGCATGGCTGTGAGTGGCGATGTGCAGGGCTTGGCTTCGCTGCCCAGGGACTGTGCAGTCTGCTGTGCTTCCCACAGCACCAGGATCTCGTTAGTCATTCAGTGAAGGTAAACCGCATTTAATGAAGTTCACCCTGGTATTTCAAGGATGAGAGCTGAAGTCAAACTCATGCTTACAGAAAAAATAAATGATCTGTTGAAACAATTACACTAAGAAATGCCACGTCGTGCTATTTTGGCAGTGATCTGAATCATGACACACCTTCCCCCATTTGTGTGGGAGAGATCTTAAGTGGAATGCAAGATTAATTATTCGGTGACGGTTGGGTTTTTTTCCACCGGAGATTACCTCTTTGCATAGCTATGAGCTGCAGTTGGTAGTTCCTGTCCATATCCCTAACAAAAGCGTGACCCTTTATCACAGAACCAAGTCAGAGGCAACAGAGACAGCTTCGTCTGCTGCAGTAAACAGGGCTTGTTTCTATATATGCTGCAGTTTAAGCTGCAGATCCAAATTGTTCTTATTTAGTAGTTCCCACAAGAACTACTGTGTTTGCTCAGAGACCAGGCTGATTTCAGGAAGGCTCTGTGTAGTCACTGCAGCCTGTCTTGATGTTATCAGCTGAAAGATGAGAGCCATAGATTTTAATTCTTAGTGTTAAGGAGTGTCACAAATACACAACAGGAGTCCATATGTCGTGTGTACATTACTCAGACCTGCCTGTTATCCCTAGGGCAGCTTTTTTTATATATATTGAAACAGAAATAATACAGCCGTGCTGCTTGTGGATGTAATGACTATAACCATGTCCAATCCATTCCCAAATGGTGAGAAAAGATGGTCTTTGCACTATGCCTCTTGATATTAAATCCAGACGGATATGAAGGAAAGAAGTGGTGAGGATGGATCCCTGCTCAGATATACACTGCATTAGAAGGTCAACAAAGAACAAAACTGAAGTTTTGTCTACGTTAGACATTGCTCCATTTCTTTCTGGAAAAAAGCCTATCCCTCGCTTCCTGCCCCGGAAAGCATTAACACTTTATTGCCCAACTATCTAGAACGATTCTCCAATAGTAAGATGTGTCAAAAGAAATGAGTCTAAAAAGCCTGTAGGGCATGGATGAATGACAGGTTTGTTTTTATGACTTACAATGAAATGAGAAACGACTATACTTTTCTGACAGTGGGAATTATAAAGAAGTTTGGTCAAACATGTAGTGTGAAATCTTGCTTTCAACAAACCGAGAAGCATTTTCAGCAAATGCGAAGGCATGGCTTAAAGAAAGTGTTTGGAAACCAAAGTCTCTTTATCACTTTGGGTCTAAGTGTGAAAAGATTAATTGCCAGTAGTAATGCCAATCTCTGCCATTTCATTAATATCAGGTAAATCCAAACAAAAAGAACAGACCACACCTTTTGGCTGCATCATCTAATAACTTCTCGTGATATGATTCTCATGTCCCTCCTGAGGAGCAAGCTGGGCTTGCATCCTCCTGCCTCTGGTGCAGTGCTGCCGTAGAGGAGTCTCCTTGGCCACAGCTGGCCAGTGATCCTCACTGCTGCGGGCTGTGGCTGAAGGCAGTCTTGCCTGCTCCCAGTGCCTCTGGGGATGGCTAATACTCCTGGCAATACTTCATTTGACTGTGCTTGTGATCTGATCTGGTGCCAAGCTGTAATCAGGAGTCTGCTTATTCTGTCTAATCTCAGGGCTATATCACTGTCTTGTCCTTGGTTTGTAATTTCCTTACAGCAGCAGCTACATTTGTGTTTGTGCAATGCCGTCCACCAGCTGCATATATAGATAGATAGATAAATAGATTTGTATATATATATATTTCTATATATTTTTATTTTTATATGTATATATATATCTGCAGTTTGGCTTGGAGTGCTGGTGTGGCTCTGGAGCAGATGCCCCCAGTTGTCCCCACGTGCTGCCTGTTGGTTTGGACCACAAAGCAGCTTTGGTGCATGCAGACTATGTTCTTCCTAGACGAAACCAAACCACTTTCAGGTGGTTACTGTGTGCCCACTTCTAAAGTGTTCAAAGCAGCAACTGGGCCACACCATCACGAAATCTTCCAGCATGGACTGAAGTTCCCTGGGAGATCCTGTGACACTCTGAGGTGCTTTTCAGGATGTACAAAGGTCCAAAACATGTCAGGCCCCTCATATTTCCTGCTGTTAGCCCTCTAACCTTTGAAACTCACTTCTTCATCTTCCCTAGGAATTCCTCTGATTAATCTTTTCCCTGCTTTGCTTGCTGTACCTTCTACTGCTGTTTCCCCTTTCTGAAGCACCTGTTTCTTTTATATCTTTTTTTTTTTTTTTCCTTTTTTTGGGAGGGTGCTTTGTTTTTGTTTGGTAACATCAATCCTTTTCTTCTTCCACAAAAGCCAGCACAGGGCAACCTACAGCTGAAGGAAACGGCATTGTAACGCTATTAAGAGGTTGCCAGCTAGTAATGACAACAGGTACAAGGTGGCTGTGCCCTTGAAGACATGAGGAACCATGCAGGGTGGTGATATGGCAGCTGTTACCCGTGTTATGATGTGGTACAGACAGCTTGAACACATCTTCCAGTGAGAGTGCACCACTAAATCAGACACTCCTTTGCATATCCATGCTCTGGACAGACCATGCAGCAGAGTCACAAGGAGAGGGTATCCTTTGGATCCTGTTTCTTGACCCCACAGAGTCCACCAGAGAAGATAAACCCAGGAAACCTCTTCAGCCCACTCCTAGCCTCAGCCTGCATCAGCGATCCCCTGTGTCAGTACTTCTCGTTTCAGCCTGAGTAAGTGGGCTGCCTTTCTAGGAATGTCTTCCTTTGAGTAGTTATTGGAGGGTATGGGTTGTAGCTTCTGCCAGGGGAGTTTCTGGCTTCCTCTAGAGCCAGATTTATGCTCCCAAGAAGTACAAGGTAGATCAGTTAATGAAGCATGAAGAAGAGTAATGTCTGCTCTGTCCCCCTCTTTTCAGAGAAAGACCTCCTTAGGTGTAGGCTGAAAGGACACAAAATGGCAGCAGGCTCCATACCACATGGTGACCATTTGGGCATCTCTTCTCTGCAAAATAGAGAGCATTAATAACATCTAGGGTGCAGGTGGCCTTTTGTGAGATTCAGAAGGCAGGGCCGCTCCTTGAATAGAGTGGTTATCCAAAAGCCTAGGAAGTGGGGAAATAGCCAGTTTCTACAGAGATAAAAAGGGGGAGAACAGGACAGGACAGAAGATCTTGTGTCACTGTGGACAGGGGGAAAGGTTTCCTTGGTGAAAGTGTATGTTTTCTTTCCTGCAGGATCCAGTCAGCTGGTTCCACCCCTTGCCTTTCTAGCCCTTACCAGGTCTTATGCCCCCATCCACATGAGCTGCCTTGCTCCCTCTGCCACTCTCTCCACTGCCTCCCAAGAAGCAGACAGCAAGAAAATCTCTCTTCACCCTCTCCCCCTTCCTGAACTGCATAGCACAGCCACTTGTCAGCCACAATTTTCTCCAGCAAAACATGTAGCCCTCAGCCTGTGATGTTTCCTGAGGGCTGTGGAGGCAGCAGTCACAGCCACATGCCAGAATGCTTGAAAGGTCAAAAAAGACATAGAAGGCCAGGACAGAAACAGTCAGAGCAACCATGCTTGCCTGGAAGTATGGGTTGAGGTCCCACAGAGAGTGAGTGGGTAAAGCAGGCAAACCTAAACCTCTCCTCTAGGAAACAGAATGAGAGAGAAAAGTCACGTAGAGTTAGTTGTACTCCACCCAGACCTGCTCAGTTCACCCTGTTAATGAAGGCATGGTCAGGCGCCGGGGATCAGTCTGGCTCCTCCAGCTGCTCCAGCCTTCCAGGCTGCAGAAGATGGGCATAAAAGCTGAAAAACTAGTTCTTGTTCTCCTCGTCCAGATGGAAAGGCTCAGCCAGTTCCTTGCAGAAGCTGTGTAGGACACAGCAGTCATCAGGGCCGCGCTGATCTGTGCAGCTTGTGCAGTTTGCACATTTGTGTCTAGTCTGTCAATCAGGACCTGCCATATTGTAGTCAAAGAAAAAAGCACATTGCACTTATTCATGGCATTTCATAGCATGTGGTTAAACTAGCCCTGTTCTCCACTGCTGTGTGGGTACAGCTTCATCACCCACCGGCATGGAGGGGTTTCAGCTTCTTCTGCTTTGTGCTGTGAATGATCCTGCTTGGAAAGAAGGTTTCAGCATCCCCTTTGAACCTAACGCTGGAGGAGTGGAAAACACAGATGTCACATGATGCCTTCTAGTGAAGCCTGCCAGGATGTATGCAAATCTGTAGACGCAGAGTGGGGGAGTGGGTCTTGTCAGATAAGGAACCTGTGGAGACCAGTGGCCTGGTGCTTCAGTGATACCTCTGCCTTGTGCAGCCCAAACTGAGAAGAAGGTTTGGATGACGGCCTCAGGATCCTTAATCACAGCTTTGCTTGTGCTGGATTTGTCCACCACAGTCTGCTTCACTGTGGGCTGGTGGGACTTGGAGGCCACAAGGCTGAGAGGCAGCCACCGCGCAGTCAGTGCTGGTACCAACAGGTTTCATTTTGAAGTTCTGCATCTTGCTGCTGTTGACCCACTAGTCCAAGCTCATCTCCCTGGCCCAGAGTCTTCAGCTGACAAGGGACAAAGCAATTATAGGGGCAAAGACTTTTAGAAACTCAATGCCTTTATCTTCTTCCCCAAGCAAAGGGCTGTGTGGGAGGAGCCAGCTCACTCTGGGTGTCCTCCTAAGAGGAGCTGCCATGACTGCAGCCTGAAGCCTCCCATTCTGCCTCCATCTGTGACCAAAGTGCTGGGAGAAGGCCTGGACAGCAAGCCAACAGCGTCACCTGGAACAGGGCAAGGAATGAGCGAGGCAGGAATACGATCAGAAGCAAAAAGCTTGTGCATGGGAGACCTTGTAGCCGGGAGGATGGCTTGGGTGAGATGTGCCAGGTGAAAGACAACTTGCAGGAAGGCAGAGCTTTGAACCTCATGCATCTTGTCCAAAATGGTAGAGCAGGGCAGTTGTAGGGATCTCAGCGTGGCTGAATTTAATCTCCTGATCACTCCTGTTTCACTGTGTTCTTTGTTACCAGGCAGTGCTCAAGCAAGAACCGAAACATTTTCATTTACAGGGAGCCAAGCGCGCAAATATTTGTTTGCGTCTCATAAGCTGTTTTGAAGAAGTGCAAATCTGATGCACTAGACGTGATGCCAGAACCCAGGAAAACTGCAGGTCACTTTCTGCGCTTCCCTGCACGGCTCCCTGCCGACGTGATAATGTGGGAAAAAGTTGCTGGTTTCCTGTGCAGGCTCTGCCACGGCTGGGGAAGACGTGCTGACCCCAGGGTCAGATACCTTACATGTGCCCTCACCACTGCTGAACGGCTTATTTGCCCTTGTCTCTGCTGATTTTCATCTTCACCGCTTTCCTTTTTGTCCTTTGCTTTTTAAAACATCACTGGTTAAAATCAGGCCCTAGCCTTGCCAATGCTTTTGGAAAATGTCCACACGCAAGTTCTGTCTGGGGAACCAAGAAATTATCTAGTTGAGTAAGAGTTTGCTGAAGTAGTACTGATTAGCATTCATTTACTACAAGGTAGTGAAGGAAAGTGCCATTTTAAGCACAGGAGTCGGTTCTGTGAGTGGTGAATGGCCGCATTTCAGTGGGCTCAGAGTGTAAGCTCCTCAATGTGACTTTATTCTACATAAATAATAGATAAATTTAGATTTAATGGTGGCTTTAATGATTATTATAATTTGTTCTCTTATTATTTTGTGTGATTACCACTTTTTTTTAAAATATTTTTTCCTTTAATAGAAGATTTGCTAGTGAGCCAAAGCATCTTAAAAATTTTGCTTTATTGTGTTATGGACTTTTAAAAACGGGAGTCGGAGTTGCTAGTAGCAGAAAATCCTAGAGACGTGTTTGTTCAATTTTTCTGAAGGAAATTATTTAGCAAGTAGAACATTCGTCTTGCACGATGCTTATCAGAGAAGACAGAATTTTAAAAAATTACACATTGAAAAAATAACATCTGATTACATACAACGTGTTCTGCCAGATATTCTGAGACAGCACCAGAAGGCACCACATTTCAAGTGGCAACAGCATGTCACAGAAATATCTGGAAAGTCTCCTTTTCAGTAAAATGTCTGTTTATCATGCACTTGTTACCAAGCTGGCCTGTTTGTTTTTACCTTAATTTTCCCATTCCTCAATCAGTAGGTACATTTTCACTTTTTGGATCGACTCTGATTTTCAGTGATTAAAGAGCATAAACAAGCATAATAGAATTTGTTTAAATTAATTCATTCCTACAGCAGATATATTGATCTCATTGATTCATATTGATTTCAGTCCCTTGTTCTCATGTACATAAAAAACCATCTATTTCCACCCCTTCTTCACCTGCAGTGCTGCTGCTGGTGAGTTAACAGGCTGATTTAAAGGGAGATACAGAGTGTCTGGGGAAGGAGTAAGTAAAGGGCTTGTGTTGTTTGTTCTCCTGTATGGCTGGCTTGACTGATGTAGGCTTTCTGTGTATCCTCAGGCATATTCCTTAGCGTGTTCGTGCTTGAATGCCCTGTCTGCAAATGGGATAATAATATGTCTTCTGTCTATTTGGACGGTAATTTCCATGTGACAGAAACTGGGTCTTACGACATGTTAGTACAGAATCCACCGGTGTGATCCACTAATTAATGGTTCTTTAAATGGGTGGCAAAAAACAACCTGTAAAAATATGAAAAATTAAATGTTAATTCCTCAGCTGAAATCACAGTACAAACAAATTTCACATATTTGAACAAATGCTTTTCTTCTCCTTGGCAATAGGCCTCACTGGTCAAAATATGACAGATTTGGCAAAGTCTGTTAACATCACCTTTGAAAGGAAAGCTTGAGTGCCTCTGGAGCCAAACAGAAGCTATTCTGCATATAGGTTATTCTGCTACGCATATAGCATTTCCTTGAGGTACGTAGATGGAGGCAGGAGGAACAGGAGAGGAAGAGGAATTGCTGAAACTCTGAAACAGCCTACTTTCTCACCTCCAGCAATTCTTCTTCCACCCCTGTTTCCCCATACCTGAATTGGGGCAAGGCAGAAGACAACAGTTTCACTTGGGTAGTGTATGTCTGTTGAATTTTGAAAAAACACCTTTCCAGATCTTTAAGCTGGTGTTCAGCTGTACCTCAGAATACCCTGTATCCTGAGAAGGGGCTTCTTGAGCTGTTGATGATGGGAAGAAGGTGGAAAGGGAGTTGACTTCATTGTCCATTGTGTGTTCAGCTGTACGGATGCGATGAGACCGCTAGGCTGCAGGACTTGGTGGAGGAATCTGAGAACAAGACCGGCAGATGAAATCAGTAGAGATGGAGTTGGCAAACAAGGAGTTGCCTGCAGAATGGAAAGGGAAAATGGGAAGAATTGCAGACAGGAGAAAAAGACACATTTTACAGGATTTTTACACTGGCATCTCAGTTCTCTCATCCAAAGAAAATGAACTGTTGAACTTTCTCCTGTTCACCCGCAACTAACCCTTACATGATGAAATGACAGTGCTGAGGCAAATTATTGTAGGCTGAGAAAACAGTTTCACTAAGCAATAGCAGTGATTTCAGCAAGCTGTGACATTTGAAAACGCAGGCTAGCCTGTCCTTTACTTACTGGCAGTAGGGATGCCCTGTTATATTTAATAGGTAACATGTTCAGTAGCTGAGAGTGACCAAAATAGTAAGGGAAGCTTCAACTGTTGGGGCACCTTTGAAGTTTGAAAAAGTGTGGGACTTGGGTGATAGGATGCATGAAAAAGAGAGCGGAGACAAGAAAAAATATCCCCTTAAAAGAAACTCATGTCCCCAGGCAGCTTTTAGCCAGCAACAGAATAATGTTTATGTATCTGTGAAACTCTCTACAAGACAGGACCTTGCTGTACAAACCCCATTGCTAACAACAGTACTGTTTTAAGACACCACCTAGGTGAAGAATCCTCACTGCCCTATTTTTAGCACTGGAAATTCAAAAGATGATGTGAGTGTTTTGAAGGACAGCTCTTCTGGCTAGATGCCGATCCCACATTATATGGATTTTTGGTCATTTCAGTCACCACCAAGAGATCAGAGTGTGACATCTTGAAGAACCAAACACTCGGCAGCCAACAACAGAGGGTTTGTCACCACCAGACCAGTTCTGATGGTTCAAAAAAGAACCCCACATTTTGCATCAATGAAGAGCAAATCTTTCACTGGCCTTGGGATGTACCTGCATTGCACAGGTAAGTGCACACTGTAGAGGCAGAGTAGGCAAACTAGTCTGGGCACCAAAATCGTGGATCTATGTATAAATGCGCTTGTTTAAATATATTTCCAGTATTTCTATCCTGTGCTGCTCAGTTGTTTAAGCCACTCTGAAGTACCGAATCTTTTACATCTCGTCATTTCACAGTCGCAGACATCTGGTAAACTCCATCTTTACTATGGACCTATGCTATTTTGAGGTCATGTGTTTCAGTAAAGGATTCCTAGTGCATTTTGCTCTTTGCTTCTGTGTGGATTTAGAGTTCTCAGAGTTAACCAGACAGCTCTCTGCATCTGGCTGAGGCACAGAAACAGTGGGGCAATGAATTCTAGAAAAATTAATCCATGGGAATGGATCATGAAGGGTAAAGGGAAGTAGAAAGGAGGCTGCAAGTGAGTGGCCTTACAAAAAGGGAGTTTATAGGAAACAGTGGAATTGGCAGTTTCCTAAAGAAATGCTGTGAAGCACAAGCACACACCACTGTAGTGCAAAAGGAGGAAGGAATTTTAGTAAGACCAGAGTGCCTCAATCATTAGCTCTCCTTTGATCTCAGCATAAGAAGGAAACATGCAGAAAATGAAATATAGGTCATGATACTAAGGAGTTATACTAAAATGGTAATACAAGCCTTTATGATGGAAATTACACTGTAAGTTAGCAAGAGAAATGAAATGCAACGAGGGATATTTCTGGAAGTATAAAAGTAAAAAGAAGGAGTTCAAGCTCAGGTGGTATACAATACCAAGAAGTGACAGGAAGCACCAGTGAAGGAGAAAGTAATATTTTTTCATTCTCTTTTAATATACCTAACTGCAATCAAATAACTAACAAATTGTTGTCTACATAAGGAAAAATGCCTGTCTTGTGTATGAATTACATTCTCCCTTTTTAGAACTTTTTTAGACTCTTGTGGTCATTCAGAAGTCTTGTTTCTTCCCCCAGCATGCAGTTTCTGAAGATGTAGGACGTGCTTTTGTGTTTCATCATCTAGGTTATTACTGAAATATTTAATAATACTACATTGGGTCAGGTCTTCTGGATAGGTGTGTGGCACTATCCTTGGTTTTGTCAATAAACTACTGAAAATCACAAGTCCAGTGTTCCCACCTGGACGGCCCTGCTCCTGCTTTAGCGCTGCCCTCTAACATAACAAGATGAACTAGCCCGTTTACAAGTGCATCATGAAAGACAGTATCAGATGCTTTACAAAAATCGAGATATGGAATGCATACTGCTTCCTCCTACTCAAATGCCTGTTAATGGATCATAGGAGGAAAATATTTTGATTTGACACAATTTGTTCTTGGAGAAGAACATATTGGTTGTCAGTTACCTCCTTGTTTTCTTCCAGGTATTTACAAAGAGTTTAATTATTTAATACTTTTTCCAGAAAATGAGGTTGGAGTGACTGATCTTTTACAATTCTCTACTCTTCCTTTTTTCCCTTTTTAACATATTTATCCTCTTCAGTCTCCTGGACTTCTCACCTGTGAAGTGCTGACAGTAACCACCAATGCCTCTGAGGCTGCTCGCCATGTGCTTTACAACAAATGTTGTCAGGCCCAGCTGATTTAGTCCAACCTAACCAAGTAATTTCTCACCTTTTCTTTCTCTATTCAAACCTGACTATCACAAATAAGTGGATCTGGAAGAGCAGTACTGGTGTGGGAGCTTTGTGTGGGTAGTGGAAATGCAGCTTTGACATCCTAGCTGTATTGGCTGCACCCTCTTTCTGACTTCAGGAAAGCAATCTATGCCCACAGAGGTGTGCCCACAAACCCTCGGGGTTTTTACAGCGTGAGTGGCAGAGGTTTCTTAGGGCCAGTGGTGAAAGCTAACTGCCTCTCTCCGTTTCGGGGCAGCGGGATCATGCATGACCAAAAGGTGTGTGAAAACCTGGCTGTTGCCAAGCTTGAGATTCAGAAGCTGATTTGGATAGCCAGGCATTTCCTACACAGGGACTATCTTTTTGTTATCCTGCCTGTCTCTCATCACTCTGTGGAAACATCATAAATGTAAGACAGCAAATAGGCTTATGAGCATTAGGGGAAAATAAAAAGTTTCTTATATCCTGTATGAGGGGAAAGGAAACCAGTAGTGTTTAGCATTTTGGTGGTGAAGAAAAAAACCCGTTTCTGTGTCTTGTGCGTGTACTGTGGTACACAAAGTGGCTTTGTGCATCAATTAAGGTAGCATGTTTTCTGGCCAAGGAAATCCAGCTGTGGTTTGTGGGACTGCCTTTCACAGCACTGCTGGTTCATTCCCACCTGAAGCCCCCAAATTGATGAGGTGGTGGGCGCAGTGAATTCGGCTGCCGAACACCATCGGGCTGGAGGGGGCTCTCCCGCAGCGCCATGTGAGATGGGCGGCTCGCTGGGGTGCGAATGTGAGCTGGCAGGTTGTGAATCCCCCAAACTGCCTTCATGCAGGTGGCACACACTGCCAGTGCACTGAGATAAGCACAGGGACGGAATGCTGCAGATGTTCCCTCGGCTCTCAACCCTGAACTGGCCACCCACGGGCTGACTGCGGCTGGCCAGGCACTGCAGGGCTGTGCAGCAGCCCTGTCCCTGAGGGCACATCTGGCAGCTGCCTGCCCTCAGGGACAGCGCTCAGCATGCCCCCTGCATCGGGAAATCCTGGATGCACTTAGCCAGCAAGACACTGGCACCATCCCACAAGCTCCTCTGGGATGCTGGGGGCCCCTAGCCAGCAAGGTCTGGCCTTGCCTTACCCCTCTGGTCCAGGGACAGGTCCCAGAAGATGCCATGAAGACCCCTGTGATGGTCTCAGGCAGCTCTCCGCAAAGGGCACGTGACTGAGGTCGTATACACATGGGGCTTGCCACCCTCCAGGGAATGCTCTGGTGTGGACCCATACTGCAAGGAAGATGGGTGGGTGGTGACCACAGCAGATGGAAAGAGGTTTGCGGTGTCAGGAACTGAAGGCACCACACTTCACGGTGCCGCACAGACATGGCCACTCTGTTCTGGAGGGCCCTTGCACTGAACAGCAAGGGATTGCCATCTGCCCCAAGCTTGATTCTGCCGCCTGTCACAACCCACGGGCGTTCCCCTAGCTACTCACTTCACCTGGAAAGAGACGGAAAAAGTACACTCTCTTTTCCAATAGAGTAAGGGTCTTCTTGCAGGTAGTGATTTAGAGGTGATTTCTGGAGAAATTTGCTCTTGGGGTTGCCTTCACATTTTCTAGAGTCTATGGGGAATATCTAGTACTAGTTTGGGGTTGTTTCCTGCTTCTTTTTTATCCTAGCAAAATCACAAAGTAAATATAGAAATAAATACAGATGTAAAAATATACAAATACATAGCGTCTAAAATTGCTTGCTTTGTTAGAGGATTGCCTGAATGCCTGGGTGTGCAAAACCTGACCTGCTCTACTAAAGGACTGACGTTGTGCAAAACCTGACCTGCTCACTAAAGGAATGATGCTGTGCATTTTGTAAGAAAAAAAAAAAAATTTGCCCACATGTTGATTGTTCAGTGCAGTTATGTAAGTGTTAGGGAAAACATATACCATCACGAACTTAAACAATCTTGTCTAAAAATTGTATTCTACACAGTTTGTTTTGCTCTTTTCTCCTGGGATGTTACTGTTTTGTAATTACTACTGGGTATAAACACATCTGAATTGCTAAAGCAATCATAATAATTAACAAAAATTGACAAGCCTATCTTAGCAATTAGAGCAAAAAACCAGGGTGGACATAGTATTTTTCCTTTGTGGATCAATTTCAAGTCTCAGAGCAAATGATGCATTTTTAAGTGTTTACTACAGACTGCTTTACTGGAATAGGTAGATACAAAAATAGATGAACATTTAAAAAAGCTATAGCTACTTGGCTGAAAATAGTTTTACTTCTTACTCAGATAGAAACTAGTAAGTGTGTCTGAGGAGAAATGGCTTATCTTTTCTTCTAGTTTCTGGGTGCTCATTAGAAGTATAATAACTAGTTCACTTTTTTTTTAGACACAGGAAAAATTCTTGCCTGTTTTATTCTGAATTAGGTCTTTCTTACATTCCTATCCCATAGAAAATCAAATTGTTTTTAAGTTTTCTCCTGAGTTTCTTGCTTTAAGGCTTTGAGAAAGGCAGTTTCCTCCCATCTTATGGTCAGCAGTGGAGTTCTTGGTGGGAACTGCAGCACATCCATCTCCTTAGGTCACAGTATCCGCACGGTACAAAGGGTGATATTTAAGGCCTATTTGAGCAAGGTAAATAAGTGCCACCATTAGGTACACATATAATCCTAAATTAGTGAAATAACTCAGTGTTAAAGTTACCTACCATGCTGACTCATGTCCCAAAGATTTTTGTACCTTTTTTCCTGTGAGAAGTCTGTGAACAAATTTTCTTTTAATTAAGCTATTACGTTCTCACAGAGCACTTTTTAACTTTCAATATGTCACTTACTGCATACACGTCTTCTAACCTTCCAAACCCACATCTTTGCCAGGCTGCCAATGTAAAATAAGGTTCTGGATCTTTCCCCGAAGCACTTCCTGAAATCTTTTTTTTCCTGTCATTATATAAAGTGCTATGGTGCTCTTTCTTTTAAGCTTGCCATCTGGATGTCATTCTTGATTTTGTCTCTTTTTAAATATGCATATTCAGGCTAGACCTGAAATGACGCAGCTTCTTTCTATGTAACGGTTCTAAAATCTGTACTTTTTTTTTCCAGCTGCTTCATCAGAACTTTGGTCATGTCTTCATCATCTCAAGTCTCAGTATTTCAAGTTTTTCCCCTCTGTTATGAAACCCTGCATTTTCTGCCTCCCTAGGGATATGCAAACTGGTGCTGCAAAATTTATTTTCCTGACTGCGTGGACCTCACAAAACCCCTTTTGAGTCACCTCAACCTGCCACCTCCTATCAGTCACAAGTTTCTCGTCTTCACCTTTTAGGCACTTCACCACTCAGTCTTTCCCAGGTTAGGTGATCTTGAAACCTGGAATGTGTTGCATCCTCATCTCCCTGTCTTTACTCACATGTATGCCCCTTGCTCCTGAAACCAAGGCTCATAGCAAGTGCTGCTCCTGCGGGAAGACAAGGTGCTGAGTCTCTGCCAGAGCGCAGGGTGCAGGCAGTAGATACTGGCACTGCCAGGGCTGGTGCTGCCCTGGCTGCCCTGGTGCCCTCCTCTGGAGGTTCCAGCTTCTGCCTCTTGACAGCATGGGGAGTACGAGACCATCATTTCCATGTATAAAATTACTATTACACATAGATGCTTGAGCACCCAAGGTTTTAGACTATAACACCTCTGTACTTGAGAACTTCTCTCTCTGCTTATGTTTATACAACAGAAAGAAAACAACTCTTACTGGGATCTTTGGGTGAAGTCATAAAACTACAAAAAAAAAAAAAAAAGAAGCTATTTATTAATTGCCATCCGTCTCTTGTTTTTTCTGTGATCACTACCTTGTGCTTTGCAAGAGTATCACTCTATTTATGAAACTGAATTTCATTGCCAAAAGTATCAAATGCAAAGAATTTCACAGTAATAGGTTCTTGCAATAGTCTTTTTTAATGTAATGGGTGATTGTGTTAGTTGGTTTAATCCTTTAACATATCAGTGCTGTTTAAAAAACCAAGATTTTCTTGTAGAATTCACAGATTGGATAACCATGCCAGTGAGAATAGCTATTTAAAAGGAAGCATAATGATACTGAAACCTAAAAAAATGTTAAGGGAAAATAAAGATGTTTGGTTTTCTGTGTATCTTTAAACCAAAAAATCAGATATCCTGTTGCAATAGTTTGTATAGATTAGTTCTTAAAACTCACTTGAAATCTGCTTTCCATGTCACTGGCATCCCTGACAGTGGAGTTTACTCGTCTCTATACTAATAGCCAACTATGAGATCATAACTGTATTTTTATTTAAAAACACCCAATACTTTATAAACTAGCAGGAGTTTCACTTCATCGTAGTCTGTACTTTTACTTTTTCTTAAGCTAGAGGACATAATTAAGGATTAGGAGAAGACTTGTCCTGCTGGCTGAATGCTCCCACAGGTTCCTGCTCCTGACAGTGCCCAGTAAGTGATTCACAGGCGAGAGCACCAGAACCAGGACACGTGGGAAGTGACCCGTTTCTCACAGCCAACCCGCCTTCAGGCTCCCAGAGTTTTAGAAACTTCCCAAATCAAAACAGTGTCCCTGACCACGGTGCTTAGTAGCTGCTTTATGCTCTCTGACTTTGTCTAAGCTTTTGTCGCTTGGGTGCAGTTTTCTTTTCCACAGCCCCGTGTGGCAGTGACTTCCACAGCTCCATGTCTGTGTCTGCGGAAAACAGCATGGCTTTTTGTTCATTTGAACTTGTATCTTCAGACTATCACTGGGCGTCCCTCAGTTCTCCTATTTTGAGACTTTCTCTGCTCAACTCCTCTGTGCAGCATAGAGCGTTACAGACCTCCCACTCACTTATCTCCTTTGCGAACTGGAAAGGCTTCTGTTTGTTTCCTGTGTGCCCAACGCTCTTCCCTCCAGTGAGACAGAATGGGTGTTGAAAGGTGTTATTCATTATGTTGATTTGGGGTTTATAGTTTTGCTTTTTTAAATTTAATTGTAAAGTTTTTGCAAGAATTACAAAGTTCAGCATGACAAATTAGGAAACGGTGGAATGAAGATTATGGGTACATGGCTGATTTATCCCCGTGTGTATACATGGTATCACGTTAGTTCTTAATTAGCTCCACAATAGGTTATCGCACTGTGGACCCCTGTTAGCCGCAGTACTGCCCAGCCGGGTCTGCGGCAGGGCGGTGGGTCCTGTGTGGGGACCCTCACCTGGCCCAGCGCCGAGCCGGAATGCATGCTGCTTGTGGGAACTCTGTGTTTCTTGGGCAAATAAGCAGCAGGCTGCCCAGATCGCTGTCCCTGCCTCCCCACATGGCTCCAGGGCTGTGCTGGGCAGGTCCCTTCAACAAAGCTTGCATACTGCTGCTGGTTTTGTTATTTTCTAGGTAGGAGGAATGTCTCTACGTTACAGACTTGTCGTGTGACTCTGCCATTCAGGAACGTGGTAGCAACCAGTGGTCGTTCCATGCTGGCAAAAGGCTGTGTGTATGTCTGCATACACGTATGTAGAATTATTCCTACGTGATTCTGTGGTTATGCATCTTTTCAACAAGGGAGAGGGAGGGAAGAAGGAATTACCTGAAAGTAACTCTACAAGCAGAAAGTTCTGCTTGTCATAGGTGCAGTGGCCACCTGTCTCACACTTCGGGTGCCCAAAAGCACAGCGGGCAGCAGGTGATTAGGGTCAGCCCTGCGAGCAGCCAGCCCGTGGCCAGGGCAGCAGCGGTTTGAAGGACCAAGGGGGGTTCAGACGCGTGGGGCCGTTGCACCCAGCACCGGGGGACACTCGGGGCACGGTGGCCTTGCTCTGCATGGCCTGAAGGAGCGGGGAGCCCCTCCGCAAGCATAGCCCCGGGAGGGCCCATGAAGAGCAGGGAAGGGCCGAAGCCTTCGGCACTGTTTTCCCCCGTTCCCGCCGGGCAAACCCATGCCCGGCAGAGCGATGCTTTGGCTTTAAACCCGCTGTGCCTCGGTGCACCCTCCCGTGGGTGTGCAGGGGGCTGATGAACGCTGGCGGGCACTCGGGCGGCGGAGGGCCCGGGACAGCCCCCGCACCGTTCGTCATCACTTCGGTAGCGCCGTTTGGCGGGAGAGCGCAGGGGAAAGGGCCGGCCCAGGGGCTGCCCCAACCCGCCCGTTACAAACAAAGGGCTGTGGTGCCGAGGAGCGGGACCCCGCTGCCCGCCGCCGCCGCCTCCCGCCCGGCGCCCTGCCCGCTGCCCCCAGCACGGCCGGGCCGGGCCGCGCCGCGCTGCCCTCTGAAGTGGCGGGGCGGGGCGGACAGGCTCCGCCCTACATTAGCATACGGCCGGGCCGGCCCCGCCCCTGGCGGCCATTTGTAGCCGCGGCGCCCTGGCTGCGGGGGCGGGCGCTCCCTCCCTCCTGCACCGCGCGGCGGGGCGCTGCCGGCGGCGCTACTCGGCGGAGCGTAGGGGCGGCGGGGCCTGCGGCTGCTCACCCAGAGGGAGCGGGCGGAGAGGGGCGGCGGCGGCGGCGGAGATCGAGGACCCGGACCCGTTCCTGGACACGGCGGCGCTGCCGCGATCGGCTCTGCTCGGCTCGGCTCCCCCATGGCCGCGGGCTGCAGGGACGGCCCGGGGCAGGAGAAGTACCGGCTGGTGGTGGTGGGCGGCGGCGGCGTGGGCAAGTCGGCGCTCACCATCCAGTTCATCCAGGTGAGGGGCCGCGGCGCCTGGGGGGGGGTGGGGGGGCAGCCGCTCCGCCCGGCCGGGGCCTGGGCGCTGCCCGGCGCGCAGCGCGGGGGGGGGTCGGGGCCGGCGCGGCGGGCGGCAGCTCCCGGAGGCGGCGGGGCTCGCCGGGCAGGGGAGCGGGGCAGCGGCGTGACCTTGAGGGGCCCGGGGCGGCGGTCGGGGCGCGGCGCGAACCCCCCGGGAAGGTTCTGGAGGGCGGGAAGCGGCGGCCGCCGCCCCCGGGCCCCTCAGCCGGGGCCCTGCGCCGCGCGGCTCTGGCGGCCGGCGCCGCCGGGGCGGGGTTGCGGAGCGCCGGGGCCGCGAGCGGGCGGCCGGGGGCGCCGAGGCACTGGGACCGGCGGCCTCCCGGTTCCGCGGGCGGGTCCGGCCCCGCGCTCCGCCCGGGAAGCGGCAGTGGCGGCGGGCGGCCCCGTAATAGCCGCCCCGGGGCCGAGCCGGCGGCGCAGCGCGGGGCCGGGGCTGCCGCGGCTCTGAGGGGAGAGGGGCAGGCGGCTGGGCAGGGGCTGGCCGGGCCCGCCGCGCCCTCGGCTCCGGCTGTCGGTGCTCCAGCTCCGAGGCCGTGGAAGTTCTTCCCTGCTGGCTTTCCGCAAAGCCCGTGTCGGGGCAGGCACATGTGGGCGCACACGTACGTGCAGGCAGCGCGCAGCGGCCCGTCAGGCGCCCCCCGCGCCGCCCGCCCTGGCCCCTCCGGTGACTTTCCCCTCCCGCCCTGTTGCTTCGAGCGTTCCTGCCGGCGCTGTGGGAGCCTTGGCCATCTACTGCCTGTCCGTGGTAGAAGGAGGAGACAACTCGTGGCCTTCCGCTTGCTGGTGCTGCCGACTCCAAATCGGGAGAGAGCGGCTGGTTTGCTGGGGCTCCGGTTCTGCCGGGGAGAGGCCAGGGTGAGAGCTCTGCCTGACCTGCCCCTGCTGTGCTGGCGGAGATGATGCTCTCAGGCTGTTAGAACAGGTGATCTGATAGCAAATGGGCTGTTTCTTCACTTCAGATGTTCTTAGCTAACACTCACATCCATGTGTTCCTTAGCTGCAGTATTCTGTTGAGAATTTAAGCTCTGCAGCATGGAGTGAGTAACAACATAGAAGATGATGCTTTCAGATTCTGGCTAAGGACTGGATAACCGAGTGCTTGGAAGATCCAGTATCGTACAGGACATTGTGACACTCGAGAATTAGTTCTTTATAAATTAGCTTGAGCAGGGCATTTGAGATGGGACAGAAATACGTGTGGTACAGGTGCCTTGTTTGTGGGGCGTGTAGGTGGCTGGCCAGATGCGAACAAGATCCTGACTCACTGGCCTGTTTGAAGGTGATGGGGCTAGAATAACTGCAGTCCTCTCAGTGTGTCGATTGAATTCCTCATTGCTTGTATACAGAAATAATTGCTGTGGTTGGCTGAAGTTGGCTTACAGTGTCATTCACTCAAACACAGTACTGCTGCTTTAGATGGCATTGCCCGTGTCTTTTTGTGGGCATCTAAACTGGTTGTGACACTGGCATGTGCATCTGGACATGGCTTCGGTTCTGAGATGCTTCTGTCTTGGGAGATGTTGCTGAATGGATTATTGGAGTCCCTGGTGATGTTACAGGCTTTTGGATAATTTTAACATCACAAGAAAAACCCCAACAGAGCTGTAATTTTTATTAAAGATACAAGGAGGGGAAAACAAAAAAGTGAAGTTCATGCTTGATGACTTGGTACATCCATTTATTTTAATAGCAGTAAGGTTCTGCCAAGTACTGGATAACCGAAGTATTTGAGTGCTGGTAGAAATTAGTTCTTTAAACTAAAAGCTTGAGTTACATCCCTATAGAAGTAAAAGTTTTGGCTCAAGTGCTGTGACTAATGCCTGTCTTCCAGCAGATACCTGCAAAAGAGGAACCTGTGTCTGCTTTGTCACGTATAAGGATCTCTTCCAATTACTAGCAGAAAAAGAAATAGTTCATTGTGAAAGAGTGTTGAGGGAACAGCACTGTCGTGTTAAGCTGACATGTTGAGGGTGAATTTTTCAAAACAGCTTATTGTCACTTTGCATTAAGTTATCTACAGCTTTTTGCCCTCTCAGCTGCTTTATCTTGAGGTGAAATCTTGCTATCACAAAGTGATGTTTAGCAGAAAATTCAACCTTCTAAAAAAAAAAATATGAAAAATAGCTGGGAAATAAAGACCTTCTGAGAAGAACCTTGGGTCCTGTAGAAAAGAGGTATTTTTTTTGTATTCGTTTCCATGCTTGCTGTGCAGTTACAGACAATAGGAGAGGAGGCTTGGTCTGTTATTTATATATCACAGTATCTTCCTGAGCTTTTAAAGCTGTGATGTTATCAAGTGTGTGTGATGCCATGCAACCATTTGTGTAGTTTCTGTACAGCAAGTGTATTGCTAAATACGTTGTATTTATCTTAAGACTGCATAGGAACTGCTCCAGATTGTTTTAAAATTGATTACAAGCAAGTCACATGCTTCATTTTTGGAATTTCTTAGGATTAAGTGACAAGCTTGTAGTTGCTTCCACTAAAACATGGATCAGTACTAACTCTTGCCACATGACAAATATTGATGTCAGTGAAGGATTTCCGTTCTCTTTTTGCTTCTTTATTGCTTGTGATGAAAATGTGGCTGTTGCCAACTCGGTTTTGAAGCTTGGAAAGGAAAGCTTATTCTTACTGATACTTGCAAACATTTGCACGCTTGGTCTTGCTTTCCTTTAATCCTCTCTTTAGTTTTCAGTGAATCAGTACTCAAGTACAGTTATTCTTGCTTTTCCTTCAGTGCTGCTGATTATTTTCCAGTAAACAAGACTGTTGTGATAGGATATTATGGGGAAGCATGTGCTGTGATTTCTGTTCTGTCTTTGAAAGATGAAGAGGGATTCATATTTGAAAATGGGAAGACTCTTCCTTCATTTCAGATGAAATAAATGCAAACATGAGGAACTGAGGATGTAAGAAGAACCAGTTTGTCTTCTTTCTTTTGCCAGCTTTCTGGGATTTGTGCACAGCGCATCCTTTCCAGCCTTGTTTAGGTGTTGGTGGGGAAACGGAGAGCATTCATTCTTACAAGAGTAGTCGTGGATGAGATTGGACTTGTTATGGTAGTGATCAGCACGTAAAGCGCTCCTGTGCGTGCTGTGCTGTGTGCCGGAGTATCAGTTCCTGAAGATTGTTGTGCCACAATCTGAGCTGAAACAACAATGTTTTTGTAAGGAAGCTGAGTGAGCAAACTTCTGTCATACAATGAAAGCTCTTTCACAGACTGGATCCAGCATCGTTGTGCTAAATTAGCGCGGTGCAGTAGGAATGGTACATGAGATGTAACTGGTCACTTGTGTAAGATTGCTTGTGATCTTGGGTTCACCTTTTAGAAGTTCACCTAACAACTTGGAGAAACTTCAGAGTACGAATTAGCAGATCAAAGCTTTCAGTGGTTGGATGATTGGTGTATTCCTCAAAATTCTTCCTCTGGGGAGATAAACACAGCTCAATACTGCTTTTGGTGGGCCAGGATTTCATCCTGGAAATATAATATAATTTCCTTTAAATCAGGATATGATAAATGAACTTACTGCTGTTGAGAGGGTGCACTGTTAAGACAGGAAGTGAAGACATTCTGATTGCAGAGGGGAGTTGATGAGATCCGTTGCAGCTAGAAACTTTAGGAAAGCAGCCGTGAATGGTAGTTCAGCATTACACCACGGTATTTTGTAAAACTCTAAGTGACAGAACTGAGCGTGCCTGCTCTTATTTAAGACATACACGAATAATCCATCATGCTCACATCCCAAGAGGCAGAAAACTTCTAAAATGCATTGCAGCCAGTTAACTGGCCTCTTAGCAGGCTGAGGTATTTGGGAGTATGAGCTGTGCAGAGCACACAGCTGTTGCCACAATAGCTTTTCTCCAGCTGTCATGCAGAGGTCTGTCACAAAATACCCCACATTCCCTTCTAACTCAGCCCTTTGTAATATTCAGGTTTCCTTGCTCAAAGGGAGTACAGCCTAGCAAATACCTAATCACCCTCTGCAGTTTTTTGTACCCTGCAGTTGCCATTTACTTCATGCTTTTTTTTTTTAATTAAACTGAACAACGTATAGCTAGTTTTAGCAGTATACAGCAAGAAAGCAACTAAAGTTTTATTTTTTCAAATCTGCACTGCAAAATAGTGGATGTGTTTGATCAGAATTGTTAAAATTTGTCATACTGTTTTTCCTTTTCGTAAAGCTATAGTGCTGCTTTTGTGACAATGACAGGTGTATTTTTGCATACTGAGTAGACTTTGGTGACTTACAAGAATGTTTCAGTTAATAAATGTCACTAGAACCTGAGATGGTATTGACTGGATGTAACTCAGTGTGGCTGAGTCGAGCTTAGTTTGTCAATCAGCTTCATGTTAACTATGGTAATGCATGTGCATGTCTGAAACTGATAAAACAATCTAATATAAAATGTATCTAGGGGTTTAGTGTTTGGCATTTTTTTCCTAGTTTACTGATTTCGTGCTGTGTTTACAAGCTTAATTCTTACTGCCAAATTTGTAAGATAAAATATTTTCCCTACTGCTCTTAAAATCTCAGTAACAATTTCTGATTGGAGCTGAGCTTACTGTTCTGCTAACTAGTAAATAAAATGAGTTGGATGTAGATTTGTTGACTTGTTGATGCTTTAATGTTAATATCAGACACTAGTCTGAAAGCAAGCATATATAGCTTGAAGATGGGTGGTGAGCAGCTGTTCATACTTTTTTTTTCCCCTTTTTCCTTTTCCAAGCTGCTACTTTCACGAGACTGTTAGTTCTCATTAACTAGCAATAAAGCTAAAGGTGGGTTATCTCAAAGTACCTTTTATCTCTGATATAGCTGTTGGGCAAGAAAATAGCTTGTTCGGAATTTTATGGTAAAGCCCTAAAACAGTAGTAAAGCAGATTGAAAAGCAACAACTGAAAAGGCAGCTGGTGTTTGAGCTGGCATGCTGGATGTTTGACAGACCCTGATGTCTTAAGTGTACCACTTTTGTATGCTAGACTTGTGGAGTGTGCAAATCCCTCTGCAGTTCCTAGGTATTCTGACTAACCGTTGCTGACCGTCGGAAAAATGTTCTTCAAGTAGGCGCATAAGAAAAATCAAAGGAATAAAATGCCATGAATTCCAGGCTGCAGATTCATGCAGGGCTACGCTGGGACTGGTATGCTTACATTTTGATAAAGCGTGGGGCCTTCTTACGGCAAGTAGTACAGCGTAACGCAAGGTGACAAAAAACTGTTTAAGAGAGTGAGCAACTGATGGTTGGCATCTGTTGAGGTTAAAGGTGGGAAATAAAAATCCTAACCAGAGCAAAACAGTTGTGATACAGTCACCTGGAATAGTAAGTGCTGCTTGTTGCACTTCTTGTAAAACTTGAACTGCTCGGTTCCTTGCTTCCTAGAGCACTGCTACCAAACAAAAGGTTTGTCTTGCTCTGTTACTTTTAATTCTACAGCCTGGGAAATGTAGCAGATGACTTCAGGCTTAACTTGCAGGCAAGAAGGAAGCATTGGTTTGCATGTCGGTGTTGTGGTATACCTGGCGATGGTGTACTGCAGTGTACCTTAGCCAGCAGGGATGCTGTGTATTACTGTGTGTATACAGGGTAGAACTGAGCTGGGTTCAAAAACCAGCATAGATTTGGACTGGTGCTTAAATTGTGAGATACTCCTCATTCTGGTTTTGAAGAATGTACGGTCCCTTCCCAAAGTGAGATTTCTTTGGGATAATTTTAAACCATACTGTAGTCGGAAAGCACCTTTCTGTGTGTTAACTTGTAGCAGCAGTTGCTTATATAGCAAGTAAATATTGACGTACCTTTTGGTTATCAGGTTGACTTCTGCTGCCACTTGCACAAGGAGTACTGGCACAGCTTCCCGGATTACTGGCCGGCGAGCCCTATGCACTCTTGGGGATGAATAGGAGCCGCTGGCCCGTAGCCCTGTTCCTCCTTCCCATGCTAGAGGGAAGGGCTTCTGCTTCTGGCTTCGGCTGAAGCTCTGATTTCCAGTATTCAGTAGTGGTGGTAGAGCGTGGCTCTTATAAGTAGAGCCCTTGTGTTCAGAGAATTTTGAAGAACAGGAATGGCTCATGTTTGTATACATTATGCAACCTGTCTGCATTTGCCAAAAGCATTACCGGCACTGAAAATGTTGTGACTGAGCTCCTTGATGCACCTGAAGATAAATACCAGTTTCATGAAGTGAAATTTAGCAGTCTTCTGGCTA
The DNA here is from genome assembly GCF_023638135.1 of Falco biarmicus. Lineage (NCBI taxonomy): Eukaryota > Metazoa > Chordata > Aves > Falconiformes > Falconidae > Falco > Falco biarmicus. The sequence goes on along the minus strand of NC_079297.1, from coordinate 30,774,711 downwards.
GCTGGTAGGAGGCTGGGTTTTTTGCAGACCTTCCGAAATTGGTCGCTCTTTAGGTCTAGGCTGGTATGACACAAGCAGAAGACTTGTCCGTTGGTTCTGATGATTCAGGTGGCTTACCTGCCCTGGTTTGCTAGTCTTGTTTTCAACTGTGGCCATAAACACTGTTAAAGGAAAAAGTAACATCCAGGTAAAGGCAGCACTTATATACTGTAATTATAAATGTGTTCTATTTCAGGAAGTTAAATCAGAATTAAAACTGAAATCAAGCCTGTAATTGCCTTTTTTTTTTAACTCTTCCCTGTTGCTTTGCATATAACATGTCCAAAGATGTCTGGATGGAACTTTGATCAACCAAGACAAACTTTTATCAGAAGGCATAGAGTGAATGGTATTTTTGAATTGAAAAGCTATATTGTAAATAATACTGGTAGGCGATGTTTGCGTGGCGAATGGTTTGCCTTGCAAAGCTGCTGGAGGTTTGTTTTGAAATGTTGACAGATAGTAGTGGTAGCCTGTTACTACAGTTACAGAGTTGAGTTGGATCCTAGGTGAACTATTTCAGAGTAGTGAGTGAAACCCTTCTTATTTGTCTTGAACTGTATCTCTCTTAGTAAAGAATGAGATGCCCTGTGATTGTGAACAACTTTTTTTTTTTTTTTTTGCTTGGCTCTTTTGCCTTCTGCTATTTGCCATTGTTATGTTCTGTCTTGTGGCTTAAGTGTGGCTGCAGCTTGGGTCTGGGATAGCCTGTAATGTGCTCGTGGGAACAGGTAACACAAAAGAAAATACTTCTTTCCAGTCTTTCTTTCCTTTCTTTATAACTTAATTACTTGAAGTAGGTGGCAGACAAAAAGGATGTTTACTTAATCTTTGCCTTTTCTTACTTAATCTCCGATGATGACACACAATGCATATACTTAAGCTGGTCACATCCCAATGTGTAAACTGCCTGATAAGCAGCACTGCCTCTAGGTGGAACTTCCATGAGGTTAAAATTACTTCCTTTTTTAAAAAAAATATATAGATTGATTGCTTTTTATTAGGCTCCTTTTATGAGGGCTGGCTGGAATGCTGGGCATGGGTTCTTCATGGTTAAGTTGAACAAAGTCATGTATTGAAGTGCTTGATCTTGCGACTTAAAAGGGCATTGTTTGCAAGGCTGCCTGTCCTCAAAGCGAGGTCAGGGATCCTTATCTGCTGCTGGAAAGGGAAAGGTTGGAGAACTTGCTCTTTAGCTGTCCTAAGGTATATGCTGAACCTCCAGCCTGAGCAGGATGGGGTTAGGAAGACTGTAGTGCACATCTCTGGTTGTGTGGGGAAGTGCTGAAAGCTCTGCTTACAGGTGGAGATCCTGTTGGATGGGTAAGTTCTGTGGTGAATTTTTGTGGAGTACAGATGTGCTCACACAAAAGCTCACAACAGACTGTAGAGGAGAAGGCGTCTGGAACACTTCCCAAAACCAGGATGGAAAGTGAGGGCTCTGTCCATGACTGAGGACTGTGCTGAAGCTGTCGCAGGTTGGAGCAGCATGCTAGTGCTGCTGGAGAAACAGAAGAGCCTTGAATGTGAAGGCTGGTTGTTGGTTTGTTTCCTCTTCAGAAGGGACAACCAGTGAGGAGGCACAAGGCTAGGAAAAGGTTTTGATTCTTTTAAGCCTGAAGAAACAGGGCTTTGCTGTAACGGAAGGTTTAATTTGATAAGCTAGTACTACCAGTAAGGAAAAATGCTCAGCAGTCCCCAAGCTGCCCCAAACTGCTGTGGCTGTTTACTCCATCTAGTTCACTGAAACTCCACAAGTGATCAGAGTTAAAAATAACCAGAGAATGTTTTTACCCGGGATCGGTTACTCTGTCTGGTTTGCCGTGCAGCTCTGCAAACAGCTTCATCTGGCAGTCGTGCTTGTTTAACCAGACCTGTACCAGCTTCTCAGCTGCGTCCAGAAAGTGAACTGTAGTTTCTGGTGAATCTAGATAGCAGTGAGTTCAGATGGTAGGAATGTATGCAGAAGGGCACTATTAAAGATAGCATGAAGTACTAGCTGCTAGGACCAGTGTGCATTAATAATTAACTAGATGTTGGCACTGACACATAAAAATGCTACAGTTCAAGCAAAAAAAACCAAAAAGTAACACTAATAACCAAAGTATTTCACAAATATCTTTATGCAGAAGACCTATGAGAAGCTTTATTTCTCGGCAGATTAACCATAGGTACACATATTCATAACTATCGTGTGTGTCAATTCCCTTGGGTCTTTTAAGCCAGAAAATAAACTTGAGCTTCTGTACAACTTAAAATCAAATTATTTGTTTGTTCTGAGTATTCCATAACTCTAGTGATATAATGTTAAGTCATTAGTTACATTTGCTAGAAAAAGGAGAAATTCTAAAATGACTGCAGTTACCGTTTTGAGTTTTTCTGACAAAGCTAACTTGCTCAGCTCATATCACAGAGCATCTTCAGCATTCCTCACTTAAGCAGATATAAATCTATAAACCTGCAAGCACATCTGAATATTTTGCTGCTTATGTGGCAAGTAGACCATGAAATGGTATGATGCCAGTGGTAAATCTGCATGGAAAATCCGGCATCCTTGGGTAAGAAAGAGATCTGCTAAATTTCTTCTGTTATTAGACTTAACTGTGTAAGGAAAGTAAGCGGGATTGCAGTAATATGTACTGCTTGAGGTAGACTGTTGCTAAACTGTGTACTCCTAATAGTTTTCCTGTGTTCCTCTCTTTTTATGAAGGTCCTTTATAATCATGTGTAAAAAGTGGTTGTTGATAATATACTTGTGTATGTGCTACTAACTCTACTACTTGAGAGAAAGACCCTGTTAAAAAACGTTTACAATGTTTTCTTCTACTAGCTCACACTAAGAGGTTTTCATTAGCAAAACCTAATAAAGTAAGTAATAGTGATGTATTTAAAGGGATTGTGGCTTTGTACTACCCAGCATTATAATGAACTCAAGTATGAGTGTATTTTAACTGTCTTGCAATTCCGGTTGCTGCTTAGGATTTTTTCTTAGGAGTTTGTCTTTGAAGTCCTCCAGAAACATGCTATCCTTGCCCTTGCATCTTATTCTCCTGCCTCGCCCCAGACAATGTTAATCTGAATCTTGACTAGATGTCCTGACTGAGATTTCAAAGATGCAAATATGCATGCTGTATCATATTGATTTCCCATCTTTGAGTTTCCTTTAACTGGTGTTCCTCCTTCCTGTGAACGGGGTTCTCGCCCTGCTGGGAGTCCTCAACTTGAGATCCAGCTTTGGGGTCTCCAAGTATCATGGGTGGAGCAGATATCCTCCTGAACTCGGCAGCTCTCCCACAGTGCTGCAGGCAATTCTGAAAACTTTGTTGGTAGATTGTGTGCCATGATAAACAATTTCCAGACCCTCAAGTTTCAAAGTAAACATGTGAGGCCAAAATTGTTCTTAGCATCTGAGCAAGGTAAAAAACTCTTGAGTTAAACCAAATGTGTCTTGCCTTACTGTCTGAGGGTATTTAAATGAGAAGTTTTAAACTGGAGATGTCTTTCTTCTGTCTCTGTAGAGGTAAGGTGTGTGATGGGGTGTGTTGATCTGGGTGCTGTTTTTTGTTTCTAGAAGTAAAGTGTTCTGCCTGTGGCATCCAGTGGATGGACCACTTTAAAAGCAGCAAGGCAGGATATTCAATGCTGGCTCTGAACAGGCTGTCACCAACCGACAGTGCTGTTGACAGCTTAGCTTTGGGTCAGATGCTTGTGCTTCTAGCTCTTTCACAGCCAGAAGCCTCTTCCCATAAACAAAGGGAAAGTGTGTACTAAACTGCTGTACAATCTTGTGTGTTGTTTAACTGCTTCTCTGGCTTTTGGTAGGATATTATTTTATGTTGTACAGGTAATACTAGCAAGCGCTGAGGTACAGAAAAACCTTAAAGCTCTCATCTTGTTTGATTGCTGCAATAACTGAATGTTTAAGCTGTATGCCGTACCTGGATAACGGGAGGATTAATCATCTGGAGGCACTGCAGAATCATCCAAGGAAACATCAGAAGGGAATTGGGTTGCTCACTGTAACTTCCCGAGCATGATTGTAGCTCTAAATGTTACATGAAAACAGGTCTTCAGCAGTAAAGATAATTTAAGATGCTTCTGCTTCTAGCAGTTATGCTGCTCATAACTTGCTCAGTTAAATCGCTTCAGCCATAGGGGATGATGCTGTAAAAAGGATCACAAAGCCCCAAGTAAAAATCTCTGTAGCTGATGTGGACCAACACAGTGATGCTGAGAGCTGTGTGCAGGCAGAGGGAGGGGAGGAGGGGTGGTATGGGCAGCAGCTTCTGCAGCAGGTTAACCACTGAAGATGACATGTGTACAGCTGTGCAAAGCCTGGGGCAGCAGGGGGGAAGCTGACCTGTTCCAGCTCTGCTCAAGGTGGAGAATGAGACTTCAGAGTGGTTGCTTTTACCATGTAGAGCAAACACAAGAAGAGTTGCAAAATGCCTCCTGTGTGTAATAGTGATGAGCAAGTCCAGTTGAACACCCTCTTACCAGACAGCAGAATTCTCTGACTTCAGACCAGCTAACGGAGCAAGAGGTTTGATTTCTTTCAGGTTCAGCTGGAAATGTCAAGGCAGCTCTGAGACTTCAGGTTATTGTGGTCTTCTGACTGGTCTAGCTACAGTAGGTGTTGTGCATCTCTGAGACTGCTGAGGCTGAAAGTTAGTTTGCTGCCTGTCAGTGGGTTAGCTCTTTGATCATCTTAGGTAGCTACTAGTTCTGAGAGCATCGCTTTGTGTGAGGAAACATTCTTAAACTTTTAACAAGGCTATTTAAAATCTGGAAAACTTCTGAATACCTGTGTCTGTGGCATGAATCTAACTATAGAAAACTTATTGTCTCCTACAGAGTTTGTGCTTTGTTTCTGTCTTGCTGGAAAGGTACGCTCAAATGTATTGATGCATACTTCTCAACTTCTTTGAATTTAAAAAAAGTCACTTCAAAGCTCAGCTTTTGAAGTGAAGAAACTTTTTCCTTTTGCTATCTAGAAGTTTTTGCACCCATGCAAATAGATAGAGTGTGTATCAGGTAACCAAAGGGTTTGATATTTTCTTTATCTGTGCAACTGATTTTTAGTCTTGTATAGTCTACAAAGGATGAAATTCACTAATATTTGTAAATTTGAAAATACCCAGTATCTGTGTTGGTGGGACTGTTTGGGAAAATAGCCTTAGATCGGAAGTAGAAGGCTTCCTTGTCCTAATATTATCTGCCTTCTTCCAAGTAAGTTACATTCCACACATTTTTAATAGTGGCTTCCCCTCCTCCATGGCTGCTTTGACTTGCTTTGTGGGAGGACTTGAATATTTCGACTGACACACGAGAAATCTTCTCCCCCAAAAAAGAAACCGATAATAGAATTGTTCTCTTTGAGCAGAACTTGAAAATAATCTGATCGATGCTGACTGGGTATCTGTTCAGTGGAACTCTGGCTGGGGCTTTTAAAATCCCACAGAGTTAGGGATTTTGCTCCAGGTCTAAGAGTTTGGGATTTTTCTAGTTTAAGAGCTAAAATTGCACCTTGAAATTCTGTATTCTGTGCATTTCTTCAATTTACAAATATTCGGAAGAAAATAAACAAAAGCCCTGCATCTCTTGATGTGATCTCCTGAAAAGGTGCTGGCTGCCTCCCTGCGTGAGGCAAGGTGGTGATCTGGAAGAATTTGTTTCAGGGTGGTTGCAGAAGATGAATAATTTAAGCTGGAGCTGCTTGCTTCAGACTAGATAATTGAGGCTGAGTTTTTCTAGCAGCTGAACAGTTTGTTAAACTTAAGTTTCCTGCAGTACATGTAGTTCAGCTAGCTGTTTTGTATGTGAGTGCTTCCATGTCAGTTGAGTAGCCTGAGATTTTTTTAATTTTTAAGTGTCTCAGCTTTCCCCCAGTGCTGGTAGCTGTTACGAGATGCTGCTGTGATTGCCTAATGCTATTCAGCTAGGTATTTATCTTTTTCCAGCTTCTTCCTCAAATGGATTATGATACCTCTGGTCTCTCCTAAATCTAGAAAAATACATGAAGCGTAGTTGGTAGAAGGGACCTGCATTACTTGATTCTCCTGGGCAAAACCCTGCGTGTGCTAGTTCTGTTAGTGCTGACTGAACACCTCTGCGTTGGAGCACAGGCTTGTTGTCAGCTTCCACACTAGTGCTCTGGAGTGTGCACTGTTGCAAACCAGCGGCTGCTTGCTCTTCTAGCAGTGATTCATAGGAAGATATCCCTAGACTTGTTTTTATGTCTTACCTTCAGGGTCTGGCAATCATTTCCTAAACTTGAAGCATGTAGGCTGTTGGTGCCAAAGCATTTTTGAAGAATGCTTTGTTGTAACTCTGCTTGCTTTCTGATTAAAAAAAACAAAACAACCCCGAAACAAAACAAACAACAAAAAAACCCCAACCCCCAAAACCAAAAAATCAAAACCAACAATGTGCTAGTGTGGTCTTGATTCTGTTCAACAAGTTTGTAATACATAGGGCCCATCTGATCGGTTCTGAGTGCCGGTCATTATGAAAGGTTGCTTTCAACACATGCACAGGAAATGAGTCTGGAGGACTTACCATTTAAATTAAACCACTTTCTAACGCTGGAAGAAAGCTCAAAAGAGAAACAACTTTAATTGGTAGTATCCAGCCTGTGTTTGTAAATAATACTAGCTTTGCTGCGTGTTAAAAGCTGGCTGAGCTGTGTGGTGGTAACGCTGTGTTCAGGGGTACATTCACACTTCGCTAGGTACGAATTAACCAGCGAGAAGTTACGGTGATCTGAGCTGTCTGGAGGCTTCACCTATGATTACTGGAAAACTGAGTAACACTGAATAGTCCATTATTCTAAGTATGATGAGGTTGAAGAACCTGTTTCTAATCTATAAAAATGAGAGAAACTAATGTGCTTTCCTGTGGTTTCGGTGCAGAACGCTGGCTGCCTGTGCATTCCACACTCTGTTTTCTCTTCACTGAATGCCTTTACCACAAGATCACTACTCGCTAGAATATGGGAGCGGAAATAGCAGTAGGTTGTTTTTTTTTTTAAAAAAAAACCAACAAAAAAACCCCTCTGATCAAACACCGTGCACTCTGAAACCTTCTTCTGAAAGCAAACAAATTGAAGGTCTCTGCACACTGCTCACACGTTTTGAGATGGCATTTGCTGCACTGCTACCTCTTTATATCTTTAAACAAAATGTTTGCATAAGTTCTTTGCTCAAGAAAGCAATGAAATAATGATGTTCTCTACTTATAATTATACTTCAGTGTGTGTGCCTGTCAGACCAGGGAAGAATACTGCACATTAGAGTTTGAATTTAGGGATTGCTATATAGGTGATTTTCTTGATGAAAATGAGTGCTTTTAGGTGACAGAGTTCTTTCCTTTAGGACAAGATGTTTTAAGCTGTCTTCCCTACTAGATGTATGATAAAGCCACTTTTTCAAGTGCTGCTAACCTTGTTACAGTACTAGAAGGCTGTGGCATGCAATGGATTTGCACTGCTGTACATGTTTTGAGTTGAGCTCAGGTAACTTACGCAGCTGCTCAGACTTCTATCAATGTGAACTTGCTTGGAGAGAGAACTTGAATTTGTTTTTTTTCTGGTGTTTGTGTGTGGGGATTTCATAAGTGTTCTATCTCATGCTGCAGAAACTCCTAGGTTGCCTTCTTGCACCTTGCGTGGGATAGCTAATTCTTCTGGGGCTCTACCTTCTGCACAATAGTGTTAGCTGCTGCTTGGATTATGGCCTCAAGAAATGAGGCGAGGAAGGGATGGATTGCTCGGGAGGGGTCCAAAAGGTAACTAAGAGCAGCAAGATTACATTTCAGGAGTAATGGCTTTCCCTTCTGGAAAATCTTATGGGACCTGTCAAGTTGAAAGACTGTAAACTACCATAGTGTAGCTGATTGTGTAAGTTTTTGGCATTTTTATAGCATTTGATAGTGTAAGTTTTTTAACTTGTGTTGTTAAGATGATAAACAAAAAATCTTCCTTGTAAGTCTCTGCTAGCCTGTGTAGGTTTGTACTAGTATCCTCTTTTGAGCTTGCTAACTGCTCTAAGAATATTGGTGTAAGTACCTTTTTCTTTAATGGCAAAATACCTTAATAATGAAAAAACTACAGAGTCATTTTGTGGCAGTGGCTGTTCATAGAATCTGTCCTAAAGAAGGTAACTCATGTTATTAAAGATTTGTTACAAATTAGTAAACAAAAAATCAGACAGAGTGAGCAGCAGTTAATGGAACCAAGTTTTCTTAAGTGGAGAAGTACGACTAGCATGGTAGTTATTTTTCATCAGCCCTTGCCCTTCTTCACTTTGATCATACTTGTATGTGGTTTAGATAATAATGTTTACCGATGCTTTTCATGACCTATATTCATCACAGGATGTGCACCTGTGTTTTCCAGCTAGTGGTGCTTTTCTCCTCAACTGATGTCTGTAAAGGAATACTACATAGAGAAGTCGGCACGTATCCTCTAATGCAAATGAAGTAAATCATGTGATCTGGCTGCTCTGTGCAGGCTGATGGTGGTTCGTAAGTTTAGAAAACAAGTTTATTTGAGAATTTATGTAAATTCTTTGTAAGAATGAGAGCACACAGGGGACAGAAGGGAAATCACCTTGCTGGAAACCCCCCCCCGAGCAGATCTTGACTATTTGCTGTTACTAAACTGAAGTATCTGAATTTGAACCCTTAGTTTTTAAGGTCACATCTTCAACGAGCCTAAAAATCCAAAAGCCTGCCAGTCTTGAGCATGGGATGATGAACTGGTCAACAGAGTACAATGTAGGAGAAACAAATGCTTTACATTTTTATTTTCCCCTTAAAACTTGGAATTTTGTTAAAATACAAGATCCTGTTTTATTCAGAACAGGAGTAGCAGGAGAAGGGGAGAGTAATTGAATCTATTCAAGTGAAATGTGGTGAAGAGCTGTCCTTGAAGATTTGTGTGGACTTATGTGGGTGGCTCTGAAGATTTAGCTGTGCTCCCCTTGAAAAGCAGTGCCAACAGAAAACTGGGCTGAAATGTGTTTAAGCATAGAAAGTTACAAATTTGCAAAAGGGTGAGGGAAATATTTTGCTTAACTGAATTGAGCTATGTTGTATGTGAGCTGGTGGTGCTTCAACCCTCTTCTAGTTGGTATGGGACATTTCCCTAAAGCGAAGCATGTGGAAGAGTAAGATGCAGTTAACAGAAAGGAAAGACCTTTGGGTGGGGAGAGTCTAAGCTTTGGGACACCAGCAAAGACAATACTGGAGGTACCCTCTTGAAGGGTTTGTGTCAGCAGTGCAGGTGGTCCCCCTAGGGTTTTTAATGAGGGTTAGGTAAGGAGCAAGGGAAGAATGCAAAAAGGAGGATGAGCGTTTCTAGATCTGATGGGGGTTAGTGTGCTCTCAATGGCCTTGAGTTCTGGAGATTCATTTAATAGTCTCCAGAGAGTTGGCTGCTCTACTGGAGGAAGAGCATTTTGATGTTGAAGCCCTATTTGCAGTATTAACTTGCCAGCTGATTACTTAAGCAAAGCTGTGTTCACAAGCCTTAGATGACAGAACTGAGAGTGGAGAATGGCTGCCTCGGTGCTGTGCTATCACAGCATACGTGGCTTGGTTAATATTTAGAGCATTTGTGCTTCAAACAATGAATTGCAACATCCATCATTTCAGGAGAAAAGCTCTTTGCTGGAGAGCTCGGGTTTTGCCTGAGCATCCAGCTCTTCAAAGAAACAAAGTACTGTTTTCTTTTAGCTGTTTGTGTGCTTCTGAATGAAACTGTCTATACAGCGTTTGCTCTCAGTTTGATCTTTAAGCTCTCCTTCCCCTTGGAGGAACCTTGCTCACAAACTTTGGGTAGAGAACTATTCTGGAACCTGCTCTAACATACCGCTAAACAGGATGTTGGAGAAGAAAATACTAGACCTTGCTTTTCAGTGATCCTAAGGCCTATGTGACTCAAGCAAATGCTTCTGGCTTGAACTGTGAATTCCCTGAACAAGGAGGGATTATCTGTGGATGTACTGTTTAGTGCAAATCATGGGGTTTTTATCTGTTACTTAGAATCTGCTTCAGCATGGGAAGTGATGCTGCTTTGTGTAAAACTGCTCCAGTCTTTCATTTGCCTTCTTTACAGCTACCATAAATGGCCATGATGTAAAAACATGTGTTGACTGTGTGTGGTGGTTGATTATGTAGCACCTCAGCTGAATGTTTGCTTGCAGTTTCTTGATGTGGTTCATAATAGATGTGGCTTTTCATAATGTGAAAGTAAGTATTTGCACATAAAACTGTAGTTTGTGGTGTTGTATGGTGTGAAGCAGATCTTAATATGAGAATAAGTCTGCTAAGGCTCGTCTTTAGCATACTGTGTCGCTGGGGTTAATTTAATGCGGACAGTGCCTTACAGGAGGTGGATATGTATAATTTCTTTTTGCCTTGGTTATAACAGCACTTGGTCTGGGGGTAATTATATTCTTGCTGAGATAAAACAGGCCTTGCTATTAAAATAATATATTCTCTTAAAAGTGTGAAGGCTGGGATTAGCACTTAACTGCTTAGGTCCTCTAACTCAAAGGTCATGCCAAATACTCATCTAACACTGTTAATCCTATAGATGTTAAGTATTATGTTGGTTATCTCTATCTTTTTGTATTCCACACTGTGTCTATGATGATTCCAACCAAAAAGTGAGCTCTCTTGAGTTTCCTGCTTGTTTCCCTGCCCTGTGATTTGGGGTGATGCTGACTAAGAGTAGTACTACACCTGCAGGTGCGGAGACGAAGGGGAAGAAATACTGTGGTAGGTTTTAGTACAAGCAAATGTTTTGCTGGTAAATGTTTTTTTTAGATGGAAATTGATGCTTGCTTAAATACGTAGACTGAATACTGAAGGCAAAAGCATTTTAAATAAAATTTGAAAACATAAGCATGCTTCCATTTGACTGTTACTCTTTTGCCTTTAAAATCTAAAGTTGCTGAGGCTGAAAATTATGGAACTACTTAAGAGCATTTGAGTTGTGCTTATTGGGGCTTTAGGATCTCTACGTTGTCCCTGTACATCAGCCACCAATCTAACTTTAGCAAGACAGCACTTGTAACCAGTACTGTACTATGAAATCTTGCTCGCATGTCAGGATTAGCAACTATAAAACCACTCTGTTTCTGGTTCCTGGAATTGGAGTCTGTACACATTTCCCCATAGGTAAGTTGTGACAATTATCGGTCATATTGTGCTTTTAAAGCCTTCCTTAACTGGGAGGATAACGCCACCCAGGAACTTGCTTCTGTCAGCCTCCCTAGTAAATGTTCCTGTTGTGAATGATTCAGGTCCACGACTGCAGCGCTGGTGGGGTGTGCCTGTGTGCAGCTGCTCGCTCGGTGGAACAAAGGAGTGGGCCCTCTGTGCACCCTGTGCCAGGAAGGCATCTCCCCCTTGCTTGTTGTGTGATTTCTGATGCTGATGTGACTTTGGGTGCACTGTGAAAACAATTCGGGTAAATAGGTGCTGCCCAGTTTGATACTCTTGAACCAAGCACAAGCAAGGATAGATTGCAAGTCAGGTGCACAGGAAGTGTTAGGCTGGATGTAAACTTCAGGTGTTAGTCTGCAAATTTGCTGGTTTAAAAGTGAATTCAGTGATTCTGATCAACTTTGAGCCACTGAGGTGTGGATGTAAGTGTAACACAGGCATTGGAACAGACCTCAAAAAGAAATAAAACATAGAGGCTTGGAGCTACTGCAGGACAGTATGTTTGGGTTGACTTGATGAGACAGTGACACAAAACATGAAATAGTAATTTGTAAGAGTGGTAGTTTGGGTTGTGTTGTTGTTTTTATTTCTGTTTAGGATAAAATTTTCTGTGTTACCTCCTGTATTTCTTCTAGGAACTTCAGCTGTCTGTCTCCCCATGTAAAAGTCCCGGTATATGTGGCTTTGCTTCTGAAAGGTCAGAAACGTTGCATTTCCTATTGTAAACAGTCCTCACGCACTGTAGTGCAACTTAGCACTTGATGAGAAAACCAGTCTGAATTACAGTGTTGTCAGATGTGAAGGAGGAATAACCTTTGATCTTGAAATCTGCTGCTGGTGGTAGTAAGAGAGACTATGAAGATACTCTTCAAGGACGTGTCTTAAACTTCTCTGCAAGCACTGATTAGGCTGGAAAGAAAAGCATTGTACTCTGCTGGTATCCATGGTAGAAAATACTCAGTATTGCCTCTTTCAAAGTGGTTTGTCCAGCTGAAGCTTTGTTTCAGTTGCACAAGTCCATGCTGCAGGTTCCTTGAACTCTGTATGTTGGATTTCTAATCTCTTGTTCTTACAGAAACCTGGAGTTTTTGAAAAAAGTGGTATTAAGTTGAACCACTACTTATGAGGCAGCGGTGTCTGCATTTGTGAGACTAGCCTCTATTTAAAATATTTGTGTTTTTCAATGAGCATCATGCCTCATCACTCATGATTTCAGGTCAGCCTGCATCACTAAAATCTGCATTGGTATCTCTCTGCTGCGATGGGGTAGGATTTCTCTGTCTTGCTTCAAGGGCAGTGTAACTTAGCACATTGCTGTGCTGTTTGGTTGACAATGACAAAGTCCAGTTTTTTTTTTTTTTTTTTTTTTCCTCTTCCGCTCTGTCAGAATCTGATCTGTCGAATGCTGTGCGTGATCAAAGAAAACAAAAGGACTGCTTGTGTGCCAGGAAGATCTGAACACACTGAAAAGGCTTACACAGCCTGCCCTACCTTGGAAGAGATCCCCTTCCCTCCTTCTCACTCTCACAATTAGGTGGATTAACCTGATGCCTTAGGTTAGAGACAAGTCAAAAAAGCTTTCTGTTTTTTGGCTCTAAATCCCAAACTTAAGGTTATGAGTATTTCTCCTTTGATGTACCAGAGTTAAAAATCTGATGCTGAAATGTCAATCTCTTGAAAAATTTCTTTGCAGAGGGGACGTTAAGGTTATGGAGCTTATTGCTGGACTCAAGAGTGACTGGCACGTAGGTGCTCTGTTCTCCTTGGTCCTGTGGGAGCTTGTCTACTAGCCCTGCCTGGAGCTACCAAATCTGAAAGTATAGATCGCATGGAAAAAACACTCGCTGACCAGTACAGTTGTGTTGTGCTGCAGCTTCATATGTTGACACTCCTGAGTGATTCACACACTTTCAGGTAGTCCTTTAGTTTGTAGGTAGGTAACCAGTGCTTTCATTAGCATTTAAAATTTTCATGTCTCAAACTGTATATTTGTATATTTTACTTGGGCAAAGATTTTGGAGGAAGACTGCTAGTAATTAACCTTCCTAATGAAAATAGATGGTTAAGTAACACGGCTGCCATTTGAGTATTCTTGGCACTTCTGGTTATGGCACTTTCAAAACTTAAAAGATTATAGTAATTGTTTGTAGTCTGCAAAATGAGTCTAGACAGTCTAGTCTCAGGCCAAAAGGTTGGAGTTGAATAAATACATAATTTGCGTAAATAAAGCTATTAGAACTGTGCTTATCTTCTGACACAATAGTTCTTATTAGATACAAGTGCTATTTTATAGCTTTTTCCTAAATAATTAGCTTCTAATGATCAGTCAATAAATCTTTGAAAAATAAAGTGCTCCAGACTTGGCTAATGAAGCTGAATGTTTTCATGCTGGATATTGTCCAAGCTGGTGTTCAAAAATTCCATGGGATTAACTGTGGTAATAGGAAAAAATTATAGGACAGGAACTAGTGTATTGCTATCTATAACAACAATGATCTCACAGTATAAATGAGTTGTGTTACTGGCTCTGAAAGAGTAATCTCAGCTTGTAATTACCTATGTCCTAATGATTCTGTGTCTCTTTCTTTTCTAACAGAACAAGTGGTATGATAAAAACTTCAAGAAGCTTTCACTGTCTTGGTTCAGTCCTGGTTTAGCACTTATATAAATACGCAAGCTTAAAATATGTATACATATATATATATGTATAATTAGAGCTGGGGGAAGAGACATGGCTTAGTGACATGCTGTGAGCTTTCCTGAAGTGTCTGGACATTTAAAGGTGGTTTGCAGTTGGTTAGTATTTAACGTTGGGTTTTTAAAAGTTTTTAGCTGGCAGTTTGAACTGTCTGGTCTACTGATTGTGGTGTAGGCAACAGGGGAACCATGGTTGAAGGTCAGGAGTAGCGATGACAAAACCTCCTTCTTCCACTAGCAGGAAATTGCGAATGTAGTTCAGTTATATTGTGAAATACTACCCTGCAAATATTTAGTCCTAACTTGAATCATCCTAGAAAACTGTAGGCTCTGGATTTAATGGACTAGTTAACCTGGCTGTATCTCATGTTAAACACGCTTTAAGAGGAAGAATGCGGAGAACTTGCCGTTCTCAGGCTTCCTACCTGGCTCTTTTTGAGTAACTGTGGTCCAAGCCCACGTTTGCTTCCAAGGTATCGCAAAGCTGCACAACTGACATTAGCCCGTGGCTTTGTGGAGAGCTGAGATGTAATGAGTGAAGGCAGGAAAAGGCTCTTACTACCTAAGATGGATCTTACCCTTCTTACCCTGAAAGTAGGAAGTATTAACTTCAGAGATTGCTTGCCCTGGCTTGCTGTGCAGGCCCAGGGCTCAAACGTTTTCAGGTACTTAAAATGGGACGCAGGAGTTAACATTACTAAAATGCACTACAGTTGCTGAAGTGAAACTTTTACTGGTTTATCTGGGCTAGAAATACGTTTTACCGCATTAATGTAACTGTATAGGTCCAAGTGTCTGTAACCTAGGCAAGGCAGTCTGAAAAGTCCAATCAACAAGTAATTTGTTTACAACTTGAGCCTAGTTTAAAGGTTCTGATTTGATGTGAATACCTACACTCTCATCAAGAGGTTTTCTGCCATGGAATTAACTCTTCCAATATGCATTTCAGTTCATCCAGTACATTCCTCAAGGAGTTGGGAAGTGGCTTCTTTCTTAGACTGTGAATGCCCTGAACATGGGTCTCTTCCTAGCCTCTAACCTGAAGTCTGTTGCTGACTGTTTTAGATAGCTCTTCACTTCAGTAACTTAAACCTATTTAAATTGATTGTAAGTCTTACTCCGTTACTGTACTTACATGTGTAAATCCAAAGCTCTTGTGTCACACAGTTTATCTTGAGGTGTTGTAGTGATTTAATGTGTATGCAAACTTATTCCAGTAACTTCTGCCCCACCAGAGATTTGAGAACCTTGCTTTCTTTTCACTTACAGTTATGTTGCCTATTATCTGATTATACACATCCTAAAATGAGATGGGTACTTTCTAAAAGCTGTCATGGGATTTTTGAGAAAATAAAACCTGAGTTCATCCTGAAGAGCTTGTGCGAGCTGCTGTGTTGAAAACTGCCTGAACCTGATAAATTGTTATGGATGAAAAGATATAGTATGCAGAAAATATTTTAAAACATTCCTTGAATTGCAAGTGGCCAAGATCAGGAAGATTAAGTACTTGTCGTGTTCATAGTTCTTGCATATATTTACTGTGAAGCAAAACCAAAATTAAATGAAATAAAGACTCGCTCTGCTTGCAGTATAGAGTACACTTTACAGTCAGACATGTTTCAACTTGAGAAATTGCACAGCCACCTTCAAAGAATTTAGTAGGTGCTTACTGGCATTAAAAGGCATTAATTCAAGGCATTACAAAGAAGTCTTAACAGACAGTGAAAGTGTACGTTCTCTGATCTTGAATAATGAAAACTGGATCACCAGGAATTATTCCAGAGGCCAAAGTTTAATGCATGTATTGCTTAAAACAGGTCTCTCTGAGTGTACTTGGTGTCTGGTGTGGTTTGATTTTTTGAGACATTTGAGAATTATAAATTAGAGGTGAATGTTCCCAGGCTGGTGAGCTGCTAATACTGAGTTGATGTACAGTGTGGAGAGCTGCAAAGCCAGTAACTGAAAGGAGATGTAAGCACAGTGCAGATCCAGTTTGAGTTTAAAAGGTGAAAGCTGTTTTAAAAGTATCAACCTTTTTTTTTATTAAGGAACATAGTTACATAGTATTTAAAAAGATGTTCATATGTATTTAAAAAACCCCACTCTCATCAGTATTCATGTTACGTGCATGTAACCAGTACCCACTCTGTCAATAATTAGAATTGTAGAATCCTTTCGTTTGGAAAAAGACCTTTAAGATCATCAAGCCCAAGTGTTGAGGCTGCATTAATGAGTTACCCGAACAGTATGTTTAAGCGGGGCAGGGTGTTGGCGAAAAGGCATGTAATTTTATAATCAAGTAGTTGTTAACTGTTATTCTTTAAACCTCCGATTTGAACATGCATTGAGGGGCTGCCTTATTTACCTTTCGAAGACTCTTCTTTCCCCCATGCAAGTCTGCTGTCTGTAGGTGGATGCCTATGTGGTTGTTCTGGGTTTTCTTCTGCAGAATCTTGTAATTATCTGTTTAGCAGTTAAAACCTCTCCAGATGTCTACCTGTAAGACCAAGCTGTTTTGCAAGTTGTGCCTTGCATGCCAGATTTGAGGGAGAAAAGGGAGATTCTTTCCTGTGTTGCTGCAGTGCAGGTAGGTTTGGAGAAGGTAAAGCTGCTTTATTATAAGCAGGAGGTAGTGGAGGGCCAAAAACTAGCAGGCTGGTTTTTAGGAGTGTTGAAAGGTGCAAAGAGCTGATGGATGTTTCCTTTCAGAGCATAAAAGTCAGTTTGATTTCAGGCTTTCATCTTCCTGAGTCCTAGTCCACTGGGTGACCTGCACCATAGGTTGATGCTGCAGAACTAATGTGGCTCTGAAATCCCTAACACGAGTCACTCCTGCTGAACTATGAATGAGATCTGTGGAATTGCCTAGCATATGGCTATCTAGAGAAGCATCAGTGGAAACAAGTGGTTTATAGATACGAAGTTCAGCTGTTCATTTAGGAAATAAGAAAATTAAAAGCATGTGGACAGAATTAAGATCTGTGGATTAGTTTTCAGATTGAAGGTGCTTTGCTCTTTATATCCTTTCTCCCCTCACTCCCCGCATCCTAACTCACATTTCCCAATGGGAGGGAAGCAAAGTTAGTTTTGTTTTTAGATACTTTGGGTAGTGACTGCAACAAAGCCTGTAAAGAAAAGAGCCATGTTATGTTTGGCTATGTGCGATAAATAGTGCCCATACACTGAACACAGATTTCTTAATAGTTTTTCTGATGTGCTCGTTCAGTTATCAGTGTATATGGAAGGGCAGGGAATGGAGAGAGAAGGGTATGTGGCTGTATGTATAATAAGACTG
Source organism: Falco biarmicus (assembly GCF_023638135.1). Lineage (NCBI taxonomy): Eukaryota > Metazoa > Chordata > Aves > Falconiformes > Falconidae > Falco > Falco biarmicus. Next base: position 30,757,448 of record NC_079297.1, on the reverse strand, counting down.
ACTCATGCTTTGTTTAGTGTTTCCAGACAAAGCACAAGGTCTTGACAGTCCTTGCATTGCATAAACAAGTTAAGGGGAAGACTTACCTGTACTTAACCAAGTCAGATGTTTATTTTTGTATCCTACTATATCTTATTCAGAATTTAAGATTTGTATCTCTTGTTTTCAAATCATGTGTTGGGAGGTAATCTTATGGATGTACTCTGAGGCTACCATCAGTTATTCAAGAACTTTGCAATCTTTGTTATAATTTTCTTCTTTAACAGAAACATTAAGTATGTACTTAACCATAAATATCAGTATTATGTAATACATGTAATGCTAGTTCTTCAGGAATAAATGATAGCATCACAGAATCATTTAGCTTGAAAAGACCTTTGAGATCATAAAGTCCAACCGTTAACCCAGGGGTGCCACGTCCATCACTAAACCATGTCCCCAAGCACCACAGCTATGTGTTTTTTAAACACCTCCAGGGACAGTGATTCCGCCACCTCCCTGGGCAGCCTGTTCCAATGCTTGACTGCCCTTTCGGTGGGAAATTTTTCCTAATATCCGATCTAAACCTCCCCGGCATAGCTTGAGGCTGTTCCCTCTTGTCCTGTTGCTTCTTATCTGGGAGAAGAGACCGACCCCCACCTGCCTGCAGCCTCCTGTCAGGGAGTTGTAGGGAGCAATGGAGTCCCCCCTGAAATGAAAAGAACTTTTTCAACTTGTGTATTTCCAAAAGGTTTCACTTGTATATGGCTTACATCATCTTTCCTTTACTATAGCTTTCTTCAGTTTAATCCTCTTCTCTCTTTGTGTGTCAGTTTTCACTGTTCATAAAATTATCAAGTGTTTCTCATCATTAGATAATTGCAGTAATTGTGGTTACAAATGACATCTCTTTCCCTGGATAGCCATAACAGTGCTGGCAGTATACATTAGTACAGCGGGAAGTAGTGTAAATCGAGGGAAGTATCATGGATTACTTACAAGCACTGACTTATCTTTTAATTTATAGTTTTTGGAAGAAAGGAACAGACGCTCTTACTGTTTGAGTAATTAAAAGAAAGTAGCTCTTAAAGATCTGTATGAATATGGGATAACTGGAGGAGGATACACCTGGCCTTCTGTAGCATGGTCCAGTGTTTTATTTGTTATCTCTGCAGTCTAGTGTTTATTAGCATAATTCTAGACCTTTGGGCCCCTGCTATCCCTGGTGTTCAACACCAAATTCCTTCTTCTACAAAGTGTGCCTGTTTACATCAGCAAAGCATGCCCAGTGCTCTCTCAAGCACTGCTATTGACAGTGGTGGTGGGTTTGCTGTGGGTAGCCCCTGCAGCCTTGCTGGTGCTGTTCCGTGGGGTGCCTGAGCCCTTTGCAGAGGTGGCACACCCTCTTGGCAACCCCATCAGCATCCATCTCCTGTTCTCCCCGTTAGACCTGCCTGGAAAAGCCAGGTCCTACTGAGCCACCTGTGCTTGGGGAGGTATATGGTAAGTAACAAGCTTGTCAAAGACTCTGAGATCAGTGGTGTGCGCTTTTTTTTGTCTATCTCTTTTCTGTGACCTGAGTGCGTGAGGCTCTGCAAAATACTAAATTTGTATGTTTTGCTGTGTCTGTTCCTTTATCCTGGAATGCAGCCTGGGTTTACGTTTGCTTCCAGAAGTCAGTTCGGGTTTTTTCCTGCAAGTTTTCCTTGTTTTCTAGCCAGCCAGCTCAAATCTTTCGAAAGTGATTTGAGGAGCCTCCTTTGTCTTGTGAAAGGAGGTTCTTCAGGTAACCTTTTCGGGTGCTGAGGTTCTAGCAGCTGCTTTGCTAGCTTACCAGTTCTGCTCGGTGAGCTAGCTCTGGACCAGAGCCAGCCGTAGTGCTTGAGTCAGGTGGCAGGTTACTGCCACCCATCCTCCAGGAACATGTCTTGGTGACATCGAACCTGTTTGTGCTCCCCTAGGGACAGGGATGGGAATGTAGATGAAAACTCCTTGAAGGGATCTCTGCCCTCCTGCAGCCTGGAGGGGAGGGCATGGTGTGACCCTGCGGTCACCTTACTATGGACTTGACTGCTGTGTCGCTCTTGCACAAGAGCTGAAGGCAGAGGCTGTAAGATTTCCATGGGTGGGGACACAGTGAAAGTTAAGAACAGATGTCTGCAGTCAGCAGTTTAGGTCTGAATTCCTGGTCTGAGAAAGCTTTTACAGTGTAGCCAAATACCTCAAACAGAAAGGTGTCCACTTGCAGTCCTACTAACTGGCCAGGGCACTACACTGTTGTAAGACCAGGACTGCACTGACTTTGTGACTTGGAACAAATGCCAGAAACATGAAGAAAGCTGTTTGCAAGAGAGAACTTGGTCAGGTTTCCATCTTTTTCTGGGTTAAGCGTTTCTGATCTGTTCACTGCGGTGCATGATGGGGCTGTAGCAGGTACTGTTGTTCGTTCTATACCCATGATGAAGATGTGCCACCACAGATCGTGAATTGGACTTTGCATCTGCTGAGTGGGACAGGAACAGACTGATGTTCTTGAAGTGGAGATGAAATGAGGAAAAGAAATGATGGTGTTAGAGGTAGTCTAAGAAGAAACTGCCAAAAGAAATACTCTGTTAAGTAGTGCTTAAAGCCTAGGAGAGGTGTCTTGGGATCATGTATTTCAGGTATTTGGGAATGTACTCAAGTCTAAAGCTGAAGCTTTGGTGTGTAGCATCTACCAACGTGTTTGTTTTAAGTTCTAACTTAAAAATTCGAGCTAGGAAGGATTTTTGGGCTATTTGCAATGCTGAAATTGTAGATGGTATTTAAATCTGGAGCTGGTCTGTAACTCCAGCTGGAGGGTGGAAACCCTTCCATTTCCTTCCCTTCACTGGGTTGAAACTGAAAATTTAAATGTGGAAAAAATTTAAATAGGCAACTAGTGGCTCTTTGAAACATTAAGTGTATTTAGTAAATACAAATGGAGATTATAGACAAAGCGAGAATGAATTTTGGCATGTACCACTCCTTTAACTTACTCGTAGTGGTGCGCTTTCACTGTGCTGGGCTGCGTTTTGTTGCACGTCCTTCAAACTTTGTGTAAGATAAAAGGAAGCATGTTTTGCAACCAGCCTCTGGGCTGCAGCGTGTAGCAGCTCCCTGTTGATAGTTTCGGACTTTTCTCTCACATTAAAAGTTAAATGTTGATGCAAAGGAAAGCAATCCAGTGGCTTTCCAGCTTGCAGACGTTGGTGACCTTCCAAAGAGTAAATAAGAAAAACTGCATGAGAGCTGTGAAACTGCACTGGGGTTCTCAGTTTTTCAGTGTAAGATCTCTATTTCCATAGTTATTTTTATTAATATATGGAGCGGGACTCTTGAGCTTGTAAGCAAGCCCAGCTAATGAAGGAATTCCCTTATGTATATTAAAGGCAGCATAACAGAGGGGGAAGATGATAAACTGAAAGGAGGTTTTCACATGTTCCCCTTGCCAGAAGACTTGAGTGATTGAAACAATGATTTAGGGATTACTATTACCTTAAATAGTAGGTAATATTTAAGGCTGCTAGAGCAATACTTGGTATAGTTGTGTCATTGTTCCCGAGCACTGCAAGTAGACGCTCCTGTGAAGGTCAGGAGGCTGTGTTTGAAATAAGTTTCCAGATTACAAGCGTGCCTATAGGAAGGGATTTTGGTGGTGGGTTGCCCAGCTGCCAGTGATATAGATAAGTGGGGATGAGGTGGGTTTTTTTGTTTGTTTTTGTTTTCCTCTGCAAAACAGCTTGTGTCCTTGGCAGGCTTTCCCATCTCTGGACTTGATTGCCTCAGCACTCTTAGAAAGAGGAAACCTAGAAAACTTGTTGCATAATATTAAATTGGATGGTTTATGAGACTACTGGGCTCGGCTTCTTGTTTCCCTTCTAGGAGGTGGGTGGAAAGCCTTGATTTTTGCTAGTGATTAAGGGAGTGTTGTAACAGAAGGACGTGTTCAAGTTACTGTCTTAAGAGATGAAATTTAGTTTCTTCTAATTATTTCCTGCAGGCAGAGGCCAGCTGTGGTGGAGCCAGCTGAATGAGGCTTGGCTCTTCCCGATCTGCCATAGAAACTCCTGGAAGAGCACATGTGACAACCTGGTTGTAATGGGTCACCCTAGAGAGTGCTCCAGTGTGGTGTGTGCCAGCTGGCACCCGAGACACCTGCTGTAGCTTTCTGGTGTTCTTGTCGTTCAGCAGGGCAACTGCCTTTCAGTGTTGGGACTTGCACATACAGTTTTCGTAAAGGAGACAGCAGCAGGCAAGACCTGGGTATTTGAACACTGGGGGGAGGGCGTGCTCCTCTGGTTTGTCTGGACTCAGCGTCAGTTTAAACCCACTAGGCTGGCAGGGCTTTGCATCTGCTGGGATTGCACTCCTGTTGATCTTTGAAGCAATTCTTCCTTGGCTTCTACGAAGTTATTGAGGTCAGGGTATGGTCTTGGGCTTGCTGGGTGTGCAGGCACCTGCCCACTGTGGCAGGTTGGCATTTAGAAGTAAAGGTACAGCCTCACGGGGTGCTTCAGGATATTCTCTGCCATCCCTTAATTCTTCAAACACTGTGCAGCAGCAGCAGCAAGGTCTGTTTCTGCTCACGTTGTGTAGCAGACTGGGTCTGCTACATCTAATTTTTGTAAATGAACCCTGACTGAATGAGGCCTGCAAGCAGCGGCTGACATGCTCCCTCTGGCAAACAGTCCTGGTGCAATTTGGGAAGGCTCCTTCAAAACAGCAGCTATTTCAGGCATGTGAGTTTGTCCAGTGCCTGGAGGTAAACCACAGTGCTCATTGCCTTGCGAACCTCTCCTGTGGTGGCTGTGACAGCAGATTTGGCAGCACAGCTCCATGGGAGGGAAGAAACTGCTTGTAAGAGACTTGTAAAATGGGGGAGCTCTGGCATCATTCTGAATCTGAGATGCAGCCGATGCTGGATCAGGCCAACTTAGTCCTGTTCCCTTTTTTGCAGGAGGAACAGTGTTCCATCTCTGTATGTAGTATGGCACACTCACTTTGTGTGTAGTTTCCTTTTTAGAAAAAAAACAACACCACAAAACCAAAGGAAAAACAAACCAGAAAGGGTGGAGGGAATCACAGTAATGACCTAGAGGTGACAGAACACGCTGCAGTTCTTGGCCCTTGGACAGACAATGAGGAAAATAATGAAGAATTCCTCTGAGGTTATTATGGTTTTCTTTTTCTGACCTCTGTCAGTGAAAAATACTGCTCTTGTTAGAGATAAACCTGCTGCTTTAGGTGGTCTTCTAATACTGATTCATGAGAGAGAAATAAATTGATTCCAAATTATCCCTTTTATTTAAAACTTGACTGACTTTACTGCTTTGTCAATGTAAAGGGTCAGACTAACTGAATTCTGTGGGATGGAGGAATGGGAGTTGAAGCTGGAGACAGATAGGGAGTAACTTCAGACAAACTGTGTGCTTTACCTTCTAGTCAGAGTCCTGAATTTCTAGATACACTGGTAGTGACACCATGTTTTAGTCACCTCATGGTTCTTTATAAATACCACTTTGTTTCCTTAATGAAACATAGGACCTAAATTCTATTCCTTGTGATTGTCCCCTCTAAAGTCAGATTCTGTAAATGGCTTTATTTACGGTCTTGTATGTTGATCTAAGTGAATTTCTTTTCCATCTTTCAAAGTCTGTTAAAAACCACAGAAGAGTTGGGACGCAGTTCATAGTTTATTAATTCATGCCTCAAAGTCTGTTCTTAAGCTTCTGGATAGCACTTCTTGAGTCATGGATACAAGTAAAAGAAAAAAACAAGGACAGTTTTGGAGCCAGTGTTTTTTTCCTTCTAAATCTTCAGAGAAGCAAGGTAAAGGGACAACTTGTAGTTGGAATAGCATCATCTTGGGGCTTGCTCTGTGGCGAGATGTTCTGCTGCCTGCGAATAGGCACTCTTCTGCTGGAAAACTTGGAAGTTTGTTGCTGTGTTTAGGATCCCATGCCGGTTGGTTTGTTTGAATTTTGGGGGGAGTGTGTTGGTTTGGGTTCCTGTCCTGTGTGGGTGGGGTTTTGGAAAGGGTTGGAGGGGGCTGGTTGCTTAGCGTGCATGAATGTTCTGAACGAGGGAGGAGACCATTTCTTAACCAGGAATGTCCGACTTGACTTACATTCTGAAACACTGTGAGAAAGGAGTGAATTACAGCAGCTCACGTGCCGCAGTAATCTCTGGTGGGAGAGATAGCTAGGGTTCTGTCCTTCTCACAGAGGAACATGGTTGTTTAGTTACTGCTGCCTTTAGACAGCTGGTTACACAGTGGTGCTGTTGATGCAGAATGACTGAGACTACTGTGTAGGTGTATCCTGAGCGGACAGTTTACTGATGTCTACTTAAAATGCAAAGGAGATAGGCAGAGCTGATCAGTGTCTCCGATCTAGGGGTCAGCAGTTTCTCAGTATGGTGCCAGCTCGAAATTAATAGATCAACAGCAACCTGCACATGCTCTTCCTGCAGCCAGTTGCATGATGGTGAGGTTATGGTATATGAGCATAGGCTATATATAGTATACACAGCTGGTAAAGTGTGTTAAACTGGCGATGTGTTCCTCCCAGCAAGGCAGCTGCAGCCTGGTCGAGGAGCTCTGCTGGGCAGTCCAGGTCCATGCTGTTAACCCAGAAACCTGGTGCAGGCAGGACAAAGGACTGAGCCAGCTCTCCTGGGCAGCTCCGTCTTGAAACTGGCCGTGAACAAACACAGCCATATTAATATGGCTGTACCTGCAAGAGCAGAGTTAACTGCATTCTGCACCAACAGTGATGTGTCTGGAGAATTCTAGTGGGCTAGTGTTCATGGGGTTTTTTTCGTTTGTTTTCCGAACCATGCCATCTGTTAACTTGACTTTGGTAAGCTTGCAGGAACAGATTGGTGTCTTTTGGTATTTTTGAATTTCTGTGATCAGAAAGACGCTTCAGTGACAGCTATTAATTTTGACATGAATAAGGAGATGCGCCCTATTTTTGGTGATATCTTGTTAATGCAAGAACAGCACTCCTCCCTTTTTGATTCCTAGGAGCCAATATTTAGTTTTAAAGCACTCCTGTTTCTCTGCTGGCTTACAGAACTGACTCACATACGCGGGTGGTACTCCTTCCGTTACTGTGGCATTCATCTGGGTGTGTACATGCCCCGTGTGCTTGGTTTCTGAACAGTCAAGGTAGTACACATCCCGAGTGCCTGCTCCGTTGAGCACGGAGGGGGAGGAATGTGATAGGAGTTCACATTTGTTGTGCCAGTGTGCTTTAGCTTTGAGTGAAGATAACTTTGCTGTGACTGCGTGCAAGCTACAAATCCACTGTTGGAAACCTGAACTTGTTGCCTGCAGGCAGTAGTGCTAGCCTAGAGTTTGATACCAGGTCACAGAGTCTCTAGAAAGATGTACCAGGATGCGCTTTGCTCTGCAGCTTGGGTTGTGGCAGACTGGCAGGATCTGGTGGAGCCTTGTGCTTATTAAGCAGTGGGTGACACCAGGCGTTTGGTGGCTTGTACTACTTTCAGGTAGCTGTCTTTCTGGTGTGTGTGCTTAAAGTCATTAAAACCAGGAGAGAAATCCTGGGAACAAGGATGATCCACTAAAGTTCTATTCAACTTTCAAATGAAGTGCCACTTGTGCTGTGTGGAGTCGTAGCTAGAAACTGTTATAAAGCTGCTAAAGAATTCTAGCAACAGCTGGGAAAATCCTGGCACTTCCTAAAATTACTGGCTCTGGGAGTGGGGAAGGAAATCCTGGAAACTTCTGATCCCTACCCAAAATTCAGAGAAACTTAAAGTTACTAGAGACCTTAAAAATCAGTGAACCCAAAAGTTTTCTAGGGATTCCTTCTGGGAAATCGTAGGAGTTACCAGAAATCTCTAGAAAATGCTAGAAATTCTGGGGGAATTCCAGTAAACTCAGTGGCTCGGCTAGTAATTTCTACAGTTTACAAGCATTTACTAGGAACAGGAAAGCAGTTACCTGCTTTTTGGATTAAGTAGCACGTGGTTGTACACGGGTAGAACCTGCTCATCTTCCCTAAGCTGTCAGGTGTACGGTTCTAGCATCTTGCTCGATAAGTGTCCTGCATCGTGCTTGCCTTACACAAACTTGTTTTATTTTCCACAGTCCTATTTTGTTACGGATTATGATCCAACGATTGAAGACTCCTACACCAAGCAATGTGTGATAGATGAAAGAGCTGCGCGCTTGGACAGTGAGTAGCCTGGCTGAAGCAGGGTGCTGGCAGCCCGTAGCTGTTCGTGTCTGTTTGTATCTGTGTGCACAAAACGTGACGCGGGTAAGCAACGGTGCAGCGTGTGGCTTTTATGGAAGTGTGCAACTGATGAAAGCTACCTACCTTTGTCTTTTTAATGAGATACCCAGGATTTGAACTGCTTATGCTTTATGTATGTGTGTGTTGTTCTGAATTGCATGTTTTTTTAAGAATTATTCTGGAAGCCGAAGTTGCCTACAGAACTGGGAGAATCTAGATAACTCCTGGCAGCTACCTGGGTGACAAGGTGGAATGAAAAACCCATCACTTGGCTGTTGTGTGCTGCCTCTCCCAAGTGCAATATAAATGCTTTGCTTTAAGTTTCAGTTCTCCCTTGTCAGTGACTTCTTCAAGAACAAACCAGCGGCCCTCCCAACCCCCATCCCTATGTCTCCCTAAGCATTTTCCAGCTGTTTCAGCTGGTTGTGAAGTAGCAGAAGTCCACCAAACTTTGTTCAGTTTGTTTGGTAGGTCTTGAGTTCTTCAGTCTAAGAACTCGTTGGGAATCTTAGCAAAAATCCAGTAGTATCTGTGAAAAGTGACTTCTGCTTAGTTACCATGTACAGGTGGGGCTCTCACAATATCCTGTTAGGAAGGGTTCTCTTTTTTCTCAGTCTGTACTCCTAAGAACATGAACTGTACTTAATCAATGTTTTGCTTATGTTCAGTTCTGGATACAGCAGGACAAGAAGAATTTGGAGCCATGCGTGAACAGTACATGAGGACAGGGGAGGGTTTTCTGCTTGTTTTCTCAGTCACTGATAGAGGAAGGTAAGTGATGGAAAGTTACTGAAACAAGTTGTAATTAATCTTAAATTGCTGTTTATCCTTTACTGAAGTAGTCTCAAACAAGAACGTTAAGTGTGCAATCACTCTTAGATTCTGTGGTTTGACGCTCTTTCAGTGCTAATGAAAACCCTTGTTAAACCAATCACTTACTGAAAGCGCCTGTCTCTTGCAGTGGATGGCTTGAAAGCGTACACCAAAAAATGACAACTGTATTCAAGCACTTCATTACAGTCCAGAATACTAGCTCCCTGGAAGCGACAGAAACTTAAACTAAGGGCAACATGCTGTGATGTCTGATCGGTTCTTAGAAATACCCCCTTGCCGTGTGCTAGTTGGTGTCAAGCAGCTGGCTCTGGATTTTTGGACGGGTGTATCCAGTTCAGGGTATGTCTCTATACTTTTTTGCAGGCGGTGCTCACTGCGTACGCCCTGAATTGACTGGAACCTGCATAACTGATCAACCGCAGAGTTGAGATCAAACAATCTTTTTAGAAGCTCACAAGCTTGGTCAGGTAGCTCGTGATCATTGTAAGAGTAGAAAACTGCCATGTATACAGACAATCAGTTAATATTTTGGCTGTGGTCTTGCTCCATGGAGCTTCTCAGATATGTAGTAGTAAAGAAGTGCTCAGGGATATGTTCTTCCACTTGTTTCCACTTGGAACAGAAGAGCAATAAAATGGTAAAAAAACCCCCCTGTCTGTTTCCCCCCCTGCCTTAAAGATTCGGTCTAGGGTCTAATTAAAATTACTTCTGATCTTATTAACTGCTCTATAATGAGAATTAAGACCAATATTCTATGGAGCCTGAGCGTGTTTCCATTGGATTTGTACCTTAACACTTAAGATGCTGCTAAATGTATGCATTCATCTGTCCAGAAGAGACTCTTGCACTTCTGTCAGAGATCTGTGTCTGGATTTAAGGCATACTGAGAATTTGTGTTAACGTAAATATTTTTGCTATAGGTGACTGTAGGTTGTTTGAAGTATTCATGTGAACTCCTTGATTTGTCGGGGGGGGGGGGGGACCCAACCTAAATTTTTGTTAGCCCCTCTGGCTAAGGGTCTGCCTTGATTTGAAGCAGGTCTTGACACATTAAAACTGCATATTGCTCTCCTCTCTGAAATCCTTCAAAGACTTCTGAAGAGCAGAGTTTTCATTTTTGTTCTGATAGCCATTTGATTCAAGACTTGACTTGCCTGTCAATGAAGTGTCTGTCCTGCTTCTGTGGAGGAAATTAATTCTGAAACAAGAAGAAACCTAGATGCCTTCATTGGTAACTTCCAGCTCTCTTCCTCTAGCTGGCACAGGCCTCTGAGCAGAGTATTAAAACGGGGTATCTCAACGGAGGTCCAGCTGTACGTCATGGCTTACCTTCCTTCCAATTCACCTTCCTTCTTGTGATTGCTTTACACAGATGAAGTGGGTTGGCATTGTAATGTCTGACTACATCTTTTTTTTTTTTTTTTTCCAAAATGCAACTTTTACTGATGGTCATCTTGCTTTTAAACTTTGGTTTGCAGATCTAGGTGTAAATGGCTTCAGACTATATGCCTGGAATGAAATATAGTGCTTGGGAAGTCTGTGCTTCAAAGGATATATGATTGTCTGCAAGCATCTGAAGCTCCTTGTATAGTGATTTGTGTAGCTTTAACAGTGTTTACTTGAAAGGAGTGATTTTATTTTTTTTCCTCCAAAAGACTTTGTTTAGGCGAGAATTAACTGTTTAATAGTGTCGTGGTTTAACCCTGGCTGGTAACTAAGTACCACACAGCCCCTTGTCCACTCCCCTCTCACCCAGAGGGATGGGGAGGAGAATGGGAAAGGAATGTAAAACTTAAGGGTTGAGATAAGAACAATTAAATAGGTAAAGCAAATGCTGCACACACAAGCAAAGCAAGGAATTAATTTCCTACTACCCACAGCAGGCAGGTGTTCAGCCATCCCAGGGAAGCAGGGCTGCTCACACATGGGTTACTTGGGAGGACAAATGCCATAATGCCAGATGTCCCCCCTTTCCTCCTCCTTCCCCCCCAGTTTATATGCTCAGCATGCTGTCATACGGTATGGAATACCTCTTTGGCTAGCTTGGGTCACCTGTCCTGGCTGTGTCCCCTCCCAGCTTCCCATGCCCCTCCAGCCCTCTGGCTGGCAGGGCCTGAGAAACCAAAAAGTCCTTGACTGAGTATAAACATCACCCAGCAACAACTGAAAACACTGAGTGTGCTACTAGCATTGTTCTTACACCAAATCCAAAACACAGCACTGCACTAGGTACTGAGAAGAAAATTAACTCAATCCCAGCTGAAACCAGGACAAATAGGTGGCCCTTGGAGCTTTCTGCTTTGCTTGCCTTCACTGGAGCACAGCTGCCGTATTCCTTACTGCTTGAGCAGCATCAGTACCTGGTTTAACTTAGTTGGTAACTGGAAAGAATTCTGATCACTTAGCCCTACCATTTTTCTGTTTTTCAAGAAGTAAAATATTCCAGCTTTACAGCTTCCCCCAAAATTCCTAGAAGTAGTCATGGTGGTTGCCAGCTGAAATATTGATCACTAGGGTCTCCAGGCTGTAGTTTAAATGTTCTAGCTAGAGCTGAACTCCAAAGTTAGTGTTTGTAGGATGGACTCTGGTCGCTTGATTCTCTGCAACACATTGGCAGCCAGGTTCCTCTAGGTTGAGACACAGTAAGTGTTCTGCTCGCCCTGCAGCACCTCTGAAGTCCTGCGCATAGCTCGTGCTGTGACTTGAGGATTTTTTTAGTTTGTGTTGAATGATTCTCTAACTGGTCATGCTGTGCTAGTGGACCCTGGTGGGGTGCCCGCAGCTGTCTGCGCTTGTGTGGCACGACAGGGCAAGCCCAAATAGGTGACTCGTTGTTTATGAACTTCTGCAGAACCTGGGAATCTATGAATTAGTACACTGATGCTCTACTGTTACTCTTTTACAGTTTTGAAGAAATCTATAAGTTTCAACGACAGATTCTAAGAGTGAAAGATCGCGATGAGTTTCCTATGATTCTAGTTGGTAATAAAGCAGATCTGGACCACCAAAGACAGGTAATTCACTTGCTGTTAGTTACTACTCACTTTCTTCTAGAAACTTAATGGTTTTCTTCCCAAAAATAGACTGGGAACAAGAAACAAATGAATAACATACCATACTAAGTAATTCCAATGCAAGAAACAGGACTACACTAAGTTTCTGTCCTTGAAGAATCTTAGAAGCATGATGGCATTCCACATATGGCACATCTTCTGTCTGACTCAGTGGGGTTATGTTGAGACCAAATCTATTCGCATACAGAGCTGAGAGCTTTCTGTCATGACTTGATTACTCAGGCATGAACGTGTCCAGTTCCTCCGTTCTGTTCCTCACCACAGCACGCTGTGCCAAGCACAGTGCATTCCAGCACTAGCTCTAACGATCCTGAGACTTCAGTGCTCTTGCTTTTACCGTTCCCTGCTGCTGTGTATAAATGAGTAGCCATTTGTTGTCTATTTGACCACTAGTCTTCTGCATAACTGACTTAAAACTTTAAAAGTTCGAAGTACAGCAGCACAGTTACTGTTGTATTTATAGATGTTAAAATAAAAGTTTTGAAACTAGTAGATTTCAACCTCTGCTTTAGTTCTAAGAAAGCTTTAAAACACTTAGTTTAGAATGATTTAAGGAGGGGTCTTAAATTTGTTTTCCCTATTCACCTTTGATTTTTCATGAATCAAACTGATTTGAGCTGAAATGAAAATTATCTTACTATAGCAGCAGGAAAGGAACAGGCATCAAACTTGTATTTTTTTTCAGCAACTAATTTTGTTGGAAGCTTAGTATTTTCTCCTGAGACAGTAAGATGCCTCTTAAAGCTTGGTAGCAAATATGATTGATTTTTTTTTTTGTCTGACAGTAAACTAAATATTACTAAAATTTCTGTAATTATTTTAAGAGTTTCACAAGCAAAACACAGCTTTAAACAATAAGCTATTCTCAGATTTGTGTACCAGGACATGACTTAACTTCTGTCTGCAAGTGCTTACATAGGTTTTGTGCTTTGCTAAATAAAGTCTTCCCTCTGTCAAAAACCAATGGCTAGAACAAGAAAAAACTAGACTGAAAACACAAAATGTTATAGACTTCAGTAGGTTAGTACGTTGTTGAATTTCTTGAATACTACATAAAACCTTGAGTATTAAAAAAAAAGTTCCCGGTGAGTATGCTCCCATGATTGTCACAACATCTTTACCCAAGAACCTGTGTAGAAAGATCATGACAAAATTAGAACCTGTGCTGAAAGATGCTGTCTTGAAAGAAGTTTCCGCAGAATTGGCTCACAAACTCATTGGAGGTAACTTCATGTACTGACACATGCACAGAGCTGTCAGCCTGTCCCCGAGACAGAAGCAAAACACTTCCACTCTTCACTTACCATTGTGCTTTCATTATTACCATTCCCGAATTTAGCCCTGCAGGTCCTGGAACATAATGTACTTCATCTCATACACAAATGTTGGCATGGAAACCATGTAGGTGAAACTGAACTGTTCTGCAGATGGTAATTGCTGAAGGACAAACAGCCAGATGCTTTGGGAGGGAAATAACACAATTGCTGTCAGCCCCAGGTCTCGGAGGATACCTGCAAATGTCATTGATAATCCTGAAGATGCATTTCTAGGAACAGTTAAGAACTTTGTTCTTGGTCTTCCACCTCCTAGTGTTGTTCTACCGCATTTTTCTCCCTTAAAGGAAGAAAGAGGTGCTAGTCACCTGTTCTCCTGCTGGTCCCTCCCTACCTGATTCCTAGCTGCTTTTTCAGGTGATAACAGGCTCAGACACATTCAAGCTCAAAGTAGCTGTTTTCAAATTGCTTAACTTCACAGTTCTGCTGCCTATATTTGAACACAAGAAAGCATATGTCCCCAAAAACTCCTGTAGCTTTTTATGGCTATCTTAATTACTATAATTGATTAGATGCTGACAGGCATGACTTTTGGTACTATCCCTCACACAATTTACATGCAAACTGATGGATTTGTATGACTTCCATCATAAGCTGGGGCTTAGACATCTGTAGCTGAAAAAGCACTTTGGGTTTGCTGGAACAGCTACTTATGTATTTTTAACTCTTCCCTGCCCCATTCCTTTCACATGGTGTGTTTCAGTTGGCCTTATGTCAGGCTGAAGGAATGGCTTGGGGATGCTGAGCTGATGTAATTGGTCCCCAGAAGGGAGAGGCTCCCCTCCCTCTTGACTTCACATTCCTGCTTTTTCCTTTGCTGGCCCTAGCCCTCGCTTGAAGCTCTTTGTGAGTTGAATCATCTCTCTAGACAGGGAGGAAAACAGACGAGCTGGAATAACTTTCTGGGACCTGTGTGAGTTAAATCAGCTTGCAGAAAGATTCAAGTGCCAGAGCCCGAAGCATGGGAAGGGGTGGGACTGTGGCTCTGAGCAGAGCAGGGAGGAGTTGGGGTGGGGGGAAGAAAGTGAGACCTCGCCTTTTGGCAGCAGCAAGCAGTTAGATGTTATCAGCTGCATGTTAAACACAGCCCCAGTCTCCACTGCATAGGTGGGGTTGTTTCTGCTCTGTCATGTGAACTTTCGATGCAGGCATCCAGTCAGTGAGGTGGACCAGCTTGCTGATCTGGCTCAGAATTAATCCTGCCACCATGTCTCCCAAGTATGGGAAAACTTCAGCCTGAGAAGCAGGGTCACCCTGCTCTGGCTACGGGCTTGCTGCGCAGGCGGCTGCGATGGCAAAGGCAGGAGTGCTCCCTCACCTTGGTTAGGCGTGCTGGGGTGGGAAGGAGCTGTGGGGTGTCCCCAGGCTGTAATTCTGGGGCAAAAATGTGAGAAGTGCCATTTTTGCATTTTCGGTCTGCTGGTGTGTCAGGCCCTACTTGTTAACACCAAAAAACCTGGTCAGCCAAGCTAGAGTCACACTGCAGTCCTCTCACTTCAGCTGGCGGTTTGACAAGAAGTTGTCTTAGCTGTCTCGTTTAATCACAAATGTATGTTTTTCAGCTTCAGAATTTAAGTAGCATTTTTAGAAGTTCATGTAGCTGGCATGAGTTTTTTAGAGCAAAACCTACTTATACTAGGTATCTTCCTTCCTTTCCTGAAAGGCAGGAGGCAAACCAGTGAAAAAATAGAGAGCACACACTACCTCTGGGAGGCTGACATGAAGTTAATTTAGCGCACTTTGATCAGCAAACGATACTAAGAACGAACACACAAATCTCGCTGGGTCCAGAAAGAGTTAATTAAATGTGTAGGAAAGTGTTGGGTGTCTCAAGGGTCTGGCCACACCTTTACACAAGTAACTGTTTTGTAGTTGAACACAGTACTGAGTGCTATCTTGATACTGTGAAGTTGGAAGCAAACGATGTGTAACTAATGATCCCTGTGTGGTGGCGACTGTTTCTCAGTAAATACATGAACTGAGTTGTACAGCAGAGGCGCACAAACAATAGCGTGGTCCTGATGAGGTGTTGGGGCGCACCAAAGGTGTAGTCTAGAATAGTGGTGGCCGTGATGTGCTATAGGTCAACTCACAGGTGTTTTTGGAAGGAGAGAGGTGAAAGGAAGTTTGAGGTAGCAATTTGCTAGGGTAGTAACTGTGTAGACAAATGGAGTTAAGCAGGCGGCTTGTAATTTTGTCCCCTTTGTTGTATGGGAGGCAAAGTCCTCAATATCCACAGGTGAGGCTGACAAAGAGAAATGAGTTATTAGAGGATGAGCAAGCATTGATCTTTAGAACATCCTTGCATGAGAAGGAATAAAGTTACCAGTGTTTCCAGATTCCCTAAGCAGTCACAGATTGGTGACTGTGAAGCCAAAATTGAAACACCATGTCTCATTGCTCTTTCCTTAAAGTAAATGCAGCGTAGCAATCTTTCTTAGGTGAGTTAATTCCGTACAACTCAACACTGGGTGTTTCTACAGTAAGACAGTTCAGTAGAGCACCAGATGTTTTAGTAATAACCACTAGTGATGGAGGAGTAGACTTGTCAGTGCAGGATATGTATGACTTTTTGTAGGTAACTACGAACTTAAACTGGGTCAAGTCTGATCATTCCCCAGATGGCAGGGTTTCAAGGAAAATCCAGGTTGCAATGGGAAAGGGCTTGGGTTTCATGAAACTTTCGTTTTGCTTTTGCATCTGAGAGGCCAAGCGCTAAGATCATCCGTGCCTTTAAAGCAAGGTTTTCAAGATTGCTCCGTGCAACTCCAGTTTACGCATGGGCAGATGATGGGCGAAGCTGATGATGCCAGGCCAGCAGCCTTGCGCTTTGACCGGGATTGGCGTCAGCCCAGGTGCTGGCAGGCAGGCAGTTCATGTGATGGTTTTGCAGAGTCACTGTTTCACAGCTAGCTTGGGCTGAGGTCGCTTATTCCAGGGGGTGGGTGGGTACAGGGACCCGGGTGGTGGCCTGCCCAAGCAGATTTAACGCTTTGTTTTGCCCTTTTTCTTAACTATTGTGATAGTTAAGATTCATACAAGTGCGATAATTTCTTGAGGTGGTAGATTTCATGGCCATATGCAGTGGCGCCAGTGTTATCACAGGTGGGCCGTACCTTCGGGTCTTCCTGTGGCTTGTCTGATTTTGAGCTTTATAGAGAACTAGCAACCAGGCACCTATCTGATGCAGCATTTGAATACAGCAAGTCGGTCCATCTGAGTACGTGTCAGTGCTTCCTAACCACGGTTTGTGTGTACCAAAGTGGCTTCTTATATGAGAACGCAGACAAAATAGAATTAGTGGGTAGTGAGCTGCCCTTACGGGAAAGCATTACGGTGGCCGCTGTAAATGTGAACGAGCAACACTCGTGAGTGGGCTGGTGAGGCAGGAAATCAGGATGACAGACAGATGAGCTCTTTAGGAGTGGTGGAGCCCTTGGCAGACGTGGGCAATGTTTCTGTGCAGGGAGCACTGCAGGGTGACCACAAGGAAGAAGAAAGGGGTTCCTGGCAAATTTGAGGAAGCGCTTAACTGTTACCTGCTGACACAAGTAGTCTTGCCTAAGTGTCCAGGCAAAATAAAGATGTGGTGTTACGTTAGGCAGCCTTGTAAGCTGCTTTAGGTGGAGAAAAGAGTAGAAACTTCAGAAATTAATGTATTTCTGACAGTTCTCAGATACGATAGTGAAGGGTGTGTGTGTGTGACATGTTCGCAGGATGCTTGTGCAGGAACTCAAGTGGAAACTGCTTGAGTGAGAAGATTGTTAAGTTGGGGAGTGGGGGAATAAGCTTTCCTGTGTTTGACTTGCTCACATCATCTATAATTGGGGAAACTTTTACCAAATGTCTGAACAGTGTGAATGAATGATATCCAAAATCAAATGGTAAAATACCCTGTAAGAAAGGATAAGCACCGTGATTCCCATTCGTATTCAGCCTTGAACTTACCAAAACTAAGATATTTTTCACTGCAGAACCAACACACACGTATCTACGTGCACATTTACTACCAGAAAATCTGTGGTTGTCTTTACATCTGTCAAAATATAATACAGTGTTCTTTGAAGAAAAAGGATTTAGTTTTATTTTGCTGGTGATGTTTAATAAGCTCTCCCATCATGCTTACTGAAAAACCTGTCAGATACAGGGTTGTCGTACTTGAAAAGGGAGAATAAAAAAACAAATGTTCATATTTTTGTTTTCAAGCACTTCTATGTTTGTGCTTGGTACAATTCCCTCAGTTTTGAAAATGGGACTGGTATGTTCTGGCCTCTAATTTACGGCTTGGGCACTGCAAATGCTTATGTAGTATGCCCCAAACTAAAGATACTTTTTTAAACTGACTTTGTTGAGGTCACTAAAATTGACCACAAGCTACTTGTCAATCCTACAAGTATATTGTCAAAAGGATTATTTTGGAATTAAACAATTCCAGATGGTCTACTAAATGGAGTAAGGACTTCACTGTTGCATCTATAACATTTTAAATGCAGAATATTGTGGAAATGCAGTCTGACTTTATTACAGTGTTAGTTTTGTTTTATAGCTCTAATGTGCTTTAGATACAATAATGAAGAAAGTAGTAACCACATGTGTTTAGAGACTGGATTCAGTTTCTCCTCAGGACTGTACATTCCTTCCCAATTATTTTTATTAGGCTTTAGCCTCTCACTTCCTGGGGCTACAGTAGACTGTGCAGGGATGAAGAAAAGTAAAGTGGTTTTGCAGAACCTGCCGTATCTGTGCTTTAACATACTTTTGTTTAAGTGAGGCAGAGATGCATAGAAGGTTCTGGAAGCCCTGATACAAACTTTGGGGGATTCTGCAATGTCATTGATGTGCCAGAAAACAGCTGTGAATGTTTCTCAGAGAGCAGCCTTAATAAGAATTGGAATAAGGATGTTTCAATGTATGGGGCTAGAGAGGAGGGTGTAACTGGATTTGTTGTAACTAGCGGAGCAAAAACTTTTGAATAACAGTCGGATTTCAGACAGCAGTGGAGGATTGAAGGGTCCCAGTCATTCTCACTTTGTGCCCTGCAGTTAAAAATACAGCTCTAGTAGTTGATCTTGAGGTTGGATTGGTTTTGAGGGTGTGTTTTTGCTTCAGCTGGTGGTAAAAACACTGAAATACAGCATTTCTGTGAGTGAGATCAGCAGATGCATCCTGAGTTACTCCAGCTAATGGCACAAGGTGCTGGGGGCTCCTTGTAGAGCTTCATGAGGGTTTAGGGAGAGCAGCCCTCAATTCAGCAGTAAGTGTATGAAGGTAATACCAGCAGGGGTGCTAAGGTCAGAGGAATCAAATGTTGAGGTGCTGTGTGTGAAGGCTCTCAAACTGTGTGTGCAGCTGCTGTGTCTTGTACTGTGGTGAACTCTGCCGATGCTGCTTTTCTATTCCCATCTATTTCCATTTCTGTAGAGCTTCTTAATGTAAATGAATATCTGAGTGCCTTTTCAAAACTGAATTTGAAATAAGTCCTTTTCCTCTTTGTCCTCGTCATCAGTCCTCTACATGGTTTAACTTCTCTCTGTGAAAGCAGTGTAATCTTTGACACTTCTTCCACAAGCCATTGTCTTGGCAAGAGCTGGTGTACTGCCTCTTATCGCTGAAAGCTGCCCTTTCCTCCCCGGCCCTGTGGGTGACCTTTCTGTTGAAGCCTCACATGCCTGACGCAGCTCAGGGTGGCCTTCTGTTGTCTGACCTCGCTGCTTTCTACTTCATCCAAAAATACGCAGTGATCTCCTTTTGGGTTTGCCCTGTGACTGACTTATTCCTCCTTCCTATAATGGTCCGCTAGCTTCCTGCCTTCTGCTTCATCACTTAAACTTTATAGCAACTTCTTCTGACGCTCATTATTTCCTCTTCATCTCCCTTTCCTCTGTCCCAAGGAGTCAAGAGGTAGACAAGGTTTCTTCAGTATCTCTGTATAGTCTGAAGGTCTCATGGATTTTGTAGATCTTTTGTAATTAAGCTATATTTATAACTGGCTGTATCAATATTGTGCTGTGTCATAAGCAGGTTTTTTTAACGACTCCTCTAAAGATTCAGAAGTTCTTGTTTTAAAAGTAGTCATCTGATTATTTTTTTTCTTTTTCTCTAGACTTAGTTGGGAGAGAGAGAAGGTGAACTTAGCAATAGTATTCGCAGGTTTGTTAGTAGTCCAGCAGATGTTGGCTGAAGCCCTTGCTTTGAGGGGTGAGGGACTCTTGTCTGCCTGTGAAGGAAAACTTGGTGGCGTTACGTGGAGCTGAAGCAAAGACAAGGCAGCTGCAGTGAGGGAAATGCCTCAGAGGGCCAATCTCTGTCAATTGCAGAAACTTTTAAGTCTTCACTTGCACTTGAAAACATTCATTGCATGGATTTGTTCCTCAGTTGCATTACGTGGACAGTGTGGAAGCTATTTTGTGGCCAGATAAGCATTATTGTTTGAAGGGAAATACATCCTTAACGTGTATGTGCAGTGTCTGCTGATAGGAGTATGCCTGCAGAAGCCTTGAACTTAATGACTGATGTGTGTTACAGGTGACGCAAGAGGAAGGTCAGCAGCTAGCGCGGCAACTAAAAGTAACGTACATGGAAGCCTCAGCAAAAATCAGATTGAATGTAGACCAAGCTTTTCATGAACTTGTCAGAGTTATAAGGTATGATCACTTGAGACCAGATAATTAATGCCCCTAATTTAATGGATAGCTACAGCAAACGTACGAAATGTAGTGGGAAATCACTGAGAAAATTCTTCCTGCTGTTACCCGTAAAGTTTGATCAGTACTCTCCATTGTAGAATACTCCTGTGTGTTAGGAAGAATGTTGATGTGAATGTAATATATATTTGAAAGATAATTTTTTCACTTAAATCTCAGATTTTATTGATCGCCTGGTAAGCAAACCTGAAAAACTAAATCTGGGATCTGCCTTCTGCAAAAAAATGTGTTTCTTAAGAAACAAACAAAAACTAAACCAAAATCACAACAGAAATACCAACCCAAAAAAACATCACTAAGTCAGTAGTTTGGGTGTTAAAAGTAAGTCCTTCCTCTATAAGAGTGTAAACCAGTAACTTTTAAATACAGTATTTATTTTTACTGAACTGAAAATGATTCTATGAATTGAATTTGAAATATCTGTTTCCAGGAAATTTCAAGAACAAGAGTGCCCTCCTTCACCAGAGCCAACACGGAAAGAAAAAGACAAGAAAGGCTGCCATTGTGTTATTTTCTGAGAATCCCAAGAAACAAGCTATCAACTGCCAGATTTTTTTTTTCTTTCCATCATTTTACATCACTTCTGGTATTGGTCTAGCCTTATATGTGCATGTCCTAAAAGTGGTCACCAGAATAGCCTTAGTCCGAGAAGCTGGCAGAATAGTTCTTGAAGAAGACTCGGTCATCCTGGGGCAGACTTCAAAACAAAACACTAAGGCTGCTTCTTTTAATACCACAGTTCCTTCCTTCTCTCCCTTAAGAGCTTGCACCTTGTGGAGTTTTATTCGCAAAGGAGATGAAACAAACCCGTGTAGGACAAGGTGTTGAAGTCATGCATAAGTTGTCTCTTGTGAATTAATTTATTTTTACTTTTGACATTTCATTAGCTATTACAAAGACCTATATTGAAGTATAGAGGATACTCCTTAAAAAAAGGAGTGGATTGGCTTTTTTTGCCCTCAGTTAAATTAGACTTGAGTATTCAGCTAGCCTTAAGAAAAACCTACACTGAATTTCATTGTCAGCAAAAATTTTCATCTCTCATTTATGCTGCAGTTTTATTTCAGTGGCCAAAACAGTCTACTGTATTTATTTTATGAATCCAGAACAGCTACAGGATGATTACTACTACTATTAGGATATGGCCAAATACCTGAGCTCATTCTGGATTGAGGCGTTTCAGCTTATTAAGAAATTTCACATCATTTGTTTGGAAACAAATTGTGTCTTCCTTTGTATTTCTGGGTAAGGGATTAAGGAAAACTAAAATTGTAGCTGTTTTTGTTTCATGTGATATAAAAATGAATTTGATCTTTCCATTGTCAGAGATGATTAAATGTTTTTGCTATATACTTTTATACATTATTTTCTTATCAAACTAGTTAACAAGTATTTTTATATGTTTGTAAGCAAATATGCTTTCACAGCATAAACTTGTGTATATGTAAAGATGAGTATTTAATTCTCACAGTTCACTTTTAACTGACAAAATGTGGGATTTGCCAAACTGTGGTGAACTTCTCCTTACTTCCGGTTATATCCAAGAACGGCCGATTATGTGCCTGCCCAACGCACCCATAGAGGAAAATCTAGTGTTGTGTTTTAATGAGCTTCACTATCCCTTACTAAAGACTGACCATTATGTGAATTATTAAACTGTAAGACTTTTAACTGATTGTTTAGTTAAACTGTGGATGGTTGTTAATTTTGAGTTCTGTGGATTGTGTTTAAACAATTCAAGAGTATGGTCCCTGATATTGAAATACTGAGTGGTATTGCACAGTTGTCACCTTACTGAATGTGTCCAACAGTTCTTTGAAACTTGATTATTAAGCAAACCCTTGTATAACTTCAGGTGCTAGAATTAAAGATGATCTAACCATTATCGGGGGTAAGCACACGGCCTCTTTCTGACTGTCTTCCAAAACCTGTAATGTATTTTTTGGGGGTGGGGAGAAGGGAGCGATGGGACCCGGTTATAGAAGATAGATATGCGTGTCTGCACAGCCTTTCTTCGAGCCTGGAAGTAAAGCAAAGCCCTTCCAATTTAAATCATGATAGATGATAGAAGCTGATGTTTGTTTTGACTTGAAGTATGTAGTCAGTGGTCCGGTTGACAGTTCTTTCTGTTCCCAGGCTGTGCTCACTGTAGAGTGCTCTGCCATAAATCTGTAGATGTCTGCTGAGAAAACAGTGCTTGAACAAGCTCCCCTTGCCTTTGCACCAGCAAAGCATTAAACCTAAAAGTGCCGCTAGTACTGTGCGTAGCAGAGGAATTTAAATTTTTAGTGTCCTTTAGATTAGCTTGTATGATACTGTTCTGAGAGAGTGGGTAGCTCCCCCCTTAAGTAAAGTTACTGGTTGATGAAGGGATGCTTATGGATAATGCGTAGAAGGTTCCACAAAAAGTTACAGTGGAAGTATATTTGGGAGATGGATTGCGCTTTTCAAGTCAAATGCAAGAAATTACTGCCAGTGGCAAATGTTTTCTTAAATATGTAGAGCTCTCCAGAGTCAAGTCACTAAATGTGTGACTTGGGAATGAAAAGAGACAAATTACAGCGTGTGTGTTGAGACTGAATCTCTGGAGATGCAAAAATCTTTAGGTTTCATCATTTTTCCTTTTTTCAACTTTACACTCATGATAGATTGATCTGAAAATGAAGATGGTTAGATAAATAGGTCTTCTAATGTGTAACTCTGTAATGCATAGGGAAGGTGGAGAGCACCACACCTTTGCTTTTCCTCATGGGAAGCAGAATAGCTTTGAGGTGGTTGATGCTGAGCAACCTACTCCTGTCTGCTAAGCCACATTGTAAACATGGTATAAACAAGTTAAGCAGAAGGGGGACCACCAGCTACTGCTATAGAACCTGCTCTGTTTGATAAAGAAGTATATTCTGCAGTGCATGTGTTTTTAAGGCATCTACTGGAAAGAATGCACAGGGAAATCTTCACTTGGTGTTTGTATATGGCATATTAAGGAGCTGTTAAATGTAGGCATTTCAATCCTACTTTTTGGACTTGAAGTAAGTATTTAGAAAAATACTTTTTTTTTTGGGGGGGGGGGGGCAGTAATGGTGGTCTTAGTGGTTGTGAATTTGAAACAGCTTGAAGTATTTCAGTAATTTGCTTTTCTAGTTGTTGTACCTGAAGGTAACGGTGGAAAGTGGGACTTCTGTCCTTACTGCAGAGCTTGCAAAGTGCAATAGGGACCTTGTCAGTCTTCTCAAATCTTCTCAAAAGAAGTAGCCCCCTTCTATATACCTCGGATGATTTGTGTATTTACAACATTGCCACCTTGCTGCAGGAGAGCAGCTTAGCTGACAAACTGAGAGAGTTGATCACAACTTTACATGACAGAATAAATGCTTAAAGATGTGTTGCTTATGTTTGTGGTTACTTCCGTCCACAAATCATTTAAACTCACAGTTCAGAAATTTGGGGTGCTTAAAATGTATCCACAAATGACCTCCTGCTCCTTCTAGAGCACAGAGGAGGGTCTGGTTCATTATTTCAAAGCACAAACCAACTCACCTCTCTGTGGAGTATTGCACCACTGAGCCTGCTGCTCCACTGAATGACAAGGATTGACCTGCTTATAGGCAAATGCCTTTTTCTGCAGTTGGTGAAGTTTTATGGGTGGTCCAGAATCGGGAAGAATTGCTTCCATGGAAGTACGCTGTAGTTCCTTGTGCCTGCTCTGGTTAATGCATTTTCTTTCTCTGACCTAGCAACTCTTCTGCATCAGTGCTCACAAGCGAACTAATGGATACAGGTGAAGAGGAGAATTTCCAGAAGTATTACATCACCTCTAAAAGCTACTTTGGTTTTGTGACATGGCCTGTTCAGGGGCAGCAGGGCCAGTGACACAGATGATAATTATAAATTGACCTTGATTGTGCAGAGGAGAGAAGTAAGAAGTAGGACCAGTTGTTTAGTCTGTTTCCAGCCTGTTGCACTGGGCAGCTGCCTGTGAACTGTGCATCTGCAACGGGGCAGGTTAAAACTAACCTCGTGTGGTCAAGCTGCAGAGCCGTTGGAGGCACACGAGGCGGATGAGCTTCCTATAAAAGCTGGTTTTGTTACGTTGTTAGAAAAATGAAAATTCATGGTGTCTTGCAGGGTGCAGGACGTGCTGTGCAACGCACCCTGGCAGCACCTGCTGTCTTCTGCAGGAAAAGGCAGGCTCCTCCACACCCTCCCTTGGAGCAACGACTAGTGTGGGTGGCCCTGCAGAAGTGCTGGGTGTTCAGGCTGTCAGGCTAGAGGTGACGGGATGAATGCCCGAGGCGAGCCTGGCTAGCCCAGTGCGGGAGCTGTGATGAGATGAGCTGTTGTGAAAGGTTTAATAAAGCAAAATATGTTTGAAAGGAGTTAGTGCCCACTAATGCCAAGGAAAACTGACTTTATGCATGGCCTTGTGGTTAGTAGTCATGGATAAAGTTCAAGTCTGGATTCAAACAAATCTTAGCTAACACCCTTCTGACACCAGTTCGTGTGACAAGGCTTCAGCTGTGGCACAGCTGTCGCCATCGCTGACTGGCCTTGCCACATAATCTTGTTATTACAAAGCTTTAATGAGCTGATTCCAAACAAGATTTCTTGCAGTCAAGTCACCATGAGACAAGCACTGCCAAAAGTTAGTTGTGCTTTAAATTAGAAGTTTGTTGTCTGGAAAAACTCGGGAGTCTGCTAAACAGGGAATTCATTTGTTCACTTGATGTAGCCTATGTTCTGGATGTTGATTACCCTCGTGCACCAAAACCGTGATAAAAGAAACACTCAAACTGAATTTAGGAAGACTGTCAAGCTGGAGCTGTGGGGGTATGGTAGTGCAGAGCAGCAGTCTTTGCCAAGATTTGAAGGCTTAAAATTGTTAAAACGGGCTGTTGCTCACAGCATCCCAAATGGCAAATGCGCTTGCAGCTTTGTGAATAGGGCTTTGCTGTCCGCTCGCCTGCGTCTGTTGGGAAGCGAAGCTGGAACTGCAGCCTTGGAGCAGGTTCCAGGTTTTACGCGGGAGCAAGTAGAAGTATGTTCAAGGTCTTCATCCCTGTGGTGTGTGTTGTAAGGCCAGAAAACTTTGTGAGTGTTCTCGGTGTTCGGATAGTCTCGTAGAGCTCTGACCACGGAAACGCTTGTGTGCAGCAGATAGGGTGCGGGAATGAGGAGGGGTAGGGCTGTCTTAGTAGCCTTTAGCTGGTAAGGTGAAGAGCTTTAAATGAGAAGCAGCAGATGCGGAAAAGACAGTGGATTGAACTACATGGAGGGCATAATACCCCGAAACAACACTGTATTGTGCTGTGCTTGCTTTATGCTTGCTATACTAGACTTCTAAGGCTGCAGTTATTTTGGAGAGTCTGAGAGACTTTCGTGGATTGAATATAAAGGGCAGGTGATGTCCCACACAAAAGCTAAATTGCATTAATGCATGTAGTGTAGTTAGTAATGTTCCTGAGCCAGCCAGCAAGTGGTGTGCAGAACAAAGTGCATAGTCTTGCTGCTGGAAAGCAAATACTGGTGTGTTCAGCTACTTTTTAAACTGGGTCTTGTGAACAGTATTAAGGTGCACAGTGTTTGTTACTCACTAACTTGTAGTAACAGCACTTCATAAATGCTTCTGACCTGGAAGTATTGTAGAGAGGAAGAAGTTAGTACAGTGAAGTACAGGCACCAAAAATGCAAGCAGAGGCAATGGTAAAACCTCTTAGTTCCTTGTCTCTGAGGCATGAATTAACTCATACTAGAGGCAGTTTTCATTTCACTTGCACCGGACTGCTGAAGAGCAATAGTTCGGTACAGATACTCCTCTGAATGCATCTCACATTTCTTATGGCAAATATAGAAAATGAACTTACTCTGGTAATATGAATAGCTTACGCTTTCGAAAGAAAACAGGGCGCTGCAGCAGCACAGCGGGGTGCGGTGGGGGGCTCTCCTGCGCTGCCCACCAGGCCTCCCCGGGGCGCCTGGGGCTGCCCTGCGCCCCCTCCAAATGCAAAACGCACAGGAAAGGGGTTTATTGGCAGCCAGGAGATGTCACTATTGGTAGGCGAACGTGTGGCGTTCGGGGTGCTTAAGAGCTGCTTTTACCAAGATCCGCGTACAGTTAAAAGTTGTTTTTACAAGCAGGGGAGGAACGAAGGACAAGACCCACCACAAAGCCACCGATGTGCAGTGGAAGGGGGCCGTGTGTCAGTGCTGTTCCGGAGTGCGCCGCTCTGTGAATTCAGGAAAATCCGCGTGGTCAGTAGCTGGGGAAAACCCAGTGACTTACAAATAGTGGTCCTGAATAAATTGGTGTGAAAAGCAGGAAGGATGCTTGCAATCTAAACCATTAGGTTAATTAGAATATTATACAAATTCTTGATTTCTTTGTAGTTTGCCAAACTAGATGAAACAAAACAAGTTATATTTGAGTATCATTACTAGTGTGCAGTTTGCAGTCAGAAAGTGATGTATAAACACTTAATGGTCAGCTAAGTAATACATCTAAGTGGGGATTGCTGCCAGCATGAGAGAAATGCAGTTCCTCTTGTCCAGGCACCCGCCCTGGCGCTCCTCTGAGGAGTGGGGAAATCTCTCGAATGCGGTGCTGACCTTTGAAAGTGAAACAACGTTCTGATGCTTTTCTTAGTCCTACTGTAACTTTCAGGCAACACCTGCTGTGACTTCAACAGTAGAAGTTCACGTGTGCTCTGTGCTCTATGATTTCTGCAAGCTGTAAAATCTGCCTGTCCTTCACTGCCCCTCGGAAGAATGCTGTGTCCTTGAACTGCTGGCTGCTTGTCTCACCGTAAGAGGCATTTTGTCCTCTCTCTTTCCTTGTGAGACTAAGCTCTTCTGTGTCTTAAGCTGAGTTTTATTATTCACAGATAAATCAAGTGCCTTAGTTGCAAGTATAAAGTACTGTGCTGACAATGTGAACCGATGCTTCTACTTTACACGGTGATCCTGCTCATTTGAAAAGCTGACTTTTGGGCGTTCTGAGGGCTACATTGCCAAGATTACTTGTAGAGTACTGCATTTCTGTTCCTCCCTATTACTGTTTTTAAAATATCCATTCAGCCTTTTGTATTTCTGGGAAACTGGAGGGAGAATAACTTGTGAATTCTGTGTGTTTTGGCACTTTTTTTTTGTCTTGTGGATTCCTGACGTGCAAGGTGCACAGTGAAGTTGCTCACCTAGCTACTCCAGCTGCCTCTCTGAACCAGCTGTCTTAACTTCTTGATCCTTTTTGTAATTAAAAGGTAGCGAGACCTCTCCTGTTTATCTGCCTCTTGGAACAACCAACTTAGATCATTCAAGTCCTCGTTACGATAACCAGCTTTGTGATGCTGCCAACATCGGGCAGGGTCTAATAGCACGGTTGGGTTTGTAAGGTGCCTGGGAAGGCAGCTGTCACTGCCAAGTCCTGAGGTCTGGGCTGCATCATTGCTTCCATGAGGTGCTCTGTTGTGACTTCTTCCTGCTGGTGTTACTTCCAGCATCTTTGCAGGGCTCTGGATGTGCAAGTAGAGAACACGTAGCTCTTTCCTGCTTTTAGCGCCAGGGCGGGTCCCCTTAGCCGCTGCTATCTGACGTTTGCATTTTACTAGGACTGAATCTGGCTTATTCCTCCAGACTGTTTCTTAAATAACACGTTGCAGACAGTTTCCCCTCAGTTTATCTGTCCAGAGTTAGGTGTGACTTGCTGAACAAGGCACATGGAGACCTGTTGCTGAGCGATTAGTGGCAGTAGACACAGTACCCAGTGCCTTCGTTGCCTTGGTCTTGACCAACAGGGTTTTCCAGGCAGTGAAAAGGTACAGTGAGGAGAAGAGCCAGCAGCAGTGGATGAGGATTGAAGTGGGAGTTACTTCGGAGAACTCAACCCATACAAATTCACAGGACCTGATGGGCTCCATCCAGGATGTGAGAGAACCAGCTGATGTCCTCGCAAGCCTCCTTGGTCCTCTTTGGTGACCATCTTTGATGGAGATGAGGGACATTCCTGGTGACTGAAGGAAAGCAGGTGTTGCACCCCTCTTCATGTAAGGCCTGGGGAGCAAGGTAGGAACCTGCACGGCGTCAGCCTCGCTTCTGCCCCTGGAAAGCCACACAGCAAGTCCTCCAGGAACACATAAAAGTGAAGTGGTTGGGAACAGCTGCATGAATGTGTGAATTTACCGGGGTCAGCCATACCTGACCAGCATGATTGCCTTCTATGATAAACCAACTGAATGAGGGGAGAGCAGTGCATGGGTTTTACCTCAACAAGGCTTTCACCGTGTGCTCCCACCATATTTTTGTGTCAAAGTTAGGACCTTGTGGCCTGGGTGGATGGACAACCAGATGGGCAAAAAGCTGCCTGGTGTGTGGGGCTCAGGGTCATGGTTGGCCTCGGCGGGTAACGGGCTGGTCTGCAGGCACAGTGACATGAGGGTGTGCTGCTTGTGCAGTAACAAGGTGCTACGGGTGTCTGGCTTGGCACCTGTCGCGATAAACATTTCGTCAGAGGCCTGAAGGAGGCAACCGAGGGCGCCCTCGTCGTATTTGGAGGTGACACCAAGTTGGGGAGAACCAGTTGGTAAACTTGGGAGTGGAGCTGGCATCCAGAAGGACCCTGACGGGCTGGAGGAATGGGTCAACAGGAGACAATGGAATTTAACAAGGACAAATGCAAAGTCCCGTTTAAAACCAGGGTTTTTGGTTAAAGCAGCTTATGGCTTCAGCTGAGCAGTGTGCCCGTGCCAGACCTGGCACTGGGATTGCACCTGCGCTCACCGGGGAGGCTGCAGTGGCGGTGGCTGCCCAGGGCGTGCCGGGCGTGCATCGCTCTTTCATCAGAGATCCAACAGGAGGAAACTGGTAACTATGGGCAGTGGGTTGTGCAATCGATGTGTTTTAGGGGGATAATCAGGTACCTTTGTTATATTTTTGAATTTGTTAAATGCCGCTTCCCACAACAGCGAAGTTGGGTGCTCATTGGCAAGAAGTAGCTTGCTGAGCGGGATGAGGAGGAGATGAACAGCAGTGCTTTGCAGCTCGGGTTCAGATTTTTTCAAGTGAGCCATGTAACAGGTATTGTACCTTGTGTGTGGAAGGACAGGGTGCTTTGGTCTTTAATTGTGAGCTGCTGCTTATTCATCAGAAATCAGTATGTTGTGAGGTTTGCAGTTCGGTTACCGACTGATCACCTGCCAAAAGTTTCTGCTACTTTAATACCCAGATATGAGCCCTCTGAAATCAACGCTCTGCAGAAGAGCAAATCTCTACAGTGGTTTTATGGTCTAGTGAAGGATTTTGCAATTCAAAGCTCTTCTCAGCCAGAGAAGGATCAAGTGACTTTTTTCCATATCTGGAAATTATATTATTAATTTCAGAACGACAGTAAAAGCTGGAAAGTGTAACTGGGGTGTATGTGTGTTCCAGCATGAAATCTGTCATTGTTTCACATAAAAACCCCTGAGATGAGGTAGGGCTGATAGCTGCGTGGAGCTTTGTTGGTGCCTTTTGTCAGCTCTCCTGAAGATGGCATTTGTTTGAGGTGTGGTGGCCACCTCATGTTTGGCTTGTGTCGCTGTGCTGAGGTGACAAAGCTCCCACTTCCCAGCAGAGGGGACAGCCTGAATTGTGTAGGGGTGTGTCTGTCTGGATTTTGTTGTAAAATGTCAGATTAACTTTTTGATATTTATGTACTGCATGTTCTACTGTCCTAAAGTAATCTCAGTTTCCCATGCAATTTAAATACTAACTTATTTTGTAAGCTTTAAAAAATAATTTTTAAAATAATAAATTGGCTACTTCACTTTATCCGCCTCCCCCCCCCCAAAAAAAAAAAAATCTGATCAAAAAAGCCTGAGGAGCCCTGTTTTAACGCTCCTGATACTGGGTTTTTTCTCTAGCAAGACAAACGGTTGCTCAACAATCCCTGTATTACAAGCCAGTTTCAGCGACGGTCCTCATTACTGCACTGCTTTAAGGACGGGTCTGCTCGGCTAGCTGATTTATCCGCTCTCTGTAGTAGTTACAAAAATCTGCAGGAGCATCATTAGTTGTGTTTGAGGACACAACCAAAGGAGGCCTGATGACCAGAGCGTGGGTGTCATCCTGTGCCGGTGTGGGACCTGGGGGCAATGCAGTGCGCAGGGTGCTGGAGGAGGACTCGTGAGGCTGCAGGCAGCACTGGTGTCCACCGTGGTTTCTTGGATGCTGTTGGGAAAGCAGCCTTTCTGTAAGATGTAAATGGTGATGCTGGCCTCTTTGCAAAAAGTGCTTGGAGGCTGACAAATGAAGTTGTGTAATTTTACTCTGCTCCCACTATAATATAATGACTCTTCGAGGGAATTTTTAGAAGCTGCATTATCCTTTGAAAGGAAGATGAAATACAGAAATATGCCAGATGCTCTTAAGGATGTAAATATCCTCTTTTCTGGCAAAATTGTTAAGCCCAACAACTGTCATGAGCTTTACTTTCACAGGGTGATATGAGGCCGTGTGGAAAAACAAGCAGCAGCATTCCTCCTTCCCTAGTTCCCCAGTATAAAATATTATATTATTCAAGGCACTGGCTTATTAGTTCCCCAGCACAGATGTTAGTTGGCTTGGAGTCTCCACGGCTCGTCCCACTGGTATGTGTTTCTCCTCGTTACTTTAGCCACTCTCCAACAGCACAGATGCTTTTAGGTTGTTTTCTTCTGCTGTGGTAGGACATAATGTACCTTGCAGCCTGTCTGCTTTTTCTTCCTTTTTTTTTTTTTCCTATCCCCTCTGTTTTTTGGGGTTTTTTTGTAAAATTATTTAGTGGTTTTTCACAAGCATCTCATGCTTCTTTTAAGGCAGCAAAGCCCTGTGTGAGGAAAGGACACATGTAGCATCTTCCATTGCGACTGCCCAAGTACCTTCAGCTGCAGGAGCGGCAAGTGGTGCTGACAAATGATTGAGGCTCTTAATTCCTACTTCTGTCTGGAGCAGGTGTGAGTAGCTTTGAGGTTCTGCTGACCTGCTGTGTGGACCTTGCTCAGGGGCACACTTAAACCCTGGGGGGTTGTTGTGTTAGGGCTTAGCTATAAACCCAAGTCTCTTTCTAAGCAAGGTCCAGGTAGTTATTCTGCAGGAGGATGCAAGGATGTCTGCCCAGATGTCAGAGGGTTTATAACTGATTTTTCTTGAGGTTTTGCTGTTGCTGTCCTAAAATCTGACTGGTTATTGAAGGAGAATATGTATGGTTTGTTCAAGTCAGCCTGACTCTCTCTGGAGCTGACACACACACTGGATTACAATAGTCTCCTGCTGGTATCTCATAAGCGTCACGCTTGCAGCCTCCCCCAGCAGCGTGCCAGAGGCAATGGGTGGCTCAAAGCATGCTGCAGCAATTTTCTGAAAAAGCCCCTGTTTACAACAGTGCTTGGGAGGCTGGGTCTCCTCTGCCTGTGGCTTGGAGTCCTCTGTCCTCACCCTCTGCTCTCCTCATCACCTGGACAGTGGCCAGCCACAGGGCTGAACAGGAGCAGCCCCTGGGGAGGAGGAGGAGGGGAGGAATTTCTTTGGTTGGAACAGTAGGGAAGGGGCAGTTAGTGCCCCGCTGCCCCCAGCACAGGTCCCTGCATCGTCCCTTCCAGGCAGCAGCCCCGAGGGCTTGGGGAAATCCTCGATTGCATAAGTAGGCACTAATTAGCACTGCTGAAAGACTTGTAATCTCACTGAGATTTTCATTTTCATGGCCTTGTCTAGAAAATGACCTGAGCGGTGCTGGCAGGTGCTGCTTTGAGCCCGTCCAATGCAAGGGGACGTCCTGACGATTCATTCACTGAGCCTGCCCACGCTGGTGCTGGGGGTTTGGAGCAGGCAAGCAAACACCATCATCTGCTCTGGCCAGTGCCTTTTTGGCTGGACAGATGCAGAGATTTGTCTGTCTTCTTCCAGATCTCACCGCTGGACTTAGCCTGAACTGTTACAAAAGGGGCAGATTCTGTGACCACAGACACCTGGTGATGGGACAGATGACTGGCCGTGAACATGAAGTTTTGCTGGAAAAATTACTGTCTGTAGTACTTAAACCTCAGAGTATTTCCAGAATACCTAATCTGGAGTTGTTCTGTGTTGGATTTGGCTTTCCACTGTTAAACCTGTTAGGCACCATCCAGTGACTCAGCAGGTATTTTGTCACTTGTTTGCAGCAAGGTATGTGCTGTCATGAAAATGCAGGAACAACCTTTTTGCTTCAGCGCTGCTGCCAGTTTAGTTTCTGTGGAGTTCCAACAGCTCAAGCCAATATTCCAGGTTGTGTTTATTTGGGTGGTAAGGTCGTTTGTCATATACTAAAAACCTGAAAAGATGGAAGGTTTTGTGTTTTCTCTGCTCAGTTGTTCCAACGTTCCCCGCAGCTGGCACTGGGTCGTCACTTTGTGGTGCAGCTCCTCAACACTTCTAACAAAGAACTGAAATTTTATTATTGCTCCAGCATTAATATGTTATAATCTAGAAGCCTAGCCCCTCTGCTCTCCTTGAATTAAACACAGTGCTTTGAGATGCCTCTGTATCTGCAATGGTCAGAGACAATCCCTGGAAACAGGGAGCAGATGTGACTCATGTCAGTTGTGTGTAGATGTGCCCATGCACAAACACATGGTGTCACATGCCTTGCGGCACTGGTAGCAGAGCAAATGGCGAGAAAAACATTTCTCTTTCTGACTGAATTCCAGCATGGGTCCGATTCGTGTCTCTTCACCTTGCACAAGCTTTTGAGTGCCCCAGCTTCCCTGTCAAACATTTCTTGAAAATACCCAGTCTGAAAATGTGGCCACCAGTGCAAGTTGTGCGGTCAGATGGCAGAAGTGGAGCTGGGAGACTTAAAGGAGAAAGCCACAGCCCAGCACAGCTAATCACAGGCAAAGGCTTCACTGCCAAAGCCATTAGTGTTTCTTTTGAATTAGTGACACAGGAGCTGAGAAACTCCTGAGAGGAAGAGTTGGGAGGGGTTTGCATTTAGGGATTTTACCATCCACACACAGGAAGCAGGGAGACACTTGTGTCCTGGGAGGCTAAATCTGCCACCCAGAGTAATTTTTCTAAGGACACTCAAATTATTGTTCACCTGCAGCAGAGCAGTGGAGGTTGCATTTGCTTTTACTCTGGAGCATGCCTTGCCCGAGGATGTATGCAGAGGGAGTGGTCTCCCGAAGCAGGCACAGGCAACTTCTCAAAGCACTGGTCTGCTGAAACGATGCTCTGTTTGTATATGGAGCTTGGAAGTGGGTTTTTGGTTTTGGAGTGTTACCCATGCAGAGAGGCTGTATTTGCCATAAAGTTTGACTGGGTCAACCTGAAATCCTCACAACCCACCTGCCTCAGCATGCCAGGACAGTTTTCAGTATAAGGAAATGAGGCAGCTGGAACAAGACAACTCTGGGTGTATGGCTGTGTTTCCCCATCTGGGTAGGAACCACCATGGCTGATGTTCTCCCGCTCAATACCCTGGTCCAGGATGAATGAGTAGGAGCCCAAGGTTCCAGTGAGCTGTGCTTCAGGTGAGGCACATGGAGACAAGAGCCCATGCTCCAGCAGCTAACCTGTGCTCCTTGCTTTTGCTGATGTGTCTTGAAGTGTTTGTTTCTGATGGAGGCTTCCCTGGGATGCAGGGGGTTGTCAGGGTGATTTTCAGCTGCTCCGGTGTGGAAAACATTGGCCTGAGTAATCCAAGAACCAAGTTACATGATCAGGTTTTGGTTTGCCTATCTATAATTTTGTTAGTATGAGCACAGCAGTGAGCAGATGCAGGTAGGTGGAGGACATGGGCTGTGACTAACTCTCTGCTTTCCAGATGGTTTGTTTTGTCCAGGTCACTCAATGTGGGTTATAAATGTGATAAATGGGAACATGCTGTCTACACGTAACACCAACAGCAGTATCTGTAACAGGAATTAGGATGATAAACTCACAGGTTATACACAGTTACAAAGAATGAGGCTCAGGCCTGGGCATCTTAATTGCCATGCCAAGGAAACCTGGATGATGTTTTCCCTATTTGAAAGACGTGTGGCCAAACGTCACAACATTCAGAAAAGTTTTGGTCAGATCAAATTTGGTACATGGAAAAAGCTTTTGGGCTGGTTCTGCCTATCCTGATGTGAAGAGATTAAGGGTTTGGATCATTCACCCTCCCAAAACAAAGACTAGAAATGAAAAGATTTGTGACAGGTATTCAAGAGGATTTCTGATTTCTGAGGTTTGATTCTGAGACAGACCAAGTGGATATCTCTGAATACCTTTGAGCTAGAAGCAGGAGGGTCTCTGTCTTCAGGGTGGAGCTCTAGGAGCTCTTCACTACCAGCCTCTCCAGCCTCTGGAGCTTCAGCCTGAAACCACTCATCAGACAGAGTTGCTTGTAAGATGGGGGACTGGTCCTGATTAACCCAAGTTCCTTCCAGTCCTTACTTATGTATGTTTGGGAGTTTTGGTAACTTCTCCTGGGAGATCTTACCCTTAGGAGCTGGGAGAGCGTCATACAGCTTAAGAGCAGGGTCTGGCACCTGGTTGGCCTTGCAGAGAGGGTAAGGGGCCAGGAGATGCTAACACGGGCCAAAGAGCTGAGGCTGGCTGGGAAAGGTTTGGAAGCAGGCCTCCCATTCCCTATGCATGTACGTAGGCATCCTGGGTCACCCTGGGGCTGACTGTGCTGACCTAGCACTGTTTCTGGTAGCATCTCTCTTGGGCAAGGTATGGCCAACTCCTCAGCGCAGCCCCCTGTGCCTGCCCGTGGTGTTACGGGCTGTTGGGAAGCTCTGTCCCCTTAAATCAGGAGTGGATGGTAGGGCAGAGCGTGGGGCCCTGGGGCCATGCAATGCCCTGAGCATAGCTGTGCACTGGGAGCTCTGGGCAGCTCTGAACACGCTTCTGGAGAGATAAACCTGTGCCTGTCTGCTCCTGACCCTGCGGATGTCCTCGTCCTGGGAGTGTCTACCGAGCATCATCAGTAAGGCTTGCTTTTGAGATCTGTGCCGCCAGCCAAACGCTGGTAGGAGCGATGAAGGGCACCCGTCCAGAGGGTCACGATCCAGCTGTCTCTGTGTGCCTGTCGTACAGCTGTGCGCCTCGCCAGCCAAACCTCACAAATGTGTGGCACTGGGAAGCTGCTGGCAAGGAAATATTTTAAGAGCAAATGCAAGAAACCACTGCACAGTTTGAAGGTGTAATGAAGACCTGTAATAAAGCGTCTTAAGAAAGCAGAGATGCGGCACAGGTTCTGGTGAACTTTCTTTTTTCTTTTCTGAAAGGAAAACCGTAAGGGAATTTGAAGGAATGTTTTTGGTAGGTTTAGGGTGTGTGTGTGTGTGTGTAAAGTGGTTCAGTTTGAACTACTGTCACACAGTCCCCTTGTATTGAGGGTCTCAGAACTGATCAGAAAACACTCGGTGAGCAAGCAAGGTCTGTCACTCACCAGTGGGCAGGCATTGGCACTGGGGAGCAGAGCAGACCCGGTGCTGCCTGCAGCTGGCAGGGGTGAGAAATGCCTTTGTGGGAGACCCCCAGGTCCTCAGCACAGGCCCCAACACTGAACATCGCTGGTCGCCGCTGGGGAAATGTGGGCAGGAGCCATGAAGCGTGGCTTGGTGCTCAGTCTTGCGCCCGAGACCTGCACTCGGAGAGAGTCATGTTGAGGCTGAATGGGCATCATGCTGATGCCCTGGCTCTGGGGCAAACTGGGGCTGTGCACTGTGCAAAACTAGTGACTAAGTGGGGGATGTGAAGCATTTTTGCTGTACTCTTAGTGACCCCTGAAGTCTGTGCACTGGCCGGTCAGGTGCAGGGGCTGCAGCAGGAGGTGCAGTGGGGCCGTGTCCCCGGCGGGGAGGTGATCCTGCGGAGCTGCCGAGCCATGGCTGGCTCCTAACGCTGCCCCTGCACGCAGGGGACGTGATCGCTGTCTGCCTAGAAGATCATGTTGGCGACACTCAGGGACCCGCAGCGGGGTAGGAGATGGCTGATGTCAGAGCGATGGACCCGTATCTGTGGCAACCAGAATAAATAAATAAATAAAGCAAGCGTGTGTGCTGGAGCAGGAGGCGTACAAGCCGCTTCTCCTGAGCGCAGCTTCGCTGAGTATCTCTTAAGCAGCTTAGCACTCTTGCTCCAGTTTATTAGCTGAGTGCCTTTGTGTCTGCCGGGTGGCTGAGAGCATCCTGCTGCCGGTCCCCTTGGCAGGGACCCCGGGAGCCTCCCCAGCCCTTCATCCCTCCCCCCCCCCCCCCCCGCAGCGAGGGCAGTGGTTTGCTCCGTGCATCCAGAGCTCGATGAGAAGCCACTGCTCGGTGGTGAATTTTGGCCCCGCCGCCGTGCAAGGCCGGAGGCGTCTGCCCGCATCCCGGTGGTGGGCCTGTCTTCAGGCAGGAGCCTGATTTCCAAGAGTGGCAGCCAGTGCCTGCGGGAGGCGAGCAATGCTGGAAGTGTCGTAGCGGAGACGGAGATGGATGGTGTTGGCAGCAACAGGACCATGTCTTACAGTAGATGGAGTTACAACAGGTATCGTCTATCTTGTTTTGGTTTGTTGTTTCTTTTTTTTTTCCTTTTCCTTTCTAATACTGCAAGACTGGCAAGCTGTTTATATAAACTGAGACGGAGAGCCCTCTTCAGGAAAGCATAAACCTATACTTATGCCGCTTTTACTGTCGGAAAGACACCTGAGGCACCCGGGTCTCGGCGACTCGAGCAGTGGTGTTTGCTGTTTTTTAGTAGGCGTTTGTCTGGAAACCAGGGTGGTAGTTTTGCCCTGCTGTGGCAAGACCAGGGGCTGCTGCCAGCCCCGAGCAGTACAGCACAAAGGTTCCCCGGCTCTCTCCTCCGAGCAGGGCAACTGAGATGCAGTGATTGCCTGAGCAGTCACCTAGACTTCTGAAAGGGGATCTCTAGTAACTGCCATTCAAAGCCCTCGCCTAGATGTTTCCTACAAATACAAACTAATGCTTAGGACAGGAAGGGGCCAGGGAGCCAGGATGTGCCTGAAGAGTGGTATTTTCAAGCAAGAGCTGTAAGGAATGCTGTGTGCAACCCAAGTACCACAGAGCTAAGAGGGCTGAATTAGGTGTCTCACTGAGACAGCTGAAATATTCACACCGTTTCATATCAAGATGCAACTATGTATGTGTGTTTTTTCTCTTCCAGGGAATGGAAAATTATTGTAGCGCTAGCCTTGCTTTTATGTGATTCATGGTTGTGACTGACAGGTTCTCAGGTTCTTTGAGCCTGGATTAAAAATAAAAACAACCTTCATACTATTTTTTTTTCCTTTCACTTTTTGTCTGTATAAATGTTACACCTGAAATCCTGAAATGGGGCTAGATGCTAAGCAGTGTTAGCATCTCACTGAATCACTACTGCAAGCCACCTCAATATTCTGAAGAAATAACCTTTGGAAGTGGTTTTCAGTGCTTAAACACATATTCAGTGTCGCCCACGCTTCCCAGGTGCATGGCTTTATATGGTTTATATGTACATCTAGTGAGTTTAACTCATTTTCAGTACATTCATATTTCCTCAGCAGAAAATGTATACAGATACATACAGAGGTGGCAATGGGAACAGTGTCATCTTTGGAAAACATGTGTATATGTTTATGTATATGCAAAGCTGAGTTATACAACAAGCTGTGGTTTTATGCATATATTCTCCCACACAGAGGATGCTTTCTGTCTGATGCTACATCTTCAGCAACTGCAGCATTGAGACCCTGTAGTGCTCAGGTCTGTCCCATGCAGTCCAAGTTTGCAGTAGTTTTGATATCCTAACCCTGCAGTAAACAATCCGGATATTTCATAAAACCTCCTCTTGGATGCTTTCTCCCAGTGCTATCGCATTCTGATTTAACCTTATGTATTGCTTGCCATGTATTTCTCCAGTTTTCAGTCTTCCTTACCGTGACAGAGAAGTTGCTGATTGCTGTTTATTAGCCTTACACCCAGGAGATGTACTGCACTCGTGTCTACCCTGCTTGGCTTTCATGCTGCACCTGGGGGGGGGGGGGTGGAGAAATGCAATATTTCAGTGCCCAGGGTGGTTTCTTCGTGACCAGTTTCCAGATTTTTATATTTTCCCCACTAAATCCAAGCTCCATGAACCAATACCTGCATACTATATATTTTTCAGTGCTGAGAGGCTAAGTAGTGAATGGCTGCTTTTACTTATAGTCTTCCCTTTCTAAAAAACGGTGTGGAGTTGTTCTTGCACGCTGAGCCTGTCCTCCCACACGCCTCTTGTGCCCAGGCCCACGACAGAAGGAGCTACCTCTTTCGTATCCCAAACCCTAGTGGCTGCCTTGCCATTTGAGTTTGAAGTGCGTTCACAGCCCCATCTTCGGTCTCAGTGAGCAATGACAGGAAAAGGATTTGGATGAACTTTCTGCCAGGGGGGGAACTCTTTTTGAGGATCTTTGAGCATCTGCGGTGTGTGCCGAAGCCCAGGGACATGGGCTTTCCCTGCTGGGCCCTGCTCCAGCAGGGGGTGGGATGCCTTTCCGACCTGCAGGCTCAGGCAAAGCCCCACAGGCTGAGACCCTCCCCCGGCTGCTTACTTGACTGTTGGGGCTTGCATGGGAACATGCGGTTCTTGCAAGATTTCATGAGAGTTGCGCCTCAGTGTAGCGGGTTGTAGGAGCTTTGCTAGTCAAGTTAAACAATGTAATTTGCTCCTTCCTCAAGGGACACTTGTAACCTTGGGCAAGAAATGCTGCTGCTTGCAAAGCAGAGGTAAAGACTCTTACGTCATTTACAAAAGTCCTGTGAAACCACGTGATGATGCTTGGCTTATTCCTCCTCACCAGTGCGCACGAAACGTCATAGCTGGGGTTTAGGGCTGGGGTTATTCCAACATCAGCTGGCAGCAAAGAGAGCATAACTGATTTTTTTTGGGGGGGTAAAAACCCATAATATTTCCAGTTCTTAACTCTGTTACTCATTACGGCATGACCTGCAAAAGTCACTGTGCTTTTTTGCTTGTTCCCTCCTCTATTTCCTTGGAGTTAGGAGGGGTCTAGAAACATACCTGTCTGCACAGACATGTGGGGCAGCACCAGGAACAGCTGAGCGCCGTGCAAAAGCTAGTGACTGCTCCTGCTGATGCACACCCAGGTTTCTCCTCTTGATGTTTGTCCCCATGAATCAGCATTGCAGTTATAGAGGGACAGGGCCGATGGAGCAGGTGCTGCCTTTATAAATCCAATTGCATCTATAATTTTAAAAAATGCTCGATGTCAGTTGAATCAGATGAAGTGCATGAAACAGAGGTTGTGGCCTCTGGACTCTCTAAGACGCGTGATGGTAGAAACCCATGGAAAGGCGGGGAGTTGCTGTGTCCCTTTTAAATGGCCAAGCATGTGCCTTGCAGATTAAAGCACTGATGTGCAGTATGCAGATGTTTTTTCTAGTGGGGCTTGTCTGGCATTTATTGTGTATCTCAGCATTTGGCCCTGTGATTGTGATCCTTCCTCAGACTGGATGCACAGAACTTCTCTACAGGAAACCCACCGCTCATTCCTGCGCGGGTAGTTTGTGCAATGAAGAACAAGTCCAAACACTGGCTGTGAAACTTGAGGTGAGGGAGCCCCACGCAATGAGAGGAGACTGTTCAACAAAGTTCACTTCAGCTGCTCTCCTAACCAAAGGAAAGCTTCCCCCCTCCCCCAACTACACCAGTGCGTATGTGAAAAGGAAACAGGTACAATATAAAAAGCCTGTTAAAGATCACATGTGGCATTTCCATGTCTGACTTGTTGGCCTTCCTAAAAAGCCAGTCTTGTCTTGGGCATATCTTTCCCTTCCTCCCGTTTCAGTGCTGTGATAATTTC
Organism: Falco biarmicus; assembly: GCF_023638135.1. NCBI lineage: Eukaryota > Metazoa > Chordata > Aves > Falconiformes > Falconidae > Falco > Falco biarmicus. The sequence goes on along the minus strand of NC_079297.1, from coordinate 30,717,416 downwards.
CTTGTGACTCTGAACGTTGCCAGCCGAAAGCAGGGAATAGGCAGCAATTTAAACAAATACTAGGTATATTATGAAGGTCCTAAAAACACTCAGGACTTCTGCAGTCAACCAGCTAGTTCCTAGAGAAGGATAACACCGCTCTTTCACTCTCTGCTCTCAGTGATACCCTCTTTTCTGGACAACTACTACGCATTTCTATTCTGTTTCTTTTCCTCCTGAGCAATGTGTTACCTGCTCACCGTACCTATGGCCCCCAGGAGTGCAGAAATGCTTGTCTTCCAGAGAAGACCCAAACCTGCCCTTTCTCATGTTCTTGGTTTTCAGTGCTGGCACAGGTTTTGGCAGCTGGGCTGCTGCCCATCAGCACTCTTGCCACTCCACAGCTTTGTCTGGGGGCTGTGCAGCACCTCACTCTTGCGGATGCCACACAGGGACTAGTAGAGCATTTCCCCATCAAGCTCTTCAGGAAGTGTTCACCCATCCCAGTTCGCTGATTTTAAATATTGCCCACGTGGGCTTAAGAGCCACCAGGTAGTACTTTCTTTGGGACTGATGCATTCCCGTAGGAGTTCATGGTCTGTATTCAGGGACTCTCACTTTTAAGGGGCTCTGCTGTGTGCTGTGGCAGTTGCTGGTGGTGCCCGCAGGTAGGACTTGAATGCCGTGTGAAGCTGACTTCCTCTAGGCAACTTGCAGCCAAACAGTTACTGAAAACATCCAATGTCAGGAGTGAAATGAGCAGCAGAAGATGGGGCGTTCAAAAGCCTCCTTGTGCTGGCACTCTCTGGAAAGGGAGGTGGCAAGTGGAGGTTTTAAACAGTGCTTCCTGTTGTACCCTGGTGGAAATGGAAGCTCAGAGAGGAGAGTCATTAATATGATAGGAAGGTGAAAATGGAGAACAGGTTTTGGCTGGTATAAGACTGCAGAGACATTCTCGTGAACTGAGCCACCTGAGTCCTTCATAGCAGTTCCAGCAGCTAGAGACCAGGCGGACTGAAAACTAACTCTCAACAGCACCACTCAGATTTGACTGCTGAAGTTCAAAATGGTGCTTGTGAAGGTCTGAGGGAGCTCTGATACCATGGACGTAGTTAAATCCAAGCTCTGGGGAGGCACCGTTTAGGAAAGCGTGCAGAATTCAGTCAGCTCATGGACACAGGAGGCAAGTTTGAAATCAAATATAGGGGCAAATACTGTAGACTGGGAATCTCCAGGACGCATTTGGGAAGACTGTGCAAGGCAGCAGTGGACTGTATGATTTTTCAAGGTTTTTCAGGTGTCAGTGGCCTGTGCATAGCTCTTACGATGAGGGTCACAACTGAATGGCTAGTCCAGAAGGATTTTCTGTGGTAGCAGTAGAAAGTTTTGCAGCAGCAGGAATGGGTAGCCTGCAGATTATACCTATATGTGAACAGAGAGGTTAGTGTTGCTTTTTTTTTTGCTTTTTTTTTTTTTTTTTAATAACCCGACAAACCACAAGAAAATGCAAGCTGTGGAGACGGTAAAAGCCGCAGTTTCTTCCTTCCTTGTTCACAATTCTTCCTGAGACCAATGCATTCACCATTTTTCTCCTCTATTCTCTTCGCTTCATTTCCATGCTTATCTTCTGTATTTTCCTGGAGAGCTTTAGTTCAGCCGTACTGGGCTCACAAATTAGCATGCTACGATTAATGTAGGCTTTACTGTTAGCGTTTGGAAGTATATTTTGGGGAACTTACTCCCAGGAAGTTTCAACTGTTGGAGATAGCTGAAAAGTTTTTTCTATTAATCTGTATCTTTGCTATGTTCTGGATATCAGCATCGTTCATGGCTTCCTTTTGAAGCTGCGATTTCTGTTTTACCTTTTTTTATTCTGTGTTGAAAGCTATGACTGTGCATTTGGGTCAGGGTGTTTGAGGGTTTCAATCTTAAATCTTGTGTGAAGGTTTTTAAACTTCTCTACCTTTATCTTTTTTGGAACATGCTGTCATCAATGAGTAAATGGCGGGTGTCCTCCAAACTTCACCCCAAAAGGGCTTTCTTAAGGAAACTGTAATTTCTTTTTCCTTCTCTTCTTTGAAATAGCGGCTGTGAAATCCTGAAGCATGCAGGTACACTTCTTACCTTCCTAGGCTTGCTGCAGTGAGTGCATTTTGACTACGCTGAAGAGCAGCTCCACTCTCCATTCGCAGCAGCACCATCTCAAGCACTGCATGCTGATCTGCTGTCAGGAGATGGGTGGCACATGATGCCCTGAACCTCTGTTGGTAGCTACTGCTAAGTCTGCTCTTAAGGGGAGGTAGCATGTTGAGGAAGATGGTTGAGGAGGGAGTCCCTTGGCCACTACCACCCTTCTCTCCTCTGCCATCTTGCGTCTTTAGGTGGTTTCCTCCTGGAGTAGATACCTTTATAGCTGTAGTCATTGGACAAAGCACCTGGATGGAAAAGAAGTGGAAATTGTTCTATGGGACAAAAGGAGAGGTAGAATCAGTCAGCTCTCAAGTGAAAGCAGAATAAAACATCCGTGTAACAGACAAATTTATGAGGATTTACATAGCAATGTTGCACATTTAGTTTGCTGGAAATCTGGTCTTTATTTTTCTTTCATAATGAAGTATCATAATATCAGTTACACAGGAGAACCTAGAGTTTGGGAATGATGTTTCCTTTCTTGAGTCAAGACGCGTGGAAAGATCTGCGGGTGTGTTCATGTGCATCCTCCCATGCTAAGGATGAATGTTTTGCGTTGGTTGGCAGCATATCCTTGGGGTGTATGAATTCTCCAGAGACTGCGTGGTGGCTTGTGACAGCCTGGCAGAGAGGTGTAGGAGAGAAAACTTCAGCTCCCACTTTGCTGAAGAAGAAATTTTAAAGCTTCTTAAACAGAAGAAGCCTGAGAAAAAATTTTAAACCTACTTGGCTCACGTACAGTGGTGCAAACCTAATGAACATAAGAATTGTGTTTGGAGCAGTAAATATTACAGCCAGCAGCTCAGCAATGAGAGAAAAGGGTAAGTTTTTAAGTGGAAGCCGCTGTTACAGCTGATCTTTCATTTATCCATAGTATGTAACACATTAGTTAAGAATTTACAGTAAGAGACAATCACTAAAGAGACGACTCTGCCTGGAAGATGTTACTTGTATGTTGTCAGTCATTTCATTATTCATTTTTTATGTAGAAGTGCACAAGCTGGGCCATAGCAATCAACAGACATCGCTGGTGTGTAAAACTTGACACCCCATCTCAAGTTTTCAGTGGGCAGGTTCCCAGGGATGGTAGCGCAAGACTGTGCGCTCTATCGAGAATTGGACTGTGGTCCCCGACCTCCACATCAACAAACATCAAAAACACAATTCCTCTGTTTAGTGGCTGCCTCCTCATCAATCTTAGTTTTCCTTTATGTCTCGCTGCAATTTAGCTTTGAGTATTTCTGGTTTTGGCTGAGCACCAGCGATACCACTTCTCTCAAATACCAGTGAAACTAAGTGGGGAGCTTCAGTGCTTGAAGGTATTGTCGCACAATACAGACCTGCTTCTGCAGATCTTCTATAGATCTGCTCTGGGGGTTGAAGTGGGATGTGGAATGCCATCTACTGTTACCCCCACATGTTTAGCTATAATTCTTCTATCATGACAGAAATGTATTTCTGCTTTGGGGTTTGGGTTTTTGTTTTGTTTGGGGTTTTTTTCTGGGTTGTTTTTTGTTGTGGGTTTTGTTTGTTTGTTTGTTTGTTTGGGGGGGGCGGGGGGGAGGAGGGGCAGGGACCCTAGCAGGAATTCTTAGGTTTAAACTAGTTTTAAAAGACATGCTATTAAAACTGTAAATTTTTTCTTTGTGAAGATATGAGGTGAGCAGTATAGTCTCTAAATATGAAGAATGAAGGGCAATATAGCAAATCATCTCAGCATTGTGTTGATGGTCCTTTCTTCATGGTCAGAGAGCTCATTAACAAATTCTCATTAACAAATCTTGCAACAAGATTTCTTTTAGAAGGAGCTGGAGAGAAAAATAGAAACAAATATATATATCTTTTGTCAGTGCATTTGTAGACCTCTGTAAAAGTTCCAAGACCTCTGTAAAGCTTTATGCTTAAAACCTGTGTTCCAGGTTTCTCTTGAACCATAAAGCCAACTCAAGCATCTCTTCAGGTTAGAAGGGGCAATAGGAAACCAGCATAAATGGCCATAAAGAGAAGGGCATGTGGTATGTCATAAGAAATGCTGCTCTAGTATTTCTTATTAGCATGTTTCTCTTTCCTTTTCTTTGGTCTTATTGCACGCTCTTTGTGAATGCCTTTTGTTATCACGTCTAAAATACATGCTAAGTGCCTCATCTTCAGTGCTGGGGCACAAAATTGACAGTCTCTTCTGTGCCTGAATATGTGCGTCATACCAGGAAGACTGAACATCGCAGCTCTGAACTATCAGATACTCTTTGTGTTCTCACTGCAGTTTTCAGCTTTATATCATATCCTAAAGAAAAATCAACCATGTCTCTTCTGATCTGCATTCTCATAAAAACTTTTCTCTCTCTGATACAGAATTTATGTAAATGTCACTACTAATGGAAGCCTGAGAAATAAAGTTCATGACTGAAAACCAGCAGAGAGGGTTTTCCCCCTTCAGAAATTAATCTGGACAGAAAGGCAATCCTGACTGTCAACACAGTAGCACATGGCAAGTGCTGCACATGCAGCCAGCTGGCAAGCAGTGGTGCACACAGCTTTGGCAGGTTGATGAGGTTTGGGGAAGCTTGCTCATCACTGGTTTTAGGGGGTGTTTCTGCAAGAACAGAAAAATTTATTATTCAGTTCATTCTGTTCTTTGCAAAGGCCAAAGCTAATCTTTTTTTTAATGCTGTACCCAAGTAGGTAGGGTCTGTGAGTCCATTTCAAATGTCATGCCACTGGGCTAAAACCATAGCCTCGTGCAGTCATGTTCATCAAGTTAATAAGCACCTCTGTGTTTCAATACATCCTTAACTTTCTAGAGAAGGTTGAAAGAGGGGTGGCAGCTGGTTTATCTTTCCAGCACCCTGAAAGCCCATTGCCTTTGGCTTTGTGCCCCTGGCTAGTAACAAGTGCAGTACTTCCAGCAGATGTGGGGCACATCCCAGCAAGTGGAACCTGCAAGGAGAAGGGCTCAGTGCTCACATGGAAGAGGGTCACTGGTGCCCTGGCTAACACCAAGTGCCCCAGACCAGCAAATAATATCCATTTATACCTGCTGAGTGTTGTTTGTCTGTGGAAAATAAGTATATCATGAGCCCTTAAGATGACCAGACTGAGTTCTGCCAGCAGTCACCTGTATTTGTAGAAGAGAGGGATGTTAGTGAACACTTAAATATATCTGAAATTCTTGAATGCCAAGGTCAAGAACAGGGGAAGACTTCAACAGTTGGTACAAAACCAAAGATGCTTCCAGAGGAGAGCAGGTCTTTGAACTGTAAAATGACAACAAATCGGCTCAAAACCAATTTCAAAAGTGTTTTATAAATTGTAATTTGTCTCCAGGAGTCTACTACATGGATGATCATCCAGGTAAGTTACCTCACTGGAAAAAAAAAAATAATTTCTTGTTTTTATAAGCTTGCAGCGATGCGCGTTTGTTTCCTTTTATCCTGCTGGTACTATGTTATGTTATGGTCATATTACTCTGACAAACTGCCACACTGTGTCATATATCCATTGCTGTTCAGGTAAATGTGTCAGTTCAAATTCCTGCACCAATTTGTGGGTCCTTAGAGAAACAAGATGTGTGGCAATAGTCTTCCAGTCATACTTAGATGCTGTTATTCCAGAGATAGTGCTCTTCTGTTTCGGAAAGTCTGGTTTATTTTGAAATCTCACATGCACCACCACCAGCATCCTCCTTCATGCTGTGCATTTTTGCTGTCTGTGAACACAGCCGGCTATATTTTGCAGGATGGAATAGTTCCTTATAGCCCCTACAGGCACTGATGACATAGATATCAGTGTTAACTATTGATCTGTTCCTGTTCAACAGTGCAAGTTTACCTAGATTCACTCCTGTCCTTACAGACTTTGCTGGCAATCTTTTAAAACATACTTCCTTAAGTTAAACTTTTCCAACTTTAAAATCCTACTCAAAAATCCAGGTTAAACATCTTCTGCTAGGACTCCTGAAGTACTAAGCATTAATGTGGCTTTTCTGTGTATGTTCTTGCAGATTATTTTGCAGAGCTGTAACCTAAAATCCTACCAAAACACAGGGAATTTGTCTGGCTGCTTAAAGGTGCTTCCACAGAGCTCTGCTTCTCTGCAAGTCTGGGGCTGCGTAAGAAAGCTGTCCAGAGGGACTTAGCAGGGGATATTTAATCAAGTAGTAATTCAGGAGAGGCCATCTCCACACAGACTGTTTTGCCTATCTGCAAGATGCTTGTTTTTCTAATAGTAGAACTGCATTTGTACTTTATTTTCTCCTGTTGGTTTGGGTTTTTTTCCCAAGTAGGACTATTGAAGTACAAATGGTGGGCTTTCCCAAGCTGAAGTTGCCGCTTCAAGTTAATTTAACATCTTAGGTAGAACAAAAAAAGTGCTCTGCTCTTTAATATACCTTGGCTAGCTTTAGGAAGAAGTAATGAAACCTAGGCTTCATAACCAGTTTTCAGAATGAAGTTATCATCTGTATTGTGAAACAGTACATTCAGACCCAAACAGACTTTTTGGTAGGAAGGTGCAGATAAATTTGAAGAAGGAAATAAAGAGGGGGGCCAGTAGGGAAACTGGTAGCTGTTCATTATTAAACAGCTGCTGTGTCTCACCGCAGAGCAGGTGAGTTGATTTTTATGTGCAGGTGAATCACTGCTGGCTACCAAGAATGATGTGTGTGGCCAGGGGATTTAGTTGATTTTAATTAGATGGGTCTAAATGAATCTCAGAAGAGCTGACTTGCACGATGCAGATTTCTGAAAATATAACTTTCTAAATAATGGATAGTCTATAGTCTTATTAGCGATGAGTGAGTAATGGGTAAATACTGCAAGGGAACTGGGAAGCAATGGGACTGGGGCTGGGAGCCAACAAACAGTGTGAACAGAAGCTTTTAAGGTATTCGCGTAACTCTCCTTGCATGACATACTGTGCTTCAAACAGGCTTAAAATCCAGACACTGATGGAAAGTGTCACCTTCTCCTGGAAGCTGTGATTTTGCCCTGTATGCTGAAGGTGGCTGTGGTTTGCTTCCCAGGTGTGTTCTCCGGTGTGCACAGACACGCTGCCATGGTTTTCCAGTAAATGCATCACCCACACCACCAAAAAAATTTCACTTCTTTCACCCTGACTGCACACTGTATAAACTCCTTTTTCTCTCAGGCATGCTTTATTTTTCTTCTCACCTTCCTAGAAATCCACTGATTGCATTTAGTCAGTGGGGATTTTGAAATTCAGTTTGGGCCACTCACGCAAGAAGCATAGGAGCCATCCTGGGCTATGAACCCAGGCTGACGCCAAAGCCCCTTTAAGTCCCTCCTTACAACCTTTCTGTTCTTCTGCTAATCACAGTAAGAGGATTAGCTTGGGGAGCACAGGATGTTGAATACTACAGTCAAAGATGTTCATATCAGACTCTAGGCTATTTTCATTCATCCTTTTGCAAATGTGAAATGATTCCTGAAGCAATGGGTAAACTGAGATCCAAGGTAGTTTACTCATGCTTGGAATATATGTGTATATATAGCAAGAAAAGGAAATTTGGGCTAAAAAGTAGGAACTGGCCTTAAATCAGAGCTGATATTTAATGTTCCAGACTTGTTAAAAGCCAGAGCTTTTGCTCCCACTGTCCACTTGTATTTGGAAGGAGCTGTATCACGCAGATATTATTTGCTTTCTTTTATGAAAAATGAGCAACCATACAGTACTGCACTGCTTTTGTTAGTGTCTGAATTGTGCTTTCTGCAAAGGTGCACCCCTCCCATCAGTTCCTGGTGCAGGTGGGCTGCTTTTTGCAAGGGAGCTGAGGCTAAGCCACAGCTATTTCTGTTCATAATTTTTGGAGTTCCTAGGGTTGAGCTACAGTCTGACTATAGGGATTATTAAATACATCATCGCAAATATGGTATCATTAATTGCAAATACACTGCCTTTTGTTTGGGAGGCTGGGAGGGAAGGCAGTGATTTTCCTGATACTTACTGTCTCCCATGGGCCATCAGCTCTTGGCTGCCTATGAGGCGAAGGGGAATACTGGCCTTGCCACGTGCAGCACTCTAGTGCTCCTGAGTAAGTGAAACCAAAATTTATCTAACAGGCATCCTCCTGGGCAGGCTGGGACTGTAAGCATCCCAAACAAACATGTCTGTGCCTAGGCAGGCAATTGAACATCAAATATGGTAACCTAAATCTGGTTTTTTTCACTGTAGTATCTTTACCATATGTTATGTACATTTGATTCATTCACTGGAAAAACTTCATGGACTAATAGGTTGGTTTAAAATGTAATTAGGATAGAATGCCTGCAAAAGCAGAATCATTTGTTTTCCTTATCCATTGCAGCAAGGCTTTTCTGTTTTCTTGATTGTGCTGTAGATTTGCTAATGTAATCCAATGAGATACTGAATTAAGAGTCAAACGTAAGGATGCTGTATGTGTGGGAGACAAGTTGAATCTATTCCCATCTCAGCACACAAAAATCCAGTTATTTAGGTAAAATCTCATCGTTGATTAACAAGTATAGGTGCTCTGCTGTGTTTTTTCTGCTTGTTTCATGTGAAGTGTTCCTACCCAGCCTGGGGGAGCTGTGCTGTGGGAACAGCCCTGAATAGGGGATGCAGGGTGATGCTGAGTGCTGTTCCTGCTGTGATAAACCTGCTTGTTTGGGGAAGCTATGCATTTATCTTTGACTTAGCTTGGTTTTTTGGTATTGACAATTATCTTTCTGCTAAAATATCTGTCTCTGCTTTTACCTTGCCCCCATTAAACTTGGGATTGTCTGCATGATTTGAAATACGTGCTTCAGTACCTTTTCTGTGGATCTTATGAATCTTGCCAAGAACAACATTGCAGAGATCATTAGTCTGCATCTTATCAGTTACCTTCCTGGCTTGTTCGGTCCAGACTCTGTCACAAAGAGCAGCTGCTAGTATTTTTATGCATTTGTTATTCTTATGTACTGAGCAGCATAAAAGTGCTGGTGCCTCTAGTAGTGCTATGATGCACCAGTAGTGGGATGAGGCTCTGAGTGTGTTTGCAGGTCTCCGGCTACTTTACCATATGATTGCCCTTTTACTACAGCTGTAGTACCTGAGTTTACCTTTTTGATGTCATCTCAGTCATGGTGAAGCTGAACACAAATTCTGAATTCTCTGTATGGTAAATGAAATAATGTATGCCAGTGTTGAAAATATGGAGAATCAATTTCTTTAATAAGGTTCTCCTCACCCCTCTTGTGTAGGTAGTTGGGAAGCCAGGGTTGGTGACTTTGATAAGAATAGGCAAGGAGAGAGGGAGTGATAAAACAGATTATTTAGCAGAGAATAATACTAGAGCCCTTTAATGAGCCTTTTTTGAAGTATCTAAGATGCAGGCTTTTAATATGGTGCAAAAATTATGCAAAAAGTTTTCTAATGTTACTTGGATTCTGTCCACATGTACTGTCAGTTTTTTCCATGCATAACTTACAGGAAGTCTGTAAGTCATAACTTATGCACTGTCAAATTTTTCTGTGCATAAGTTCCAGCAGGTCTATAAGTTGCAACTTGTTTTTTTGTTTGAGACAAATGAAAACCCTATCCCTATGCAATGGACTATGAAAATATGTACTCGGATCCCACTGACTGTGATATGGTGAGACTGTTCTTGAATGTTTGTTAGACTAACTTAAAATTCACTTTCACCTGAATATTATGCACAAGGGCAGCCTTTTCTCCCCCAGCTTTGCCAGAAGTGAGAAGAGCAAAGGTACCAGGGGAACAATTCGCTGTAGCTGTACTGATCTGTTTGAATTTGAGTTCAGCTTTGTTTTAGTTACAGCCTTGTGGGCTGACATTCAACTGCAGCTTTGTGCTCTCCATCTGGGCCCCAGATGGGCTTATGACTATTCTGATTTGTAGATTTTGTAAGAAAAATAATCTCATAATAGAAGAAACAATGTTTTTGAGGAGGCAAGAGGTGTTAACTGGTATGGTGTTAGGGAATTTGGTTGCCAAATTCAACCAGCCACATTCAGTCTTTTGCTCGCCCAGGAGTAGGAAAGGTTTTTCTTACCAGGTGTCAGAAGATAAGTCTCTAGAATTAGATGTTCACAGTGAAGTTCACTCTCTGGTACTCCCTGAGAGCTGCTGGCATGCTCCGTGCTAGCTCTGCCATCTTGCCTGTCCTGTAACTGTGAACGTCACTCAGTGCTGTTCAGATACCCTCTGGGTATCATAGGAGACTTTTACAGCCACTAGATGAGCCTTTTTATAGCCAAAGCCATATTCTCATCCCTCAGTCTGGAAAGATATTGGTGCAGGAAACACACCTTTAAAAATAATTAGGAAGCACAGTTTGTTTTCTCCCATCTCTTTCAAGTCCTCTCCTTTGTATTTCTTTTTTATGCTACTTTACTGTCTTATCTTTTTCTTTCCAGTTTTACTGCAGTTACATCCCTGGTGATGGACTATCAATAAAAAAATCAGGTATTATTTTTGCTGCGCCTTAGCAGTGGACAAGGCTAGAGAAAGTGAGGGTGGATCTTTACAGCTGTTCACTTGGTTTAGCTGCTGCCTGAAGCTGTTGCGTGGAGGATTCAATTGCCTTCTGAATTAAATCTCTGCTGTCTTACTAGCGTATTATCTGACAGTTGGCCAGAGCAATATGAGCTGTTATTTTGAGATATTAATCATGTTCTGAAAAAGTATTACCTTATGGCGGTTGTGTAGCTAGCACATCTTTGCAATGCTGAAAGCCTTGCATGTGTAACAGTAGGGCTGCAGCCAGGCATCTCTGTACTAGGGGAGATTTACATCATGATTGACCTTTTTTGTTGGTTCTTTTTTAATTAGAAATACTTTTTAATTAGTTAGAACATAATGTAATCCTTTTTGATTACAAATACGATAAAATATCAAGTAAGATTCTTTTATTTAAATGGGCAAATCCAATTCATTACAGAAACAAGCCTTAGTTCATAAAGCTAGAGATGTCATACTTTGTACAGCCACGCTGCCTTGCTTGCCTTGGCCTGGGTAAGATGAGGAGGAGTGCTCTCTGTGCTCAGGGACACCAGGGGCTGGTCCAGGTGAGCACCATGAAGTACCTACCCAGCATAAGACACTGTATAGCAGAGTACACGGGAGGGAGGATCCCTTGATGCCTCTCCAAAGCACACAGGACTGGGCACTGTTGGAAATCTCAGGCTGGCATGCCTTATTTTTTAAGTTTATTCTGAAATAATACAATTTCTTAGTGGTAACTGACCACATGATGCTGATGGCATGTGATGGTGCTGATGCCTTGCACAGACCATTTTGGGCATGCCTGCTTTTGGTGGAAATGCCTCTTAGGTCTTGGCTCCAGTCTCTCCTGCCTTCTTATGCTGCATGTACTGTTGCCCCAGGAGAAGTTTGTTTTTGAATGAACTCTTTTGCAGGAAAGAGAGGACACTATGTACACTGGGACTTTTTCTTTGCAATACCATTCTTTGAATAGTTTCTCTACTCCAAGGGTACAGAGTCTCTGCCAATACACAAGGGTTTAGTCTCAGACTAAAGAAGTATCAGCTGTAAGGTGCGCAGAAGATGAGTTTGTCTCTTTTTTTGTTGTTGTTTTTGTTTGTTTGTTTCTTTTAACCACATCATCTAAACTAGAGCATGAGCAGGAAAAGGCACCATCAAATAGTGACTGCCATATGAAGGCAAGTTAATGGTGTAGATGCTGCCAGCAAAGCTGTCTCCCACAGACCTCGCTCCAGAAACTGGAACAGGTTCAGCTCGTTCCAAATTTCCTCTTGTCCTTACACACATTGCTGCAAACCACTCTCTGCTTTTGAGGGCTCTCCTTCACTGTGAAATCTGTCTGGATGGGAGTGCTGACTGTATCCTGAGCATTTCTTTCAATGGAAATACAAAGGAAAGGCAAGTTCCTCATTTAGGAAATCAGGTGGGGAGAGGCACTGGTGGCATTCGCCTGCTTTTCCTCTCCCCCACTCTCAAAATACCCGTTACCAAAAGGTACAGGGAACAGGAGACCCTTCTTCCAAACATGTAACCAAATCCTACTTGTGTATTCAGCTGTGACAAGGTCAGCTAGCTCCCCTGTCTCAAACCCTGCATGTTTATTCTCTTTTTTCCCCTCTACCTGCCAATATATACCATATTCATCTGCCTTGCTAGGTGTTGCAAGGCATAATTCCTTCACATTTTTTGATTAAATCCATTTCAAAGTTCTACTTATTTGCATAAATACACTTTATTTCTATTTGCTGACTTAAGACACTCATCAGAAACATTACTCTCATCTGGAAATTAGATCTCATCCCCTGGAGTCTGCATCATCAAAAATAAGGTCTGTGTCTTCAGCGGCCCCATGGGCCAGCTGACAGGCAGCCCAGCTTTTTCAGCACGTCATGGTCATCGCTGAAACTGCTCAGCACTCTTTGTAGCAGAGTTGCCTGGAACGTTAGGAAATAAGTCTATAGAAAATGGACTATCCTCTACTCTGTAGCTATTGTCAAGCTTTGGAGAAGCCAGTCCTGGGCACATTTTCCTGCACATTTCCCCCTGTTTTGGGCCTGGTTTATGAGCGAGACCCCAAGCGGCTGTTTGGTTGCCAAGAATAAGTGTTACCAAGAAGTGTTACTCCAGAGTGCTCAGTCATACAGCACTGAGTGCCTGTTGCAAAAAATAGCTTTATGTAGATTGTGTGAGGTGCTGAGAGGAAGCTGAATTCCCTAAGGCTCTTGGCTGGGGGGGAGGCTTTTTTGTCCAACTATGTCATACGCATGCAGACATGCCAAAGCATGACAGTGTGCTGCTCCTGCATTTCAGAGGCCTGTAGATTGTTTTTCTCTGAGAACAAGATATCTGAAAGATATAGTGATTAATGGTAAAACAGGCTTTCCCTGCTCCCTGCAGGTCAAGCCTTCATGAGTAAGAAGGCTACTACCATAGGGCTGGAATTTCTTCCTGAGGCCTGTCACATCCAGAAACTCTATTTTTCTTTTTTCGCTCTGTGCATTTTTTCTGGTAATGGAAACTGTCATCTGTAATTGAGACTATCACATTGAAATGTGAGAATAGTACAGAAGTATATGTAATTTAACTAATTTTGAAGCTGCTCATCACCCTTCCTAAAACATTTTTAGCAACCCTATGTAGTCCTTTCCAGCCAGCACTGCTTTGATATAAAAACAAGGCAAACCTCCATCTCTTAAACCACAAGGCAGAAGAAGGGTGGTGGAGACTGGGTTGCTTCCTTCAGCTTGGGCCATATCTGTTGTCCTTATTGGTAATGGAGGTTTGCCCTCTTGTAAGCATGCGAGACCAGTGCCGGCACAGGTGGCTGATACCCCACCTTCATGTGGCACAGTGGTCCCAGCACAAACTTTGTGATTTGTAAAATGCTGTGGCATAGCATGGGGTTTGCATTCAGTGAATTGGACACAGGATTTGGATAAGCGGTTTAATACATCTCTTGCTGTAGGTAACTGAATCTGATTTGGCTAACTTTGATGTTGGTAAAACGCCACGCATTTCCTACATCATGTACAAAAAGAACAGGAGCCAACAATTTTTCATGACTTATTACCACTCCAGTATTTATGAGCCAGCAGATTGGGGGGGGGGGGGGGGGCGGTTTATAAGCCCTCACAGGGTGCAGATTTTACAAAGTACCATTTCCTTGGTCAAGGTGTCAGTATATTTTAGATTTCAAAGAAGCAGTCTTCTAACTCCAGTACTGCGCTGGCCTCATAAAAGTAATTTGTTACTAAGTCATCAGAAAGAGGTTGAAAGTAACTTACATTTATCTTGAAATACCCTGTAATTTTGTAAATGCAAAAGGCAGAAATCTTGGGGCAAACAGAAGGAACATAGCTTTGTCTTCAAGGCTCGATGTTGTTGAAAAAAATTTGCTCATTTTAGCTGTCACAAAATGAGATGCTTCTAAAATATTTTTTCAGCTTTTACTCTCCCATATGTTGAATGTGAAATAGCTCCTGTTATTAGCAATTATATTTTGTCATAAATATGTCTCTCAACACACTAAGACCTGTTTGCCAGATATACATGATAATGCTGTTTCAACAGCAAACTGATAAGATGCTCATTACTTTACGGTCACTAATTAAGTAATTACTTCACCTGGGATATATATTGCTTATTTTCTCTGACTTGATTTTTCAAATGGCTTGCATTTAAACCCAGGTCATGCCAGGTCACTTGAATTTACTTTTTTAAGCTGTGGTTGAGTCAAGAGGTTTACAAATATTGGCTCCTGTTTACATAACAAATTTCCCATCTTGTTCTGATTGAGCTGCAATTTAAGCAGAGCATCAGTCTGCTAAACAAATCAGGTATGTTTATCAAGCCTGGCATATTGTGAGTGAGCTTAGTTGATCAGTCTTCAGAATCCTTGACACAAAAAGCCCATTTAGATAAAAAAAAAAGGGGGGGTGTGTGTGTGTGTAGGAAATACAGTATTTTAGAAGTAAGGGAATTCATAACATTTTGGCTGAATGCTGAGAAAGTGCCAATATGTTTAGAGAAGTGCTGAATTTCCTTGGCCTCTTTAAAATACTGCATGCAGCTTTTCATTCCTACGTCATTCGAGATCCTCTAATCAAGAAAACATAAGCCTGATATTTGCACACACAGTCTAGGAAGGAGAAATATAAAGGTAGCCACAGGCCCTTGTGGAGAACTGAAAGCATAATGGTTTTTCTCACCTGTAGCATGCAGGAGGAGGGACATGGCTGATGGTGGACTTGGTTGCCTGTGGCTCCTGAGGCTGATCGGTAAGATACCCTGCTATAACTGGTTCTTGCATTCTACTGGGTGGCAAAATATTGACTAGAAAATGACTGTATAAGAAATCCCCAATTCCTTGTAAGTAGGCATCTGTTTTTCTGAGATACTTAAGTTGCATGATATTGGGCAGAAATCTTGCTTTTGAGCACACATCACTGCTTGCAAAGCAGAACACCCCAGTCCCCCAGGTTGTCCCTGGGTGCTGGGAGTGCCTGAGGCACACAGGGAGGAGTACAGTCCCACTCCCAGAAGCAAAGCTGTGGCCACACTGGGCTGGTCTGAGGCTCAGAGGTCCAAAGGGTCTTGGAGGGGTATGGTTTTATTATGACCCATTATTTGTGCAATGCAGTCATTTTGCAATATTGGCAAGGGCTGGCAGAGAAAGGGAAGTGCTGACTGTCCAGCAGTGTGATTAACATTTTCAGAGCTGGGCTTGCCAGATGCCTGGATTTCAAACATTTGGTTTAAATTGGGTCTGGACCATTGGAAGTACAGGGAAGTCTATCCTGTGGCAATTGTAAAATGGTTTATGCACAAGCAGGGGACATTGCTGCACTGCCATGCTCAAAATGTCCCATCTGCTCCCTCTCCATACTAACAAGGGGCATCTCTGAAGTATATCTTTCTTACAGAGCTAGCAAGAGCCAGATACTCCCAGAAATGCTGGGTTTTCATACTTTGATACCTATGGAATAAATTAAAGGTAATGGGGCAGTCAGAAATCAAAGCCATATATGCTTTACTGAGATGGCCTTGTTGTAGGCCTACTTGCAAACGTCACCCTGTGCTGAAGAGTGGATGGTTGAGCCCTGACAGCCTGTCTTGTAGTGGACTCTGGAGCAACCAAAAGTGACTGAAATAGGACCCAAATAATGATAAGCGATAAGAAAAATTGTGTCAAATTATGCTAGTCTAAAATGTGACAATATTGCTTAACTCCATAGCAAAATGTGTTGCAAAACAACCTATTGCTGATATTAAAAATACAGTGTTTAATACCAGAAGTTTCAATGAGTTTGTGCAGTCCCTGATGAAATGAGAACATTTCAATCCAAATAGTCCATTACAGCAGAATAGGATCTATATTTTTTCTTTCATATCTATAGTCTTTTCTTTTGGCTACTTCTAAGCAGAGGAATGGGGGAATTTAACAGAATTGGTCAGAAGTTTGGGGGAGACCAAAATAAAACAAAAGTTTTCAGTCCCAAGCCCTACTCAAACCACACATCCTTAAAATAGTGAAAATACACTTTACAGTGTGGACCCCTGCCCTTAATTCTATTCAGTAAGGTGTCATCTCTTCAATCTTTGCAGCAAACTTGTTGCTGGGGTTAAACAGCCAGGTGCATCTGGCAGATAGGACAGTTTTGGGAAAAGGGCTATAGGGTTGGGTGAAACAGATACAGAAATAAGGGAACCTGGCATAACCTAGACAGGCACAGCAATGTACCTCTGGAACAAGTCTGAGTAAGACTCTGAAACCAAGCCTGCAGGTGCTGACTGCAAGCAGTTTTGGATCTTGGAGCTGGAAAAGTTTTTTCTGACATATGTTAGTTTGGGGAGAGAAAACCAAACTCTCAGCTCTAATTTTCTACTTCCTTAATCAACTTCTCAGAGAGATATGAGAACATGCGGCATGCAGATCACAGGTGAGGGGCCCGAAGATAAGTACTCAAGAGCTCTGCCAGTATTCTCATTTGTGTTATTGATTTCTTTATTGGTTGAGAGACTTGGTCAAATAGAATATGTGGGTATTGTGATAATTCATGATCGTAGTGTTTGAAATACATTGGGAAATGAGTAACATCTCACAAGACTGGCTAAATTTGGAGAGAAAAAAAAGTTCAAATATTTTCAAGAGCCTATAAAGTAGTTTAAATAATAGATGATTACCTGTTACTGTGATTTCCACCTTCCTGCCCTACCCCCTCCCCCTTCCTCCCTCCAGCCCCCAAGTACATTTTGGGCATGTATTCATTTTCTTAAAATGCAAGTATTCTAAAAGAAAAAATGATGGAAGAAATATTTAAAATTGGAAATCAACACAAGTGCCTTGCTGTAGACCAACAAGAAATAGAGGGTAAATTCTCCAACAATACAGTGAACTTCCTCCCATGTTACAGCAGCGATATCCCCAAGAAAGATGGTGATAGTGTAAACAAAGGATGCTGTGTACAAACCATCGAAGGGCTGTACATAGTCATGTTATGTGAATACATTTTATGCTGAGATAGGATTCTTCCCCTATAATTATTATTAATATTATAATTATATTATGATTATTATTATTAAAATATTTTCTTTCCTTATGTAGAGTAACTGTACTCAGCTTTTTTGATGTGAACAAGTGCAAAGCATCTGTCTTTGGCTTAGTAAACAGATACCCCAGTGGAAACCTTTACCTTTTTAACTTGTAATTTTTGGGGGGGCAGCCTTCCATGCCTGACAGCTGTCACTGCTGCACAACGGTGCTGTTCAGCACATCCCAGGTATGGCCAGAGGTGGTTGCCCTGACAATCCACTGCTGATGAATCAGACTTGTTGTCTAGGCAACTGCCTTCAGTTCTAGCTGGAAACAGATGAGTTAAGACCTAAGACGGGAGTCTTAAAACTGCGAGGCCTCCGAGGGTGGTCTCACCACACTTAAGACTCTTCTAAACCTTAACCTTTACAGGCATGTGCTCTGCAGATGTAGTCCAAAGACATAAGGGGGAATATGCATCCACAAGAAATGACAGCTGGTGTGCTGCACTGGTGAGCTGCTGCCTCCTCCACCCAGTGCAGGGCTGGGGTGGGGGATGTGACTCCACATCCCCACAGGAGGATGCAGAATGTGGAGTAGCAACCCCTGAGTGCCTTCTCATGCCCTGCAGATGTCTGGCATTTCACTAAATGATGCAAAATGTCAAACTCCTTCCCTACTGTTAAAATTTCTGTGCTGGGCAGAGCAACTTTTTATAAGGTCCAGTACAGACAGTGCTTGTTAAGTTAATGGAGGGACTACTGTTTACAAACAGCGGTGCTAGACTGATACTGGTGCTGCCAGACTGATGCTGGTGCCAATGTGTTTCTCAAAAAGAAAACAAAGAAAATGCTGTTTCTAGCTTTTCAATGTAAACGCAGGCAGCGCCCTACTTATGTGCAGTGCTTTATGGCAGATTCCAGACCCGGTCTTGGGGCTGTGCTGGTGTAAGGGAAGATGATGGAGGGCACAAATAGATTTCCTTGTTCTTTGATACACACATCTTCAAAAGTTTCAAATAGACTAGCTGCTTCTAACACAGTGGTGGTGGCAAAGTCGCCCGTTCAGAATTACATGCAATCAGCTTTGACATAAGCCTCACAGCACACATTTGAATGTGCAGCTGGGCAGCTGGCTAAGTACCATGAACCAGGAGTGCTGAAGCTGGAAAATTTACAGGGAGGGCATTTGTGTATATATTGATCTTTAACAATTCTGGTTGGCGTTAAGCACGTTAATTCAACGTGCTGAACTGACTAATCATTTCAGGAATTTGTGCAAGTGATGAAAAACATTACTTCCCTCTCCTGAACCTGTGGCTGTGGTGAGGGTGTCTTTTTCTAGACCTGTGCTTTACCTGTGACATTGCAGATGTGAGGACTGCAGATGGTCTGTACTGGGGAATTTAGGGGATGGTGGTGTAAAACAGGGGTGCTGGGGCAGAGAAGACAGATGAAGCCAGCAGGTAAGGAATGAAATACAAGAAATACAAGAGAGGCACAAAATCATATCCAGCATGCTCTGGTAAAGGTTTTAAAACAGCTTCCTCCCTGAGGGAGCTCTGTGCGTAGCCCATCTCCAGGGACTCAGCTGTTCACTTCTGCCCTTGCGAGTATGGCTGGAAGTAAAGGAAGTGCCATTTTTTAACAAGCTGAGCTGACTATTACGTGGAACTTAGAAGCTTCCATTATGTTTTGTCCTAGTAAGTTAGAAGTACCTGTCTGTATTTATGAGAGCTGCCAAGTGTCTGTCTGCTACATTTGTGTTGAAAACTCTGTGTGGCCAGTCAGACACTGCAGTATGAGCATGAAAAGAGAGTAATAAAAATTTAGAAAAGGTTAGTCTTTGGGATTAGAATATAATCAAAACGGGTTTGGTTTTGTTTTCTAGTAGAGTGAAGACCATTCTTTCTATATTTTTTTCCTTGGAAGTGTGCAAAGTCTGCATATATGAGGGTTGCAGATGTTAATGTAACTATGAAAATTATCTGAACCTTCTTCCCTTACAATGTTGAATTTTACAGGCTGGTGTATATAGCGTAACATCTATCTACAGCTTATCACAGTAACAAATTACATGTGTCAATACAGACGGATGAAGCACATTTTGTATAAACACGTAGAAACAGTCACCTGAGACCTCTGAGGCAGAATAGCTTTTTGTTGCAGTGCTTCTACCAGAGACATCAACAATCTTGATAGTTGTAGTTCCCTGCTGAAATTGAAACGTTTCTTGGGAATAGTTAATTACCACCACTAATCCTGACAGAATGCCATCAAAACATCTTGTTTTGATTTATATAGAATAGAACCTGGGTTGAAAATAATCACTGGTGCTTGAATCTTTGGAGTTTTAAATTTAATGTTCTCAATTCTTCATCAAAATGAGTTCTTAGCAAAAAACTTGGACTTTCTGCCATGGAAAATTGTTCCAAATAAATTCCAACTCACAGTTTTCTTTCCTCTTCAGCTTATATTTTAACCGAATACATCCAAGGCATATAAAAGAAAACTTATCCTTGAAATGGTGATTATTGATGTTTGTAAAATCTCTATATGAATGAACTATTGGCTCTAGTTTTAAAGCCTAAAAATATATTGGCTATTTTAATTGATGCTGAGGATCAATATAATATGTTCATCACATTTTGGGGAAAAAAAACATGATCCTTTTGTTGATCACATGTACTGAAATTTTTGGAGGCCCTGCCTAGGAATGTGCTGTGCCTGAGATGATGAGAAAGACTTTCATTCTGCTTACCAGATGCAGCAAATTCTAAGCCTACCAGTTTTCTCTAGGAAAAGGTGCTATGATGGACCTTCTTAAATGTGTTGGTGACTACCTTACCAGAAAAATGTAATCTGTTGTGGCAGAGGATCCCAGGAAAGCTGTAGCTCCCTGCTGTATTGCAAGAGGATTCATGGGATCTGAAAGCAAAACAAGTGGCGTCTCCTTTTTTTGTGCAGTGTCATACTTATTTCATAATAAAATGGGTGCAGAGGAGTGGTGCAAGTAATATTGGAAGAGAAGAGTAAGAATGGTAAAATCTAATAATGGACAGGAATGTGTGTGTGACGTGCTATAACACAGCTCAGGACCTACATCCACAGCCACGCTGTGTCTAGGTCTTTTCAGGCAAATACTGGCAGTAAGATGCACAGATGTGTCTGGGCAGCACTGGCTTGCAAATCCAGCTTCTAAAAGTTTGGTTGAAGTGAAATGCTGATGAATGCTGGTTCAGGTTCCCTTTGCTCTTTTAGAAATTTCCTTTCCTGTTGGACTTATGAAAAATACTCCCCTGGCTTGAGTAGCCATGTTCAGTGCCAAATTTCAGTAAAGACCTGGAAGTGTAATACAGGGATCTGTCTGTCAGAATCTCCAACGTTTAACAATAGAAGGTATCTCACATTTTGCAACAGTGCATGTGCTATACAGACATGAACAAATACTGGGTTTTTAAAAAGAGAAAGTGAAAAAGCAAATTGTTTGGTTCATTCAATTGAGCCAAAGTCCATAGAAGAATATTGTTCGTTCCCCTGGGGTGAGGATGAGGTGCTTTGTGATGATTTGCCTTAGGCTTCTGAACAAAAAATGCATAAACACCTGGATATTGCCCCTTTTTTCTTTTTTCTTTTTTTTTTTTTCTTTTAAATCTACATGGGAAATAAGGATTATTTATGGTAGCATTTAGTTATAACTATAAACAAGATCTATTCAGCAGCTTTACATCCATTTGCCTTTTTTAGAGTTGCTTTATGCGATATCTTTGCATCTGTAAATATCTCAACCTGTTTCTGTGAACTATGAAGCTCACATAGCGCTTCAAGACTTCTCATAAGGGCAGCTAAAGAAACCAAGCCAATTTATTCAAAATATCACTGTGGCTTATACAGGAGATCTGCAAGCATGACAGGGCAGGTGTTTTATCAATGTGTTGCCTGATACTTGGCATGTAGGTGAATGCATCCAAACTCACTTTCCTGCTGGCACTGAATGGATGAGGGCACCTATTTTGGACCACTTTTACAAACACTCTGAAACTCCGCATGTTGTACTAAGGATTACTAGAGCTAGTTGTTGTAATCATAGAAGCTATTATTATTTACATTCATTAATTGATTTTTCCCAGTTTCACTTCGTTGCTTTACAGCTTTATTTACTTTCTGCTTTTTTGTGTTGTTTTCCATAGATGTAATGAGCATTGTGGTTTTCTTGGTTAGTGTCCATTCAAATTATTCTAGCAGAAAACTTTGCATGTAAAGAAAAGTTTGGTGTAGAAGCATAATTTATTGGATGTAGTAGGCTATCAACTAAATCAAGTTACAAGGTGAGATGTAAGGAATTTGCTGTACATGAAGTAGAAGGAGGAAATATTCTAAAATCCAGTCTATACTTCAGGGCAACTATCATTTGTGTTTTCTGTTCATACATAATGCAAGACAGCATTTTAGTGACTAATGTAACACAGAGTGTAATCTGCATTCCCTGCAAAATCAAGATGTTAACACCTCTATTAATAGGGAGAAACTGTAGTGCCTATTTTGTTTGAGTACTAGAGGCACCATATTGAAATATATATAAAAAAAAAAAATCTATATTTTGAATCTCCTGATGTTTCAGAGTCTCTCATGGTGCTCCAACTTAAAGCAGAAAAATTAATTTATTTTTCTAATTGAAATAAAAAGCACTTGTCATTATACATTGAATGTGCTCCCAGAAAATTTTTAGCTGGAGCACTCACCGCTCTTTCTAGAAAACTTTGGTTTCATGAAGCTTCAAGAGGTAGTTGAAGGTGCCAGTAAGTAAACAATCAGGCAGCTTAGTGCTTGCAGGTTTATGGCAGACCTATCTGTAAAGCCCATTGAACTGAAACCCACACTTCTGGTGGGGTGGGAGGAGGAAAGAGAGGAAGGAAAAGCTTCTGTGTGGTCTAGAATTAGCACTTTTCTTGTCAGCTGCAATGTATCCATATGCTGGCATTTGGAAGGGGGTATAAGGGCGTACTTGTTTTATTTGGGATTCTGGGTAATTATTCTGAATATAGAAAAACCTGTCTGTGTCTGAGGTTGTTAAAAGCAACATTTTTTTCAAACTGGCTCAAGTGATTGAAGGGGGGATTTTCCCCCTCATTCTTTTCCCTTGGTATTTTAAGAAAGCATAATATTTGTATTTAAATACTTGCTCTCAAAGGATTTGGGGAATTAGCCAAGGTCTGTTTTCCTCTCTTATTTGGAAAAAAAAAAAAAAAAAAAAAAAAAGAACCCTACTGATGATGAGCTTTTCTCTTTCCTCCCATTTTTAGTGTGTCCTTAAGCCTCAAACTATTTTCTAGCACAAGAACTAGGAGTCAGCAAATTAAGCTAGTGGGAGATGCAATCAAAACAAGCAAAAGGAAGTTGTTTTTCACACAGCAGGTGACAGACATGTAGCTGCTTGCCAAAGCAAGCTGTGGATGCAAAAGTTTTTTATATGGATTCAGTAGATTTGACTCAGGAAATGCCCTGAACTGAAAATACTTGAAGGCTGGAAAAAGAAGTATCCTATTTTTTTTTTTTTTTTTTAAAGCATGTACTTGTCTTACTCATTCTTTTCTCTGGTTGTCCACATAGTGCTTCTGCTACAGACACGATACTGAGCTAGGCAGCCCCTTGGTCTGAGCCTGCACAACTCTTCTGCTGTTCTCACTGGATTTCATACTTTGCACTGTTAGTGTTTCCACGGCTTTTATGGAAACAGAGGAACACCCCAGAGGTAGCTGCGTGTCAGCGTTTGCTAATGTAATCCCTTTGAGATGAAAGGAGCTCTGTAAGTAAATATAATGTTCTAACCTAGTACTTTTGATGAGGCAGTGAAATGATTTAGAGACCAATAAATGTGAATAACTGTGTTAGCCGTTTTCTTGCACCTATCCGCACTTCAAGCAAACAAGTGTTGTTCTCTATAGCTCATAAAAGTCCCACAGAAATAATAATTGTGAGTGATAAGACTCTTACCTGGAAATCTCTGTGTAGACAATAAAACCTACTCATTCTCCAGACATGAACAAAGAGCCATTGTTGGAGTTGGTGAAGAAAAACAAAGAGTATGGACAGAGAGGGATTCTGCGGTGCTAGGTAATACCTCTGCTTTCTAGCTCCTTGCAGGCTTTTAAGTGGCTCCATGTGCTCCTTCACTCCCAGCTGATTCTTCCAGTGCCAGCAAGCGATGATCACGAGGTGGAGGCAGAACTTGCTGTCCCAGACGAGGAAAGATGCCTTTCCTTCTCTGCCCCTTTGGCTTGCAGCCTGGCTTCAGACTAGGAAGGCACTCACTTTGTTGTTCAGGGCAATTCCAGAGGAATTGGATAGCCCTATATTTGGAGGGAAAGAAAGTACAGCACTGCTTATAGCTCAGCAGGGCCAAGTCTGCAAGATTATGCTCCCATCCCACCCAAATGGGTGTCAAAGAACCCTTTTTGCCTTAAATCTCTTTGATTATCTGGATGTGCCGTATATAGATAAAATGAGTTAATGATTACATGTATCTTGGCCTTGCTTTCCTGTCTCTTGCATATAAATAGGGATGAATGCAAGCAGATCAAAAAAAAGGAGTTGTCCCATCATCTTGAGGGTACCTTGTGGCCAAAAAGTACCCAGGCTCCCCTTTGACCACCATCTGCTCTTGACTCAAGTACTTAAGAGTTTCTGACTGTTAAAGAGCTAGTAAACTTTCCGCATAAATAGCTTTTCCATTAAGCAACATATCTGCTATGTTGCCCCTGCCAGTGGAAGCCACACAAAGCATAACAGAAAAAAATAAGGGAATGCATGATGGTGTGGGTGGGTAGGCAGGAGGGTTGCTTGTTTTTATCAGATGTATCTCTTAAAGGACTGGTTACGGAAGAGGAACAAATCCTGCTCTCTTCAAAGGAGCAGGTGGGATTTATGGCTTGTCACTGTTGCTTCCCTGACGTGGAAGGATGCAGTCTAAGGAGATGCTGGGTTTTCCAGTGTTAATGACTAGCTAAAAGGCTGAATACTGTGCATTAAAATACAAAGCAGAAGAGAGGTATGTTTAAAACAGTGCACAGAAAGAGTATGAGTGCTGGAAAAGAAGCAGCTTGAAGAGGAAATAATACTTGGCAACTTTTCTGATGTATGGGGAACATCTCCCTTAGTTCATCACAGGAGAGTTGTAACAACAGGGGGAGGGGTGGGAACCAAGCTCCAAAACAGCAAAAAGGTGAATTGTCTTGCTCTGTGTTTAAATGCCAAGAGGAAATTAGTATGTTTCCCCATCTGTTCTGCTGGGATTGGAGTTCTTCAGAATGGTTCTTTTGCTTAGTGAGCGGGAAAATGCCAGGGAACATCTAATATTTGTATCTATATCAAACTGTTCCTAGCTTAGACTTAGATGCATTAGTTTTAACAGTGGTCTTATCTATGTTTTTGTTATTTAACACTTTAATTTTTGTAGGGCCAAGAAATCTCAGCTATGGGATCAGATTCTGTTGCCCTCTACACTGTAAGAACAGACACACAAAAAGATTTCTGTAACAGATCCATGCTCTGGAGAGAGGGACAGAAAATAAGAATTGCAAAATCATATGAGCAAAGACTATGTTTGCATGTTCTGATGGTTTTATGGTTATACAAGAAAAATATCTTCATTTACTTCTTTCATCAGGGTCATGGCACAGCCCTTTTATCAGAGACCAGCAGATTAATGAACTGCTGAATATTGGTCCATGCGCCTTTCATTTTTTGTCTCTGATACAAGGAGGCAGAGAGCTTGATCCAACAATGTGAATATGCTCTTTGGTGCTTGCTACAGCTGTTGAGGAGAGATTACTTCCTACAGGTGGGCAGTGGTGTGTCGTGTTGCTGCAGAATCTCCGCTAGCAATTAGCTCGTATTCCTCTCTAAAGAACAATAAGAAATAAAAAGCTGTGGGGCCAGTAGGATTGCAGGTCAAGACATCCTGACTGCTTTAGTACATGAGGGCATTTTCCTACTTGCTGTTAGGCTGATTAAATGCAAAAGGCTAATTTTTGGAAGGCCACCTAGCCATGTAAATTTGTCTGATTTTTGCTTTTATGTTTCAACACTAATTTTTCTTTGGTAAGGGTTCATTTGCTGTTTTCAAACAGTACCTATACTTCAAATGCATCAGTGATTTCAGTAACTTACTTGAAAAATACCTTAGCATTTATCAAATTCATGATATATTAATGTTGCAATTTGGTGCATTCAGTTATGGCTGGGAAGAAATTGAATGCCTCCTATGTTATTAGTTGTAATAGCCTAGTCTTTCAGCATTAAAAAAAAAAAAAAAAAGTAATTTCCAAACTGTCTTTACATGTTTCACCAGCCAGTCCTCTGTTATTGATTCTGTTCCTAGAGACTGGATCATTTTTTTCCTTAAGATTGGGGGAGGGGGATTTGTTATCTGAACTGCTTTTGAAATTAGAACTTTGGACAGACCTCATTACATCAGCAGAGAGGGCTGAGAGTTATTTTAAAGGATACAGCAAAAATTACACTTTTTCTAATTGAGTGATGTAGATATGTATGTTCTCACAGAAGTAATCTTCCACTGTCCTGATAGCATCCAATGAATCTTGATGTAAAATTTAGTCTCATTCTCAGCCACCTTAGACGAAGCTCTGATTCTTGTGTTTTAAATCCTGCCTAGGCCAGGCAATTGAGAGCACTGCACTCCATGAGCAGGCAGGGGAGACTGGGAAGGCTCTTCCATCTGATGGGGAACCAGTGAAGTATGTGGATCCTGACAAAAAGATGTAATATAATGCAATGTTTCCATAACTGCAAAGTGGGGAAGTACCCAGGACCAGTGTGTCCCAAGAACACTTGTGGACATAGACACAGCTGTGAGCAAAGAGGACTGGTTCCTCCCAAGACATCCCTGCTTCTTGTCTGACGGTAGTATGCCATTGCGTCTTGCAGCGTTCAGCTGAGATAACTACCCATATAAGCATGAGGATTTGTACACTTGCATCCTCCTATCAGCTCTGCAAGCTTAAAGAAACACTTAAACATGTTCAGGGTTAAAGCAATACTCTGCTGTGTTCTGTTAGTGACAGAGCAGTGTTATTTTTTACCCATGGATTCTTGGTTACTGTCTATTATCAGTGATATTTAAACTAATTTTCTCCATACAGCAACATGTGTGCTACTTCATTTGCATTAAACATTGCAGACAACCATGGCAATGATCTTTTTTAATTGAAAAGGAACTATTAGCAAGTGAAGTTCAATAAACCTAAGCTGGCAAAAACATCTGCTCTGATTTGATAGTAATGAGAATTTTTCAAATTCAACAGTAAAGTTATCCCAGTGGGTTTTTTTTTCTTTTTTTCCCTTTGGTTATAAACTACATGCACTTAGGCATTTGCCAGTAGAGGGAAGCATGAGGAGCTGAAGCGTATCTGTTCATGTTCAAACTAGAGCATCAAAACAGAGACAACAATTTTTGAAATATAGCTGGTGCCACCAGGCAGGTGATTGAAATAGGCTTCAATGTCGTAGCAAGTAAAGATGTAGGCCTAGCTCACCACAGCAATCAAGTGTGCTTCTGACCTGGTAGAACTTAAAGTATGTGAGTTAAGGTATTCCTAAATTAAGATCAAAAGACATAAAATGCCCAAATGTTACTGATCTTGATTAAGCAAGCAATTAGATTTCCAGTATGTTGCAGCCCTTATTTCAACATTTTCTCGACAAACAGCAATATATAGCAGCTGAGTATCTGTCTCTTCCTATCGTTCTGCAGTAACACAGATGTTTATTGCAGAGCTATTCTGCAACCAAATGCTTTTGGGGCTGACAATGATTAACATGCTCCTTAAATTAACCACAGCTGAACCGGTCAAGGCCAATATTATTTCTTGGGAAGCAGCTGACTGATTGAGTCTTTCTTTACATGAAGAGGAAGAAGATAATACAAAACTGCTCTGCAAGTAACTGTTCATTTGAGCTTGAATTTTGGGATATAACTTCTGTTCTGGTTATGGCTTGAACAGATGCTTTGTATCACTGATAGGATAGGCATGGGTACTTAACAAGTAAAATTTCTGTAGGTGAGGAAAGTTTGTGAGAAATTATGGACAGGAAACATTTACAAGAAAATGAAGCTAGGTGACCCTTTTATCCTGTGTCTTGTGAGCGTGTCACGAGAGGGGAATTGGCTGTAGAGATGAATTGCTTGTATAACAAAAGCTTAGAGTTTTAGAACAGCTGGACTGTTTGGCTGTATCCTACTTCAGAAATTGTGTGCAGTCTCTTAGGAACACAAACTCAAGAAATATTGTTCTATATCATACCGTTTAAAAAATTTTAGAAGCAGAATGTGTTGGAGTAAACAGATGATTTTATCAGAAAAGGTATTGCTGTACTTAGATGTTCTAGGTTTTCATTGAGTTATTGCTTATGACTCTTAGGGATTTATTTATCTAAAGAAGCTCTCCCTCCTGTATCCTGATTTAATTGCATGATAGAAACTCAGTGAAGAGAAGCTGTTTGCTTTACTGTGAAATAAACTTTCTCAGTTCAGGTCTATATTTTTATCAAAGACTGAGGTTGGTAAACAAATACAGGCAAGCTTCCAAGCATTTTCTATTTCTGATTATCTAACAGGTGTTAATTAACTGAGGTGCAAAAGCACTGCTAAGAGGGAGGTATTCAGGCCATGAAGATATGCCCTTATAACATGGGGTGTTGGCACAGATGTAAAAGATCTGTGTTTGGAGAGCTTATATTGGAGATTTGGTCATCTATGCTGTGTGTGTTTCAGTACTTCCTATTTGTTGAAGCTGTAAAAAGTATAAAAAAAATACTTTAGCTGTTGGTTATTGCAAGTTGATGCTTAGAAATCAGCAGTGCTGTGAGCCCACGTGGCAAAAATAATGTTTATAGTGAGGTCTGCAAGAGCTGAATTTGTGCTTAATGGCTCTGGCAACTTGATGGGAAATGTGGGTGAAATTACAGAAGTGCGGTAATGCTGTGTGCAGATGCTTTAGTGTGGAGATCTGGTGTTAGAAGCCAGCATAACAAACAGTACTTTCTTGTTTAATATTGACTAGAAGCACTAGAAAAACAGCCCTTGCCAGGTTGGTGGAAGGATGTGAATACATCCTATAGCATGGTGCTTTGCATCCCTGAGGCAGGAGAGAATTTTCAGGAAAAGCTGGCATGTCTTGATCGCTTGAAAAATCTACTTTCTTAAACTTTGTCATTTAGAAAACTCAAATTATGAATATATGCAACACTTCAATGTAGTTTTATAGTTGCTTATCAGAGAAATGCCTGTCTTTTAAGACATTCTCACTTTCTAGCTGTGGAGACTATTAAGTGGCACCCTACAGAGTCTGGAAGTTTGCTTGGAGGCTGTCACTGGCTCTTGCAGGTTTCAACCTTCTGTTACCTGCCCAACAGTGTGACTGCAGGAGGATCAATAAGAATTCATCCCCATTGCACCGGTGGCACAGAAAGAAAGACTTGAGGTGGCTGCAGCCTTGTGCAGGTTGCTAGTTGAATAAAGAGAATAGATGCAGGACAGGAAGATGCAGAATACATAGCCAAATGATGAGAAAATGAGAATGGGTATTTAGTATCTGCTTGAGTTTTTCTGGCTTTAGAATTACGGTGGCCTACATAGATGGGTGTAGCAGGAACAGGAGTAAAGAGAAAAGGAAGAGGATGATAAACAGCTGAAGACAGTCAAGAAGGCTGACCTAAGGGAGATGGAAATAGATTTGGAGAGGCTGGAACAAACGTAGGGAGGTTCAGTCGAAATACTTTTACATGTATTCTCTGATGTCATTCTGGTTATGTTTGTTTCTGCAGAAACTGAGTTTGCTTTACTCCCTGTCTGGTCAATGGTATCTCATGCTCATATGCACCCCAGGCACAGAGCCTGTCCTGCCTCTTCCCCAGTTAGCAGCATTTGTTTAACTGCCTGTTGGATTGACACCACAGGTTACACTTGCTGGCTGCAAAAAATAACTGGGAATTAGGGTCCCATTTGAAAAAAAAAAAAAAAAAGTCTTTCACTTTAATACATTTAAATGTTACTTAATTTCTCATAGCAAAGTAATCCATTGCAGGAGACATTTAAAACAGCCTTCAGCTCTGTGGTTCTGCAGGCTGATTTTCTAATTTGTTTTGTTTTAATGGTCAATTTACAGTAAGAACTTGCCCAATCCAGGTAGCTATTCCTTTGGATGTCTTCTTAAAAATAGACACTTATAAACATGGTAATTTTTGCTAAAGTTTTCTGCTTTCCTCTCTTAATAATCCAAAGTCACTAATTATTTCCTCAGCTATCAGAGCCAAATTTTGGCATTAGAGGTTGACTGGAGCTTAGCCCGGTATTACTAGTTCAAGAAAGAAGTTATTCTTTTTATCTTTGCCATTCCATTTGTGATAGAAACATAAAATATATTGTCAGGCTTTTTCAGATTGTATAATCTTTGGGTCTGATGAATCAAAAATACACTTTTTAAAATATTGTACCTGTCTCAATGGATTTGAAATTATACTGAGGTCAGATCTCGGTACTTAGTGAAACCTGAATTTTATATTCTGTAAACATCAGTGGTGTTTTTCTTTAAATAGAGCTGCAACTTAAATGTACTTAGAGTAATTTGCCTTCTGGTCCTTTTATGCCAAATAGGGTAATTGAAATTTTCCTTCCTTCTTTAGTCTGAAAGTATTTTCATTAAAAAAATGTCTGCTCTGTTGAGATTTCTTTTTATCACAAACATATTCAGAGGTACTGATTTGATCAGGTTAAGCATCACCAATTACAATGTTAATCTTACAATCTAGTGTTCTTAATAAACTTAAGTAGTGTTATCTGTGTTGCTGTTTAAGAGACCCAATTTCCTCCCTGTGAGAGGAGATTTTTTTTCCAAATTCAGATGTAGTTGGAGTGAGAATGTGAGCATGGAGTTTTGTGAGGCAATACGAGGGTTTTTTGGTACATAGCATCCTTGTCCCTGACTGACTTCCCTTTTCTTTTGGGTCTAGTTGCTTTACACTTTGTGTAACTAAATGCCACTTAGGTTCTGACCTGTTTCTCAGGGTCTTCACAATGGTCTAAGTCATTGCAGAAAGTAAGAAACCATGCAAATAAAATCTTACGGTCACAGTAATTTTCTGCATCAAGTTTCTGTGTGAACTACTCGGTCAACAGGAAAGAGAAGGCTCTACCAAACACCTGGGAAGTCACTTTATCCACAATACATGTGCCCATGCACAAAGGAAGCCAAGCATACATGCAGGAGGAAAACAAACTTTATCCCTGGTGGAAACAACAGGTGAAATGTTTTTGTAAGCAAATGGGACTTAGGGTGCCATGTACTTTTTAACTACCTCTGAAGGACCTTGGGAGCTTTAATGCCTGGAAAGAAACTGAAAGGTGTGATACATAAAATGTTAATGATAAAAGGGGAGCAGGTGTTTTTTCTCTCTTGGTAATTCATAATTAATGTTTTCAAGGCTGGGGAAGGTACGGGGTTTGGTTGTGGGGTTTGGTTTTTTTTCCCTCTCTCTCTATAACTTGGGGAATTTTAGAGCATGGTAAACAATGGGTTTTCCATTCCAGTGAACAAGCTGTTCTGGGCTCTGAAGCTGTAGCTATTAGCCCATTAGACTGAATCCTGCTGGAGTGATGGATGCTGCAGCCACCATTCAGTGTCAGCAGTCTGGTGTGTCTCCATGCTTAATTAGTCAGTGAAATCGGCTTGAAAGGCAGCAGTTGTCTTGACAGAAGCACTGAGAGAGGTTAGTTGTCATGTGTTGGGGTTTTTATGCAGTAAATGTTTGGCTCCCAGGGGATGACAGTTGGCTGGAGCCTGAAGCAAAGGAGGTGGAAGAAGGAGTGAGCATTTAGCCAAGAGGTGTGAGAAATGCCTCACAATAAAGAGCAATCAGGATTTGGTTCTGTTGGCAGAAGCCTACTAACCATAGGGCAGTGTTTCAAAAGCATATAGAAGTGGGGCAAATTGAACTCTGGCCTTGCTTTCTGGGCAGCTGAGTGCCTGCCTTTCCGCAGCATACAAAGCAGCTGTGAGATAGGACTGTAATTACATAAGATGATGACAATTCTAAATACTCTTGGTACAGCTCCTGGGCCAGACACCAACTGGTGCTGGTGATTGGGCTACATGAGGAATGGATTCAAATGACACATCATTTAAAGTAGGCTGTATCCCATGCCTGCCTACTCCTTGGCTGTTTTCCAGGAAAGACTGGTCTGTCACAGTCTCTTTAAGCAGAGTATCAGCTCTGATGACAAGAAGCTATGGTAACAGTTTGCTTTCATTGCAGATAAGACAGACTGTGTTCTGGGCTGCATTAGAAGGAATATACCCAAGCAAGCCAGGAGAGTTGTTTATTCCCACCTACTCAGCACTGGTGAGACAGCACCCTGAGTGCTGGATCTAATTCTAAAGGAGGTGGGTGATTCCTCATTCCAGCTGCCTCTGGCTGTGACTGCAGATTCTTTGCTTTTACTTGCTTTGCAGTGTGTATTGTCTGCACCAGGCTGGAGAAGCATGACTTGGTTCTGCAGGGTATGTAAAGGGCTCCATTTCCTGGATAGCTGTTGTTTTTTGACCTTCATTCCTTACCTGTCCCCATGTCAAGTGTGCCATAGAGACTTCCACATAGCTCCCCAGAGCTCAAGCTCAGAGGTTGCAAGCTGTTGCACCTTTGTTCTGTTTAAAAATAAAAAAAAAAAAGACTCCAAGTCCTGTCCCTGTGTGGAGTGCTTGCTTTTAGATACTATGTAGCAGAAGACACATCTGCAGTATAAGCACAGCACCAGATACAACAAACACTAATTAAAGTGACTTTTCCCACTCATGTCTTTAAATTGCACTGCCAGGAAACTGACCCTTAATTGTTGTTACACTTCCTCCACAGCATCCCTCAAATAAAGGGCTTTCTTCTGCCTACATTTGTTAAAAATGGTTCTTTTGCAGATTGGCAGACATTAAATTAGAAACAGGGTTTGTTCATGTTCTAATAGAAAGGCACCTATTACTAATAAAGTCCATAAGGTGCCTGGAGTTAATAAGCCCACCAGACAGGGACAAACAGTTGGGAAGCAGCAAATGGGAGAGAAGCCAGTCACAGTTTGCTAAATGAGACTTAAGAGATGCCTACAAGAAGTGGGAGCAGCACTGGGTGATGCAAGGAGACGAGCATTAGAATGTATTCTACGCAGGAGAAATGCTTGTGACTTTTGTCTGAACATAGCGCTTTTTCTGACATTGTCCTAGATGTGTGTTCTGCTGAATATGAAAGCGCTTTATCTGATGGGGGGGTGGGGGGTGGTTTGTTGCTGTATTTTGGGTTTTGTTGTCTTGGTTGTTTTGTTTTTTTATTATTCTTATTTTCCCCATGTTTTGGGGTGGTGTTTGGCTGGTTAGTTTTGGGGAGTTTGGGGTTTCTTTTTGGTTGTTTGTTTTTTCGTTTGGTTGGTTGTTGTTTTCTGTTTGTTTGGGTTTTTTAGCTTAATGACATCTAAAGGTGTTTAAACTGGGTTTAGTCTTCAAGTCTGAACTGGTAGC
This sequence comes from Falco biarmicus, assembly GCF_023638135.1. Taxonomy (NCBI): domain Eukaryota; kingdom Metazoa; phylum Chordata; class Aves; order Falconiformes; family Falconidae; genus Falco; species Falco biarmicus. Next base: position 30,684,654 of record NC_079297.1, on the reverse strand, counting down.
AGTACAAATCAAATCAAGAGTATAAAGCTAAGGAACCAGAAAACTCAGAAGTTATTCTTATTTTGGTAAAGTTGAGGTTGAACTGCAGTGATTCAGGTGATATAATTACCTTCAGTACCGTGACCAGATCCATGGAACATCTAAGTAGTAGTACTGAGTGCCCATAGACTGACTGCTCAGCACTGGGATGATTTCCTTCTCACAAAGTCTTTTGTCTCTTATTTTCAGTCCACTTGTGCTGGTGAGGTGTGGAGTATCCTGTGCTTATTGACCTTACCAGGAGTTTTGGATGTTTAGCAGCTGTTGGACTGGTCTCCAGCTGTGATACAGTATATTCATACACAAGAGCATGACTACTTTGTACAGTAGTTTTGGAGCAGTCAGTATTTACACTGCAGTTAGGCCTGCAAAGCTTTGGAGACAGAAATGTATATGCTTAAGCCTAAGTCTGTCTTCATCCAAGCAAGAAAAGTAGTTGCCTTCAGCTTCTTGTGTAGCTATGAGAGATGTATAGCTCAAGGGCCAATCCAGACCACCTAAGAACTAGCCCCAAACTTGGATCCCCTGAGACACAAAAACATAGGTGACACAAATCCAGGTTGTAGCTAATAATCCTGAAGCAGCCCTTGATACTTGCCTCATCTAATTTTCTGATTCAGCCTGCTGTGTTTATTGACCTACCTTTTGTATCTTCCTCCTGCTATTATAAAAGTATCAACTGTGGGAAGTAGGTATTACTGCTCTGCCTCTGTTTTGCCCATAGCCCAATACAATGGCAACATCAGCTGTGTGAAGCGGGCCTGTCTGCTGTTGAGTGGCTGTGAAGGGACAAGTGGGTTATAACTGAACTGATGAAGCTTCTGTCTTTTGAATTCTTTATCTTGCTCCTGCCAAGTATTTTATCAGGTCCTTAAACAAGCTAAGTATTCCTGACTTGGTGCTAGTTCCAAATGCCCTTTTTTTGCTACATTGCGAGTATACTTCAGCTGCTTGCTTTCTTCAAACAGTTCACAGTCACGTTATTAAGAGCAGCATGCTGAAACCTTAAGCAAAAACCTCTTTAGCTAAGGTAAGCTCCTAAATCTCTTCAGGACTTGAAGGCATTTTTACTAATTTGTACCAGAAACATTCAAGTGAAGGCAGAGACCCTAACCCCTTATACCAGAAAGCATCTGAATACACCATATATATGAAAGCACCTGAAAACCTGGATAATATAGCATATTGTTTTAAAACAAAGCAGATGGCTTGTGGCAATGCTAGACTTGAGCTAAGAAAAGTTGTGAAACTGTCACAGGCCACAAAATATGATCAGGCAATAGACTACCTTGAACGTGTGCCTCATAAGGGCAACTGGAAATGACAGCTATAAAGCTGTACTGCTCGGTGGCAGCTTGAGTATATTTTGATTGCTTCTAATGCAAAAGATGTCCTTCTCATGGTTATAAAGGTTAACACGGGCAGTTCACAGTGAATCAACAAGATGACTGCTGACAGAGGAACAGTAAAAATATTCAGAGGAGCAGAGGGACAATTTCTTTAGAGGTTATTTAATAGGGTAAGCCTTTGTATAGGGAACAGGAACAGCTTGCAGACAGACACTGGGTTTACAAACAGACTTTGGGAAACTCCAAAATTGTAAGTTTCCAGCACTTAACTTCTAGCTGAATCAGCTCCTGGAGGAAACTAGTCCATATCTCATGTGCCCAAAACTAGCTGTGTAATGTTCGTTGCTTGCCACATGAGCTGCCTGAAAGTAAGCTTTGAACTAAAATTAGCTCTTTTATATCTCTTGCACAAATTTGACCCATAATTTTATGGTTTTTACATGCCTGTTACAGACCACAGCCTGTCAGTGTTGTCACCCTTTGTCAGTACTAACTTTTAAAGCACAGATAAAAAAAACTCACTGTAAAGAACTCGTCTTTCCTGCAAAACTCTTCAGGCTTCACTTGCCTGTGGCTTGGAGAGGCCCACAGGAACAGTTATTTCCTCCCCCAGATCTAATAATATTCTTTTTTTCTTGGTACCCAATGTTTTCTGCAATGCTGGGTGTAACAGAAATGCTAAAAGACCGCTTTCCTATAGAGCCAGAAAAAAAGTGCTGCTTTGCTCACTAGTAATGTAGCCAAAAGTCATTGAGGGCTTCATGGTGTTGCAAAGGGCTAAAGATGATAGAAAAATCTGTTCAAAAGCTGTAGACACATCATGTTATATATTAGAGCATTCATGAATTTGTTTCCTTTTGCTATTATTTAATGAAAATTCAGAAATGGGACAGTATGTTTGACAGGTGTGTTTCTGTGTGTGCTGTGCTCCTAAAGCATGGTAAAAGGCAAAAAATTTCCAACTTTGACCTCTAGCTTTGGCAGAGAGCATTGAAAGAGGAGTGTGTTTTGGTGGGCTTGAAGCCTAATGCTAAATGGAATCACAGAATCCAAGAAAAGTCTTGGACAGCATAATGGAGGGAGGAAAAGGAGATTTTGGTAAAAGTGTACATTTTGTTCATGTACGCCTTTCAGGGAGGGGGGACAGAAGCCACCAAATATCTTTGATGCACTGTTTGTTTGAAAGCAAATCTGAAATAATCATTGGTAATAGTTTGTGGTTTGAAATGGTCATTTAGTATTCAGAAATATATTAAGTTTTGGGATTTTTTTTTGTTTGGGGCTTTTTGTTTAGTTTTTTAATTTGAACAGAATGTTTATTTTGAGCTTTTACACTAGATACTTTTCCTTATTTAGAAATACATCTGACTTGGTTTTTAGTTTTGTCTGTGAATCATTTTCAGTATGATAAGCGAAGGCCTATGGATGAAATTGCAAAAAAAATAGATTGGCTTTTGGACTTCAGGGTATGAGGAGAAAACAAACATTTCAGAAAGTTCTCAAAACTAGAAATAATATGACTTTCTAGTTGAAATTCACTTTTATGTAAGGTGCAAGTCTTGATAATGGCAGTTAAGAACCTTTATCAGAAGGGTATGCAGAAATTTGGGGGGGGGGCAGCTACCACCTTAATGTGCTCAAAGATAAATTCCACTTTTGTTGCCCTCAAGAGTGAAGGACGGTGCTTCAGTAACACCAGCTGGCAGCCCAGCCTCTAAAAAGGGAGAAATAGCGCCATCTTGAGGTGACTGCTCTGTATGGTGACTAAGATAAGGCAGTGAGAGAAGTATTCCGCTACGACTAATTAAAAATAAAGTATCTTAAGTTCTGCTTGAAAGGCTCTAATGGAGCGCAAAAATAAAGTTATCGCAATAGAGGAAATTTGATTTTTCTTTATCTGTACCCTTCTAAAGAAAAGAACACTGATGAATAGCATTTGTCAGGCTGTCAGAATCCTATTAAAATAGTAAGTGCTCTGCTGTTAAATAAAAGGAAAAAAGTCCAAGTGATACTTTAAACATATTCCTTAATTTTAAGACAGCCTAACTATTACTTTTGCCTTCATATAAATATTCTGCTTTCATTTTTACAGGTATAACACCACAGCTGATGCAGATTCTTAGTAATTATTAACATGTCATTTTGTGTGTTTTGACTGTACAAGTTGATTCGCTTTTAAGAATTGTAACTGTGTGTGAATTCTGCTATGCCAAAAGCCAGACTCAAAACAACTTGTTACAATTCTACTTTTTATCACCCTGACACTCATCTATTATATACATACGGATAGTTTGCTGAAAGCCTAAGCTGAGGGGACGGAGGAATCTAATCTGAAATATATGCCTATTCTTAGGTTATTGAATTAAATGATCCAAGGCCTAGGTGGACAAATTGAAAAACATTTTAGCCCTTAAAATGCTTAAATTTCAGCACAATATATGCAAGGTTGAAGTCCGACAGAATTTCACAATACTTCAAAGGCAAGCTTTTAGTGCTTGCTTCCAGATTACACTGAAGAATCATCTGGCAGCAATTTTATAACTCCTTCTTACATTCTTGACCTGGTCACTGGCTTTCTGATTAACTTTGAACTTTTGCTAAGTGCCTGTGTTCTAGCTTCTTTGCTTGTGAAAGAGATGGCTACCTGAAATGCGTAAGTGAGATGAGATCCACAGTTAATGCTGAGTACTCTCACAAAATGGCTTTGCTGTATAGATACTAATAGCAGTAATTAGCAGGACATTCAGAACAGCTGGGGAAGGGCAGGGTGTATTAGTATTGCTCTGTGCTGGTCCTCTGGGAGACTTCATTGCAGGACTGTCTGAATGTTGAGCAAGTGCCAACTGCACACCTCTCAAAACCACCCCTGCTGTGCTAGTGAGTGCTGCTTATTAGGTACATCATGGTATCATCTTACTTTTACAGGAATTCTGTATTTCTGCAGTTACGGTTGGGTGCATACTTTGTCCTATGTTTAGTTTTCTTTTTTATGGGCTAAACTACAAAAGCAGTATCTTGGCTTTGAGACAGTCTATGGGAAAAAATGATGGAAATACAGAAACTGTAGTGGAGTTTACCATGGAACAGCTTTTCTCCTTTCCTCTGCTTTGCATCCCTCAGGCTTGTACATGTTAACTACAGTGATTTTACATATTTTTAATGGGGAATGGATTTCTTCAATATTCCATTTAATACCTCAATCTGTGGTGGTGGGGTTTTTTTGTTGTTTATGTTGTTGGTTTTTTTTAATAGGGCAAAGATAGTGCTCAAAATAGAAGCTTCAGGAGTCCTGATTTCTAACGGTTCAGGGTTGTTTCAGGTCAGGGTAGAGGTCTGACCAGTCCACTAATCTTTCTGACAGCAGCTAGTAGAAGATGTAAAGGGAACAGTGTGAGAAGCAGCCAAGAATATTTCACCACCCATTTTTCCACTTAGATTATCAAGTCTTAATACTAAAAAGCAATGCAGACATATTCATGTATTCATCTATACTCACATACTCAGGGCTTTGTTGCTGGATTAAAGAAATTACTCAGCCATGCCAAGAATCAACCCCCTGGCATGTAATTCAAAGTAAAACAGTTTTTACTGGATGGAGGCATTAGCACAAAAAGCTACTATCAGCCGTGCTAGCGAAGGGTAGGTAATATGCATCCTCATTATTGGAACCATTACAAGCCAAGGAGATGAGGTGGTAACCCTTTAAAATGGGATCAAGCCTAACAGGAGAAAGAGGTGAACCATTTATCTGATACCTTTCCTCTGCCATTGTTGGCCGTGTGCTAGCCCTGGCCCCTGGAACATACTGAATGGCAGATGACTGTAAATGTGACTATCCATCTCCCAAAAGAGCAGTGCTGGCTGGGCTGTGGCACTGAGTCCTTCTGGGGACCACTGGAAATCGCCCATGTCTTCTGGTTTACAGGCAGCTAAAAACCACACAGCCGTTTGCTCACTTCCTCCGCAGTGTGATCAGGGAGAGAATCGGAAACAAAGTAAAGCTTCTGGGTTGAGATGAAGATAGTTTAACAAGACAGAAACCGAAGGGAAAATAATAATAATAATAATGATAAAGGAATATACAAAACGAGGCACAATGCAATTCCTACCACCCGCTGACCAATGCCCAGGCAGTCCCCAAGCAGTGGGCTGCCACCCTCTGGCCAAGTCCCCCCAGTTTTATTGTTCAGCATAATGTCAACTGGTATGGAATATCCCTTTGGCCAGCTGGGGTCAGCTGTCCTGGCTGTGTCCCATCCCAGCTTCTTGTGCCCCCTCGCCTGCTCACTGGTGGGGTGGGGTGAGAAGCTGAAAAGTCCCTGACTTGGTGTAAACACTGCTCAGCAACAATGCAAACATCAGTGTGCTACCAATGTTATTCTCATCTTAAATCCAAAACACAGCACTGTACAGGCTACTGGGAAGAAAATTAACTCTGTCCCAGTCAAAACCAGGACACCATGTTCCATGGTGGAGATCTCATTATTTCAAAGTAGATGCTGTGAGTGCCTGGAAACAGAATGGAACTGCTTCTGAGTGACAACTATGTCTTTTGAGCTTGTCACCCCAGATATAACGAAGTCTCTGTGACTATTTGTCTTAGGAGATACACAGGTAACATTAGAGCCACACCTGTCCAGACGGGACTCTGTTTCCCCTTCTAGTCCCCCCTTTTGCTCCTAGAAATCAGTGTGAAGCAGAACTGGCTTGTGGGAATGAAATAACAGAAATCTCTTGTCATTTGTAAGAATATAAACTAAATGGATCTAGCCCTTTAGTTACTCCCTTGTTCTTGCTTTCTTTCCTGTCAGGGGAAATTGTGAGCCCATAACTGTTCTTGGACTGTGCCCTCTGGATGGCGAATATTGTGATTTAGTGCTAAACTGCAGTATTGGCAGGTTTGAGAATTTACACATCAACAGTAAGGATTTTTCAAAAAACTGAGTTAGGAATTAGTTTAGATACTTTGTTTTGTTCCAAGACTTTTGAACATTTCAGAGGTCATGGTTTTTAAGCTTTCCTCTATAAACCCGGCAGCAGAATGCCTTTATAGGTAAGCAGATCTTTTTAACCACAAGCCCTTTAAGAAAAAAGGTTAAGCATCCTGAGGATCTGGATAAATATGTGTCCATGCTTGTGGCTTTTATGAGCTTCCTTTTTACACTTTAAAGGAAACAACACATACCTCCTCATGTATTGGATCAACTCTGCTCTAGTTAGAACTGACTGCTCTTAGATGCGTTTCCCTGTTCTTGGTTCCCCTGGCCAGCGTGAAGACTGCAGGATCTTAAGGGCCTGCACTGAGGATCAGAGGTTTGGCTTAAGCCTGTGGTCTGCTTCAGACTTCCCTGCTGCCTTGGTCGAGTTATTTAAACACTTTGCCAGTGCTCAGTGGGGAATAATGACGGTGCACTAATGGTGCTCTGAGCAAAACTTCATTAATGGGTAATGATGTTTTTCTATACTATGGTAGCAGAAGGCATTTCGGTACCCCAGCTGCTTGTGCTTGGTCTGAGACTCCTGTTCCTGACTTCAGGTAAACCAGGTAGTGCTAAGCACTGCCTTTGTATTTGGAAAGATTTTTAGTGTGTGAGCATTTTCCTCCTGATGAAAGATAGATGGAAATACAGCTTGTTTACAAAAGTGAGAAACTGGCCTCATGAGAGCACCAGCTGTGCAACAAAGGTAGGAAAGGAGGAAGACAGCTGAATGTGCAGTGCTATTGATGCTCATTCCAAGCCACTGGTTTTGCTTTTTTTCTTTTTCTTGCTAAATTATAGATCAAAGTACAGACTGAATGTGCACGTTAAGAAAAAGCACTCAGATAACTTCTATTTAATTATGTTACAGCCCGTTATTGCATTAAGACATAATTGTCAATTTCATTAGAGTTAATTGTTGCAATTTTAATGTCACTATCAAAATGAAGTATCCTAGCTGTAAGAAGCAGCACATCATCTTCCATTGTGTAATGGCCCACATGTTACCACATGCCTGAGATCAAGACTTGGCTGTCTTTCTGAAAGATAGATTTGATTTTAACAACAAATGATTGGGTTTGATGCAGCAGTTACTGGGTGATACTCCGAATCTCTTTAGGTAGGAGGTCAGAATGGCACTCCACGGCTAACGTGTCTGATTGTGGTAAAGCTTAGATACCTGTAGTTCTTTTTTTTTTTACTGCATATTTTTAAAGAAAAGCTGTTTAGCTGCATTAATGTGATATCAAGCAGTTAGGCAAACAGCTCCTACATCTTTTAATGGATATTGAATTGTCTTGGTTTTGTGTTCCCAGAGGATGCATTGGGCCTGCTTTGCTTTTGGATAGTACCTCGTGAGCAGGAGGTAAACTCCCTGAAGTGTCTTACACCAAAAACTGTCTCTGGTTCTGCATGTGGAATATGTAGTGGCTTGCTTTTTTGGATCAATATGGGTTTTTGAATGGTTAAAAAAAAAGGTAGAAATGAATGCATGTGTAATTTAGGCAGGTCAGTTGATTTTACTATATAATCTTATTTTCAGCATTGTTGACTCCACAAAACACAGAGTAACCTAGTTGCTATCTTTGTTAAAATATTTCTTTGTTCACTTTCTTTGCTGGGAGGGGAAAAGATGTTAAATATGATTTAGGAGGTACTTAAAATTGTATAGCAAAGCTGCTCTTAAGGAAAGCTGTGATAAGATAGTCACTTAAGGCTAAAAATAACTGGTTTATCTCAATAAAGGCCAGGATTTGCTCTTCTAATGGCGTTTAGTGTCCATTTCCTCCTCAATTAGAGGCAACGGCGAGCAACTGGAAAATCCTTTTCTGAACTGAAAGAATCAGCAGATGTGACTGGGAAGATGTAACTCGTTTTATGGCTGATACTTTTTTTTTTTTTTTTTCTTGTCGACTGCTTTGGGCACTTACTGCTAAGGTTTTTGCACTTCAGCGAGGTCCCCACAGGGATGCCAGCGGGCAGGGCTCGTGTGAGGGTGTTAAGATCTCATAGGCTTTAACGGGCACCAAGCCAGTGAGTTCTCCTGCGATGCGATTTGGAATTCTGTAGGAATTTCATATTTTACTTACAGGCTTTAATAGCGCACCTCTTTAAAGGGCCCGTGGGTGACACGGAGCCGATGCTCGCTGCTGTTATTACGGAGCATCTGCGCTGGCATGTCAGTGAGGCGGCGGCCGCTGAGGCGGGTCCCGGGGCTGTCCCGGCTAGCAGGCTCTGCGGCGGCGCTGGCCGCGGCTCGTACCCCGGGCGGCCGGGAGCCGGTGAGGGCCGCCCGCCCGCCGCGGTGCCGCTGCAGCGCCGCGCCGTAGCCGTGGGAACGGGAGCTGCGCGCCCCCGGGCGGCCGGGCCGCGCTGTGCGGGCCCGGGGTCCCGCTGCGGCGCGGGGGCTCCGGCGGGGCTGCCCGCGCCCCGGTTGCCGTGCGGCACCCCGCGGGCAGCTCCCTCCGGCGGCTCTGGGGAAAGGCAGCTGCCGAGACGCTCAGCGCGCTCTGGCTTGCCCCCTGCGCCCCGCGTAGCCGGCGGGAGGCGGCGGAGCAGGCTACGCCCGGGCGAGCTCTGCCGGTGCCCCCCGCCCCGGGTGCCCCAAGCGGGCGGCAGCACGGCGGCGCGGGGCCGGGAGCAGCGAGCCTCCGCTCGAACACGCTTCTGGTTCAAAGTGTTTTCAGGAGTAACGCAATGCAAGGTCAGCCGGCCACATCTGCTCAGTGCCGGCTCTGCCAGCGAGCCCACACAACAGTTCCCTACAGCCTTGGCTAGTGGGTCTGTGTTGTACAAGCCACGCAGTGGCCACCAGCGGGTGCTTAGGGAAGGGTGCGAGAGCCAGGCAGCATCGCTTAACCTGGGCAGCAAAGGCTTGTGTTTTGCGGTCCAGAAACCTTAGGTTACCGGGACTGTTAATGACTGATGGTGCTCTTCTATTATTGCTTACAGCGGTGGGTAACTGGGAGCAAAACCTTGTTATACTAGGCACGGTCTTTCCTTGAAATAACTAGTCTAAAGACAAGAGCTAAAAGTTCAGAAAGAAGTAAAATACTGCCAACCAAATGCAGCTTCTGTAGGGTGGGATACCCCTGGCTCACTAGCGAGCCTTGCACGTCCTTCCTGAGGGCCTGGGTGCTTGCTGCATTGCTTGCTTCAAATGAACCAAGCACCAGCCTGAGGGGTTTTTTTATGCCATTCCCTTGTCAAAAGGCCAAATTAAGACAGCACAGTTTGGCAGAGGCAGGGCGGTGGTCTTCCAGATGGGAGTCCTGGCTTGGAGCCAGCCAAACTCCTTATGTCATTGTACAGCCCTAGGCTACTGCAAGGCAGAGCAGAGAGAGGTGGTGCCTTGAGCCCCAGCACATTATCTCAGAAGGTCAGTGCAAGTTGCAGGGAGGCAAAGTTGCCTCCTCTTGGGAAGTGCGGAGGTCTGCAAGTGCCTTCCAGATCAGGAAACAGCAGTGGTGTAACAAATCACCTCTGTAACAGGCAGCAATTGTCATCAGCCCAATCAGCCCTGACCTAACAGGTCATGCAGCACCTATTTGCATTCTGCGGTTTCCTTCAGTCAGGGCATCACTTGTTTCCAAGACTGCTTTGCCAGCAGCTACGCAATGCCTGGGAATGCCAGCACAAGAAGGAAAATGACATTTTGAGAAATGTAATTTCTTTTCCAACACTGTAAAACATCCACCCATCTGTCACAAATGCATGTCTTCTTTCCCGGCACTCCAGTATCTCTGTATCAGTCACACACACACAGAGTACAGCTCAGCACAGAGGAATTTATCAAGCTAATGTTATCAATCATATGCCAGCTTGAATTACTTATGAGTGCCAGAACCACCTTCTTTTCACCCCTTACCATCAGGTTTGGGCTTTTATTTTAAGCTTATCCTAGAAAAAAGAGCTGGAGAAAACACAAGTGGAAAGATAATGCTGAAGTGTTTCTGGAGGACCAAGCTGGCTTGCAGACAAACTGAATGTCTGTATCCTGAAGGAAATCTGCTGTCAGATTGCAGAATCAGAGGTGGAATGCTTAAAGCCACACATAGCCAATTGGTCCCCCCACCCTCACACAGCTTTTTCTTTGAAACTCAGCCTGGTTACCTTTTGCTGTATTAGAAGATGCTGAATCCCTTACAGGAGAAGAGGCCATGTGACTTGCCTGAAGAGCTGTCACGGTAATAGCAAACCAAACAACCTTCATGCTACTCATTCTGGAAATCATGTTGAGCCCAGTGAAACAGTAGTAGCAGTGTGGCTTAACATCTTGGAGTCTGGTCTGTGTTTTCCAGTGTCACTCTGTGCCATTCAGAAATGGTACTTTGAAAAGCATTCAGTTAACCATTGGCCAAATATGCTCTGTGACTGTAATGAAGTGTCAGTTACACAGTAATTAATGACACGCTACAAAGTTCTTGCTGCATGAAAGTACAGTATCAGGTGTGCCTATATTACCAGAAATACTTTCAGCTCAGATTGACTTGAAATTTTGCTTCCCTAAGCTTCAGCAACTCTCAACAACTATATTGAGAAAATATTGATTAGTAGCCTCAGAAACTGCAGGCATGTTTACAAGAAACTCTGATTTGACTCTATGAACAGGAGCTGGCTGTAAATTTTAGTGTGTTTTTTTTTTTAATGTTTGTTTACTCATTACTGCCATATTGATCTTCCATAAAACTCTAAGAAGTCCAAGTCACACTATGGCATCAAGCCGTGTCAGAAAATGAACATTAAAGAATCATTAAACACCTGGGAGTCTGAAACAGAGCAAAGTCCAGAGAAAAGACATTCTAATTTAACATAGAATATTACACATTTTGTGTATAAATTTGTATTTGTGAAGTTACCTGGAGCAATTTCATTGTTATGCTATTTATATCTTTTTAAATAAAGTTATTCTTAAAGAATACGTGGTGCACATACTCTTCCTGTAGAGAAGATCAGACAATTTGCTGGTTTGTCCGTGAATTATTTAATTTGCTGATGTTTCTACCAATATCTTCCATCCAACCTCTTACTGACACTTTCAGAAATATCTCATTCTTTGAGACAAGAATTTTATTTCCTTTATCAGGCGTTTATATATGTGTCTTAGGTATCTTTGTGTCACTGCTATGTCAGAAATCAGCCATAACAATACTGAAGAAAATTAATTCTCCTTGTGTCTCTCTCAGTCACCTTGAATGCCAACCTCTATAAGTGAGAGAGCATTTGTCATTCTGAGAGTGCTGCTATTTTGTCAGCAAGATAAGATGAAAACCGGGATTAGTAAAGCATGCACATGGCTTACCAGGCAGTTCAGGGGATGCATTTTAGGTTTGGAGGACTAAGAAAGATGGGACTAAGAAAGTCAGGAACTTTTATGCTTAAGCCTTTGCAAACTTGAAGTTTTTTGAAGCATCTGGACTTTATCTGACTGCTCCCTAAGAAGAGACAAAACTGAAACACCAGCTCTTAATGGAGTAGTGATTGACACAGGAAGCAGTTTTCCAGTCACTGGTGGCAAAAACGTTTCAAACTTTATTTTAAATGAAACTATTTATTTATCTGACTACAGAAGATGGAGGCCCCTGCTGTAGGCTGCTGGCCAGAAGTTGTGCTTGTGGGAAGGAGTGCAGAACACGAAAGGTATAGTAGCAAATACTGAACAGAGATATCAACCTGCATGCATTGCTTTGTGTTCCGGCGACTGTCAAGAGTGTTGTGTGCTTACTAAGGAGGCCTATAAGGTGGCTCCAAAGGCTCTAGGAAATTACTCCCCATCACCCCCTCAAGCAGCTTTTTGTCTCCTGCTCACATGGAAGACCCAGTTCCTGCTACTACAACCCCTGAGACTGAAGGCTCCCTTCCACAGGGCAAGGGAGAGGCAACACGACGCTGAGGGTATGTCCATATGATAAACTGCTGAGACGCCCATGGACCACCAAAAGAGCTAACTTAGATGTGAGCATACAAAATAGTAATACTCACTGCTTTGCTGCCTGGACTCATTTGTCCTGATGAGCAACAGTGTTTAAGTCTGGAGGACCCTGTAGTACAGGACCAATACCGTTGTGGCAACTCAGGTGCCTAAGTACCCTGGAATCCTACTGAGCTTGCCTATGATTTGCAACTAAGGAAATTTTGCAGATGAATCGGGATAAAAACAGACAGGTCTAAATTTATTTTTATTTGTTCCCAGTTTGTTGACATGAAAACTTTGAAAAGAGGAGTTCTTTTTGCCTTTCTCTGTAATCAGTATTGCAACTGCCAAGTAATTCTGCAGTTCTCACTCCTGTCCATGGGGGCATCATCATCAGCCCCCGCCACCACCATCTCTCCTATGACTCTTAGGAGACACAAGGCTTACTTCTGTTTTCCTTTTTTGCAGCCTGCTAGTTCAGTGACCCACGTGTATGACAATGTCTGATTGCTTCTAACGGGAAAGGTTTCTCCAGCTATGGCAAAGCTATAAGCTTTGTTTTTCCTTCAGGGCTCTGCCTTTCTTCTAGTCACCCATTAGGCCTCCAGATTGGAAGAGGGATAAAGAGATTCAGCTGTATTCCTCTGAGAACAGGGCATTTTCCCCATGCCCCACAGATATGAAGAACATGCATACACAAAAGGCAAGAGCTGCTCCTGTAGAATAAATTCTGCTGGATGAAAAAATAATTGCTTTTATCTCTGAAAACCTGTTCCAGCCAGACCAGCAGGGGACACAGAGACTGGCCAGAAAATACAGACCGGATTGCCTAGAGGTTTATTACCAAGATGATGGTCCAGCTGGACTGAAGAGATGGGTAGGCTGGTTTGGGGCTAACCAATATGTGGGATCAGTGGGGGTGTTCCGTGGTTCATGCAGCGCTACCTCCAAATGTGTGGTCAGCTTACGGTGTGATGAGTGTTGAACTATTTCAACCCATAATAAGCCCAGTCTCTTACTCATAACTGCAGATTTTAAACTAAGGGTGAATTACCAGACTGCACTGTAGCCAGAGAGCAATTATCAGCTGTTTGTAATTCAAAGCCTGTGTCTTGAACTGTCTTCTTGGGGCGGCTGGGGGGGGGGGGAACCCAACAAAAAAAAAACACAAAAAAACCCCCACAGAAAGCACCCCCCCAGCAACAACAAAAAAAACCCAAAACAAACCCACCCCAAAACTCCCTGACCATTTTATCTCCAGTATTGTAGCTGGCACAGCTGAGTTACGGCCAGAATGTGAAAACAGCGTACTCTGAATTAGCTGCTACTTTTGTAGTAATAGGTCTGTTAGCAAACTGTCAATCAAATACTATTTGTTTCAAGGAAAAGTGTGATGACAGCTTTTCTGCAATAGAAACTCCATTATCCACCCCTTGAATCTGCTACCTAAACAATGCAACATCCTTCAAATGTCCTGAATCCTTTTATATGTCTTGTCTGGTTTTAGATGCTTTGAAAATGTTTTACTTTTGACTAAATCATTAAAAAAAAATAATATTAGTTAACTCTGCTAGAAAAGCATACTTAGTTTTAACTTGGGGAATAGGATGTGGCACTCTCACCATCTGAGGATATCTTTAAAGATACAGCAAATACTTTATGTCAGGTTATTGAGTGTACCTTTTAATGAACTGTCTGAGTAAGAAACAGAAAGTTGATTGTGGGTGTTGATGTTAGGTAAGTAAGAACCTGTCAGGTAGAAGGCTGATGGTTGGGGAGTGGTTAGTTGTCTAGGACTGTTAAAGGGGTCTGAAGTGGCAATATGTAGAAAATGCTGGCTGTTATAAAAAACAGCAGCAAAGGAGGGAGGAGGCTGGTGCAGGGAAAGGTTGTAATGCCACTGGACTGGTGGCAGTGGCTTTCCTACCCTCTTTTAGGCTAGATGAAGATGGGACTATCGTGGCTGCCGCAGTGATAAGGTCCATGATTATGGTTTTTAACATTTCTATAGCATCCTCAGAAAGGAGCTGGTGTGTGCTGAGAGAGGATATGTGTTAGCAGGCATCCAGGGCCATCCTAAAATGTTATACTAGCAAACTTTTAGTCCTCAAGCCAGAGCCAAATGACAATCCACAGAAGAATGTAGTGGGCTATACAGTGGTGGGCCTTGACTTCTTGGGAAGGCAAGTGAAGAAGTAAGCCTCTCATCAAATTGTCCTGCACCATGTATCCAAAGGGACCAAGCCATTTTGGTATGCCAAAAACCATGATATAGGGGGAAACGGCCTCCTATTCATAACTCAGGTGCAATTAATGTATAGCTATGGATAAATAGCTGTTACAAATAAACCTGAAGCCTGATGTTTGGTCCCACTTGATAAAATAAGCTTGCAGGTTAGCAAATGTGATGTCCATTGGTGAGAAGGGCAGGAAGGAGGATCCAGGGAACTACAGGCCTGTCAGCCTGACTTTGGTGCTGGGGAAGGTTACGGAGCAGATCATCTCGAGTGCCAACACACAGCACATGCAGGACAACCAGGGGGTCAGGCCCAGCCAGCATGGGTTTAGGAAAGGCAGGTCCTGCCTAACGAACCTGATCTCTTATGACAAGATGACCCTAGTGGATGAGGGAAAGGCTCTGGATGTTGTCTACCTGGACCCTAGTAAAACCCTTTGACACCATTTCCCACAGCATCTCCTGGAGAAACTGACTGCTCATGGCTTGGACGGATGTACTCTTCACTGGGTTAAAAGCTGGCTGGACGGCCAAACCCAAAGAGTGGTAGCAAGTGGAGTTACAACCAGCTGGCAGCCAGGCACAAGTGGTGTTCCCCAGGGCTCAGTGTTGGGTCCAGTCCTGTTTAATATCTTTATTGACGATCTGGATGAGGGGATTGAGTGCACCCACAGTAAGTTTGCAGAGAACACCGAGCTGGAGGGGAACGTTGATCTGCTGGAGGACAGGAGGCTCTGCAGAGGGATCTGGACTGATGGGGTGAGGTATGTATGAGGTTAAACCAGGAGAAGTGCCAGGTTCTGCACTTGGGTCACAACAACCCCACACAATCCTATAGGCTTAGGGCAGAGCAACTGGAAAGCTGCCTGGCAGAAAAGGACCTGGATGTGCTGGTTGATGGCCAGCTGACCATGAGCCAGCAGTGTGCCCAGGTGGCCGGGAAGTCCAACAGCATCCTGGCTTGTATATGAAACAGTGTGGCCAGCAGGGCTGGGGAAGTGATTGGCCTCCTGCACTCTACATGAGTGAGGTCTCAAATATGGTATTCAGTTTTTGGGCCCCCACTTCAAGAAGGACACAGAGGTGCTGGAGCATGTCCAGAGATGGGCAACAAGGCTGGGGAAGGGTCTGGAGCACAAGTCTTATGAGGAGTGGCTGAGGGAACTGTTTGTTTGGGGGTTTTTAGCCTGGAGAGGAGAACACTCAGGAGGGGCGTTATTGCTCTCTACAGCTACTTGAAAGGAGGTTGTAGGCAGGTGGGGGCAGGTCTCTTCTCCCAGATAACAAGTGACTGGACAAGAGCGAATGGCCTCAAGTGACACCAGGAGAGGTTTAGATTGGATGGGGAAAAAATTCTTCACTGTAAGGGTGGTCAAGCATTGGAACAGGCTGCCTAGGGGGGTGGCGGAATCACTGTCCCTGGAGGTGTTTGAAAACCACGTAGATGTGGTGCTTGGGGACATGGTTTAGTGATGGACTTGGCAGTCCTGGATTAACGGTTGGACCTGATGATTTCAAAGATCTTTTCAACCTAAATGATTCTATGATTTAAATACTTCTGAAGGTTGGTCACACAGCCTTCCTCTGATTTCCCTTTCCAGTTGGTCTGGAAGTAAAATGCTAATCAGCTTTTGGAGAAGCTGTGTGTTTTAGTTCCCTCATGTTGATCTAAAAGCACTTAAATAATGCTTTTGAATATAAATAAGTTTTTAATTTGGATTTTGGAGGAAGGACAGACTTCTTTCGAGATCTTTAATTTACTCCTGTTTAAGCAACTTGCTGGCTACTCCAAGTGCTAAACATACAACTTAATTTAATAATGACATCTTTCAGATGAGTACTGAAAGAATGTTTTAAATGTCCTAATCTGGTTTTCTAATTTCAGAATGAACAATCTATGATTAGGGGTTAAAACAAATTCATATGAAGCTTCAGATGGGGTGGAGCCAGTGAGGGTATGTAAAACAGGAAGGCTGTCACAGACAGAAGGATCCCTTTCTGTAAAAGAGGAGGGTGTGAGAGGAGGGTGTGAAAAGGGATTCCGCCAGGCTAGAAAAAGGGAAGGTGTATCATAGGAATAAAGAGCTTATGTGTTCATTCAGAAAGCAGTATGTGAGAAGGAAGGCGGAAGCTCTACAGACAGTCTGGAACTGGAAGAACAGTGCCAGGGAGATAAGCAAGTCAGAAGGATAGAGTTGAGCATGGTTAAGAAGTATCAGTGAAGAAGATGGTTTGGCTAATGTCAGTTCAAATGTGGTGATTAAAGTTAATGGGAAACATAATATGACCAGGAAAGAGAAAGGAAGAGAATCAGATGAAATTTATAGAGTCCTATTTCTGTTCAAATTGTGTTACTGAATCTGTTACCCATTTTGCATAAACTGGAAAACAGTGGAAATTGATGATTCTCTTAGTTATTTATTTTTGTTATCAATGGCTTGAAAACACTTTAAAAGTAAGAAAATACAGATCAAACTGTTTATTCAGTCTTGTTCGGGTTCAAAAGGTCTATACCCATCCAGTTTCTGCGCATCTCTCCAAAGCTGTGTCTATCTTTTCAAGCATATTAAAAATTGTTTTCTATAAATACTTTTCATTGGTTTTGGTGAGAGCTTTTAGCATTTTCTCAAACATAACCTTAACTAAGTAATCCCAAAGGAATCTTAACTATAAATACACCAGGTGGGAACGTTTTTATTAGAGATGAGGTAAATGCATTAGCTTCCTATGAAATACCATACTGTAGGTTCTTCTTTTATATCTTCTATTGGAAATTTCTCATTTAAATTTCTGCTCCTGCTGCCTGTATTTGTGCTTAACCTAGCTATTTGGTATTTACCATAGCAAGCAGTTGTGCTGGTACCAAGGGGATGGTGCTGAGGAGGCAGAATGGGTGGCCCAGGGGTGTGAACATGTGACTGCTTGCATTAAGCCTTGGTGTCCAGCCTCTGCTCCACTCCCTCCACGTGCCATGGGACGTGGTGCTGCCACGCTCCCTGGCCAGCCCACTTCTCAGTACAGTCTCGGGTAGCCAGTGTACATGGCTAGACCTCAGAGGTTCCCTTAGCGCCATGCACACTGGCTACCTGAGACTAGGTGGCCAGAGGTGGTGGAGAAGGCAAAGGTCTGGTGGGGTCAGGCTGTCCCCACAGCATCTGGGGTTTTGGATGGCACCAAGGCCACCAGCACTTTCAGTGTGCTGCTAAGGTGTTTTCTCACATCTTACTTAAATTAACTTACCTAATATACCACTCATAGTTCTGTCAGTGCCCATTAACTAATTGCAAATAAACTTGTTTTATCTAAGACAGTGGCAAATTCTCTGTCTGGACACTCCACAGAGTTTTGCCCCAAGGTCAGTTATTACATATGTGAGTAGAAACCAGCTGTAAACACTAGTCTAGGCGTAGATGCTACGGTGATGGATAACGTGACAGATGATGAAAATCTAAACATGTTTAAACACTGTAAATAACAGGGCAGCCAATTTGAGTAGGGCCATATTAAGAGTTCCCTTAGTCCATTCTAACAATGAAGAAAATTCAGAGAGATTTTATTGGGCTGAGTTAGAATGCAATGTGGTTAAAAGCAGTTAGTGAAATAGCTGAATTCTTGTATGCCAGGTCATAAACTGTGTAGGCTGCCAGTACTGAAATACTGGGACATTCTAATACAGTGTACCTGAGAAAACCCAAGCTATGTAATTTCTGTAATTCTCTTCATCCAGGAATATAACATAAAATGGTGCTGCATTGCAGATCAGAAAAAAATAATTGTTTTTTTACTTCATTTATACAACTTTAAGCAACGTCTGATAATGTAGTCTCTAGCTGGTTGGAAGGTAGGACAACAATAGGAATTTAGAGTGGAAGTTATTCTTTCTGATTTGATTTTTTTCTTCCTATAGATTACAGAAAAAGAAGTATGAAATATGTACTAATTGGCTATTCTTAGCTTTTATTTTTGAGTTTCATTCTTGCATGTAATTGTTTGAACAGACACATTATAATCGTCCTGCCTAAAACTGTAACTGCAGAGAGTTATAGCACTTAGTTTATCTTAAAGAATATCCAAAATTACAGATCAGTATCAACTGAATTCTAACAAAAGGATGTAGACAACTATTTTCACTGTTGTAAATTGGGAAAATTAGCGTCCTGAAAAAAAATTAATTACTTAACCTGTGGATAAATGTTTAAAAGAAAGTATGTGAGGAAAACCCCAGAAGGTTTCTGATGAGACACAAATCGGAAATAATTATCGTTACAAACCAGTAATAGCCAGTAGCACTATGTAGGAATGAAAGCAAAAATCACTTACAAAAGCCTGTGTCTGGTTTTTCAAGATGCCTCATGTTGTTTTCTTTCTTTTAGCATGCTATTTCTAAAATAAGCTAAGCCTTTGGACTTAAAAGCCATACTTTGATTAATATCCAGGTTTGTCAAAATATTGTATGTTTGTGAAAAAAATCAGTACTATCTGTGGCCAGTGACGCTTACTGTAAGATTATCTAGATGAGGATCTTGCCATTTTACACTGAAAGAGCATGAGAACAGCTTGGCAAAGTGATTCCTGATTTATGCATGCATGTCAGCATTTCACAAGTACTAAAATATAGCATTTGCTTGTTTGCATGATGGTGCCTGAGCTGGAAGTTGCCTGAGCTGGAAGTTATCAATTCATCTACCACTGGTTTATTGGCTCTTGGATCATGCTTCTAGATATATTTCATAAATGTGAAATAGTTTTATCAGTCTGGTGCTTTTTTTTTTATTCACAGACACCAGCATATGGAAACTAATATGATTGTTTTCTTTAGTATATTATTTTGTGCATCAACACTGCCTGAAATACCATATATCTGAATTCTGCAGTTGTCCTTGGCAAACGGAGAACACCACGGCTCATCTTTGTGTCTAAAACTGTGCCCTTAACTAGCTGCCCTGCTGTCCGCAGTCATGACTGCAAAGGCCGCTACTGCCAGCTGTGTAGACACCTTGTTGGAGACCACTCAGAAATGTAGGCTGAGGTTTTGTTGCTTGCTTGCTACAGAACCTCTGAATATTCCTGATAAGGTGGTGCCTTTGCTAGAGAAAGCAGAGCCCTGTGCAGCAGTTGTGTAGCACGGAGATTGGGCTTCTAATGCAAGGGAGTTCCTTTTCGCTGCTTTTCCAGAAGCATCAAGATTTGAAGTACTGTGTTGATTTCATTCAGGCATCAGAAAGGCATTCAGCATGGGTTTTTTTTCTGCTGTGCCACCTGATTGTGCTTCATCAGGCAAAGGGCTGTGCTGAAAGCATGTGAAGGATGTACAATTAAAACATGCCACAGAAGTATTCATTGGGCTTAAACCAAGACAGATTTAAAAAGAAACCTCATCCAGGAGATGGAGTGTTGCAAAAGCTGGTATGCCTTTCCATCTGAGGGAAAGGGGCAGTATCATGGTCATCAAATTAGTCTGAATTTCAAACTGCAGAGTTCAGTTGAGTGAATCACATGTTTAAAGGCTTTTAAAAATGTATGATAGAACAAACTCTTCTGGGTGTTCCTTATTTAGAGCTAATTAGGCTACCTTGACCTGCAAGGAAATTAGACTAAGTGTTGCTGGGAACAGAGAAAGTATTTTTATTTCAGTTTTTGTCTGGAGGGACAGTTTTTGCATGGCACCCTTCTGTAACATTGATCTTGCTGCATATATTATTTTTATCATGCATGTATCATTTTGATTTACTAATTAGAATACTGTAGCTCTAGAAGGTAATCAGGCCAGTTGATTATTCACTTTTTATAGCTGCAGTAGAGTTTCGAAGGAGGAAACAAAACCTGCAAGTGATCCTTAAATGTTCTGTGCAATGTACTTTTTCTTTTGCTCCTATTCCTCTTTGCAGTCTGGCAGTGATAAATGGGGAGCACAGAAAGTAATGAAACCGGGTATTTTTGAAAGCTTGCTAGTCTCTAAACTACCGATCTGGATTGCTTAGTGTGGTAAAAGTAGAAAATATAAATTAATAAATTAAAATTAGACAAGTTTTAAAAGTGGAATCTTTGTACAGGCAAATGAAAATCATCAAGGTGCATGCAAAGGAGAAATATATGCTGATATATTTCTAAAAAATGATTCAAAGATTAATACACTACGAACAATGCTGAAGACATTATATACAAAATACATTTGTAGTGATTCAGTCCCGTAATTAAGTTGACCCACTTTTGAAATATGAAATCATAACGGGTTTTTTTTGGCTTGGGAGAAAAAGTGAAAGCGTTTGGGTTTTTGTTTTGGGTGGGGTTTGGATTTTTTCTGTCTGTTTGTTACAAATTACAGTGAGGTAGGAGAAATTCTCAACTTCGCTTCACTATGTCTCATTCTGAAAAGTTAAGGGCATGAAACTGCCCTTAAATATATTTAATTCTCACAGTTATCTTTCACTATTTTCCAGGGCAAGTGAAGTCTTAATGATAAATATTAAAGTCTTTTTTTTCTTAATCAGATTTTCAGAGACTGAGATCAGAAACAAATTCTAGTGCTTTTCAATTAAAACATTTTTCTTTTATTGTGAGGGGGAAACATAATTTGGTGTGGCTCTTTGGAGGGTAAGTGAGCATCATTGGAGCAATGGAAAAAACCAATCTTTTCTTGCAGCACAGTGAACATGCTGGTTGCTGAGTGTGTATCTGCCTGCTGCTCACACGGCATGTCCAAGGGGGAAGATTGGATGTGCCTGGGAATGAAATATTGGCCTTGCAAAGTTGGTGAGAGTTTGACTCATGGTCAATAACATGCTTTGAGGTCCTTCAGGAATTTCAAATTACATCACTTCACCTGAGTGACTAGTGGGAAATGGTCACAAGGAGGCTGTGCAGGGTCTGCCTCGGGATGCACTGAGTCCCTGACTCTGTTGCCAGCAGAGCCCACAGCTGATGAGTAGGAAACATAAGACTGCGGAAGGCACGTGCTGTACTGCTTACATACACTGTACTGATCACATATGCTGTAGTGCTCTCCCAGCCTCCAGTGATTTGCCCTTTAGGCACTTCTGAACCAGAAGCAGCAGCTTTGTGGCACACAGTGGATGTTCCTTCCATCTCTCCCACCAGTTTTTTGAACATGTTTAAGCTTTTAGCAGTCATAGTATACCAAGGCAAGCAATGCCACCAGTTAGCAGCTTCTAATGCCAGGGAGAGAAAATACATACTTCCCCACTCATCATCTCCACAGCAATCACAGCTAGTAAACCTTGTTCCTCTTCCAGCTTCAGCTCTCTTTTTTCTATGCTATAGAAGCCAGGGCATATGGATCTTTTCCTTAGGAAACATTTTATACTTTTCATAGAATCATGGAGTGGTTTGCGTTGGAAGGGACATTTAAAGGTCATCTAGTCCAACCTCTCTGCAATTTGCAGGGACATCTTCAGCTACGGCAGGTTGCTCAGAGCCTCCTCCAACCTGACCTTGAATGTTTCCAGGGATGGGGCATCTACAGCCTTTCTGGGAAACCTGTGCCAGTGTTTCACCACCCTTGGGCACAGGGTCTGCCCTCTGCCTCCCCTTGTGTGCCTTGGCTCCCCTGGACAAGATGGTGGCAGCAGTGTTCTAGAAGGGTCGGGGGTCCTCACTGACAACCCCCGGCCCCCCGACCTGACTCCCTGCAAGTGGCGCAGCCCCCTGTGACCAGCATGGGGCGAAGCATCCAGACATCTCACTGTCAGGAAAAGGAGGCACAGCCAGCTGCACAAGGTCTCCCAGCACTCCATAAAAGAATTCCTGATTGGGATGTGGTGGGGTTTTTTTGCCTTTCCATATCTTTTCTGTCTTGCTGTCGCATTTTGGAAATGGGAGGACTAGGACTATGCACATAATTTGAAATATGGGTGCAGTACATATTGAATTCTTAAGGTAAAGGTGTATTTCAAAACTTCTATTGGCCCCCATCTCCATAAAGTTTCTTTGAAATTTCACTAACTTAGAACTGTAGAAGTCTAATTGTTAGTGTAAGTAATGGAGTATTTCTCAAAAATTAATTTCCACTGGGGCTCACATTCATGGCCTGAACAGGCTGTTGTGACACCGAAAAGACTGCTACATCTTATTTTGTGTTCACATGAGAATTTTATTCTATGTCAAATTGATCTAAAAGCATGGCTGTGAACTCATTTATTTCTGAAAATGTTATTTAGTCCATAAAATCTGTGTGCCTATGCTTGATTTAGATGAAGTGACTGTTTTTAAGTAAAAATAATTAAGTGTTTTTCTAATGCTAATGCAAGCAGCAGAAACTTCTAATGAGTTTTTCACAGGAAATTAACAGACCAGGAATAAAATTCTTGGCTCTGTGAAGTAAGCAGTAATATTTCCATTGGTTTCAGGTATGTACTCACTGTGAGCTGCTGAGTAATTTCAAAATACTGAATAGTTTTCAGAACATTGTGACTATCTTCAAATCCAACTTTTGAATAAAGGAATGGCCAATAGTTTGACTAAATACCCAGGTTTATCTTTCTTCTCCATAGCCTATAGTGAGCATACTGACAAAACCAAGCAAAGGCCTGGCAAGTATGACAGACAACTGTTTGTCTAAGCACAATCAACAGCTTGTCACACTGCTACCTTCCCCTCTGTAAGCTCAGCACCCAAGAAGCCTAATAGCTCAGCATTGTCAGGCTGAGTCAAATTAACTGCAAATGACAGGGTGATACTTATTTAGGGCAGCTCTTGGCATACTGTTAATTTACATGTTCTACTACTTAAGGATTTGCTCTTCAGTGGAAAGCAAACTCATTAGAACACTAAGGGAAGATTTTGTATTCTTCCTTGAAACATGTTGAGCATTTTGAACAAAAGCATAATTATAGTTGTTATAGTCAGCAGAACAATGTGAAGCAGTTTTACTTAGAATGATATGCAAGCACTTGTCAGCTTGCCATTCACAGGAACCTTTTAAAATGCCCCAGTAGTTACTTTCTAAATGCATAAATATTAAGTCACTGGAACATAATTAAAACAAAGATATTCAGGGAAAGATATTCTTGCATTTGGATTTTGACCACACAATCCATGGCAGAAAAATCTATGTATTTCTAGAAAAGTACTAAAATAATAGTCCATACAAGTTAGATTTCTTGCTTAAATTAAATTGATATTTAAAAATTTCCACACCAATCGTCCCCTCTAGTCTTGGCATAATATTGTACTGTCCATAGTATTTAACAATAACCTGCTTAAAAATGTAAGGAGAAAAGAAAATTCTTACGGTAATGCATCAATTACAGCCATTACCACTATGTGTAGGAAAAGGTGTATTTTGCTCCAGTAATTTGGCGGTTATCTAGTTGCAGGAGCTTACTACCTTGCAAAGGATCTCTGCACCGTACTGAGTCATTACTGGGAAGCACCAGGGTACTAAGCCATTTTGAATGCAATAGTTACCCCGGTTCTGTAATACTTAAATACCAAAATCACATACCTGCATTGCTGAACTTCATTTTAACAAGTCAGATATTTGTGTATGACACTATTCATCTGCTTGTTGCTGAAAGCATGTACTACGGGAGGCCAAATTTTTAATCTGTGTTACCGCTGTGTAAATCTGGCAAAAGTTTATTGATTTCAGTAAGTTTCCTGGTGAAATTTTTTCTTGTATAACAGGGTAGAATTTGGGTTATGTTCTCATTTCCAAGACCAGTGCTCCTGCAGTCTTCTGCACTGCTCTATACTGGCAGCAATAAAGGCCCTGCATAGCTCAGATAACTGCATCCCAAAAGCAGAAGTGCTCCTTGACATTTGAGCTCCACCTCATGGGGGTTTTGCTGCCTTTCTCCTCTCCAGCTTCTTCAGGCTGACTATGAGCATTCATTAGGCTGCTGCATTATAAAAATAACTAGTTACTAAGGCATCAGTAAGTTAATTTAGAATCAATACATGGATTTCTTTTGGTGGTGATTTTGTGGGACTGGATATATTGCAGGATGAAGACCCCAGGGCTGATTTGGTAGAGTATCAGCTGGGCTTTCAGCTCAGTCCCTTGTGAAGTTGGGTATGTGAGAAACATTGCTGTGCACCTCTTGCTGTGAAACATGCTCGAGGTCTTTTGACTCTTATTGCCAAAACCTACTACCTTGCCAAAACCACCCTGTTCTCAGCTACGTGACATCATACATAGTTTTCACCCCAGTGAAAAAGGAAATAAGTAGTTCAGACATTCAGACACCTTTGAGAAGACTGTCAGCAAAGGTTAAACCAGCTCCATATCCAGAAGGAATACACGCTGAAAATAGCATGCAACTGCACTTCCTTTAGTGGCTAGCACTACTATTCTAGGTAGTACAAGGTTGTTTTTATCTTGAATGGTGGTGCAAACTTACTGGTATATATTTGTGTAGAGATGTGAGAGTACTTTCTGAGGGACAGTATAGTCCGTGGATCACCGCGTGTAGCTCAGACAGGATTGCCACAGGCATTAGAAGTTATTTCTTAAACACCGATAAATATTGACTGCAGGAATAAGGAAGTTCTTTGCGAAAACATGTTCAAAAATGTAGATTGTCTTCACACTAGAGGACCTACAACAAATTATCTGACACTCAGGCTGTTACTTAAGAGTTTGAAGCAAGGCACTGTGTTTAAAAATACTAGTCATGATATTAGGGACCTTTTCTTTTACACAAAAAGTTCAACAGGCTTTGCTACTAACTGAATAGATGAATGAAAACCATGCTGTTTGAGGTTTATGCTCATGTTTTTTCTCAGAGAGCCACTTTATACATTTTAGTAATGTTCACAAAATTGCCTGAAATCCAGCTTTAATGATTTAAAATTAAACTAAAGCTCGGTTTTAGTTTGTGCCTTTCTGGTTTCTGCAGAAGTGGTGGGACTGACAGGAAAGCATATGAGAACTCATTGACCAAAAGAAATGGAAAAATTGGCTGTGCAAGCAGGAAAATAATACATTAAAGAACAAAGCAAGGTCAGCTTATCACAAGGTCAGAAAGGTTCTCTTTGAGGGATTTGTTTGACAATAACATAGAGAAGAAATACATGTAAGAAATACTGAAGACTAAGGGCAGATGATATGTATGACACAGCAGTTTCTTACATCAAGACTGAAACCTGTGGTGTTTTTTTCTTGAGTGAGGGTTTTTTGGTTCATTAATTTTTTTTCTTTGATTCACCGGGACAGTATCTTTCCACATGGCAAAATTTGATTGTGTTACACAAAACAGCAGCTGTGGCAGGGCATTGGGAGTAATCAACTGTACAAAAGCAACGAAGATCTATACTTTTGAACTGCATTTTATATTATAGCAGGCAGCTATATGAAGGTAACAGTACAGCAAGTGCTACTGGTTCTGAAAGGTACGTGAGAGTCCATAATTATTATTTTTTTTTTTAGATAGTGAGTGAAATGGACAGTCCCACAGGTATGGTCTATGACTGCATTTAGGGACAAGAAATGTATCCTCCCATCTGCTGTTCACTCAGTGGTAGATTTATCCAGTGACATACTCCTGATCATAGTAATTTCTTTGAAAAATACGTTGTAATTAATGCATTGCTTTCTCTGTCTCAGAGGCCAGAATATAATAAAACTCAAGATTTAAAAATAATACGCTTTAGTATTTAGCCCATGGGAAACCCCTTGAGGTCTAGCTTCATCAGAGGCTTTCACTAGCTGGGACATCAGTCAGGGTAGGAATGAACCTTGAGCAGAACATAAGTAAATGTGGAGTATCTGAAAACAGGGTGTAGTTACGAAAACAGTGTTCATGCTGAAGTCTGTGGCATTGTCAAGTCCCTCATCTACCCACCCACCCCAACCCCCCGCTTTTTTGCTATGTCTCCAGTTTGGGACATAGAATTTAAAAAAACCCAGCAATTACAATCTTGACCAAGTGTATAAGCGTTGCACTTGATTTTCTTTATATTATTATTATGCACGGTAATTCTTTCTTCTCTAGCCTGTGGAAAGTGGTGCTACCCCTATAAACCTGTCTGAAAGTGGTGTTAGCTCTTTAGGATATTGTGACAAGTAAATTCATAAGGCCCTGAAGAAAGATGAAATAGTCTGGTTTTAAACATGACCTTCCACACTGTATCTTTGCCACCAAGCTCTTCTTCCACTTGGTCTGAAGTGATAATACTGTAATTTGGCCAGAATACAGTTATTGAATTGATTACCTGTCCTAGCTGGATGCAAAGCACATCATTGTGGGGGGCTGAGTTGCTGAACTGCAGAAGCAGCTTATGAAGGAGGCACAAATTCTTCCCCCTGAACTTGTATGGGCGTTCCTCTCCATTTGCTATGCACGTAGTATTGTTCCTCCTGCATATTTGCAGCTTGTCTTAATGTGTTACATAAAGGCTAGGTTACATAAAGTGCTGGGCACTGCACTAATACTGGCAGAGACCAACCTGGTCCTGAATGAACAAAATAAGGATTGAAAACTTGCTGAAGGTCAGTGTCAGCCAGTGCCTGAGGCAAAAGAAGAATCCAGGTGTCCTGATGCACAGTATGGTGCCTTTCCACTAAGCTGTGACATCACTGGTGTGCAGTTAATGCAGTAAAAATAATGGAAGGGAAAAAAAGGATGACATGTCATCTGGACTGTGAGCCACCTCCTTTTCAGCTTTAAATGAAGAGCAAAATCCTATAACAATGCAGTGAGACAGTTGCCCCTGATGTGTTTGTGTTATGGCTGGTACTTTTAAAAGACACCAGAAAAGGCCATGCAGAATCATCTTGAAGCTTATGTTAATTTTTAATGTCAACTGCATTTTTTGATCTGTTACAATTCAGTGTGCATTTATTGATCTTGTTTTTCATACTTTCTCAAGGATGTAAGACTTATCTGAATACCTGCTGTTGTTGTACAGCTTTTACCACAATTTTGCAATGGGTTCACACTACCACAACATTTCTGGATGATACTCTAGAATCTGTGTAAGAACGCAGTCTTTCTTCCACATCTTTAAAGAAAACAAAATTAAACAAGAGTCTTTATAGCAGTGGTGACATTTAGCCAAGACCTTCTATGGCTATATTCCCACCAATGCAGCACCCATTGATTTGAGCAGAAATAGGACTTCTGCTTTGCTTTTCATGGAGAGAAGTTGTTTAGGATTAAGCAAGCCAGACAAAGGTGCCTAAAAATGATACTATGGCAGATGAGTCATCATCTGAGGATGTCTCTCTCTTTGATCATGTGTTAGCCACAGAGGCACATGTGAGGCCACATTGTAGGTGTCCCTTATAGCTGTGAAGTTCAAAAACCTGTGTTCTGAAATAGTCTATGACTCACCTGTATCTGCAATGCTTGCCCTTGTGACCACAGGATTTTATTATTTTAATGTCCTTCTAACACAGCTGCCAGCAATTCTTCAGAGCTTCTAGTTTGTTCAAACAGCAGCTGTCTGCTTCCTCGCTGAAGTCAGCAACTGTGCCTGTTTTGCTATTACACTGACAGATTGCCTTTAAGTTGTCCCTTTGTTTTTTGCAGACCTTAAAGATACACTACTTGCCTTTGTTTTTCTCTAAGCCTTGTACTTTGAGATTTGCATTCTAGCAATGTCAGAACAGTAAAGATCCTAAAGCTGTACTTTAGCATGGAAAAACTGTATATGGTCTTCTGTTGCTTCTAGGAAATTAATTTCCCTTCAACAACGACCTTGGTATATTCTCTCCACTCTCTGCCTTACACTCACTTTTCCATCTTTTGACAGAGGATTGCTGCATAATGTCCTGCTGAATGCACATAAAGTTTAAAAGTAAAACCTGTGTTTTGTTCACACCCTAAGCATTTGACAGAGAGGGTTTTAAAAAATGCAGTCATTACATTTCATAACGGCAGTGTAAGCTGGAATAGATCTTAAAGATAAGAGCATGGGGTAACCAGTACTGTTAGTTTAGACGACAGGGCCATGAAAGTTGGCTTTGACTCAAGTTTCTAAGAGGGGGATTCCAAATGTGGTAACAGATGTGGACTTAAGCTTGGGAATTTGGTGAATTCTGGAAGCATTTTGTTATGAGAAAGATTTGAGGTAATTTTAGAACATGTAGCTCTTCAGGAGAAACAAAGTACTTCTGTAGTATTTTAGTTGATTGATTGGGTAACAGGCTGAGGCCTGGTTCAAAAGGAATCTAAAATTTCTTATCAGATATGGCTGGAAAGAATTCTGATTCAATGAATATTTTCCTTGAATGCTCAGTAGGTGAACAGATGACAGGCAGAGGTATAGTAGCCTTTCAAGTTTTTACACCATGTAAAGTGAATACCAGAAGTACCCACTGCCTTTCATGCTTCCTTTGTTTCCTGCATTCAGTTCAGTTCCAGCATGCTTTTACTGAAGCTTGGAAGTGCCTCAGGCTCCTTAGCACTTAGGCTGTGTTAGCATGAAAAGCATATGAATGCAGCAAAGCATTTGACTAGTCTTGAATTCTGAGTTTAAAACAGGAAGGCTGAATGACAAATTTGGCAGCATTTGGGAATTTGGAGGTAAAGCCCTGAAGTGAATTGCCTTTGGGAAGGCTGGCATAATCATATGGGGTCGACTAAAACCTATCAGTCTAATGGCTGCTAGATGCCCATGTCCTGCAGAGCAGGAGCCTAGTTCACTCCCAATTAAAATTCTGGCTTTAATCTGAGTGAAGATGGGCCAGAACAATTTTCTTATTTCCTTTCTGCCCTTTCTTAGTGTCTGTGCTTCATTTCTGTTTCATTTACTCTCATGAGGTCTCTTCAGAGGCAGAGCCAGGCAGGTGTCAAGCCTGGGAGCCCAGACATGCATTTTGTTTGTAATTGTTTCCAAGGGAGCAGAATTGTTTCTTGCTTCATAGTTCTACTGCAGGAGCCTTTCCACTCAATTTTCTTTCTAGGAAGAGGAGGAGCAAACTGCTTGATGCACCTTGAAAGATACACTCTTTGGTTGCAAAACCATACTTATCAAGAGGACCAGAGTAGGTTGAGAGACTGATCATACTTTGAACATGTTACCTATTTCTTAGAGCTGTGAGTAACCTCCTGAGAGGTGACATATTTACAAAAGTAGCTCTCCAACTTTTTGCCACAAGCACTGACTTGCTGAAAATAGGATCCTCAGAAAGGAAAAGTGAGAGACAGTGATTGCAACTGCTCAGAGCCACCTCATGCCATACATGGAAAGTATAAAACTGAAACATATACGCAGCTGCTGGTACCAGCTGTTACATTCATTATAGTAATTGCTACCATTAGTGTGCTATTAATATTTCTTTTACAAATTTGTAAGAGAAATAAAATGAAAATGCAAAGTCTGCTCCATCTGTAACCATTTAGGTTCTTTGTAGGTCAAGTCACACTAGCAACAATTTCTAGCAATGCTGTTGTCCTCTAAGGAAACAGTTTGTGGGAGAAGCTTCGTTTCTCTGAGTTACTTGTGAAATTTCCATTTTGTGCTGGAGGAGAAAGACAGCATGTCAATTTGGGAAGGCATAGGTATAGCTGCTACAGGATCTGCTTGCCTATTGCAGCAAAAGCCTAAAACCTTGCAACAAGTGGCAGGAAGCTTTCAGGGCTGTTTAGTCTTTGGTGTAGCTTTGTACATCTTGGAGACGCTGGGGATGACAGCAAAGGCAGCCTTTTATCAAATGGGCTGCATGTGACTAGGTCTGAATAGGTGGCTTAGCTTTCGTATTGGAGGCAGAATGCTAAACCACCCTCAGATGCTGGCATTGGTGTGAATCTGAAGTAATGTCATTCTTAGAATTGCAAGGTGCTCCTGTATCAGCTCTTCATCACCAACATTTTCCTAGAAAAGCTTTATTGTGGGCCAGGATTTGGCCTTATGATGTGCAGGTTTTTTCTTCCCTATCCCCTATTTTTCTCCATTTCTTTGGGGAAATTCTCATCTATAAAAGTGCTGTTGAGTCAGCATCTTTCAGCTCAAGAGTGCCATGTTTTTAATTTCGATTTTCTTTTTCACATAAACTATTAGAATGGAGAACGCTACTGATATAAATGACAATTATTCACCCAAATGATGAATACTTCAGCTGAGAAAAGACTAGTTAATTTATCTAGTTCATCTCATAAGAAAATGCAAAGTACTGGAAAAAGTTGTTGTATTGATGGTTTGTGGTCTGATGCACTTTCAATTGTCATGGAAAAAATGATTAATGAAAAGTATATTTGTGGTAAAAGTTAATCATTTAGTGATCAGTAAATGACTCAAGACCATATTAGTACTGTTGTCTGCAACAGAATTAATATGCTAATGCTGCATACACATGGCTATATCGTGTACTATTTCATAGTGACATTTGCACAGTCACTGCTTCATACTGAACTCTTTCACTGAAATCAGCTGAACTTCTTACATGTCTGCTTAACATTACTGCCTGCTTTTGTAGCACACTGAGACTCTCGTGAGGTGCAGCCTAAAGTCTCAGTCCTTGTGATCTCTTAAGCCTGTGCATTTACAGGGAAAATACTTCCAGCACTCCCTGTTGTAGAGAAAATGTGAAAACCATAATCCTAAAGCTAAAAGCCAAGAGGCAGTTCAAAATGGCCTCAATTTATTTGGGAAGCGTATGATTTTTTTAAAGCCAGTGCTGCAGCATGGGAGAAGCGTGGCATGATTTCTGGATGCAAGGGATCCTCAGTGCAGGTGCCACTTTCACAGGGCCTCCCAAGCTTCTCTGAAAAAGGTAACCACTTCTGCATGATAGTACACTGAGCCACCTGCAGGCCCAATGTCTTGAACAGGCTGTGGCTAAGCAATGCAGTGAGATGGGATGGGCTGCTTCTTCAAGAGGCTGGAGGGCAGCCTAAATATTCTCTTGCTTCCCACACATGCCTTCATATAAGCACATGGAAAGCTGCAGGTCTGCCCCAAAGGACAGTTTCACCACACACCCTCCAAATACCTTGTCTGACTTCATGGAGAGCAGTGGGAGAATGAGAGACATCTGCTGTGTTGGGAGGGATATGCTGCAGTTCTGCTGCAAAGCATTAAGAAGCACTTAGTGCATTATTTTCTTTTTTTACTTCCTATGATGACTGGTGCCTGCTTAAACAGCATCTCCTTGCAAAAGCAGGTGCTGTGTTTCTTCCTGCACTGATAGGTGTCCATCCTTTATTTAGCAGTACTGTGGGCAGAGCTGCAGTTTGCTGAAGTGTGTGAAAGCACCTTTCTTGTGCTGTCTGTACACCCTTCTCCCTGCCTGGAGGGTGAAGGGTAAGAAAGCTGGTTCTGGGAGTTTCCTTCTTCATTATTCTGGATTTCCCCTTCACCCTTATCCAGTGTCAGCTTGTTCACCCTCCAGGCTCAGTGAAAGAGAACTTGTTTGCCCATCAGATTAGCTGACTCTCACACAAATTCCATGCATCCTCAGAAGCAGAAGGCGGCTGTACTCTGAAAGTGAACTCCAGCCCAGGACCAGCAAAGACATGACTATAAAGTTCATCCCAGCCAAAAATCCATCACTTCAAGGAGAGGCAAAATATAAAATTTGATGGATTTGGAATGAAAAAGCAGTTTATTCCAGAAGTGTCATATATAGCCCTGATTGAAGCAGCAAAGTTTGAGGGAGACCCTGGTTAAGTTTTAGCAGCTCATCATTAATACTGCATCTGTCATGTTTTATGATGATTTACATAGTATTACAGAAATAATGGACCAAGTGCTCAGCTGATGTAAATCTTCATTGCTCACTCCAAGTCAGTGAAGCTCTGCTAGTCCCTTTGGAAATTCAGAGTTTGATTTGCAGTTTTTATCGTTACATACAGTATTTTCCCTACTTCCACAGGGTTTGTAGTATGTATTTCAAATAACATAGACAATGTTGATAAATCCATCTGAATGCAGATCTTTCTCTGCAGATTAATAACATGAAGTTGATCTCACAAAAGAACAAGTCCCTGACCTCACATTGCCAACGCAATTAAAAACCCTGAAGAGGTCTTGCTATGGTATTAGCTCTTAGGATTGCAGTTCTCCCAGCAAAAAAAGTAATTTGATGTTTATGCTGCCACAGCAAATTCAATTCTATTAATTCCCAAGTTGCATCCCTTGCATGTGAGAATACCCATCAATTTGTCTTTATGAGTTCTGCTTCCAACTAATATCTATGTGCACTGCCTTAATATGTTGAACCAATCTGTTCATTTAAAAAATACTTGATATGACCTCAGTTTCACTTCTGTCATTATCTTTTCATCCAATTTCTTCCTACAGTTCATAGATCTGAGCTAGGAATGTGGAACCTGATTTTCAGGGCCCTCTGCTTCTGAAATGTAAAGGGACAGAGATGCAGTCAGAGAGCCACCACTCTGTCCCTACAGGCAGGATCTTGCCTTGGCAGACAGCCAGAACAGCACACTACCTTCTTGGAGAGCTGTGGGCTGCTATGCTGGCCAGGCTGTGGAAACTGAAGTTTAGGATATAATTTTGACTGGGAGTAAAAGGAGGAAAATTCAGTAACATTCACAAATTTGGCCTAACAGAGAGACCTGAACTGGTGTGACCTGCCAGCCATTCTTTCAAACAGATCACGCAGGTCTTAAATCCAAAGCCTATGTGTCTGCAATCTTAGACAAAGAAATTTAAAAGCCTTGGGCTTGAAATCTGATTTAAATTTAAATCATAATTGATTTTTTTTCTCATTTTGATTTTTATGAACAGATGGACTATAGCTAGCAGTTGCCCTTGAGGAGTCTTTAAAAGTGTAGTTCTGTGAACTGTTTCCCTGAAGACTGATACAGCTGCTATTTCTTCAGCTATCTCTGAATCATCCTCAATTACTGTATGTCTTTATAAAATAATTACAGGTTTTATCCAGGAACTGAGCCTGGCTCTGTATTTTTCATAAAACACT
Organism: Falco biarmicus; assembly: GCF_023638135.1. NCBI lineage: Eukaryota > Metazoa > Chordata > Aves > Falconiformes > Falconidae > Falco > Falco biarmicus. The sequence continues at coordinate 30,651,290 of NC_079297.1, read as the reverse complement.
TCACAAGAGCTGGTTAGCAAAAGAACTGATTTTACCCAACCAAGTTTTCAATTGTTTAGCTTTGAACTTTTATTCTCTTATTAAATGTTTTGCTACCATGCAGCAGCTATATTCCTTTGGAACTGAAATGGAAAAGATTTTGCCTGCTATATCCATCTCTTTGCACTTATCAATTTGTCTGCCAGAGTAAATCACACACGGAACAAACTTAGGAGAGTTATTAGTTCAGATGAAGCTATTCAGACTTAAACCAATAAATAAATTATGATCTTGCCCTGGAACATCTCTGCCTGTGCAAAAGTCAGTCTGCTCTTTCTCTTTCCCTTTGAATGTATAATGGGGAAATACTTTGTTGAAAAATATCAGTTTTAAATGCAAGATGAGAATGGACTGCACGAAAGTACGTGGCATTAGCTCTGGATGCAGGGTGATGGAGGTTGAGTAGTAGCCACATGGAATTATCATCTGATGATGCAAATACAATTTGTGAGAGTTCACCTAGCCCTTGCCCCTCTGTATCTCCAGATACATCTTTGCCAATGTTTCAGCCAATGACAGATATGTTGCAATAAGGAGGGAAGTAGGTGAAACCACTAAGATAGCCAACTGTCCAGGCAATACAGCTCCTCACGCATTAGTTAGGCCTGGCAGGTCTCTTCCTTCAGGTACCCTAAGACATTTGGGGTAGGAAACATTTTGTAAAGGAAAGGTTTTGTTCCCTCTGTACTTTCCACTTTTACTACCATTAAGGACAGCTTTTACTCATGGCAGAGATCAGGCTAAAGTACCAATCTTTCTTCTGGAGAAATGTGAGGAATTGGGGAGCCATATAGCTTCCATGTGCCTTTATATAATGGCACAAGAGGGGATTATTATTCTTTTAAGATGAGTTAGTGAAGTTATAGATTATCAGAAGTGTTGTCAGTAAAATAGACTTTCAAATCTGTAGAAATTATATCTCCATCTTTGTTTTCTCTATTCTTTTGAGCACATAACCTGTAATTTATATACACTGCTATGGAGGATTGCACGCATTAATCTTTCACCAGCATATATGTTGCTGAAAAGAAGTTTGGAAGGAGCCTAAACCCTAGCTTGTCTTCAGCCCAACGTGCTCAGCAGCTGCTGCTGGAATTTTGCAAGGCTTTTTAATAGAGTTGCCACTTCCAACTGGATATGTTCTGGAATAACCTCTGAACTCTGGTGTTTCCAGTGCTGGTAAACTATGTAACAATCAGCAGCCTGGCTGTTGTTGGGGAATATGATTAAAATCACTGTATGCCCTTTGGTTTAACAAAGTAAGTTTCATTCTTCCAACTCAGAGTGTGCAGTCTGTTGTAAATTGATTCAACTGACTCTCATTTAGGGCATAAAACTTTCGATTAGATCTCTGTGCTCTATTTTCTTAAACTTCTCTGCTGAAGGTGCTTATTATGAGGCAGTGAGAGAAATTCCTCATGCCCATGAGGACTGGATGGTTAAGTAAGAAATGTTCCTGTGATGGGGAACAGTATGTTTAGTACCTCAAGACTGAGCACTCATAGGCACTTAAGTGACCTGGCCTTCTTAAAAATCTTAGATTTTAAATTACTTAAATTATGAGGCTTACAAATTCAGCTTAGTGTAAACTGATTTAGATTTTTTTTTCCATGTTTGCTTTCTATTTTTTTGGCAGAGCTCCTCATCCAGATAATGGCACTGCTAGAGCAGACAAATACATCTGGGGCCTGTCCTGCATCACACTGACTGCCTTGCATGTTTACACTGTAAACATCGCACGAGGAAAGAGAGACCTAAGGGTGAAGTGACTTGTTCAAGATCAGGTAATCAGGCCCTGGACTGAGAATTTCATTCAGTTGAAATTTAATTTCATGTGCTCTTGTTAAATTGCAGTTTTCTAGTTTGCTGCCTCTTTTGATCCTTTGCTTTGATGCCCAGAGTGCTCTTGTTGTTCAGGGGCTACAGGTGTTAATAACACTAACTCTGTTCATGAAATATTTTTTTTTTAATAAAGGCATGATAGATTGCTTCAGGGATGCAGCTGATCACAAGATAGGAAACGTAACTTGAGGATCTTGAAATAAACTTATGATGCTGGAAACCTGACATTTTTCAAGATAAATATATTTAATCAATTCTTCCCTTGAGATTGCAATTGGAACAGAGGCACAACTCCCTTTGTACCTGCTTAGAATTCATTTCATGTCAGTGGGGAAATGAAAATAATTTATATGCAGTGACACAAATCATTGGTGGGTAGGTGTTCAAAGAGCCCAGAGTCTCCATTTTATGTTTGGTAAATGTGTGCCTGTGTCATGTAAGCAGGTAGGCCTACTCATACTACTTAATATTTTTTACAACTGCTATATTAAAGGAGGAAAGTAGACTTACCTCTGGGTAGGGGCAACATGCACAGAGGCACCCTCGTGTTTTACTGCCACCCTATAGTCTCTCCAGTGCACAGTGAAGGATGCCAGTAAGAAAACCTAAAAAGTTTTCAGTATTCTTTTCTGATTTACGGTTAAGTCAAAGGTTTCATTTTAAAGGAAATTATATTCATTGATTCTTCCAAATATTTCAATTAATGAACAATTTTCTCTAAATATCCAGAGTTAGATTTAATTGCACATAATTAAAAATTGTATTGAGGAAAGCTGGCACTTATTGACATTAGGAGAGCTTGATAGAATACATCTTGAGGCTGACTAGTATAATTGTGTTTTCTTCCTCTCAGAATCCCTACTTTGATGATATTAGGCTGACTATAGAATAAATGTGCATAAATATTTCCGCCAATTCCAGTGGACTTCTGGAGATGTTTATTTATTGCCAGTTATTTCCTTCCAGAACATAATTTGCATCTGAGCCACGGACTGCCCTACAATATCTTATCTCAATGTAATAATACATTTAGGTCTTTTAAAGTGTCTGCATACAAAGTGAGTAGTAAAGGATAAAACAAGAACTCTTCAACTAGTATTTGACACCTAGGGCAAACAGCAAGGAAACACACAATCTCCAAGAACAGTGCTCTGTAAGGCTGGGTACTTTCAGCAGAAGTCAGCACCACAATACAATTTTCTACAGATTGAGTTGTTTTTAAAAGACAATTTGAAGTCAGATCTGCCATTCTGAAAAACATGCGTTATGTTTCCTTTCAAGTGTTGCTCATATGGTATGGCTGGCATATTTTGTGCAACAAAATTCATTGCCATCGAGTGGTAAGAAGTTGGTAAATAGGAGAAAACTATCACTACCCACCATCTGCTTCTGTACCACTTCAGGTGCTGCATACCTTTGTGTATGTCATCTGTTGACTCATTTCTAATTGACTGACTTACTCCTGTATCCTATTACAATATTTGGTGTTTCTGGAGGATTTTCATTGTTGTAGGGTGATGGTTTTTTTCCCCAGCCTGCTGATATACGGGCCTTTTGTGTGTAGCTTCTCTGACTGTAGACTATTAACTCCAGCTGTGTCTTCTAGACCTGAGACTCCTATTGTCTGGGTTTATTTGATATATATTTTTTCCCCTCTGTCTTGTTCTCTCCATTTCCACATCAATTTGCCTATTAGCCCTTAGTGATCTTTTCCAGTGTTTTCTGCATTGGCTCTGTTTTTTCTGTTTCTCCTTGACTTAATTTCCTTCACTGAATCTTGGTTTTGCTTTGACATTTCTGTATAAAGGCAGGGTCTTATTGTTAACTGAGTGTGCTTGAGAGTTAAATTGGAAAATATGCCAAGAGGCACACAAGGGAATTTCTCTAGGTCTTTGAGTCAGTGTGTCTCAATACATCTCCCTCATACTACAGTACAATACAGCACTGGTTGTAAACAAGCTGTTCCATTACCACCTCCCTAATGTAAGGGATGACAGTGTAGGCAAAGATCAATACACAGTAAATGTCAGAATTAGGAAACTTTTCTGAAGTTCCTGAGGAAGAGGCAGTGCTTTTTGTAGAGTGGATTCTCAAGGGCGTTGTTATGGTTAGGACTCTGAGAGGGAGCAGAGTCACAAAGCAGGTATAGCAGAAACAAGTCAGTGCCAAATATCCAGTATGCACAATTGCTTCATTATGGCTGCTAGAGGTACAAAGTATATGTATATTATATGAATATAGAACATATCTAAACATACTAGTATTCTCTGGGAAAAAGTAGTTTTGGAACAGACTTTTAGTAAATGCAGAAAATCTGGTGGGTTTTTTGTGTTTTTTTTTTTTAATCTCCACTCCCATTCTGTAATACCTTTTCCCCCAGCTCTTCCCTGTCTCAGGTTTCCTTCTTGCTTATCTTCTAGTCAAAGTGTGCTGACCCTCAGAGATTAACTCTGCTGTCCAGGGACAGGTGGGGCAATACTGTAGAGAGAATAAAAATCCCTTCTTGAAGACCTGAACATCAATCTTGCCTGAAGAATCTTAATAGATTCTTTAAATTCAAGAAAAGGAGACATAGCGATGAAAAGAAGAAAGGTAAACTGAGACACTGGCACATCATTTATGCAGGAATGGGAATGATGGGTGGTACCAGCAGCAAGGCAGTAACAGACTGACATCCTGAGTCGTCTCATGCCCTTTACATTTTCTCTCTCGCCAAATCCAGGCCTGTGACTAAGCTTCCACAAAAATATTTACTTAAGTGAATGTATCATATCTTTTACCAATTCAGATCACCTGCCTAGTTTCACATTCTCCATAGCATCCACTGTGTGTGTGTATATATATATATATATATTTAACGCTCACTGAAGGAATGTTGTGTTGATCTCAGTCTCCTTTTGATTTAGTCATAAGTAATACATTTTGCATGAATCTGGAATTATCCCTGCTGTCAGTCAGTTTGTCTTTATAACTTGCTGCTCCTGAAGGGTGGGGGGGGTGGTGTTGGTGGATGTGGTTACAATTCTATTACCAATGTTAATATGATCCAGACCTGAATAACTGTGTTTGGCACATGAATGCAACTGGAAGGATAGAGAGGAAAATGTGGTATCAATGCAAGGAAGGTGCAACAGGATTTGGCTTAGAAAAGAAGCATGGAACTGTCATTGATAGGGAAGTGTGAAGAAATCCCAAGAAGTAAAAGTAGCAATTCCTGAGTGGGGTATTAGAGAGAAGAACATCCTGATATATCTACCAACAGTAATTTAGGAGAAAGTAGATGTTGTCTGTAAAGGGTCTGAGAGGCCAAAAAAGAAGATTAGTTTATGCAAAGTAAAATGAAGAAAAAGAAGATAGATTTCATACAGTCATCTTCCTGTGTGAAAACAGGTTCAGAAAATTTTGTATTCATGTAATTTTTATACAATATTTACTTACAGAGATGTAAACTATTTGATTTCTTTTCCTTTGTTTTTAATTCTTATCCCCAAATTACATAAGAAAGGTTGCTTTACCTTATCTTCTGCCATGCAAGAAATGTCTCTTTGAATATTTTGATTTTTTTAAGTGGAAGTCTTATTTTAATGCATCCTTTGTGCTTTCTTTACAGAGCTCTTTGAAAGGATATGATTTGCTTAGTAATTAGTTGGTGCTTAAATACTTATCATTTTTTGTCTAGAAGGGAAATTTTAAAAGCTTATCTTCCTATCTGCCAGGAAATATATTTTGCAAACAATAGTTCCTCCAGCTTTTTGTACAGAAAAAATAATAAGCAAAACTGCTTTATTTGTACTTTCTGGTGAGAGGACTCTGCTCAAACCACAAGATGAGGGAAATGTGCTCATGGCCTGCCAGATACAGCTGATGGAGTTCTCACAGAAGAACTGTTAATAATTCAGCATTGGGTTCTCTCCTCTGAATGAAGTGTTGCACTGCGGGCTACAGCCCAGCAGGGTCTGGCCTGCTGCCGGTGCCCTCCCCTCTGAGGTGGTGGGACCTCACCTGCTTCACGCCAGACCATTCAGGTGTTGCCTTTCTGAGGGGCTAGCAAACATGCAGTGAGACAGGAGCATCTGGAGTGCCTGGGGGGCCTCTGTAGCCCCGGCAAGGCTAGGTGTGAAGCACTGGTGGGAAGACTTGCTGGAGATGGGCGCTAGGCTGCACAGGGGCTGCACAATGAGCCCACGGAGATCCCCAGGCTGTAGGCAGGGAGTGCCCAGGTGTCCACATGGGGAGCTACCTCGTCACCAGTCAAAAAGAAACTGCCCTGGCATTCTCCCGTGGAAGCTGTGAGGTGACCTGCAAGTATTTGTTAAACGCTGAAAGCCAAACCACTGAGAACCTGGTAAACAGTGAACTAAGACATTTTATAAGAATGTGCTAAAACATAAAAAAAAAAGAAAAAAGAAAAAAAGTCTTTTTAGGCTGGACCACGTTATTGAACCCAGTGTCTCACATCTACCTTATGTCGAACTGTTTGGCCACAGCCTTAGTCATCTACTGAGGGAAAGTGAAAAAATGGTGTAGTGAAATCAGTAACATTAATAGGTCTTGCAAACAGAAATTCTCAGCCAGCTGTTTAAGCTGATTTAGTGTATCTGTATATTTTAAAATATTACCAGTTGCATTAGATTGTAATTCAGGGAAATACTGAGTAAGCAATGCACTCTCATCCTGTCCTTGTACTGGCAAATACAGAGAACTCGGAAACCATTTGGCACATGGTACCCAAAATATAATTTGTGTGTGCTGCAGATGGATGTTTCAGTGAAGATCAACTGATCAATTCCTAGCTCATATAGAGACTTTCTATATAGCTGTAGGCAAACTAAATAATCTAGCTCTTGCCTGAGTTTATCATCTCTAATGTGAATGTGGCATTTTATTGCATTACAAAGATGATGTAAAGCAGTCATATTAAGAATAGCGTCATATTGGGCAGAAGTACAGATGATTGCAGTAAGTCAGGCTAATAGGTTCCATAAATTCTGAAGGAAAATCAGGTGTTTCCATTGCAAGCTCAAATATATTTAACCCATTCTATTGGAAACAGAGCAGAAAAACAATAATTTAAACACTTATTACTGCTTCTTTTGAAGTTAGACCATTTTAAAGCAAGCAAATGAAAATAACTTGATACTATTTAATCTTAAATATAATCTGAAGCCTTTGAAAACTGTACAATGTTTTCTAGTTACAAAAATGCTCAGCTGTTCTAAAACTAGTTTCCTATTTTTCTAGGTGCTTTAAGTCCAAACAAAAACATTCAAATCTTTTTTCCATGTACAGTGGACTCAACCTCATTTAAATTTGATTGCAACTCTATGCTAAAGTGTAATGGAACATTAATTCTTTCAAAGCTTTTTTTTTTTTTTTTAAATAAACGGACTTCTTTGAATAATCATCTTTGATGGAAGAAGAAATCTAGAGGTTATAAAATGAGAAGGCCATTATCATGGTGTTCCAAATGAACACCTATGGCAAAGCATTTCTAGTTCTACTTACAAGTTCTGCTGGGAGCATTTCAATTTTCTGGCTCATCGTCAGGTGAAGTTAACGGCTTTTAAGGGCAGATAAGTCATGTCTGAATCTGAAACATTTGTGACTTGGAAACATCTCTGAGATTAGACAGGATTTTGTTGGGTTTTTGTTTAGCTCCCCAATAGCTAGGCATGACCTTTACAATTATATCCTCAGCTGGGGTAGACAGTTTTACATTTATAATTTCAATGGATTTTTTTTTTTGTTTTCCGTTAACTGGAAGTAATGCCTATGCATGCTTTTACAGAACAACTATGAAGGATGTACTTTGCTTCAGATTAATCCTGAGGTTTTGCAGTATTAAGAACAGTTGCCTATTCACCATGCTGCAAAGGAAAGACTATTTAATATGAAGAAACAGTTTGGGGTTTATCCTTTCAGCAGGCTAAGACGTGCTTCCATTTGCTAACAGCTTACGAGAATTTCAGCATGGCTCTCCCAGTCTGAGTTGGAAGAGCCTGCTTTTTTCCTGAAAGGACACCTCAGGGTCCTCAGGTCCTTTTGACTGTAAGGCTGGTCAAACAACAGCACAGGTTGTCCAGAGAAGTTGCAGAGTCTCCATTCTTGGAGGTAATCAAAACTTACCTGAACACAGCTCTGAGAAACCTGCTGTAGTTGGTGTGGTTCTAGGCAGAGGGTTTGGACAAGATGATCTCTAGGCATGCCTTCCATTGCCATCCACCCTGTGACTCCATGGGGAAAATAAAAAATAATAAAAAAGTAGTCAGAACTGAAAACTGTCCTTGATTGAAGTGAAAAACAAAAAGTGACATAATTTTCATGGGCAGTAAACTGGCATTCGGTTTGCTATGAATTTAGACCTCTCTTACAGGAGAGAGACATGTACTTTGGGCAGGGGAACCTTTCTGAAAAGATGTCTTTTTAAATTTGGTATTCTAACTGCCTTGAGTGACATGTAAATAGTGTGCATGGTTCAGAAAAGTTAAAAAAGCATCAGTGCAGGAATAATAACCTTCAAAGGGAAAATAAACCTTTAAAAGCAAAACCTATGTGAAATAGTATGCTGAAACGTGATAGGATTATACAATTTTGTATTTAAGCACTATCATAGGAAAATCCATCCTTCATGAATAATTGTTTTAGGTATCAGGATGTAGGAACAATGTTAGAGGGCAGTAAAAAGGCAAGTCTGAAGGGTATATACAGCAGAATCCATTACTAGCAGTCCCACTGGATTTAGATAAATGTTCAATGGGATAGCAATTCCAAAGATGACAGAGGCTTTAATTACGATTATACAAGTTTCTTACTCAAGTTTCAGTGACGTTATGTTCAGCAGTCATGTAACTTACTGTGTCTCTGTGCAAGAGACTTTGTTTTCACCTTAGTTAACAGGGTTTATTACCCACAGTGGGAAATCAGAGCATTGGATATATCCAGTGCAAGATTTTGAGAGACATGCTAAGTGTTGTTACGGGATCGGCTGTCAGATTGACTACAAACTTATTTAGCAGGTGTTGAAAGCAGGCCACCAATGGCAAACAACAGGACAGTGCTGTACCAGATTTGGTTTTTAGTGCTGGCAAAGTGAGCTTAACAATCTTCACTTCTCAACTGTTAACATTTTCTCATACTTATTTTATAGGAATATCTAGATGTAGGTGTCAGCTTGATATTAATTGTAAAAGACCTAATATTAGACACAATCTCAGTGGAACTAGGCGAGTTCAAACTGAAGTGACTAAAGTGAAAAATCACTCAGGGTGGCAAGGGAACTCTATTCTGTTATTGCAGAATAGATTTTATTTTATTTCAGTGTGTTACTGATTGGTATTTATGCTTCACAGCCTCACAATAAAGAAACAGAAATGTACTTATTGAAATGAGAATAGATGAAATACAGTAAGGAAAAGTGAGTTTTCATGGAAAGATGGAGAGGATGAGCTATGTAAAGGCTGCAATACATCTTTCACATACCAGTTTGTGCCCTTGCCAGAGTTACATCTCTAAATTGTTCACCTTTACCACAAAATTTTCTTGTTATGGTTGAAATGGGGCTATCAAAAATAATGCCTTTTTTTTTTTTCTTGCTAGGGAAACAAGATTTAACCTGGGCTTCTTTCTGCTTAAAACACAAGGACAGTCAACTTGGTAGAAGCCTCATCCAAAGCCCACAAAACTGAGCAGAATATCTGTATGACTTTGGTGTTACTGAAATTTATGCCTAAAATTACCATTCAGGGCTTTGATTTTATTTGCTTTTTGTGAGCATTTTCTTCTTTTTGATTTGTGAAAGTTTTAATGCCCTTACTATCATCCCTGGATTGAATTTTGAATTTGTTTCAACATGTTCCAGGACTCACTGCTTAGGAAGAAATCCACTGAATGTGCTGAATTTCGGCTCATTATACAAAACCTCAGCTTTTGCATCTGGTCCTCTTTAGTTGCACTGTTTGATTTTTCAAACAAACAAACAAACAAACAAACAAACAAACAAACAAACAAACAAACAAACAAACAAACAAACAAACAAAATATCCTAGATGCCTTCACAACTGATCTAAGCTTTATACAGAAAAGTTCGTGCACCTTGTTAGGAACTTTAGGTTTGTAATGAATGCAGATAAGTTTTATTTGGCATGGTTTTACTTCAAATACGATAGCTTGATTTTAGAAATATTGGAATGGAAAAATCTAAACACAACTACTTCTGTAGTTATGCCAGCACAAACACATCCCTATTCCTTGTCTTTTGGAGTTTAAAATTAGAAATATCCAAGCCAATAAAAGAAAAGCCAGAATCCTTACACATTTATGCCAAATCTGTCCTGTTTGTGCTGTTATAAAATTTAAAAGGCCAGATAGGAGTGTTCTCTGCACTATGCTTGAGCTGATCCAGAGACAACAAACAAGCTTCTGCTGTTTTAAAAGACCTAAAATGCAAAGATCAAGTTAGTCTCTCAGATGTCTTATGAATGGGTTAGGAACTGTGAGTTACGATGTGTATTACACCACAGCATAAAACCAGGATGGGTCCACAAATAAGAAAATGTATGGTGTTATTATACTTCTCTTTTTTCTAAAATTTATCTTCTTTCAGGTCAGCTAAAAAGGCAAATGAGACAGGAATTTAGTTCAATACATATCCCAAGCCTACCACAGCAGCTATGAAATGCAGGAAACCTTCTAAGCCACACAACATACAGACCTTTCTATCTGTAGCACACAAGCTCTGAATGTGTTTACTACTGCAGAAGCAACAGTGGCTCTAGAAAGAGGAACAACAGAATATAGATAGATAAAGCCCTCTCTATAAAACATACTCTGTGCACCTCTTCAAATCAGTATATACATTTACTACTTGATTTTTTTTCATGGGCTAAATTATAAGTAATTAATTACCCCATCACAGGAAAATTAAACTTTTAAAAGTTAATAATCTGTACATTTAGGAAACAGCTTACATCAGTTTCTTATTTTACTGCTTGCTTAGGTTCTCCCAACTCCCTTTCAGCAGAGCCCTGCTTTGATGTCTTGCTCTCTGCCCAGATTGCCAGAAGGCTTTCAGTTGCAAATGCAGATGTTTCCAACTGTTAGATATAGTTGTGTTGTATTATTCATCATCTCAATCAAAAAATGTATTAGTAGGACACTTATTTTACACAGAGGACACAAAAGGAATAATGGGAAAGGTAGCACACTATATGAGGAAGATGGTACTCAGCCAGGCATGTTTGGCAGTGGAGGAGCTAGGTTTGCATCTAGGTTGCTGCTTTCCATCTGTTTCATATATCCTTTGCTGAACCTTTAAGGCACTGTTTTTCTAACAGACTACCTTGTCCATCAGTCAGGCTGGTATCTGAAACTAATTAGGCATGGCTTTTGAGAAATACAATTCTCTTTACAGATAGTACCTAGAAATCATCATTGCATGTAAGGGTTATTTGTTGCATGCGGTATTTTTTCCTAGTTTTTGTTGTAGTAGTACCTGGGGAAACTGGCACCTGCAAAAGCCATGTCTTTCCTGAACTGCAGAAAATAATTAGAAATGTCCATGAACAGATCTGAACCTCAAGGGCAGCCTTGAGGCTTGTTAAACAGCAAATTGAACACCTTAGTCATCCACCTGGCAAGGATTTCTCTTTAACTCTTGCCCTGTCATTCAGTTAGCTCAATGTGCCATCTAGACAAAGCAGAGTGCCATCCACAGGAGACTACTGATTTGGGACCTTGCTCAGAGTTAGAGATATGCAGTAACCCCGCTCTTAATGCTGCCAGCTGCAGAGGGCTGGAATTAACTCTCTGATCAGCTCACCTGCTCAGAAATGGGGGCAGCACATTGCCAGTGAGAAAGAACCAAAGCTGGAGAGTGAGGCAGTATAAAAGCAAGTGACCCAAGATGGTGAAGGGATGAGGGAGAATCAGGGTGGGGGAGGATGAGAAAGAAGGCTGGGGGTGTAAGTAAACCTTATAAAAGCAGATAAAATATCAGAGAATTGTTTTTCCTTTCTCCCCATACAATTTTCCTGATCTTTCTTCTCGTGTCAGCTCTCCCTAGACAGAGACTATGCTCTGTGCAACCCCATCTTCCAGGACACCCTGATGGCCTCCCATTTGAACATCCAGTAACCCTGGTATGCTTTGTATTTGTTAACACAAACGTGGTCTTGGGCTGTTTAAATGACGGTATAGCACTTCCACATTTCATATCACTCAAAGGTTCAGAGGGATCTTTTTGATGTGTGTGCATTAGCTCATTTATCAGACTTTATACTTACAGTGTTTTGAAAATAGATATTCTAATCGTTAGCCTTGAGAGCTTTTGACTCTGAAGATGCGAAACACTTCCAGTTTTTGTCTGTCTTCTTTTCTAAAGAAGTCCCCGTTAATAGGCATATTTAAAAAAACATTCAGCTTAGTACCAGCAGATAGATTCTCTCTCCTGCAGCTGCTTCCTCGCTAGGTAGTGGTGACCATTGTTCCTCTCTGGAAGGGAGGTCAAGTCTAGTGCCTGATGCTGGTAAAGAAAGCAGTAAGTTAACTTATCCATACGGATGTGACAGAATTCTTCCGTAAAGGCAGACCTCATTTCAACTTCTGGAAAATGTTTAAATTCTGGTTTCTGGCTTTAAAACAAAATAGCTTCCCAAGAGTTTATGACAGTGAAGAATATGGAAATATTTCTGCTGTCAAGTGTGCCATCTTCTGTTGACTCTTTCTGGCTTCCTGGCCCCAGCCAAGCTCTTAGGTAATGAACTCTACCAATCTATGTTGTATGAAAAAGTATCTCCTTCAGTGTGGTTTTATTTGCAAAATAATGCTGCCTTGGGTTTTTTAATGCTATAAAATCAAAACAAAAGGGTATTTTTCTGCTGTTCTGCTCTGCTATTTCTGGACACTTACTTTTAAACTCCCTGTCTCTATTTTCTTAGGTGAACATTTTTTATACTCTCCACTCAGATGCGCACCTTTCCGAAACCTAAATCATTCATCCTTCCTTCTAATTCTGCAATACCTTGCAATGAGATAACCTGTACTGTACTCTTCTTCCACATGAGTTCACACCATCAAGCACAAGACCAACACTGCAATTTGGGGATGGCTTAGTAGGTCAGAGCTTCATGCCTTTGTCACTTAGGTGCCCCCCTCCGTCTTAGCCTTTCCAGGGTACACTGGGTGCCACATATAACTTCCATTTCACAGCACCTGTTCTGTGCAAAAAGATGACTTCAGCTAACTCACAACTCTTTCCTTTAAGTGTCTCCTCCATACACAGCACAAACGTTACCTAAACAAAACTTCTGAGATCCTAGGGATCAGACATTATTCAAAGCAAACAGATTTTTCATTAATCCTTGTCTTTCACTAGTTCCTTCTTTCTTCAGATCCTATTTTTTCCACAAAGTCAGGAACTGTTTCAGAGGCATATAGTCTGACACAAGGCCAGAGGGAAGGAGGAGGGATTTACGAGGTCAATAGTTTAAATGGGTTTTACTTCTGCTGTGGCTGTAGAGCTGGAGCAGAGCTGGTCTTGCTGGGAGGAGCAGATGGTGGCCTGTAAGACACACGTAGCAAAAGGTGGGCTCCTCAGGTAGACATGGCTGCACTCTGCTCCCAGCCAGCCTTAGCCTTCTGCCATGGTTTCCCCAGGTGAGCTGCTGGTGCTCATGGCTGTGCCAGGGCCAGCAGACGTGGGCTGCAGCCACCATGTCCCAGTGGCTCTGCATCACCATGAGGCACCAGTCTGGCATTGGCGAAAACTTGAATTTTCCCTTAAGGGATGCATTAAGCTTTTACAAATGGACCCCAAACCATGGCTCCTCAGCCATTTTGGGTTGAGTTGCTGAATTACATAGATTTTGCTCAAAGGGCTGGACTTAAAAGTGCATAAGCATGGCCTGAGCTCTCCTCACACCTCTCCCCTGCCTCAGTCAGCTGTGAGGGCTGCCCGGCCTTTTCCCGCCTTGGGGCCTGGCTGCTGCCCGCCTCAGGGCTTGGTCTTTTCCCACCTCAGGGAACAATCTTTTCCCGCCCTGGGGCCCGGCTGCTGCCCGCCTCTGGGCACCGCCTTTTCCCGCCTCTGGGCTCGGCCTTTTCCCGCCTCGGGGCCCGGCCGTCGCCCTTCTCAGGGATCGATCTTTTCCCGCCTCGGGGCCCGGCCGCTGCCCGCCTCAGGGCGCCGTCTTTTCCCGTCTCGGGGCCCGGCCGCTGCCGAGCCCAGCCTGGCCCTCGCCGGCCGCGGCGCCCCGCACATGCCCAGTGCTGGGGCGGGCGCCGGCCTTGAGTCAGTGGCGGCGCGGCTGACGGGGCAGGGGCGGGCCCGGCGCGGAGGGCGGCTCAGCCCGGCGCGGCCCGCCTCGCCCGGGCGATGCCTGAGCACGGCGGCGGCGGCAGCAGCAGCGGGGGGGCGGGCGGGTAGCGGCAGCGGGGACGCGGCACTGCTGCCCTGCCTTTCCCTGCCCGCTGCTGGCCCTTCCTCCGCCCCCTCCCGCGTCCCCCTCCCCCGCTCCGGTGCCCGACAGCCGCCGCTCCGGGCAGGGAGGAAGGGCTGGGAGCCGCCTCCCTTTGCCCCCGGCCGCCCCCCTCCACATGCAGCCCGGCCCGCCGCTGGGAGCCCTCCCCGGGGGGATGTTTCTGCGGCCGCTGCCGGGATAACCGCGCGCTGACGGAGGATGCTGCCCGCGCCGTGGCGGGCTCCGATTCGGGCAGCAGCGGCCGCGTCCCCCGCCTCGGCTCCGGGCAGCGTCGCCGGGGAGAGATGACTTCAAGGCACCAGGCGGACTGGATCCCTTACAGGTGCGGGGGGGACCCTGCGGCGGGAGGGAGCGGGGCTGCTCCCGGGCTGGAACCGCCACCCCTTGGCGGGTCGGCGCCCGTGCCTCGGCGGCGGGGCTGGGACGCGGCGGGGAGGCGGTGGGTCCCGCCTGCGGGAGCGGGTCGCGGGCTGTGCCTGCCGGGAGCTCTCGGAGCGGGGCCCTCGGTCCCGCCTCCCAACTTCGGGCCGGTCCCGCTCCGCGAAGTTCAGGGGCCGGTCACTGGGGAGAGCTGTCAGGCCCGCGGGAGCGCCGCTGGGAGAGCCGCACTCGGCTCCGGAGCGGGAGAGCTTTCCTCCCTGCCTCCGCCACAGGGCCCCCCCCGGTGGGCCGGGCGGCAGCGGGCGGAGCGCCGCGCCGGCGGCCGTCGCGCCTCGGCCGCGGGGACCCGGCGGCGGGCGCTCGCCGCCCCTTCCGCCCGCTAGGCGCCACACCGGGAGCGGGGCGGCGGGCGCGGCCGCCGCTGCCTGACGGCGCGGAGCGGTGGCGACCGGCGATGCCGCCATGGCGGGGAGCGGGATCGCCATAGCAGCGCCCGGCGAGCGGCTCCCATTGGCTCCGCCGTTGCCATAAGCTACGGGAGCCGCCGTGCGGCGGCCGCTGCCCGAGAGCCCCGTGCGTCAGCCGGCACAGCGGGGGCTCCGCGCCGCGGGAGCGGCCCCGGCCCCGGGGTGCGGAGAGCCCCGCTCGCCCTGCCCAGGGGCCCCGCTACCCGCCCGCGCTTTGCGGAGCTGGGGCCAGCTCGGCCGTGCCCTGCCCCTCCCTACCACGGGCGCCCGGCTCTGGAGCGGGAGCGTTTGCGGCTTGAAGAAGAGAACAGTTTGTTCCTGCCTTGCCAGTGCGAGGAGGAAGCGAGCCGAAGAAGATGTAGCTCCGGGCGGGATGGGCTGTGCTGTGCTGCGCTGCGGAGCAATAATGACAGCATTTCTGAGTGTGCTGTTCGGAGCGACGTTAGCGTTATGGGGTTCTTTAGTTTTCATTGAAGAATCTTTTTCAAACTGAATGATTGCAGAATGAAAGCGTGATTAAAAAGGTGTTCTGGCTAAGGCAGCAAAGCGGGTTGGTTTAATTGGTCTGGTTGTTAACAGATGGTTTAGCTTAGGATATCTACCTAATCTTTTTTTTTTCCTTTTTTTTTTTCACTCCTTAATACAGAGAAATATATAAGCGGTAGATGCACAAGTGGAAGCCTGCTGTTCTAATCTGTGCACGTGATAGTTCTAATCAATATAAGAATCAGAATTAAAGAAATCTGATTACAATGGACCCAAGAATATCACCATTCTTTCTCCGATAGCTCTTTCAGACCATGTGTTTTGAAAAGACATAAGGAATTGGTAATAAGGCTTCAAAAATGACTAGCGGATGCATTCTGATGCAATTTGAAGCCTTGTAATGAAGGCAAAAATACCAGAACAGCTGTTCATAGCTCTTCCCAGCAGCAGAGGAACTGTTTCTCCGTTCTCTCACTGTACACAAGGCTCTGCAGAGGCCAATGCCAAAGTTTGCTGTGGGGTTTTGTAGCAGTGGCCTCAAAGAAGGAAATAAAACATCTCTATTGTTTCTGCTCAGTGCCGTTCAGAAAAGCAAAGGGAGACAAAACACAGATCTTCAGAGAAACACAGATCTGATGATACTCATGTCTTTTCTGATATAATACTATTTTTGAATGTTAACCATGTTTATGGTCAGAAACTGCTGAGGACTGCTCCAAACCAAAAGGCAAACAAACCGCGCTTCTGCTCTGAAGTGTTTGTTTAGGCTTCTAACCTAGTCTTCTCTCAAGAAGTTGAGTTATTTTTCAGTCTTCAGAGCTAATTCCTGGTTTAGAGGTATATCATTGCAAATCTCATTGAACCTGCTCGTTTAAAGCATCCTGCAGAATCCCGTAAACATACTTACCCAGGGAACAAGCGTTTCTGAATGCATATGTGACTGAGATTCCCCATGAAAGCACTGTATTAGTAAATTAGGTCAAAGTACCATTTTGTGGGAGTGAAATCCAGGAGGAGAGGGAAAGGCCTGATGTGCACCCTTCTGTGCATCTCCCTGTGAGCGAAGTGCCCCACACTTACCTGCTCTGTTGCTTCAGACCTTTGTTTACTGTAGTGAATTCAATGGATGCTGACTAGCAAAGCCTGGGGGCCTGTTCCCCACCTTCTTTATGGCCTGGGTAGTATGTAATGGCCAACAGTGCCACTGCTGCTAGTGTGGGGGACAGAGCACAGAGCGTGCTGAAGTCTGTAAAGATAGGTGTGACATAGCCTGAGCCTTGCTGATCTACAGTGTGCTAGAAAATGCTGCAAGCCCTTGTCAGAGCTTGGCAAAGCTGTTTCAACTTTGGCACGGGCTTTAAAATGGTAGCATGACCCCTAAGCTTATGTCATTCGTCCTGGCAATCAAACGTGCATGCAGCTATATACCTGAATTAATTCAAGCAGAGAAGTGGTTTTCTTCTTTAATAAAATGTCATGTTATTCCTTACAAGTGAAACGAGCCAGGGGGAATCAGTTGTGTGTGTTGTGCACAACTCATTAAGCAATCCACATGTATGTCCAAAACTTGCAAAGCATATTATGCTTCCACTTTTAAGACACTGAGAAAATTTTGGGTGGATTAACAAAAAATAGTAGGCAATTCTTTAAGTGTCAGTGCTAGCTTTTTCATGCTGTGGTGAATAAGAGTTTCATATTACTTGTGAGTTTGTGATTTCAGCATTTTGCCCTTAATGTCTTTTCTTCTTCTCTTACATGTTCTACTTTTGAAATAGTAATAGTTATAGGATGAGGGGATTTGAGTTCA
Source organism: Falco biarmicus (assembly GCF_023638135.1). NCBI lineage: Eukaryota > Metazoa > Chordata > Aves > Falconiformes > Falconidae > Falco > Falco biarmicus. The sequence goes on along the minus strand of NC_079297.1, from coordinate 30,633,792 downwards.
CTAGTGTTATGAAATACAATTGAGAAATTGTTTTTAAAAGGAAATATATTGCATTTATGTTCATGAAACTGTTTCATAGATAGTTCAAGCATATGATTAAGCACTTGTATGGAGCTTCACACCAGGTACAATGAACTAGGAATTCTTTAAACAGAAACATTTTTAATGATGTTTCTGTCCTTTATTATAAAGAATCAAAATAGTTTAGATGCAAGTGAAAAATCAGCTGCAGTTCACGTAGGTGCTCCCAGCCCCAAAGGTGGTTCCTGATGCAGTTGAGAGTAAGGTGTAGCTTCTTGAGGAATTCTGTTCTCAGGCACAGTAGTGTTTTCCTTTGGTATCCTTCAGCAGTTTCCAGTAGAAAATACAAAGCAGAAGTATCTGGGAGTCATTATAGATTCACAGGAGTTCAGCTTTTTTGTTCAAAAATATTATATGTTTTGGTTTCGTATCTTTTTCCTGAACTTGTTTTTAATTTATAGAATTTCTGAAATTAACATATTACTTTTTATTTTATGCTGGTGTGTCCTGAGTAAGCGAACACATTCCTCGCACTACATGACTATGGTTAAATGAAACTGTTGCTAGCGAAGATAAAAGTATTAATAAACTCAGTCACAGTAAGGTCCCAGTCCCTGTCATTATTATTTGTTCTTACATTTTCACTGGCTTCTTTAACAATAAATCTTAATGCTATAACTTAATAAGCAGCATTTACGAAACTATCTAAACTGTATAATGAGAAATATATAAACACTGTCAGCTGAAAAGTGCAGTCCACATAGGAATAAATTTGCCGCAAGTCCCCAGAATTCTCTTTATAGTGTCTGTGTAATTCTACTGAGACTTGGTTTGTGCGGATAAACCTGCCATAGCCCAAAGGGAACCCATGAACTGTGCGACAGGGGTCTGGTGCTGTATAAAGCAGATTATACAGCATGTATTTTGAGTGGCATAATACGTCTTGAAATGTATGTGGTGATGGTAGTAATATACATGATTTTACTTGTGACTTTTGTGTTATGCTCAATTTTTTGTAGCTTTTATGCGTTCTGAAGTTTTAAGGCTGTGCTTAGATATTGCAGCTATAAACAGTCACTAGTTATTTATCTGCAGAGTGAGGGATTACAGTTGGATGAAAATTGTGGAGCACAGCTGTGTTGTAAATTCATGAATCATGACAATTAGAACAGATGATAAGATTTCTCTAAGTGTGATGTGTAAACAAGTCCTGGAACAATAATGGTCTTGAAGACCAAGATTGTCCCACACTTGTTTCTATGCATTTATTTGAGGTATTGGGATGTTATCTACCCTTAAGCCTCGACAGTCTAAAGGCAGCAGTGCAGGTAGCGGGCTCACCCCGCTGCAAGGTGCAGTTTGTGACTGAGTGCATCACAATGCAGGCAAGCTTGTTCTCAGCTGCCTGCTGTGGGAAATGGCATTGATAATTTATGAGAGCTGCTTTTTCTAAGGAAAAGAGTACAAAGAGCGTGTGCTTCCTCTCAGTTAGGCTGTCTCCTGTCTCAGGTTATTGCGATGTATAAAATTAGCCTACTTGTGTGCTTTTAAATTGTTATAAGTTAGAGTTCTCTCTTCATGGGGGTCTGTGCTCTTATATAGGGTGTTACTGCTGTAGTGCATGGAGACTCCAGCTGGGATCAAGGTCCTGTATTGCCCAACATCGGTGTTAGGGAGCTGTACAAACACATGTCGGAGGCAATTTCTACCCTGCAGCTGATAGCCTAAATCAACCAGGCAGAAAAGAGGTGACGAAAATGAAGTATCACTTCAGGTTTACCAGCAAGGGAAATAGAGACCTGTGGAAGTTGCGGGGAAGCGGCTTAAATAGAAATGGGACAAGGCTCAAGGGAGATCAGCTGCAGAGCGGGGAGTGAAACCTAGTCATCCCATGCTTTGCAGTGTGCCAAAGGTGGATTTAAGTAAGGGGCTTTGCCACCTCTTGCAGGGTGTGCTTTGGGCCTTATGACAGAGAAGCAGCCACACCAACTAGGTGTGTTTTCCTAGGGTATTGTCACACCCCCATCCCCCCTCCTTGCCCCCTTCCCACCTTTGCAGTATTGACATCCAGATTGAGACGGAAACTCATTTCATAATAGGCCAATGGGTTTCTGGTAGCAACAATCATTTGCAGGTTTCTGGCAGTGACAATCATCTACAAGCCATCTGTGCCAGATTTGGATCACAGCCGGAAAGTGAATATGAAATGCTATGTCTCCTTTAGCAGTTCCCCGAGTCAGACAGTTTTGACTCTTATGCCAAAGGGTTTTTGGACTTTCCCTAAAGCAGCATCTATTTAGGCATGCAAGCAGCTTTTCTGGAAGGCGGTACTTTTTATTAGTAACTAAAAATTGCCATTCTAGAGAGCTGGATTTTTTTCACACTTCTTCCTTGTGCCTCTTCCCCTCGTGCTGACTTAACCTCATTTTCTAATTCATGCTTTTTTGTTCTTTCTCTTTATGAACCGGTATCTTTTTGCTGTTTGTACCTATCTTGCTCCCCTTGCTGTCTTTTTTGTTTTCTTCTCTTTTCCACTCTGAGCGTATTTATGAAAATAGAATTCTGTCCTGCCAGCTACATGGTCCCTGCAGAAGATACCCTTCTCTGTAAATGTTTGCTATTTAATTTGTTTTTTACTGTGTGGGTTTGAATAAACCCATCCCAACTTCCTACTGCCTTACTTACGTAGTTAGTACTGTTTGCAATTTTTAAAGCTGAATTTATTTATTTTGAAGATTATTGTGAATTTCAGATTATTCAAAGATTATTGCTTTAAGCATGGATGTTAAAAACGGTATTTATTTTATATCTCACTTATTGCTAAAGCTTTTGTTCCCGTAGTATATGAAGGCCGGTAACTGGGATTAGGAGATGCCCTTCTCGTTCATAACCTGCGTCACGCCGATAGAGGGCGGTGTGGAGCAGAACGCCTCTCAGAGTTCTGGAACCTCTTTCGTTATGACGTAATACCAGAATGGTTCCAGCGAGTTCCGAGGAAGTGACCCGTCTCAGGGCTCTGTTCCTGTTGGTGTAGTGGTAACGGTATGGAGCCACACAGCAAGACAGTCGGCAGTCTGGAGTATTTTCAGAAGATGGAATCAAAAGAACAGCGTAAAATACGAGCGAGAAGGTCAGGACAGTTGTTGGTATACTTATTTTTTGCACTCAAGTTTGTTACATAGAATCATCAGCTTCTTTTGACTGTCCTGTTCTTAAGAAAATGGGAAGTAAGGGGATAGTGACTTAAATAGGTAAGAAAATGTGCTCCCAGAAAAGGGTGGATAGGGGGTGCAAAGGTAACTATGGGAGAAAGTAGAAAGACTGGAGTAATTATTTTGGAACAGGATGAGTACGTGTGATAAAAGATGAAACCTTTTTTTATTTTTGCTGACATAGTTGTCTTACACCAGCTTGTTTTGTCTAATACTTAATGGTAATGTAGCTTTTTTTGTTTTATACATGTTCAGTAACTGGATGTATTGCAGGTCATCTACTGAATAATTTTAGGTTATGTTTACATTGTGTAGCTTTGACACTTGGGAAGTTCTTTAAATGCTGGGTTTGCTCTGTAATTAAATTATTTAGTAGATGTATTTGTATTTTTTTCTTTTACATTATTAAGAAGCTAAAATATATCTTTACTTTCCCTTTTGGTGATTACAGCAGAAGTAGCTTTCATATTTTTGGATTGCTAATAAGTTGAGAGATTACATATTAATCTATTATTTATCCTTAAAGGGAAGATGTGACCCAATTTAAAACACTTCCTTTGGGGAGATGCAGTAGAGCCTTATACAGCAGAGGATAGTAACTGCTTCTGCCAGTACAAGAACCCTGCAGATCTTGGATGCTGATTCTGTGCAGTCAGACAACTACCCTTATACCTGGGGTAGGGATGCTGTAGAGTCTAACACCGCCCTCTGCCTTACATGTAGTGGCGTGGTTGCCTGGAAGAAGCAGTCAGAAAGAGGTGCCACAAGAGCCTTTCTCTTGACTTAAAAAAGGGAACTGGTTTGGTTCCATGACCTTGTCTGAGCTTATGTATTAGCTGAGCAAATAATGGCAAGCCGTATATAATACATTAATATGAACGTGTGAGTGCACTTTGTGAGTGACATACTTACCTTGCTCTCTGACAACACAAGTACCTGAGTCATTCTTTCGTGAAGTTGAGTTTTAGCTTAAGTTCTGAGATGTTTACCAGAATTAAGTCTTGAATTGCAGGTTTCAGTGGAAACTTCATAGTTCCTGTTGAGATGCATGTTAACATAAGGTTGTGAGTATCATAATTCATAATTAATATAGCTCATTTGACACAGGTAATGAAACCACAGCGTGAAGTTTTTAATGGTAATTTTAATTGTAATCACAGTTCTAACTACCTGCAGGTGAGAAATTACAAGATGAAGAAATTCCTTGATTAACTTCAGATGATGACTAAGTTGGAAATTGTGTCTGCAAGTGAAATACAGATACGTCAGTATTTGATCAGTGTTTAGGCAAGGGATGTAAACAGGCCTGTCTTTCAAATTTGGTATCAGTTTGAAAGCAAAATGAATAAAGCTAAAGGCTAGTTATTTCCAGTAACGGTACCCATAGCAAGAAGCATAGGGAAAAATTGGTTTCTGTTTTTTCCAGAGCAGTTTGTTGCTGCCCAGCACTACTACAGCAGCATTTTCACTTTTCTGCAGTAACAAAAAATAATTAAAAATACATCTGAAAGTTTGAGGAAATTATTTGCTGTATTGTAGAAGTTAAATAATAGATAACTTGGCAGGACAATGACACTTAGACTAACTGTTCAGATCAGATTGAGTGGCAACTGAAAGACTAAGACGTTTACTGTACTTTGGAATACATCCCAGTATTTTTGACAGATATAAATCCCAAAACTCAAGCTAGGAGCATGCATTTCTATTAAACAGTCTTTTGGAGACCCAGGGATTGCATGAACTCTTATACGTCTATCCAGAACTTTAGGTTAGTTATACAGGTAAATAATGCATCTATTGGGACACTGTGTCTGTAGGGCAACATTAAATGACATTAACAATGTTTTACACACCAATGAATCGGATCTTGATAATTGGTTCTTCCAGGTTACTGAATTTTAAATCACTTCACTGGCTGTTGCTGCAGATTTAAAAAGTGAAGTATAAGGTTTTAGAGAAAGTTTTTGTGCTTGCCCTAGAATAGCACTAGCATTGTTTTATTGCCTCTCCGTAAGGCAGAGATCAAGTGCCTCTACATATTGCCTGTCGTTAAATCTATGCAGCTGTAGAATTGTTTAGGTTGGAAAAGACCCTTAAAGTCATGAAGTCCAACCCTTAGCCTAATGCTGCCAAGTCTACCACTAAACCATGTCCCTAAGCGCCACATCTACGCATTCCTCCAGGGTTGGTGACTCGATCACCTCCCTGGGCAGCCTGCTTCAGTGCTTGACCACCCCTTAAGTGAAGAAATTTTTCCTAATAGCCTTCAGCCAGGTGGAGAGGGGACAGGGAACCCTCTGTGCCATGCATCCTGCTTGCCTGCCCAGCCTGTCCCAGGGAGCTAGGGTGCCATTCTGGTAGTCTTACCTCTCTCTCGCACTCCCTGATACTCCTCAGCCTACTCACCTCCCTGGAGCTCTGTCACTACATGGAGGAGTTCCCCTGCCTGGGCATGCTCCCTCAGCTGTGCTCACCGCAGCTGCTCACCTCAACAGCTGACGGAGAGACGGAGAGCCCTGCAGCTTTGCTTGGTGTCAAATTGGCTAAATCCTTTCCTTCTGTATTTGATCTCCGTGGTAGGTCCGTGCAGCATACTGCAGTGCAGCAGCAAGGCACTTGGGCGAGCTGCACATGAGCTAAGGCAGCCGTACGACCACATGGGAAATGCGAAGTGATTTCCTCCTTTGAGGAGCAATGCAGTGCAGTCTGTGAGCAGTGAGGGACTATCAGACTTAAATTGTTTCCAGTGTACGTGTTAGCTTGTTTACAGCGAGCTGGGTTATCTATCATAGCACAGTTCACAATGTCGATGTAACTTCAAATTAAAAGTTATCTGGTCTAAAATAAGAATGTTAATTTTTGGCTGTTAGGAGCACTGGCCATCTATAAGTAGCCTAATGTAGGCTCTGGCTTTTCAGAACACTAGAATAATTCTTCTTGGATATGCCAGATATATTAATTATGGAATACTATATTAATACCCTGAGAAACTGGCCCATCCTATCAGTGCAAAAAGATCATGACATCGCTAGATTTTGAGGCATCCTGGAAGATGCCTTTTAAATGCTAGCTATTTCAAATAATGATATAGTGTAGTATTCTGGCAGTATTGATGCACCTTGCAAAATTGTTAATTACTTCCTTGAGGCTTGAATATCACTTACAGATTTTAAAGATCAAGAAAAAACAGCACATGAGAAATATAAATTAAATTAAAGTTCTCCCTTCCTTCCTTCCCTTTTTCCTTTTTTCCTTCCTTCCCTTTTTCCTTCCTGTTTTGATTCTCAGGCACTTTCTGTTATTTATTCATTTAGTGCTATATGCTTGGGGCTTTGGAAGGTAGATGTTGTTCTGAGTAGTACTGGAAGGAAAAAAGTTTTCCTATCCTGTGCACCCTGTATCAGAATGACGTCCAGGTTATTCTGTTGGAAAAAATGTGGAATTACGTTTGCATAGCCTGGAAAGTGGGATATGCAAATTCAAGTGTTCAGATCTCTGCCCTGTGTGTTTGATTCCTTAGGAAGATATTTCTAATACTTCAGATAAGTGCCTGGACTTTCAGGTTATTTTGGCATGGGCTGGGCCTGTTCCCCCCATCACCCAGATTTTCTCCTGAAACTCTGGAGATCATTATGTTTACAAGATTTGAATTTGATAAATTGGGATTCTCTTTCAAAGATTTCTGGCAAAAGAATCCAGTAAACTTTAGACTTGAGAGGAAAGATTTTAGGGCTTAGAAAATTAGTTTTACTCACAATAAATTATGATTTCTGAAAGCTGTCATTTCATTGAAGTGGTACCAAATAATATAAGCCATAACAAAAATTGCAGGAGATAGTAAAGCAACTAGGAGCTCATTGGAAGTGACTGTCCAGTTGCTGGGCTTCCAGTTTATCGATTGTTGTACTCCATTAAAATACAAAGATTTTGAAACAGAGGATTTAAGAACACGTGCAGGATAGCTGTATTTTAGCATTAGGCTGGTATAGGCCTTTCAGAGGATGGAATGTAATAGTAGACAGGGAGCCTTGAAAAGTCAATGTCTAGATTTTCAAGAGTGCTCAGGGTCACTCTTGATTCTCTGCTCATGTTATTTCCTAATTTTGAACCTCTTTGAAAGTTGGAAATTTCTGTTGAAAATACTTAATGCGATGGAGAGAGAAGGGAGGACGATGACTATTTTGCTGCCTAGTCAAAATGACAAACAGCATATAACAGGTTGCAGGTTTAAGTGTTCTTTGGCAAGAACAACTCATTCTCATCTGAAAAACCTTATTCTGAAGAAAAACATTAAGAAACATTAGAGGCATAGAAGTTTTCACTGCATTGCACAATGAATTGTAAATGTGCTCAATTGACATTGCAAAGGGTCTGCAATGTTACTCTCTGTGTGTTGGGATGAAAATTCAGCCAGCTCTGCAGTATTGATTTTACTATGGACTTGGGTTAACAAAGCCAAACATGGCTGCATATTGCAATAAATAGTAAATAGAAAGATGGTGTTCTGTATGGTTTTGCTTTTCACTTTGCACGTGATGACTTCTGTTGCTAATTTTTCATCAAAATGGCTATGATACTGTTTCTGTATTTTTCATTTTCAGTCCTTTAAAGTCTATAACTAAACAATGATTGAGTCACTTAATAATTCCCTAAAATAGTTACTTTGTGAAATGACTGACATTTGTTTTCTTTTCGCATCACAAAATGCCTACCTCTGTAGTCTAACGATACTCAATACTTAAGGAAGCTTACTCGGCTTGTTTCTGTCGTTCTTTCCCTTTTTGTGTGAGTTGTCTGTATCTGGAAATTTGATCAGTGGTGCTCTGTCCAGTGTGCTGTCAAATGACCGATGTTGGTTTGGGAAGAATAGTGTTATGTGCTGCTGAGAGAGTGACTGGACATAATACGGGTGAAGTTAAATTTGTCAGTAAGTCAACAACAGTATTTCCTTAAAATTGTCCAGCTCTTCTTGAATCTTTTATTAATTGTAAAGCTGATAAATATTTGAGCAGGATTTCAGGTCTGTGCTCCCATCCAGGAACTGTCATCAAAAGTCTTTCTGAAGATTTCAGATTCAAGCAGAGGCCCTTCTGTCAGCACGTGGCAGCAGGGGAGAGTAGGTTCCCTGGGGAGCAGAAAGCTTTGCAAGCACACATAGCTTCAGCAGTGTGGGTGAGCAGTCTCTGATCACCGCTGCAGGCACTGTTGTGAGGCTGGCAGTCCAGAGAAGCACACTGCGTGCTCCAGGTTTGCTGCACAGAGAGGTAAGGGCATGTGTGCTGGTAGCAGTGCAACACTACCCCACTTTTGAAGGGTCACGCAGAGGAAGCTTTTGCTGTCTCACATGTTTCTAGCTTGCTTCTGCCAGCCAGCTTTCCTTCCATAATTCTTGGGCTGAACTCCTCATCCTGTTCTAGTTTTGGCTAGGTCCTGACAGAGTGAGAAAATGGAGCCTTCTGAATCTGAGAGAATTAAGCTGAATGACATTCAGTGGATGATCCTGCAGGCTGAAATGGTTCACCTTGTAAACTTGTGTCCTACAATAAACACAAACTCACAGGTTGTGCAGTGAAATATTAGAGCTATGAAAACTGCAAATAACAGTGGGCAATTAGTGTTGCAGAAAGAAACCAGAAGATACGTAGTCATATGTATTTATCTGAGAGGTGTAGAAAAACATCTGCTGGTATATGAGTATTGATTAGACCCAAAGGGGGACCTTATTTTCACACTTTTTTTAATGGTCCAGTAGCTAAACTGATACTTTTTGCCTCATTCAAATGCATTTAGAAATGCACTTCCACAGTGCCAGAAGTGGTTTAATTACATCTGATGTGGTTAAACAGGGTCTCCAGCTCTGTCTGATACAGCTTCCTCTATCTGAGATACATGTGCTTGCTTATTGTTCCTACTGTTGTCTCCCTTTTCTGGTGTGCACCTGGTGATTTATGGTGTGGCCATGGCTGGAGAGCTCAGTGTCCCTCAGTGGTCTGGGTGCAGCTCAGCGTGGTGCTGTTCTGCACTGCCTGTTTTGTGTCTCACCTGCACATGCTACGCTTTGTGTAGAGCTCTGGGGGATGTTGCAAAGGCAGAGGGTATTACCCCAGTGTTACTGATGGGGACACTGCACATACAGCAGAGGTGTGGCTTTTCCAGGAAAAAAACTCAGTAGTGAGATCAGGGAAGGAATTAGATTTGCTTTGTCTTCCACTTTCACCCTTCTTGCCTCTAAAATAGATTATCTTTTTTTCTTTCTTTTGTATTACTGATTTTCTTATAAGAAATCCAAATTAAGATAATGAGAACTCTGCGTATGTGGACAAGAAAAAAATCAACCTAGTAAACTTTCTTTACAGTTTGTTGGGGTTGGACGGGATCTTCTGCATATACCTGTAAGAAGTGGTCCTAGGATTGATACAGCTTTTGAAGCCAGAATTCCTATAGCTGTTGTTCATAATGTTTCCCTGTGTGGATTCTCATTAATGTTACTGAGCTGAGCCCAAAATCTTCCTCTCTCCAGAGAGACTATTTAAGGTGTCTCTCTCTACCCAGCCACCACCTTCATCATGAAATCTGTTGGACTTAGAAAGATTTACCCCTCTTTAATTTTGGTTGAAATTAGTCAACCAAAGAAAAAAATTACAGACATTATGAATGCATAAATCTTTCTTCCTTAAGAAAACAGGCAACCCTCCCATATTATGCGGATACTGAATTGCTAGTGAAGGAATTTGAAGTTTGAGTGCTGTAGTCAAATTTTATTACAGAACCCCTGTGGAAATGAGAATCCTTCCTGAAACTTCCAGAGATACACTTGTTCACTGCTTTTTGTCTTGTAGTCTTATGCAAAATACAGTATTAACATACATGTTTCATGTCAGACAGGGAACTTAAATACTTCTCTGACAAAGACCTAAATGTTTTGAATTTAATTTTACCTGCTTTGCTTTTTACATGATTTGCTTCCTGTTCTAGAAAATCAGCAACCAATCTGATTATCACATATTTCTATTTGCATTTTACCACCCACATTTTGAAAATGTTTCATAGGTGGGAACTAGCAGGCTTAGAAGTGTGTCTACTGACAAGGCTGTAGTGGCGCTTCAGTCCCCAGTGGAGACTGCTTTTGCTGTAATTGTTGCTAACAGGCATTCTAGCAGGTGAAGGGGAATAATTAAAATGACAGCTTCAGCCACATATTAAAAAATATGAAAAGGATGGTGAAAAGCCCTTTCCTGTAATAGTTTGTAACTGATGTCATAGCACCTGAACAGCAATTTGTTCAATAAAAACATATTATTCTCCCAGGCTTTGCTTTACAACAAATTAAACCTAAGCTTAAGACAGCCTCCTGGCAAATAAATTTGAATGTTTTAATGTGCCGTTTGTCTCCACAAAAAGTGCTGCTAAACTTTTCTGTGCTTTGTCAACACCATCTTTCTTCAGCAGTTAATCTGATCTACTTCAGCTGTGATCTGTTTAGTTAACACATGACCAAAGATGGTTTATCTCTAGATTTTTTAAATGAAATGCTGGAGCAAATTAGATTATGCTGGCTTTCTTTGTCAAAAAATGGAAAGCATAAAATTCAAGACGTGTAGTATCTTGAATTGCCTCAGTTCCTGCTTCTGTCATGCTTAAACTAATCTGCTACAGAGTGTGGCTCTAATCAGTGGGGTATCTCTAAACCTGCACGAGTTTGGAAATTAGAAATGGAAGTGGTTTTGTACAGAATTTTTGATTTTATTATTAAAATGTTTGGGATGGCGAAAGATTTGCACTTTTTCTGGATACGTGGAAAGTGACATTAATCTAGATTGTGGTTGTTCTTTCTGTCTTGAAGGTATTTTTGTCAAGTTGTAAACACATAGGAAGCAGTCCTTCTCACAATGTAATTGAGTATTGAATATTCATTTAAGCTCCACAGGTTGAACCCACAGGTTGAAGGTCAGTGTAGGACTTCATTCACCTTTCCTTTAAAAAATAAAGAAAGGAATAAAAAACCCCAAACCCCTAAACCCAGGGATACCCAATGTTCTGTACATCTGACATGTTTCTAAAAGGAGAGTTTGTCTATTCTGTGCACTAAGTAAAGAGTCAGTAGATTTTTCCTGTGTTACTTCTGGCCAGTAAACTTATTTCTGTCTTTCTGTGAGTTCATAATATGCATGAAACTTAGAGAAAAGAGAACAAAAAGACAAGGGAAACAATTTTTGTCTTAATCGGTAAATGAATGGCTGTGTTCTCTGTATCTGTATTTAGCATGAAAACAGCCGTTAGAATTGCAGATTTTGCTGTCCATTTTGTTTCTAGGAACTGACATATGTACAATTTGCGATCCTATATAATTATTATCTGATTCTAGAAAACTGTAATTTCGACGAATATCTAGAAATACATCATTTGAGCATAAATTTTCAGTACTCTCTGTGCAGGGATTAATGGCACAACCTTAGTGAGAATTATACTGCTTAGTTCCTTGGATGTCATGCTGGTATTGTATCCTTTATTGGAGAGGTCAAATGATACTGAAAATCTGTAGTAGTACATGACTGGCAAAGAATGCTTGTGGTTTTGTATGATAGCTCTTCTTGGTTTTATAAAACATGGTACCCTATTTGCTTAGCAGTTGTCACACAGTGAAAGGGAAAAATAATGCTTAACTCAGGTAAGATCGGTTTAAAAAGTAGTAGATTGGATAAATGCTGAAATCTTTTTTTGATCTCACGCCTTTGGATATTTTATTACAGTTACAGGTGACAGCTTCTTGCCAATTTAAGAAAAAAAGAAACCCTAAAGTTGACACACCTTTTAAAATCTAATTATCTTATGCATACTTTATTTTTTAAAAAAAGGTTACTCTTTTTTTAGGGTAAAATGTTTGTGCAAATCCAGGGAAAATGTTTGTGCAAATCCTAGGAATTTTCAGAACAATTGAAAAAGCATCCTGATTACTCTGATAGAACTGGTGCGTATTTGACAAGCAGTTTAGAAAGCAAAGATAAAAATTCATGATTTGTTATCAGCCTTTTCTTTTGCTGTTCACCATTTCACATGCCATAAGCTTTTATTTTGCAAATACTTAGCCATTTGAGTGGGCTTAGTGGGCAATATTTATGTCCAGCAATAACAAGTTTTATTTGTCTGTTCAGGACTGGAACCCTAAAAATTAGATGGTGTGCATGTATCGGACTCTATTTTCAGTCTTCTTCAAATATAATGGAAATGGTGTTCCAGAGTCTGAAATGCCTTGCGTGGGGGACCGATGGAGGCTGTCAAACAGTACCACGCAGGCTGTTCATGTGAAGATGTTTTCAAGCCTAGAACAGTAATTTGGAAAAGATAGTTGCAGTTAGAAATATGAATTGGTTGGGTCATGATAACTGGCTCTTATTTTCCCAGTAATCTGATAACTGTGTTAACAATAGGCTGTATACTGCAGAGGAGATTTTCACCTGGAGATCCAAAGCTTTTTAGGGACACCAGTTCCCACTTCTCTGAAACTGTGAGTCTGCATGCTGCCACATGCCTTTCCCACAATTCTCACTTCTTGCTGGCAGCATACATTCTTGCCTGTCTCATAGATGAGCAGAATCTTATGTCTTGAAAGGAAGGATTGCTATATCAATGAACTGCCCAATGCTGAAGAACATTTGAGTCATACCAGTTAATGAAGATAGTTTTCTAAACTGTATTAAAAAAAGTAGTCATTTTGCAGATTTTCTCTCACATTTTTTTTAAATATACATATATCTATGTATATGTAGTTAAATATGAGGGAATAATGTCTTGTCTGATTATCTGTTGAGAGGTCAAACTGGGAAGAGCAGAGAATGTATTACTTTTATCAAGTCATCAAATTTCTTAGTAATTAATTGCTTTTTTATATTTTTCCAATTATATATTACTACAGTAAGTACACATAGTACTTTGTACCGCCACACAATATGTTATGAAGTGTTGAGAAAAAAATCCGAAGTAATTATTAGACTAAATGATAACTTCGTTGGAGGAATTTGAGAGAACCAGATGAAGTTTGGTTCTATAGTATCCTATAATTTTCAGTTTGCAACGTGCACTTGCTTTCTGGTACTGCCCTTGTGAACTAAGCGTTTCTCAAGCACGCTAAATTTGCCATGAGATTCTGACTGAAGATTTGACTGAAGACTTCCTGGTTTATAATGTATTAGCTTCATAGTTCATTTGAACGTAAAACTTTACACACCAGGTGGATTCACGTGCACTTACGATTTGTATCAGGAGAGATAATTCTAGCTGCTGGAATCTTTCTTAGATCAAGACGGACTGCCACAACCCTGGAAACTAAACCTTTGTGTGAAGAGGTATCAGAAATGGATTCAAAAGATTACAACCTTTGCCATATTAGCGGGCTCTGCTCTGCTGGCTTCCCTCAAATCAGAGCATCCTTGCTTTTCCCAGCAAAATTGGGCTTTAGTGAGGTTCCAGCCATGGTTATATTGTGATCACCCACATTTTGGTTTTTCTCCTCTCTGCAGGGTCGGTTTCTATTAAATGTTGGAGTTTTCTGAATAGCCAGGTATTGTTTTGGATTGTGGTTTTGTAAACAGAATTTTGATGATAGAAATAGGAGACTTCAATAGCTGAAATCTTCCTGCTTGAGGCACAAGAAAAGGCCAGGCTTGTCTGTACTTCCTAATATCATTTCCTTCAGTACACTTACTTAGCTAAAAGGTGCCTCATGATTGTCAGATGTAACAAAGGTGGTCACAGGGCAGCCAAGAGGAAGTACGATTGGGACTTTGATGATTAATAGCGAAAATGGAAAGAAAAAGTTCCAATAATAAGTATTTGATCTGTTTTAAATTTGACTAATTTATTTGAAGTACTTTAAGGTGATATGCTAAACTAGGTATATAAATTCAAATTGGTAAGCACAGTTAATATTGATGAAAATCAGAGATGATTCAAATTTATGCAAGGTTTAAAATTTATGCATACCTTTGTATGCAACAAAAAGAGGCATGTTGTGTAGCAATGTTAAGACTGTTGCTCAGTGTGATACTTCTAATTGTAAATGTGAATGCATTTATTAAGAGGACTATTTTTTTTCTCAATTTGAAACACAAAAATGCATGCTAGCATATTTGAGGTTAAATAAAATATGGTCAGAATACAGAAATATGGGTTTAATGGGACGAGTTAGGTTTTTTCCTAAAATGTGTCAAAACCCAGTATTTTTTCCTTTTCCTAATATGTCATATGACATGAGATTCTATATAGCATTATTCCTTGTTATGCTTTTTCCTCCTCCCTTTTATTTTCTCTCTGCAATTATTTTTAGTAGAGAAAGTTGGAAACTGACACAGGCTGAAATTTGCCATGGTAGTTCAGCTTCCTGGACTGGGAATTACACACAGATGTGGAGAAAATCACCTAATGTAACAAAAAGGAAAAAAAGGCTGATACGCCTTATAATAAGGCATACTTTTCTCCTCCACCCATAGAGAAAAAATTATAACAGAGATAATTTTACAAACTCTGTGCTAGAGCGACTGATCCTTGCCTGATAGTAGTCTGACTTCTCTTTCCTCCTTTCCAATGCTGCCTTCTTCCAACACAGTGCCTGGACTTGGTAGTATCTTTGAAAGGGGGTTAATTGCCATGGAGAAACATGAAAGGTGTAACATAGAATAGTTTGGGTTGGAAGTGACCTGTAAAGGTCATCTAGTCCAACCCCTCTGCAATAATCAGGGACATCTTCAGCTAGAGCAGGTTGCTCAGAGCCCACTCCAGCCTGACCTTAAATGTTTCCAGGGATGCGGCATCTACAGCCTCTCTGGGCAACCTGTTCCAGTCTTTCACCACCCTCATTGTAAAACATTCTTCCTTATATCTAGTCTGAATCTACCCTCTTTCAGTTTAAAATCATTACTCCCCTGTCCTATTGCTACAGGCCTTATTAAAAAGTCTGTCCCCATCTTTCTTAGAAGGACTCTTTTAAGTATTGAAAGGCCACAATAAGGTCTCCTTGGAGCCTTCTCTTCTCCAGGCTGAACACCCCCAACTCTCTCAGCCTGTCCTTGTAGGTGTTCCATCTCTGTGATCATTTTCATGGCCCTTCTCTGCACCTGCTCCAACAGGTCCATGTCCTTGTACTGAGGACCCCAGAGCTGGATGCAGTACTCCAGGTGGGGTCTCATGAGAGCAGAGGGGCAGAATCACCTCTCTCAACCTGCTGGCCGTGCTTTTGATGCAGCCCAGCATACAGTTGGCTTTCTCAGCTGATGGCTAAAGTTGTGGAATACGATTTCTTAAATAACCTTAAACACCTAGGAAATCTAATGAGTGACAGTCTTTGTTGGCTGTACTGTAGTTTCAACAGTTTTCAACAGTTTTCTATGATAATATGTAAAATAATAATAATTATGATGATGTAACAGTATCTGCTATAGTAGATGCTTTATCTGCTTTAGCAGTGGGTTGGACTACATGATCTCCAGCAGTCCCTTCCAACCCTGACTGTTCTGTGATTCTTCATCAACTGGTTATTTTGCATACTAATATGTGTTGGAGAGGGGAGAGCTTTCACGAGAATTTGCTGATTTATTGCCTTAGAATTATTCAGGGAGAAAGCCTAATCCTGAAAAAGTTTTATTGGGCAAAATTCCTTTGGGATTTTTTTCAGTTGCTTGCCTGCCTACCCCCTCAGCAGCTTCCATCATACATGACCCATCTCTTGTGCTTCTTGGTCAGTACTCTGTAGCTTCTGGGGTCTTCCATGCTGCTTATTTTGGCAGTCAGGCAGGTGGACAGGCATAGGATTAAAGATCTCAGGGTTATCAGGGGCTCAATTCTGTAGGTGTATCTATTCTATAGAAAATTGGTATGCTTTTGGTTTGCTTTCTGTTTTAGAGCAGGTGTGAGTTTCAGGATGTCAGTTTTCAAAATCTGGAGCTGATCAATGTAATGGAATTATTTTCTCTGACCAGTCCTGCCATTGGCACAAGCCTGTTGTGGTGGCCCACCACAGCATTGTGGGCTAGAGCCCCCTCCAGTTCTTCAGGGAGCAGAAATCTTGAGTGGAGGCCAAGAACATAGAATGGGCTCACAGGTCCCATTGATGTCTGCATTGGGAAGCCTTCATGCATGAATATCAGTCCTTAAGAGGTTTCCTACATACTGGATAATGTACCCTGAAGGAATCACTGGTGCAATGCCATCCAGGTGCCACAATGTTTGCCTTTGCCCTAAACCCGCAGAAGAATGACCGACTGAGATAATTAGAGGGACCAGCTTTCAAATGACAGTCAGTAATATTCTTGCTGTGAGTAAAGCTCTCGTGTTGGTTACCTGCCACTGCTTCTCAGGAGCTCTTTGCTTCACAGCCGCAGAGAACTCTGACCATGTTATAAAGTTTTCCTGCTGCTTCGCAAGTCTTGAGAGTGGATTCCACTTACCCATCTTTGATTGCTCATCAGAGACAAAGGAAAAAGATTGCCTTAGGTCTGAAATGGAGAATAATGTTCTTCTGGTTGTTTATTCACAAGGGGAATTCATAAATCAGAAAAGGCAAAATGTGTAAGTTCTTTTGCAATCATCTTTGAATACTATAGACATTACCACGTTTTAGAAAGGAGTGAATACCTCTGTCTCATAAAAAAAAGCGGGGGTGGGGGGGAAGTCACCATCCCAACCTTATTATTACTATGCTTTTCTAAGATTATATTGATAATTGGAAGACTCCATCAGAAAAAGATTGTCTTTTGTGCGGGCACTGTATGTGCAAATTGTGAAAACAATTCTCTGTCTCTAGGAGTTTTTGTCATTAAAAATCCCAACTTGAAAGGGTTTGTGCACAGCGTCTCATCTTTTTATGCCATGTGAAATTAGTGGAAACATTTTCAGGAGATTGAATTAACATTTTTTTCGATCAGGGCTCAAGTATACAGGTCAGACTGTATGGAATACCTCATCTGCATAGAGTGCTGTTAGAAATACTGACTTACTTTTCCTTACTGGGTTCAAAATCTAGGCCAAATGATATTTGTTACTTTTGCCAGCCATCAACATTTTACCCATCTTGAAATCCATGTCATGTACTCAGGCACCAGGATATGGCAAACTCATTCTTCCAACAAAAATGTTGTCCAGGATTGTCAGAATTTGCTACTTGTAGAGAAGGTAACTACAGAGAATGAACTCAAACCAAAATGAAAAATCCGCTTTCTTCAGTTCCAGCAAAAGAATACTAGATTGGATTATAAAGATAGTATGCGTAGGGGGAAGAAAGTGACAAAATATTTTGTTTCAGGGTTAGTATTTATCATGAAATGACATGTCTTCCCTCAGAAACTGTACTCCACAGAAACTGTAAAACCACCTGTAAAAAGGAAAAAGGAGCTTGGCTGTTTCCCTTCACTAACATCTCCTATCAGAGTTATAATTCTTACTGTATTTTTCTTCAGTTTTGATTGTTATAGCAGCTAAGGGAGACGAGGTTGTCTCTTTCACCTTCACATTTTCAATAAATTGATAGCTTAATTTTACTGTTCCTTTTAAAAACCCAATGAATACCACTGTGTCTTTTTCCTGTCCTGTCCTAAACACATAAGTAGGCAGCGGGATCTTTTAATAAGTTGCTGCATTAGTGAACTGCCTCAGATATCATCTCTTTCAGTGTATTTGTGCCTGTGTTTACATGCCTACTGCAGGGAGAAGCCTCACTGAACACCTGTGGCATTGGCCATATCGTTGGGATCAGTGTTTTGTTTGTTAAACACTTCACAATTATACTATTATTTTAAAATACAGCACTGTGTTTAGGTTAGTTACTGTACCTGTAATGCTTCATTCTTGCATCACGAAAGTGTTTCTAAGAAGAGTTAAGACTTGTTTGTTAATCTCATTTTACAGGTGTCTTGGAAGGTTACACTGTTTGATATAAAATAGGTCCAGTATGCTGCCAGCTGGGCAAAACCATGTTTCATAAAACAATTATAAGAGAGGGAGGGAAAGGAGCCGGCAGTCTTCTGTAGGTTTTCTCTTGATTGCAGTGGTTGACAGTCTGTTCCGTATAAGAATCGCAGAGGTCTGTTCTAGGTGACATCTTTTACCAGTGCAGCAGTAGTGGAATGGGAGAGTCATCACTGTCCTCTACGGCCCAGGTGGAGAACTCTTATTCTGCAGTAAGTGCAGTCTCCTATCCAGACAATACTTCTCCCTAGTTTCTGCTTGTTTAATTTACTGTTTGTTATGGTTGGATGTTTTGTACATCAGTGGGTTGGGTTTGTTTGTGCATAGATTTTAGTGTTTTAATGACTGAGATGGGTCGAATTTTGATACTTAAAGAGAAAGCAAACTGACTATTAGTTAGGACTGGATCTTTTTTCCTGTGGCTGGCAGCGAGGCGTTTTCAATAAATGCTCTTCCTGAAAGTCATGTCATTTGTCATCTGGATCCATCTGCATTGCAGGTAGTGTATCTCCAGGTCAGGGTTGTTGTGTTGGGGTTTTTTTACCTTTCCAATTTATTCCTATTCAGGCACTTCTCATCAATCTACTTTAAATACAATTTTAGCATAGCTTACATAATGCCAAAGGCTATTGTGTGTTTGTGCTCCAGCATTCATGTTTATTAAATTCACCTTTCTCTTTTAAGACATAGCCTTTCTTTCTAAAATTGCATTTCGAGTTTGTGTATTGAGGGAGGGCAAGAAATAGCCCAGCCATCCGCTCTTCCCTTAGGTGTTATTTTCATTACCTGCAATTTACTGTTGTATGCTATCTTATTCACCTCTGTATAATTGCAGAGAATGAATCTGTACAAATATTAGTTCAAACTGATCTTTCCAGGGCAGTAGTGGCAGCCCTGTAGTTCAGGTTATTTAAAACATGCAACGTGCTTTAGGGAATAGACTTGCTTTTCCTCTCATTAGATCTTTCCCTGGCTTCTTAGCATCCTCACTGAAAGCTGTCAGCCAAGACATTTCAGATACTACACTGTCGTTTCTTTTTCCCAGTGACCTCAGTTTTGTTCTTGGAAGGTGAATAGCAGTTTTCTGATTAAACTCAAAGCTGGATCTCATTAATAGAGGGTGCTCAGGGAGGTGGTGGCATCGCCATCCCTGGAGGTTTTTAAAAAAATGCATAGATGCGGTGCTTAGGGACGTAGTTTAGTGGTGGACATGGCAGTCCTGGGTTAATGATTGGACTTGATGATCTCAAAGGTCTTTTCAGCCTAAATGATTCTGTGATTCTATACAAAGCATATCTACAGTACCTGTAGAGTTTTGTGTTGTTCCCTTGAACACTGAGAGTCTGTTGGACTGTTTGCTCTTAAGTGCTTAGTTCTATATATCCTGTAATACACCCATCTTCCAATGTGTTATCTGACTGGTGATTTATGTTTTTAAACTTATTCTGAGTGAAACATTCAGAAGACTTGATTTCTACAATTTTTCTTTGTTTCATATACCCCTGAAGTTCTAACAATTGGAGATATATTTGGATGAAGTGTGCTAATTAAAACAGAGCAAAAATACAATTATGTGGTCATGCTCAGGATTTGGCTGGAGTTTAGCTTAACACTTATCTACATGGAATTCAGAGAAAAAAAAAAAGTGTGTGTTCCTGTTGTTTTCTTTCAGTTATTCTGCTTGTATAATCTGCCTTGTAGCTGTGACACTGATGTTTTAGTTCTGTGTGACACCCAAAAGGAGGATGCTATTCACAGAATCTGGAAGGGACTTCTGGAGGCTGGAAGGGACCTATGGAGTTCTCCAGTCCAATGTCCTGCTCACAGCACAGTCAGCTGTGAGGTCAGGCCAGGTTGATCAGGGCTTTATTCATTTGGGTGTTGAAGATGCCAAGGATGGAGACTGCACGTTTCTGGATTGCCTGGTATTAGAAGGCTGTGATTAGGCCTCTCCAAAGCCATCCCTTTTCCAGGCTGAACAAGACCAGCTTCCTCAACCTCTCCTCACAGGACAAGTGCTCCATCCCAGTGCCCAGACCTCTGCCCTCCTTTGGGATGCTCCAGTTGATCATCTTTCTTGTACCAGGGTGCTCAAAACTGGATGCAATTTTCTGTATGGGTTCTCACAAGTGAAGAGAACAGGAAGGATGTTAATCACTTCCCTTGGTCCAGTGGCCAAGTTCTTATTGGTACAGCCCAGGGCACTGTTGGCTGCCTTTGCTGCCAGGGCACACTGCTGGCTCATGTCCAGCTCGCTGTCCATCAAGAATCCAGGTCCTATTTGGCCAGATGGTCCCCAGCCTGTGTTGTTGCAGGGAAGTCTTCCTTCCCAGGTGCAGGGCTTTGCGTTTGTCCTTGTTAAATTCCATAAGGCTCCTACTGACCTGTCAGGGTCCCTCTGGACAGCAGCCGTGCCCTGAGTATATTGGCTGGTCCCCCCAGCTTGTCATCTCTGCAAATGTGATAAGGGTGCATTCAGTTGTCTCCTCCAGGTCATTGATGAAGATGTTGTTACCTCTTGCCGAGGTGCAAATATTTATCATGTGACTGAAGAGGGATGGAAGAGAAAAATATTAACTAATAATGTTCTGGAAAATAGAGTGGTAAAAAGTTTTTTTGTTGTTCTTTTTAAATCCCTAAGCCAGAACTGTTGGACGGACATGAGTGTCATAGATTTTAATGTACAGTGGTCATTTAGATAAACCTTACTGAAGCAAATAGGACCAACAATTCAGGAAGGTCTTGTTCATTTACTGATTTTTAAGCTAGTTTGCCAGCCAGGATTTGAAAAGAAAATAAAGCATTTGGTTCTGTAATTATTTGTGCAACTGCAAATTCAGTCTCTGCTTTCAGCCATCTGCCCTGCAGGCATTACTTTTAGTGCCATTTAGATCATTGGCATAGTGTATGATCCTCTGCATCTTTTTGTGTTTTGTGGCTGATTTGGTGCTGATAATTCTGAATCAAGTATTTGTGTTCGTATTCCTGCCTTTTTTTCCTTATCCTTTTTCTCTCTCTTTTAGGTTTTCTAAGGGGCAGGGGAAGCAGTGCTGCATTCCTGGACAGACATGCTTTTATTTGCTCTGTGAGATTCACTGTGAAACAATTTTATTTATCTGAAGCTTTACATAAAAAAACGCAGTCTTCATTTCTGCAGCAGTTCCTGGTGTCTGTACTTTCCTGGTCGGTTCAGTGGTAACTGATAGGCGCACTGGTAATGGTAAGCTGTTGCCCTCTCTGCTGTATGAACATGGCGTGGGAGAAATACAGGAGCTGCTGCTGTTGGCAGTAGAAGGGCAAGCTAAGACTGAATGTCCTTGGGCTGCTCTTTAATGAAGAGGACAGCCAGACTTCTGCTTGTTTAGATGGCTTGGGAAAGACGTTACTCATTTTACCATAAAGATAGCTGCAGGTTTTACTCTAAATCAGAAGACTGAGCAACTGCTCTGGGATCAGAAAACCTTGATGATTCCTAGCATTAAGTGGAGCCCTCACAGTCTTTCAGAGTAATTTGTTTCTTTTAGAAGTCTTTGATTAGGGTGTGTGTCTGATATAGTAATGTTCTCTCAAGTGGCTTCTAGTGAACTCAACATATGGCATACATGGGGGAACAGACCTTATTTTATGTGGGGGCTTTGCAGGTCGTGGCACTTTATAGAGCTTGCTGGCTTTGCTGGTTAAGAATACATTGAATTTCACTGATTTGAAGAACCTGTGCCATTCCCTCTGGAGCATGACTTCAGCCTGCAGGTCCCTGACCCTGGTAATGAGCTTTCACAGTAGCATTTCAACAGTGCTGCTGGAAAGCTTGTTCCTAATGGCTTAACAGTAACGTTATCCAGAGCAGTTGCGTTTTATTGGAACTACAGAGACCTTATGGAAGTATAGAGATTTTAGAGGAGTGTAATTGGGTGAATATGACAAATGGTATCCAATAAGCCAAGTGCTATCTCTTTGCAGGAATTTTATTTCATATGTTTTTAGGGACTTTTTAATGTGCAAATGGCACATTACACCCATTCTTGCCCTTTTGAGTCAGCCATGCTTTGAAAGATCCCATAATCTGTTTCTCTTGACACAGCAACATACCAGCTTTCTTAACAGCAAGAGCGCTTGGAAAAGATCTGAGTGATCTTGAAGATTAGTCTTGTGTGGTCTATTTTTATTTATTTATTTTATTGTTATCTGGCTTGATCATCCATTGTTTCTGAACTGTAGTTGACAATAATGGCAGAAGAAACTCAAGATGAAAATACTTCCTCTGCTTTTCCATTGTTTCTGGTTTAGTGTTGTAAATGGGGGTAGTATTATTTTTAAAAGCAAATTCTTCACCTTTTTATAATGTGAACTGTTTGTTTCAGGAATTTTCCCTAACTTATGTGCATTCATTTTGCTTGTGCAAAGGTCCCTGATTTCACATAGAGGTTTTGGGTGCTACTGTTAGTAATGTATTATCATGAAGCAGCAGAAAGAGAAAATGCAAGGGTGACACTTCTAAACAGCATATGAAAGTTTAGTGGTAGTATGTGTCTGCTTGTTTGCTCAGCAACACTTCTCACTGCAATTAGTGCTGGGCTGCAGAGATGTGATAGATACGATTTTGGACCTCTGTCTTGGTTAAAAAGTTATTAAAATGGAAAATGTTATTTTATGAAGCATTGTCAGGAAGGACAAAAGCATTGCCTCGTTTGTTGGCAGAAACGAAAGAGCTGTTTTACTGTGTTAGACTTTTCCTTTAAAAAAAACACTTAATTAAATCTGTGACTACATGTACCTTGCACATTCTGATTGAAAACATTTCTTCTTAATTTTTACCCCTGCAATGGCTTACTGAAATGTAAGCAGTTTGCATGTTCAAAGAGTAAAGGTGAAGTACTTGCTGTGAAATGTGTTATTTGAATTAGGCTTTTCCAATTTTACTTAGATCCATGTGGAAATACAGTAGAGTTTCGCAAGATGTTGATTTACAGCATCTTCTGCCTTCATCTCAGAAGTAAGTTATGAAGCTCCATGTAATCATGCAGCTTCATCCTTGAAACCTGGTTGGTCTTGGGTTTCTCTTAAAATGATTTTTAAGGAATACAGATTATGAAGTGCTTAGAATACTAAAATTATTGCTTATATTTTTGTCTTCTTTATCGCATGTAGCAGCATAGAAAGCCTGGCTATTTTTTTGTAAATTGAATTTAATGTTGAAACTGTATCTGTAAAATAGATTTGGTATCTTAAAAAGGTGATATGAAAAGTAATACTTCAACAAAAAGGTGATTGTTCATTTAACATATTTCCCTTTAGAAAATAGGAGGTGGGGATATTTGAATCAAATGTCATGTTTAAAACTTTAAAATAATGTTATCAAAATTTAATATTTGAGTCTTTATGGAGCCATGGTGCAGACTGCTAATATGAATCTGTACGCTATATAGCTATAGGCTTGGCTTCTTAAGCCCAACATCCAGTAAGCTCTAATAGGTTGCTTGTGTTGTGTATAGATGGATGGCTCTTCCCTGGATAATTATCTGCAAGGAAATACATACAAGCTCTGACTTGTTAACTGAATTTGGCCTAGACTGTTATTGCAGACCTGAAGCACTGTTTACAATATTATATATAGTGTAAAATTGCTTTTTGTTTTAAATGGCTCAAAGCCATAGCCAAGATGCCAGGTGGATACATTATACTTGATCAAATAGGAGTAAAAATGAACCTTACTGGATCTTCAGGATACTTCAGCATGCTCAGCAGATTGCTAATATGTATGCATTCTCATCAATAATTCAATTTTCATTAATTATGAAGTTACATTTCTCTATTAAGACTGACTGAGTTTCATGCTGCTGCTGGGATTTTCTAGCATCACATCAAACATGTAGGCAGAATTGTTCTAACAGCTTTGCTCTCCATGAGGTTATTTCCTGTGGTGGTCCTGCGATGTTGCACCTGTAGTTTCCACTGTACTGGGCCTTTAGTTTCTGACCCTCCCAGTTATTTGGACCACTGAGCAACAAAAGCATGGCCAGTTCTGAAACTGGGCAGGGTAGGCTGGGTCCTTGCCAAATGCACAAGTCTCCCAGAGGGAGGAGGAATTGATTTTTGTTATTTTCAAAGACCAGGAAAGGCAAAGGCAGAGCTTCTGCTCCTAGACTTTTGTGTTTTCTGAAAAGTGTAGGTTCTCTGGATTTCAGCTCTTGGACCCTGAAGCATCTGTCAGAGTGCATGAACTGCCAGATGCTGCAGCAAGATCATCTGCTAAATCTTTCTGCAGGGCTTCACTGAAATTTAAGAAAAAGGGTCAGTGGTGGTTACACACTTAGAGTCCAATGCAGGTGTTTCTCAAGGCAGCAAGAGTGAGGGCCTGATGGAGTTGGTAAAGAAACGGAGCTTGTTTTATGTATGTATGCATTTCTTAAAACTTTGGTGTCTCTTAATGGCAAATTTGGGAGTCACCCAGTCTCAGGAGAGTTCTTCCATTGAAAATTAGGAAATGTGAAATACTGGCTGCTAATCAGCAACTCTAGGGACCACTGGTTCTGTAGAAAATATTAACAAAGTACAGAGTCTCCAAGTGGAGTGGTCTGCTGTTACAGCAGAAGAATATATAGGCGAAATTGGATCCTCTTTTTATTTGCACTTCCATAACCATTATTTAGGCATCAAGAAAGGACAGAACTGCAGCTTTTCAGTGATACTGGCATCAAGTAACTGATGAAACAGAGTTGGTGGTAATGAGGCCTTTTTTACAGTGGGAAGGATTCAGGAGAGCGGTGCAGCTGGCTGCTGGGAGTAAGGCATTGTTGTACAAGTCCAGTAATCTGGAGAGGGAGGTAATTGTTGAAGTAACTGTGTTCTGCTGAACTTCGGTGTCGGTGAAGAAAGTTGGAGTCAATTTTAGTTGTTGAATGTTATAGCTTAAATAATGCAAGGCTTGTAGTTATTGCATATTTACAACAGGATTGTGGAAAACTACTCAGAACTTTATAAAATACGGAGAGAATGAAGGACCTGGAAGTTCCAGACGAGCTTGTCAGCTGGTTTTCAAGGCATGCTGCTCTTGGTGTCAGCTCTGATTCATATATTCAGAGGCTTTAAAAGCGACGTCTTGCAGTAGAAGGACAATATGGAGAGGTGTTCTAGCATTACAGCATCCATACTTTTTGAATGGAGTTTCATGTTTTTGGTAGTCCTCTGGTGTGTCTGATAGTTGCTTTGCATTCATGGAGTGGTGAATCAATGCAAATCACACCCTTCCTCTTCCTGGTGTTTGCTGTGGTGTCACTGAAATTGCCACCTTTACTATAGTAGGGTTGGGAATAAAGAGACCTGAGGGAGCTATGCTTTTTTACCTGAACCTGAATTTAGCTTGTTGTGGTTTACCAGGGAGTCACAGTTAAGGTCTGGAACCTGACAGAGAGTGTTTGCCTGCTCCCTTGTTCTGTGCAGGGTTTTATGCCAGGATATGGTGTGATGGGAAAGCAGGGTATGTGAGAATCATCCGGTGTGCTTGGACACCTTGGTTGTGAATTATAGCCCGTCTAGCATAATACTGAAAAACATTAAATTCACCTAAAACTAATTACTGAACTTCTGGTTTATGGGAATGTCTGAGAAGTGTGTCTGTAGCTTATTTAATATGTGTGAGGGGAGTAAGCATAGTCTGATTTATAAAGCAGAAGATGAGAGAAGAGATCAGAGTTTTCTCCTTAGCTCAGCAAATGACTGGTAGATTGGAGTTATATTGGCTCTTGACCTCTGGGTATTACAGCTGTATATGCATTGCTGCCCCTGCCGTTCTTGTGGTCTGTATTAGGATCATTACATGATTTTGGCTTTTTTCAAGCATTGTCTTAAATGAGGAGGATTTGTTCAGGCCATTAAGCCTGCAACTTTATGTTTAGGCATCTTTTACTCAATCATTTGGCCACAGATATCAGTTAGGGTTGTTTTACTTTATAGCAGGCCAGCTAATATGTAATGCAGTTGTAGTGAAGCTCTCTTGAAAAAAAACCCCTGATATTGTTTATAGAGGAGGAATGTGTCTTCTTTTTATAACTTGTTTCTGTAATTTATCAATTGAAGAATGCTTAGTGTAAAGCAGAATATTTTTTGTTACTGTGAGGGTTTATTTCTTTAATTTTTTTGTGGGCTATGAGTAATGCATTACCTCTACAAGAGATTAATTTTGTATCCAGCGTACTTGTACAGAATAGTTTCCTTCTGTGGAATATCAGCCTTTTGTAACATATAACCTGTGTATAAATTTTAAAAGGGTGATGCCACCAGTAATGCTTAATTATAGGTCTTTGATAATGCTGGCATTGGAAAGGTGGTGTTCTGCATGCCTTTATTAGATGTCATACCTAACTGTATTATAATGTTACTGTCTTCTAAAGAGTATATATTAATACATGGGAAGTCACGTTTTTTATGAAATTTCTATTGCAATACAGTTGGGTTGTATGTAGGTCAGAATCCAGGTTCATTTGTCCTGGTTTCTTTTTTTTCTTTTTTCTTTCTTTTTGATTGTTAAGAGCGATTATAAAAAAAGGAGAGCTAATCTTTTACAAAAATATGTTGTAAGAGAAAATGAATTCTACTTGTAAGAGGCTGGTTTTTTTGTTCTATAGCACTGTTTTCCTTGTAGATGACATATTACAGTTTAAAAGATTTCATTATCTGTAGTCATTGTTTAACCATAATGTTCTTACAATAGAGACCTTTGTTCTCCAGAAAAAATAAAACGTAGTCAGTAATTTGATAAAGTACTTCACAAAAATAATTTTCTGATTTCAATGCCATTAGTTTTTAACTTCTAATTAATGAAAATGATTGCATGCACAGGAGCTAATCTTTCAGCTAGCAACAATTAGCAGAAAGAAATATGGCAGTGAGCAATACTGTTTGTCTTGCCAGTCTCTAAAAGTTGGAGTGCATGGCAATGAGCGTGACTTTTCAGATATTTAGGAATAAATTCTGGTTTTCAGTGTGTGAAAGATTAGACAGTTAGTTTTCCTAACGTAATTTTAAATACTGCTGGGTGGCTAAGCAGCTCTTTTACACTCACTTTTTATATGTTTTATATGCAAATTTTCAATCAAACCCCATTGCTGTGTATGTTGACATTTTGCATTCGAAGATAGAGAAGAAAACAAGCTGTAGACTGGATTTTGCATTTCTTTGTGAACTGGCTGAATAATACATATATTTTTGTTGACGTTTATGTGAACCACAATTTTTCAGTTTTTCATGCAGTGCATTTAATACTCTTGTGCCAACTTTTGCAGGTTAGGGCAGGCAAACTTCTATGGAACATAGCGGGAGTTCTATATGTATAACTTCTGCAACAGTTTCTTCCAGTGACTGCTGTTAAGTGGTGTTTTGAGTGATAAATTTGTTCCAATTAATTATTCTTTGTCTTTGCAGTGTTCTGGATGATGAGGGGAGCAGCCTGCGTCAGCAGAAGCTTGACAGGCAGGTAAGATTTTGGAGGGAGCCTTCTTGCTCTCTGAAGTCTAGATCTTGGCATAACAAAATCACTGACACATGTATCTGGTAATTGATAGAAAATTGCATCCTTTGATTAGGGAATGCAAAAGAGAGATCTGTGAAGGTTACAGCTTGCTTAGAAGTCTAACTTCCATTAAAATTTTAGTTAGTGACTGTGGTTTGAGTGATAACTCACTTGCTTTGCCTTGGACTTGTTTTAAGCTGATTTACACGGTTTTTATTACTCCTTTGATGGACCAGAAAGGACAGGTGGTTCTGCCAGACATGCCAGCCAACAGAGGTTTACCACAGTGTTTTTAGTTGTTTGGGGTTTTTTGTTGTTTTGTTGTTGTTGTTGTTGTTCCATCGATTTAGCCCTTGTGGTTGTAAAATACTTGTTACTGTATTCCAACATGACTTGTACAAGAAAAAGTGATTCGGAATCTCTTCCATGAAACCTTAGGGAACGCTGCCACCATGTTCTAATGGGGTTTGAGGTTTCCACTTTTCCTTTGATTTTTCTGTGGTCCCCTTTTCCCAAGACTTTGTTATGTTTATAGTTAAACTTCGTGAGTTTAATTTTATGTTTTTCTATAAATTTCTTTTCCCATTGTTTTATCAGCTTGCATGTCTAGCAGCATCTCATTTTCAAATTCAAATACTTTTAATTTATGCTGTAATCCTGTACTAGATTCGGATTGCTTTGAAGTCATGTTGAGGTGTTTCACACAATTTATGGAGATGAGAGTCCACTCTCCATTTTTATTCTTCAGTTTTAGTGCATCTGTTTTCCAGAAGCACAAAATCACTGTACAGGAGGAGGGAAATGGTAAAGTAATGGATAAATAAAATTAACAGTTTAGTTGCTTGAAGTTGTGGAAGAGGGATCAAAGAGAGAGATGCCTATGGTGTCATTGGATGCTGAAGGTTTTGGTTTTCAGCAGGTCTAGCTGAGAAATTCAAGTGTTTAATTAAAGTTCATCTTGTATAGTTGTTAAATTAGGTTAATGTTGAGCATT
The DNA here is from genome assembly GCF_023638135.1 of Falco biarmicus. NCBI lineage: Eukaryota > Metazoa > Chordata > Aves > Falconiformes > Falconidae > Falco > Falco biarmicus. The sequence goes on along the minus strand of NC_079297.1, from coordinate 30,605,102 downwards.
ATCGCTTGATTCTATTTTGCAGATTACCTGCTTTTAATTTACAGAAACTTAAATTGGCATCTCTGCCTGATGCCCTTGCTTACCCTCCCATTGCTTCACAGCCAGTACTCACACTGTTTTCCCAACGGTTATTTCCAAGCAAGCTCTGACAGCTGGTAGACTGCTTAGAAAGATCTATTCTAATTATTTGCTGTTTTCAGCAGAAGATGTTTTAGCAGTGAGCTGGTTGTGGTTTTTTGGAAAGATTTCATATAACCTGATATCCCAATATCCCACTTGCCAACTGTTGCCACTGGAAAATTGGAGAAGGTATAAAGATATCCATTGTGTTTCTTCATAGGTTGCTACTGTTTGGAGTCCAGTAACGGATGCTTTTCTTTGTATTTTCCTCAGCGAGCACTGCTAGAACAGAAGCAGAAAAAAAAGCGCCAGGACCCATTAATGGTTCAGTCCAATGTGGACAGTCGCCCAAGAACGCGCAGAATGAAACATTCGGAAGAACAAGCACCGTTGGTTGAATCGTATCTTAACAGCAACAGCAGCATCATATATCATGGTATACGAATATTATCTCTTGCATATATGTTTACTGCAAGTCATAGTATGATGCTCTTCTTGTTGAATTTATGCTAACGGGAACAAAGGTGTTTTTTTCTGGATTTTTTTTTAGTAGATAATTAATATCCTTCACTTGTGTTTGGGGATAAAAACATCAGAACTTGCAATGCAAGCCTAACAGGAGGGAGCAAGGTAACTAGCTGCCATCTGCCATTTCACTGCTGTGGGGAAGAGAGAGTGGCTTGTCCCTGTTGCCATGAATATTTAAGTGTCTTCAGTCTTGGTTTCTCCTGAAGTAAAGCTTATGTGTTCCACTCTGTGTATTCCTCTGCACGTAAATTTGCTTAAGCCTACACAGTGTTAGTGATAAATTTGAAACTTGTTAACTAATTTCAGCTAAGTCTGAATATAATAATTTCAAAGATACTGTGTTTCTGCAAGGTTCATTAAAATAGGTGGGTAGGTAGAGAAGAACATTTCAAGCTTGTACAATATAGCCTGTGCTTTCTTATTAAAGATTAGAGAATCCAGAAGGGACAGAGACACTTCAGGTCTCACAGCCATAGGGGAAAAAAAATTAATGCTGTTTCATTTATTGTTAGACTTCAAAGAATTTAATCATCAGACATAAATCCTAAGGAAACCAGTAGTTATTTAGTTCTGTGCTCACATGGGCCATGCTTGTTGGCCCCTAATGAGGGTAATGCATACTTTTCCTCAGGATTTCCTAGAGGGAGCTTGGGTAACCCTTGTTCAACGTTTTATCTCTTGTAGATCTCATTTCAGGTTGCTAACACATGCAAGAGCTAGAACAGTAATTTTTAAACTTTCTTGTTCTGCAGATTGTTGGGTTTGAGTCATAAGGGATTCATAAGCCTCAATAGCAAAAGGCTTCCTTCCCTCAGTAGTGATGAGTATGTGGAACGAGCTGAAATCTACTGGTACTGGGAATGCAGTTGGCTCTTTTCAGGTTGGGAGTGCTACTAGGTGGCAGAGTACTTAAGGTTTAATGTCTAAAACCCAAAACCTAAGAAGCCTTTGTGAATCTACCTCTGGAAAAAAACACCAAACTAACCAGTATCCTGCTCTTAAACAAACAAACGAAGACTTAATGCATCATTCAGTTCAGAACTCTATCAAGTATACTGCACATGCTATACCATTTCATTTTCAGTTGGTGGTCACGTCTTTCAACAAGGAGACGGCAGGTATTCACTAGACTAACTGATCACGCTGCGAGAAGTGCAGGTTTCAGGGTCTCTACCCCTGGTTTGCAACTGGTGAAACTTTTTGGTGTGGTTACACCTACAGGATTTATTTTTAGAAACTGGAAATTGCATTGATTAAATGTTAAGGTTTCATTAATAATGGACCTTTTTAATCTTGCTTCTGCAAGCAGATAGGCTATCATAAGTGATTTCAAATGGAGAATTATTTTTTCTCTTACTATTATTTTAATTATGTTTTTTGAATAAATATTAAAAGCATTAGTAATATTTCTCTCTCTTTAGTGTCTATTTCTTAGGGCCTGGGAAGAAGATTTTAAAGAGGAAACTAAATTTCTTTCTAGTCTGACCTAAGAATTTAATTTAATGCAGAATTTTTGTTTTGTTTCTTTACTTTTTAATCGGAGAAAACAGAAAATTTCTCTTTCCTCTTTCACTCAGTAGCTTATTGAAGGTACAAGAACTGCTTTAAGAAATAGTGTCTTATGGTACAGAGGTGCCGTCATATGCTAAAGCTTCTGTATTGTCAGTTGAACAAAGTTTTAATTTTCAGAGATCAGAGAAACAGACATTATTGTCCCATAAATGGTAGCAAATCTCATATCTGCACTAATTTTGCAACAGTTTGCACCAGAGTGGACTTTCAGATTGAAGTGAGGTTAACTGTGCTCTTAAGGTAAAAGTGACCCTTCCTGTAATATTCAGACCACACCATTTACTGGAATACTTACTAATTTATTTTCCTTAAATCAGTTTGTTCTAAATTTGTCTCTCAAACCCTTTCAATATTTCACAAGGTTTCAGAGAAGCAAAAAAAATATACTAATGTTTCTCATATTCACTCTGGAGTTTGTTAATCCCTGGGGACAGCTGTCCTTGAAATAAACCGTGCAGTTAGCAAAAGCTGATTTAGAAGAATTGAATTACCTAGCAAAGTGTTTGATTGCCTTGTAAAATCCTTTGTTAGGAACAGTGCTTTTGAAAATATTGTAAGAACTCCAGAAGCGTCCTTTTTTGGTGTGGTCTTCTCTGGGAATGTGCTTAGTGTCTTCGGTTACACTGTTTGCATGGTACATAGTTCAGTTTTGATGGCCATTTTCAACTATGGTATTCAGCTTCAGGGTTGGCACTTTTTTCCCCTTCAATGAAAACATTTGTATGTGGCAGCGTCGGATGCATGAGACAGCTGGGCTGTTTCTAAAGAACTATTTTGCGCTTTTCCGTTCATTTGTTTCTGTTATGGGCATGCTGATTTTAAGTTAAGAATGACTCTTTGATGGGAGTTGACGGTCTGCTGAATGAACTACATTGCTTGGATGAGCATGTTTGTGAAATCAATTCCTGTACTGCAAATGCTACAAAAAGAACACTTATTTCCACCTATCCTCTTCTACTCTCTTTTTTTAGCTTGTACTAATTCTGTGTAGCACAAAAGTACTTGTTGATTTCAACAAATAATTGGATGCCTGTGTGGAGATATCTCTATGGTATTTTGGGCAAAGTAGGTCAGAGATAACATCTCAGCAATTCTGAGATATTAGGCTTTCTGCATTGGGAAATTTTCTTTCATACGCTGCCATAGCTTATTCTGATGCAGTTGTATGTGCTGCAGTGGTTCCCTGATGGGCAACTCGTCTCTGGAATAAAAATGCATTTCATTCCTGAATAATTATCAGCGTGGAGTAGAAAGTCAGTCACTTTTGTTCTGATATAGAACATTGGCCTGGTGAGCTGTTTGTAGGTAGATACAGTGGAACAGCATATTTTGCTAGTTAAGCTGATCATAAGTTTTTCCATATAAAGGAGCCCTTGGCTGCTTTTGAACCTCTGCAGGGAGTTGCTACTAGCCCTCTGGCTGCACATGTATTTTGCTTCATCTAGTTTGGAGCCAAGGGGAAATGCAAATAAATCTAAGATGTGATAGGATGGAGGGATGTTAATTAAGGGCTGTGACTGAGCTCAGCTGGGGCAGCTCACAAAGGGGATAATATAGATGCGGCTTTTCCTACACTTGAATTGCTTGGGATTGAAGATGCCAGGGCCAGTTCAATTCAGTATGAAACAGAGCAGGTACAGGGCTTTTTGAGTTTCTTTTTTGTTAGTTTAATAAATAGCAAGATGGTTCTGCTGAAAGAGTGTGTCCACAGAGCAGGGAGGATTATTGCCAGGATCACTGATTTTTTCTTGGATACCTTCAAAGCAGAGGGATGACACATTGATAAGGTGCAATGGTATCTCTGTTCCCTGCTAACCGTTACTAGCAATTCCTCTTAGGTGTTGTGAGACAAAAAAGATGGGAGATGGGTGCTCTTTCACTGAGCAAGTGGCTCTGCAGAATTTACCAGGGTGCAAGTCTGCAGCCAGCATATTTCTTCTCAGTTCCTGCCCATATTTTACCTACAGTTTTCAGATCCTGTAGCTTGGGAACGATTTGTACATAGTATATCTTTTTAAAACCTGTTGGGTTTTGGCATAATGCTTAATTAACTAATAACCACAGAAGTATTTGAGTTATCTGTGGGAACTGACAGAAATTAATTTGAGCAGTCCAACTTGAGATAAAGTGAACCCTTGGCACTCTGGTCCATGAGTGGTCAGTTTGAGCTGGAGTGTTAGCCAGTGGTAGTGCAGTGCTTGCCTGTCAGCATCTGTACATCAGGTAGGACCAAGCGTGCAGGAAATTGCTTTTGTTACTTGGAAAGGATTATAGAGATCTATTTCATGGGAACAGAACCTCTTGTTTTACAATCTGCACATCTAGGAACATAGGCGTACTAATAGGAGAAACAGTTTCATGGCAGCATTTCTAGACAAGTCCGGGACAAAGCTGAGTATATGGAAGTAACAAAAAATCTTCGTGTAAAATGGATGCACTGTCTTCTTTTTTTTTTTTCCCTCTTTTTCCTTTCTCTGCTCTGAAATGAAGGTATGAATGTGGTTTGGGATCACATTTCCAGGTTAGAGCCTAAATTATCCAGGCCATTTCAAGCAATAGGTATCCTTCCATTCACTTCCATGATCTTTGGCTCCAGTTGTTATTATTACAAATAATGCCCCTCGCAGTACCAAATACAACTTCATTGCTGTTTCATCATTATAAATAGCAAAATAAGAATAACAATATTTTGTATTGCGGTTAAGTTTACATTGTATATAAAAGACAACAGTCATTTATTCACTGGAATAAATTTAATCCCTCTGTGTAGAAGAGATCACTTACAAATTTGTCTTCTCTTTCTTGTGCTCTTGCCTATTTTTGATTCAATGTCCTTCGTAAGGACATACTGCTTCCTGTTTGTTTGAAGTTCTTATTAAATTTCACTTGCCATTCTGTAATGCCTCACAGTCACATCTGCTGGTTTGTTTTCATGTATATCTCTACACCACTTATTTTGTGAAGTTTGTTGAAAACCTGAACAAACATTTTAGCCTGATATGACATTGCAGAATTCTGCTGTGAGTACAGTTCTTTTCAGTCTGGATTGCAAATACATACTGAGCATTCCTGGAGCCAAGTAGCATGCAGAGATACTAGTTACTGCAAGAATTTAATTATGTTATTTAATTACATTTAATGCAAATGATAAAAGCTCATTTTTACAGAGAAAAGTAATTGTATTTCTGTGAAAATGGTGGATTTCCATTGGGGAGCGATTTTTATTTTCACAGCGCTGAGGAAGGCAGAGATTTGAATGAGTGCCAGATCTGCTTTCATTAATATTACCATACTTTGTTGCAGCTGTGCCTTTTTTTTTTTTTTTTAAAGACTTGAAATTAAAAATGTTTTCAATTAGATACTCTCACAGTAATTTTCATGGCAACTTCCAATTTAGAAATTTAGATTAACCATGTGTGAAAAGGCAAAATTACTTTCTTACTTTCTTTCTTTGACATTTGGCAGTGCATCTAGATGCAATGGTTGTGTGGTGTGTTGAACACACTTTTGATGACAAGTCATAGGTCTGGATTGTTAAATTTGATGTGTCGTTCTGCTCCTTTACTGTGAATGATGAGAGAGTTGTCTGATGAGTACCAAGCTGTCAACTTTATAAGGTGACATCAGTTAACCATTCCTTTAAAAACCCATATATTTGCGTATTCATCAAAACAGTGTTTTGCCATTCCTGTTTTCCACTGATCTTGTAATGAGATGGTATTAGTTTATTTTTTGTAGATAGCAAGGAATTTTCTGTGCTCAAGACTATTAATACTGAGATCAGGCAGCACTCCCAAGTACCATGCAGGCAAAACACTTAATTTCCAATAAGCATATATTCTGTGATCTCCCTTTCAGCCGCAGTCTCTTCACCTTCATCCTTTAAAACACCTTTTTGATTTATCCGCAGTCCTTACTGCACTAGTACATTTCCAAAATAAACAAACTCACCCAGCAGCAAGGACCAGAGAGCAGCGGGTAGCAGGTGGTTTACAGGTCTTTTTGTGGTTGTTGGTACTGAAGGACTTGAGAAGGAAGTTTAGAGGCAATTGCTTAAAAATTGCTTGAAAAATACCCTTCTCTTTGCTTTAAATTTCCACTTGAAGTACGTTTACTTTTAGTTGCTACTAGACAGCTAGCTGTTATTTTCTGCCTTTGACAATCTCTGTGCCAGGGAGCACCACCCTACAGGCTTTCAGCGTGGTGGGCAGAGCCAGCCGCTGCTAACAGGGTTCTCAGTGGTCCCAGGCACAAGGGATGAACTGGGGCCAGGGCCCTCCAGAGTGGAGAGGAGATGGGGCCAGGAGGCAAGGCTGCAGTGTACATATGAGGGGCCCCTGGAGCCGATGAGCTACCTACGGCGTAGCAGGAGAGGCAGCTGGGAAGCGGCACACAGCCCGGCTGGCAGCAGAGCCCAGCTGGGCAGAAAGGGAGCCATATCCCATGGGCAGGGTGCAGGTAGAGGCCCCCAGGGAGGCTCCTTAGGGCAATTAAAGCCTACTGGTGCCCTCAGGGCCCCAACACACAACGTAATTCTGTAGTTTCTTTTTGTCCTTCATCTTCCTGGCAAAGCTTTTTTGTGGACAATTTCAGCTTTCCTTACTAGTTGTCTGCTTTCCCAAAGAGTCCAAAATTTGCTATTAAGCCTCCATTCTACATGCTTTCTCCTTTTTCCCCCTCTCCAGTGTCAGATATGGGAGGTTTATGAAGAATCTTTTCTTTAATTCCTTTCTTTGTTCTTTCTGAGGAAATCTTACAGCAGTGAGCTTTTAGTAACGTCCTTAGGCAGCACCAGGCTCTCGTGCATGCTTGTTCCTTTTTTCTCAGCTCATTCATGTTCACTTTCACTTACGAGTATTTTAGCCTTTATAAAATCACCCTGGTCAACACATCAGTGTTATACATAAACTGCAAGGAGCCATAGGGAGTTTATAGGCAATGTAAGCTTTTGGGCATCTGGAATCTGTTACTAGCTGCAGGGGTAATACCTTTGATTATAACCATTTTAAAGCAGAAATCAAATCTCTGCGTGTGATTAAATAGTAACTAACATGCCTAATTCAGGCCCTTGTATTTAACTAATTGTCTATATAAAACTAATGAAAAAATTCCATTGCATTGTAAAATACAGTGGGTTTTCCCATCTTCAGAGTATTTCTGATCGAATCCAGTCTCTTTGAGGTGATTGTAGAAATGCTAGACCAGTTGAGAATCTAAGTTGATGAAATAAAGTAATAATGAACAACAGCCCAAATAAGCAACACGATTCACTAAGGCTAGAACTTTGCAAAGTAAAATAGCAAGCCATTCTTACAGTGAAACACAAGACCATCTTAGGCAACTGTAAGAAAAGGACAACCAATTTGCGTTGGTTTGTTAAGGTATACTCTGACTGAACTGTAGTTTATCTTTCTTTGCGTGATACTGATTCCGGATTTTACTTTCACAGTTGAGAGGACATTGGTAAATATAATGAATATTTGCCTTACACAGTTGAGCCAATTATTTGTCTCGCATCCCTCATCATATGATTCAGCCTCTTTCTACTGAAGGTGTTTTCCAGACAGACTGCACAAATTTTTAATGCATCCATTTAAAATGATAATTTTTTTGTGATTTTTCACTCAGTTCATTCTTCACATAGTGTACTGATCAAAAAACTTTTTTTTTTTTAGCACATGGCACTTTTATGTGATAGAGATTGGTAAGTTACGATTCATAGATATTTTTTTTCTTTCTTCCTCTTAAGTTCATGAGAGTGTGCAAGCACTCATATCAAGAAAATGGTCATGCAAATGGAAAAAAACTCCTGCATTTTCATTGCATGCTACTTTGAAACTAATTTCCTGTGTGAACTTCTCATGAAGGCCAGATGGAAAAACACGCTTTTCATTTTCATTCACTCATAGAAATATGTATGGGTAACTATCTTTCACTATTTTTTTCAATTCTGTGTTTGTCTGCATCATAGAGTATTCACTTACTTATAAATTGCATCCTTTTGTTTGATTGTGTTGTAGCTTTATCCCTGTAACATGCAGTGTTTTCCCACATAGAACTGGTTCATGGGAGAGACTTCTTTTTCCTGCTTTTAGTAGTCAGCCCACTGGTGATGCAAGGCAAAGCCAGGACACTGCCCTTCTCTGCTTTGGTGCAAGTCCTTCTACACTCACCTCATACTGTGTTAATACCTTTTTTTCTTTTCAGCCCAGATCCTGAATTAATATTGCAATCTGTGCTCTTTTCTGTATCCTCCAAAGTATTTTTTTCTAATACTGTATCGAGGTTAGTAGTCAGTACTTGATTTCATGAACATTGATGAATAACACTAAAATTAAAATCATGTCATTGCTTTGTCTGAGAGCTTGCCATTTATCTCAGAACTACTTTTTACAATTTATGAGTCCAAATGAGAACGAAACATCAGATCTGAGAGTCCAGCATTATTTGCTGTTTGGAATTCTGTCTCAACACAACATATGCTTCTCCATTTTTGTCTTGTCTAAATATGAATTCTAGTACAAACAGATTATTCTAATGGAAAAGGAAAATCTGTAGAGCTTTTTTAAGTGAAGATTTTAATAATTTGGGGTTGGGCATACAAAGTATCAGGCTAGATTTTCAAAGGTGGTTTGTTTAAGGCAGGGATCAGTAGGGATTTTAAAAGTTGCCTAAATCTTCTTTGTACTGAAATTAATGCATTTTTTGAGTGAAAGTCTGTGAAACTCTATCCCTGTATAGCTGCATTTAAGGTTCTTTATTTATTTATCCTGTGGTACTGCCTACCTTTCTTTTAAACTTTTTAATGTCCAACTAAGGACATAATCATATTGTCATATCAGTCAATATTATCTAGGGAGGCCAGTTTATCTCATTTTCCTTATTCAGGCTTTCTTGCAGGGAACTGTGAATTGTTTTATGGGGCTGTCTAGAGCCTGTGGAGAATGCAGGTTAGAGTTTGCTTCAAGGTGTTCCTAACCTGCTGAGAAGGGAAATTCTTGTCAGACTGTTCCTTAGTGATCCAAAGATGTAGTAAAGGGCAGAGGAGAAGACATTTAATCTGCTGATAAAGTGGTTGGGGATAAACATTGCTTCTACGAATTGCTTCATCTCTGCAAAGACAGACTAGGAATGCTGGTTCAGTGAGTTCAAAGCTCCACACACTAATGACCAGCTGCCAGGTGAGTGCAGAGAGTATTGGAAATGTTGGCTCTTACAACTCTCCAGGGTAAGAGAAGGCACTGGAAACAGAAAACAGTGTTTTTTACTTAGCTCCACATGTAAATCTGTTGGACCCACTGAGCAAAGCTGGCAGGCTTCAGAAGGTGGCCCATTGCCCACTCCTCTGCAAGGATCAAAGTATTGACTGGCCCTGGGCAGCACTTACCTGGCGGGTATTTGGTGGGGGTCAGCACTTCTGGGCAGGGGAGACCAGTGCTTACCCTGTGCTTAAATGCAAATATGTAGCCAAGTCCCCTGGATCTCTGTACTGTCCTGAACTGAATTTGTACAGTCAGTAGCAAAGCTACATAACTTCTTTGATATCTGCAGTCACAAGAGAAAACAGTGGATGAGCTTCAGCTGAGTTCTGCTGTTTGCTGAATAGTTAATAACTAAGATGATTTTGTGGTGGAGTTGGTATTTTGCGATTAGGTTTGGATTTATTTTAGAGGTAGTGGTTTAAATGTAATGGTAAAACTTGGGAAAGCATCTGTAATTAGAAGCAGGAAATCCTGTGCCAATTCCTTCATGAACCCAGCTGCAGTATCTGCATGCTTCTGGGTTAAATCTTATTTTGCAGCCTCCATTACTTATGTCTGAAAGTCCTGTTTACCATAGACAACAGTGATGGCATATGCTCAAAATAGCTACTGGACTGAAAACTTCTTCTCTGCCTTATAAAGCAATGGAAATATTTCTTTCTCTGTCCTTTAGAGCTCCATCACTGTACTTATAATTAGGTATCTCTTGCTGAAAGTTATGCGACAAAAGTAATTCAAAAAGCTTCAGGCTTTTACGTGTTAATTCAAAGGATGGCTGACAAGATAGTGAAGTAAGTCTTCAACTTTTCAATTAACAATGTCAGAATGTTTCATCCTTTGCTGATTAATCATTGCTTTGGACCAAGTAAATGATGCTTCATCTGAGTGAATGAATATGGTCATTTTTTAAATGATTTCAAGAACTGTCTGGTCATTTAATATAGGTCATTTGTAAAGTACTGAATTTAATTATAATGTGGATTATAATCTTTAAAACAATTAAAAGAACATACTCCAGTTTTTAAAGAGAGACTGAGCCACAGATACAGGATAGATTGCTGGGTTGGCAAATCATACCTATTTAGAGACTGTGGAGTTAGGACTGTTTGGTTTTCTGCTTAGTCTGAGGCTGCCACGCCTGTGGAAGTAAGACCCGGTGTACTGTCTTTTATGTGCCATTTTCCCTGGTGCCCTGTGCACTCATGCCTTTGGTTACGTCTTACTCACATCCAGTGCTCCTTTACACTCAGCAAAAGAACTGCAGTCTTGTGATTAGTGATTGATAAAGACAGGAATGAGGGGTCAGGCGGTGACCAGCTGTTTCTTTGGGCTTATAGTCACTCCTCTACTAAATCAGTGCATATTCTCTATAAACCTTGAACTGTTCCTCTACGTAATGAGAAAAGGAGCATGTGTTTGAGTTTCTCAGATGCTCATTGTGCTGTGAATGCAATGCTATTCATAACAGATTGCTGTGCTGAGGAGCGTAACTGTAGGTTTGTAAACTACAGTCTTCACAGACATGGTTAAACCCGTCATCTTACTCCTTTAGAGAATCTCCTTGGTGTTTCTACTCCTATTCATGCGCATGAAGGATTTGGTAAACAAGAAAGTTGCCTCACAGACCAGAAGCCTGGGGAGGACTTCCATCTTCAAAGAGAGATAACTGGCAGTCCACACATCGTTGACCATCTTTTGGTCTTTGGGGGTTTATGAAGTTTGTCAGGATATTTAAAAATTAATTTTATGGGTGGCCAGTTCTCTCCAGTAAGGTCTCTTAATGGACTCTTTTTATCCTTTTAAAGAAAGCATTTTAGTTTGGGGAAAAAGGAAGTGATGGTGGGAGGCCCCAGGTGCCAGGGTGATACTCCTCTGAGGTAAACCACAGTCACCACGTGAAGCCAGTGGGGCTTAGCAATTAACTGTGACCAGCAGCTGGCACCAAAATCCCTCAGTGCCCACCTACAGGTTGTTTTGTTTGGGGTGTGAAGTTTGATGATTGCTTTATGTATTTCACAAAGGTAATTGGTTTTATGCCTTTGTAAACTCAATATTATTTCACTTCAAGGCTTTGCCTGGCCAGAATAAAGATTGACCTCAAAGTGTGTCATGCTTTTAGAAAATTGTAAAGCCCCTTTTTACTTTGAAAACAACTAGCATTGCATGAATTATGCTGACATTCAAAGTTTATGCCATGCATATTATGTTGAGACTTCTAAAGAATTAATTTGTGTATGTTACAAAGTAGGAGGAGTTTTTAATTTCTGCTTGTGTACAGTTTCAACATAAAATGCATGGCCATTCTCCTTGTCATACTGTGTTATGTAGAGTTGTGCAAGATGTGTTCTGAAAATAACCTTCCGATGATTCCTTGTTTACAGGGTTAGGATGTAGCTTTAAGCATAGGCACTACACAAAGTCTAAATAAAATTTTTCTGCCTTCTTGCTGCCACTGCTGATGATCAGTCTGGCAGAACTTTACCATGAGCAAAAGTGCTTCCTAGAATAGCTCACCAACACATTAATATTCTGGTGTCACTTTTGGCCTGAAAGTTCGGAGCTGATATATTATTGGAAGGAGGCAAAAGTTCAGAAATACATCCCAACTAAACTAATACTTCCAGGTTTTTACTGTAGCTGTGTAAATTCTGTTTTATTTGACTTTCCTCTCTGCATGAATTGTCTGAAATACCAAAAAAACTCTGCTATGTCTGCTTACCCTTTTATGCCTTCACAGTGTTCTCAATTCAATCTCTCCTCTCTTTCTGTTTCTCTCTTCTTTCTCTCCGTTTTTGTTTTTGGTGGGGTACCCTGAATCTCTCAAGCAGTGCAGGAGGCCGAACAGGAAGATGTAAAAGTGGTAGTGGATGCCCAAGCTCCGAAACCAACTAAAAAAACCAAGGCAGCAGCTGCGAGTTGTCAGACTGGCAGCACCAGAAAAGAGAAAAAAGGGAAACACAAAGGTTAGCTGCATGCGGCTAAATGCCAGATGTTGAATTGACTGCAAAATACCTCTTTGTTTTTTTGTTTATTTGAATTTCTGAAAATCGCCTAAAAGTAATTTCTTGAAATTTGTATGAGATTGGAAAATGTGAGTGACTTGGTCTTGTCTCGACATGTACAGCCTGGGGGTGAAGGAGGGCTAAAATTTGTAAACTGAGTCTTTTCCAAAGGAGAGTGTTCGAATTGCAGAGGAGGACAAAGGTACTGATGGAAAGATGCTGGTGTTTTCCTGCAGCGTTACAGAAATGAGACCCATTTTACACCACTGTGGGATGTTAGGCTATCTTCATGTAATGTAATTTGGAGAAACAGTCTTAAATTGCATTCATTTCTGTCCAGACTCTTACTGAGCTTTAAATGATACAAATTGGAGGTTAAGTGGGCATTTAGAAAATCATTTCAACAAAACTGGGAGAACATCCTCAAAGGGGTTCTTCAAGTTGTTACTTCAGTGTTACTCTGTCCCACTTGGCTGACACACGGGAAGCGTTTGTATGGAAAATTTTCAGCAGTGGCTTTGGGTAAGATTAGGTAGACAAAAAAATATACTACTGATAATGACAAAAGGGTAGGTAAAAATGACATTGCCATTATTACATTTACCATTTGAGCTACTTCGACTAGATGGAAGAAGTAACGAGCTACTTTAGAAGTATTAAAATTTTGTATATGTGTGTGTGTATACATGCACACTCACAGAAAGAGAGAGGGTTTGTACAACATACAGTTTCTTTTTAGCTGATATCAAATGACTAATGAAATAAATACCTTTCCAATAATTTGCAGTTCTTGGATAAAGCCACTGTAATACTGTCCTGCCTGGACTGTACTGTATTCTTGTGTGTCCAGCAGTCTCTCCATTATTGCTTAAGTAAGAAAACTGTCTAGCCTTGACGAGTCTATTTAAAGATAGCAGTGACTAATAAGGGTAATTACTGAGGTCAAGAGTATTGGGGCTTATCTGTAAGGATTTTGCAGGCCTTGAGCCTACCTTATCAAAATCCTTTACACATCCTTTACATACTGCAGCTTAATTCTTGAGATCTGACTCTCCAGCGTCTCTTACGTCTGTGGTCCTTCTGGCTGCAAAGAAAGCCCTAGGTTAGATAGGCTTTAGAGTCTGGCCCCGAGGTAAAGACTTCATTCATGTATTTGAAAGAAAGATGGTGTGTCAATACTTAGCCTTAATAAGTAAAAGTCAAAGCTGAAATTAACTGAATATAAACATTGTTGGCCAAATGAGTGAAGAGGAAGCTAATGTTTCTCAATTTAATGTAAAAATGATGCCACTCCAGCATAGGAATACAGATGCCAAATTTTATTTTGAATTACCTCTTGCTGAAGAGCAAAAATTCGTTTACTAGTTTAAAAGAAAGCCTGTCTTAGGCATTCTTTTGAATGAGCATTGTGTGGGGGTAGTACTTAAATAATAGTTACTGCATAACCGTGAGGCTCTGTTTCATCTCATGTAGTGCCCGTTTTGCCTTTATGGGCTGTCTGTATCTGTACTGTGCTCAGAACTTGAGATACTGTGCTGGTCAATTACAGCACGTTTGGTTTGAGAAATTTGCACTGTGTAACAGCAAACATGCGTACACGTTCACATGTCTTCTAGGTAGTTTTCTGATGAGCGCCTGGCTGAAATACTCTGTGAACAAAATTCTAGCTGCAGGCTAGTGAGGCACCTAGCAAGAAGCAGTCCTTGTTGGAGTGTGTGATTGCAGGGCTGTTCTGCAGACACTGCTCACATGCATGCTGGGGGCTGCCCTTGCTGGGTGGCTCTCTGAGAACTTGCTTGCTAGGTGTAGGCAGTGTGTGCTTACTGTGAAGGAATTGCACAGGTTTTTATTATTTCATAGCAGGAAACACCTCGTATTTTTCTCATATGCGATTAATATTTTTATTCATTTTCTGAAAAATTCCCCAGACAGGCAAATGTTGGCATATTTTAATAGAAGCAAGTTGTGTCAGTAAAAGTAATGTCACTTTATGTAGACTGAGAACTTTGGCATGCTGATACTGCTCTATGTGTTGGAAACTAGTATTGTCAGCTGTAGAAACCTCTGCTTCTGCTGCAATTCTTAGTGCTCATCCTGCTATGCTATGTGTAGTCTTCCCTGGCCTTCAGCATTTGCCCATCAATTGCATCTTACGTACTTTTCCATGAAGTGGAGGTGCTGCTCATCACACATTATGAGTGTCTCCTCTCCTGGAGTTTATGCTAATGATTAATAACAAATCAGAAGCAATATCCCTGTCACTTAAAGCATGTTCAGAGCATACACGTAGTCCCTTCTCATCCAGCTCATCTACTTTTTTCCAGATACTGGTATTTAACTGTTCCTTCATGTATAGTTTCACCCTTGGAATCATACCTAGTTTACCTTTGATAATATTGTAAATGTGGAGGGTTTGCAGGGGATTGTAACTGGATTTCCAGTCTTGCATCCTTATTGAAGCTGCAAAATATTTTGTTATTGGATAAAAAAGTAAAACTGAATGCAACTTTAAAATTCCAGAGGTATTTTACTGATCAATCCACTAGAGACATAGCTAAGTTGTGTTACTTAAGAATGAAGAAAATGGAAGTGGTTGCAGAACCCTGAGTGGAGCTTATGTCAATTTTTCAGTTACTTCTAAGAGTGAATGTGAGTTTTAAGAAAAGATTTTATAATAATATTGAATGGTTTTGCTAATAACTTAAGATCTAACCAATGAAAATGGATGAAGGGTAAATGGTTTTATACCGTTTTGTGACACAAGAGATTTTGTGTGAGGAAGTTCATTGGTAATTTGACCAAATCTTGGCAGGTTTAGGTTCTGCTTTCAGCTTTTCAATTGCTTCAGGTTTTGTCTCCACTCTGACTACTGACTGTAACCTTTGTATGTCCTGTAAACCAGCGGGGTGAATGCACTTTACATGCTAAAATAGCATTTTCAAGGTTTCTGTTAGTATTTAGCTATAGTGAGCATCACCTCTGTAAGCATAGCCAAGCTCTCTGTGCTTTAAGAAAAAAACCTTTAGACCAGATCCTGTGAATAATAAGCTAATTCAGAGAAAAAAATAAATTGAATTATACATGAATTGCTCTTGAAGCTGTAGTATAATGATTGTACTCTGGTCTTAGATGTGTGCTGCTTTTTTAAGTGGCTCCAAGAATGACGAAACTATGATCAGAACAATGTTCTAAAGACAAACACAAGGGAAATACTAGGTTTAATGAGGTTATGCTGACATAAGGCAAGAAAAGGAATGTGGCTAATTGCTCACGTAGCACTGCTTGTGCTTCTCAAGGTAGGGGTCAGCATGTTTTGTGGTTCTGTGATGGCTAGTGTGTGGTATTTAGCAATTTTTTTTCAAAATCTGTGATTATTTCTTGCATTACATTCTTAATGGTGGTATCCAGTATATCCTGTGCCTATTTTTAAAAAGAAACATCATTTTGTGAGGCAGTAAGAAAATGCAGTAAACTGATAACATTTTGTATTAGCTTAGCTCATTAAACTGGTGTTTTTGAAAGTTCTCCCAGTTTATTGTTTGACATGATATATTCAATATTGGAAAAAACCCCAAAATGCAACAAATGAATTTTGTTTGTTGAAAAAAGGGTTGTCCTTCCAGGGAAGACAGTGGATCAAATTCTGATTTGATTTGTGATGCTAGTAAGGCGTGATGAAGGATATTACTGAAATTAGTGTACAGTGTTGCTAGATAGTTCCACAGAAAAATAATGCAAACAAGTGAACATAGTTGCAGCAGGAACCTATGAAAAGTATGCACCCTACATAGTGTTAAAAATACAAAACCAGAGCATCTTTAGATATCAAATACCTTGATGATTCTTTGAAAAAGTATCACAGGTACATAGTGGTGTGGGTTTTTGTGTTTGGTTGGATGTCCCCCCCCAGGGTTGTGAAGAAATCAATAAATATACTGGATAAAGTGCTTTTTTGGCTATGTGCAATGAATGGGGCAAAGCCAAACAGGAACATAAAACCACAACCTTTAAAAAAGCCCCAGAAGACCATGCAAAGCAAGGAGTTAATTCAAAGTGAAATCTAATATGAGAATTCAGGAATCATTCTGTGAAAAGTTGATGTTGTTGTTTCTTTGTCTATTTCTGAGTGTTTTTCCTAGCAATCTTGCACTTCTGGCATGTAAGTACATTCTAGGAGAACCCTGCTCTGAACTGCACTGGTTCACTCGCTGCCGTGGGCTATATAAATGAAGATTTTTGTCACTGAAACAAGGAATATGGATGTGTTTAAATGGTCAAATAATACCTTCCCAGCAATTTTTCTTTTATGTTGTACGTTTAAAGTCTATAGCATGTTGAGTATTCCCTGCTGTCCTTATGAGAGTCAGAAAGCAAATGAGCTGCTCTGAGACACAGCGCTTTTTCTGCCAGGATGGCTATTTCACGTTTTGATTTGGTTTGCTGCTTCTGTGTTTCTTTTCTCCCTTTCACGCCTGTCTGTCTGTTTTGATTTGTGCATCCTGTCCCATTTTTATATGTAACAAGCAACTGCATTAATGCTGGCTGACTTAAGAAAGCAGCACCATTTGTTGGATAAGAAGCATCATTTCTCACTGTAACACTTCCTTTCTGACAAGGGGAGGGAAGTTCATGTGGAGTAGATTTATCTCAGCTTCTTTGTGCATTAAAGAGAAAGGGTAGGAGGAACAATAAGTGAGTTTCCACCAAGAAAAGTCCTGTTATTTCTAGATCTGAGAACCCTTTCAGGCTGTGCTTTGGCAACACGTGAACTAGATTGTGAAGAATTCATTCTGGCCTCCTCAGGATAGAGATTTATGAAAGTACAGTTCCTGCTACAGTTTTCTAGATTTCGTCAAAGTGAATGTAGAGCTTGGTGCTCAAGCACTTCCTTTTGGTGTCCTGGTCTGGTCTTAGCAGTAGCCCTTGTTTTGATGGAAGTTTGGACTAAATCACCTCCAGCTGTCCTTTCCTAAAAAAAATTTCTCTTCGCCCCCTTTCCCCATAAACAAATCCCTTTGTGATTTTGCAGTTGCTGGAACCCATATCAGTGGATGTGCAGCCCCTGTGAGAACAGCCATGTACTAGGAAATGGCTTACAAAATACTGACAGCTACAATAGTCCTCAAAAATAGACTCAAAAAATGCTTTTCCCTCCTTTAAATATTCTGGTTTTTCAGTTAATTCCTTTTGAGGATAGGTTCATCTGATTGAGAGAGGGAGGGAGAGGGAGTGAAATACTACTTTCTTGTTCCACTGTTCTGGAGGTAAATTATTATACCCAGTGGTCACACTTCTTGAGGAATGCAGAATTCAAAAAAACATAATCAACTGTTGTTTTGTCTTTCTAGTTTCAAACGTGTATCACTTGAGACAATAGAAGCGGAAGCAGGGTTTGCTTTAAGCCAAGTTCTTTAAAGGACAAAACTCTTTATTTGTTCTGCTGTCAGTCTAACAGGAACAGATTTCTCTGAGGACAGACTCCCTGTCTTTGACCTCGGAGGAGGCCAGCTGGCCTTTGAAGGGTCATGCTGCCATCCCTAATTTGGGAGGAAGAGCAGCTTCTGAATAGCAGTGCTTCTGAAGAACAGTTGCAATTGCAGCGTTGCTGCTGGCCACAGCCTTGGGTGTTACCCATGTGGGTATGAATTCTGTGTTGGACCCGGTGGCTTATCCAACCTGGTATCTTGCCTATGAAGGCACATACAAGAAGATTTAAAAAAAAAATATAAAATATCTAGTGTGCCTGCGTTTGCTGTCAGCGTGTTTGTAGAGGAAGGACATACTTGTAGAACCCTTGTTGATGTAACCGAGCTCAGAAAATGTGGCTTGAGATTTTCTCTTCCAGGGACCTCTTGCCTGACCTCGGTCAGCTCTTCAGATCTGGTCTGCAAAGGGCTTAAGCATTCTTAAAACTTAGTCTGTGAGCAATATGCCTGACTTCATGTGTTGAATTTGTGTCTTAAATGCTTTATAAAATGACAAGAATCTTTGTGTCCTGCAGTTCCTCATTGGTAAAGTAGGGACAGAAATACTTGTTTTCTATGCTATGTTCCTTTCCTGATACGTAATCTCATTTGCTGTTCAGTCACTGAGCTCAGTTAGTTCTCTCTGATGTATGATAACTTCCTTTTTAGTTTCTTTCTTAGTTTGAAGATGTCCTATGAAGAAATTCTTAATTTATTGTAACCATTATTTTCAAATAATTTAGAAATCTGTCTTTTCATGGTGTCTTAGGAGTAGTAAAGACTCTCTGTGAATAATCAGTTAATCATTCTTTCCTGTACTTAAGAGTTCATTTAAAAACTAAGAGGAAATAACATTTGCTGAAAATCTTTTCACAGCAAAATGTTTGCATGTATAAATGCATGCAGAAAGGAACATGATGTGTATAAATACAATTAAATTCTTTTCCTGCAAGATCCAATTACTGGGGATTCATGTAGTATATAGTTAAATACTTAAATAATGTTTTGGAGAGCTGACTCACTATGCTTATGCCTGTAATTTGCTGCTGGGTAGTTTGCCATATATTTAATCTGTAACTGATTTTTTCAAGACTACCGTAGTGCATCGTGCACTACTGTCAGATAGCAAAATCTTTCCTCATGTTTGGTCTTGTGCTCATCTAGAAGTAGTGGCCACATGTATCAGCGGCCTCTCTGAGCTTTCCCTGGTCATACAAAGCTCAGTAGTATGTACTCTTTTCCTCCCATTTGACCTTCTCCCCTTACCCCATTGTCCCTTAAAAATTTAAATACTCTTTCTTGATTATCTCTGGAGCAATGAAGTAATCAAAATTGCAGTTCTGCCCTATCCTCTTTAATGTTGGTATTCTACTGTAGTATTATAGAGTCATTAGACTGTGATGACTTTGAGAATTTCTCTGATGGGGTGTCTAGAAATGCTCAATTTCTATCCAGTTTTGAGAGGAAGTTCCACTTGGACCTAATCTGTTACAGATTCTGGGTTTAGACAGGACTATTGAACATCTAAGACTTGCGTTCAGCATGACTATACCCTTAGTTTCCCACTTGCAAATAGGGTTAGGAAGTTGTATTTCGTTCCTGAAAAAATAATTTTGGAAGATTGTGAAGCTGAAACAAAAATGCATGGGCATCAAATGGATAGCCAGAACTGCACTTGTCATGCTCTACTAGTGCTGTTGTGGGAGAAGGAAAAAACACCCCAAAAGGACCTCTAGATCTGTAGGACCAAGGAGGAGGGATGTACTTCAGGGTCTGTAGCTGCCATCCCATGCAGTCTGTACTTGTTCATCAGAAAGAAATTTGATAACTGCATCTAGTAGAACTGAGATGGCTCATCCATATTCATTTTAGTATCTATCTATAGGACATACCAAATTTGTTGGAAGTGGTTCAGCAGAAAGCTGCTGGGCATGTGGGGTAGAGAAATGTATGCCTGGTGACCCTTACATTAAGATATTTCCTTTAATTGCTGGATTGGAACAATAAAACAAGGTCTCAACTTCATATCATTGAAATACATTGTTGTTACTAAATCCAGGGAGACTGAATGGGTTTTGGGTTGTTGGTCCATCCTTTAGAAGCTGAAGTTTCAAACAGGCATAGTGTGGTATAGAAGGCACAAAAGCTTAGATTTGTTTCTTATGCCTCATAAACACTAAGCAAGATTTGCAACTTTATGCCTTTTCCAAGGCTTTCGGTAGCAGTTCTGTCCTTTATTTTTCCCCATACCTTTTTCTCTGTCACCTCATTCCAGACCTGGATCTTGTGATTTTTTTTTAATTTTTTTTTTTTTTGAGGGGTGTAGGTAATTAACATTTTGTGTGGTTAAAGCAGAAGAAAAAAAATCCTATCTAAAAATCTCATACCTGAGATCAAACTTAAGTGCATATCCACCTAATGTATTTTGAATTTCTTAGAATTTAGATTAATTCAGGTTATAAAAACATTCTATGTGCTAGTTTAGATTACCAGCTTGTAAGAGCATGATACTGTATTTATAAATATTGTCTAGAAGATTTTAGGTGCTAACAGAATACAGGCATTGCTAAATAGTAGTTTATAGGATGGAAACACCAATGAATGCCAATTTTCTGTTGCTTTTTTTTCATTATTTCTTTGTTTTCATTTCTGGTACCTCTGGGTTTCATCTGAGACGTGGCCATGTCGAAGTTTACCAGAAGGCCTTTACTGAAGGGACTGGTACTCCGGGGGTTGTTTTGATCTCCCTCTTTCCTCCCTGCCCTCCTTCACTGCCTCTCAGAAATTCCCTCTTCTTCTTAGCAGGTGTTCCAGGACATCTCTGTCGGGTTTTTTTCTACCTAATTTTTGGTAAAAGCTGTAGAAAACACTGAGTGTAGCAATAAAGACTTTCTTTTTGGCAGAGCCCACTCAGCTTCTTTGCCTCTTTTGACCCTGTCCTTAAACAGGGAAGCTGGTAACTATAGACATGAATGGTTTGTTTTATTGCACAGTGAACCATCCTTCCAGTAAGTGGGTGAAAAGGAGTCAGCTAGGCAAAGAAAGTGAGAACACCCGGAGAGATCCACCTTGAGTATCACAATTACAAAAGCTTGGAAGTGTTTTCAGACATTAGGTAGTTAATAGTAAAGCTGCCTTTTGAACTGTGACTTGCAAAGATACAATTATATCTCATGATACAGGAAAAAGAAATGTATGCTTGCATTTAATACCATTTTACACATACATATATAGCTACAAAGATGTACTATACAAATATTAAATAGTGTTGCATTTGCCACGAACCATCTACAGTATTCTAATGCACCAGAGGTTCTTTCCCTGCTCCCCCCCCCCCCCCCCCCCCTCGTCTGGCTATATCTTCCATTCCCTTAAATGGGGTCACTAGTGGAACCATTCGTACTGCTTAATAACACACTCTACCAGTGATGCACTCTTCAGAATACTGAAATTGATTTTTCTTCTCTGAAAGTGTGACCTGCCAGTGTAGCCTTTGTCCTAACGCTTAATAATACGTGATGTTCCTGACAACACGGGATGTGAGCGCAAATGTTCTGCAGGCATCAGAAAAAAGAGTCTCAGTGCAATGTCTAATGCTGTCAAAGGCGTTTCATTTGCTGCAGATCAGTCTCTGCTTTGAAGAAGAATAATTAAGGTGTTTTGTTCCTTTTGAAACGGGTTGTCAAAATTAGGTTTGTATTGTCCAAAGCTTAATAAGGAACTAGATAGATACACATGAGGTACGAGCATCTTGTTAAACTCATGGATACTTAACACCTTTGAATTTGTTAAGGCATTAAGAGTATTAAGGTAAGAATCTAACTTTAGGCAGCCACTCTAATGATAATGGTTAGTGTGGTTAAAGCTGTTAAAAATACCAGAGTGGATTTGAGCAGCTACCTGTCTGTTCTGGAGCACCATTACTGTAGTGCTTATCCTGAGATAACTTTTAAGAAAAATGCTATTCTGTTTGTTGCTGTATTACACCTGCAACATAGGAAATTACACTGTTCATTCTGCATCACACAGAGCTTCTGCCTGAAATTGCCACCCCACCAAGATGAGAGAAACATTTCCATGGACTTTATTTAGTCCTTCAGGGTTCGGTGGACAGATTGTTTTATTTATTGTTAGTTGTTATTAGTTTTACTTTCAGTAAATCAGAATTTACAGGGTTTGTGCGGAAGTTGCCAGATAAGAGTCTGTGTGATACAGATGAGTCAATAAATCCTTGTGGTCTTGAACTCTGTGAATTTAATACTTCTGCAGTGTTAGACTGCATCTTGTTAGGTAGTTGCACAGCCAGTGCTGTTCCTGATCCTGAGGGTGTGGGCCACTCTTTTCCACTTAAGCTTCATATCGCAGTGGCAGTGCAGCAAGTACGGCAAAGTACAGCTAAGCATGCTAAATGTGTAATCCAGTTGTCTTTAATGCAAGTTGACAGCTGCTGGCAAAGCGGGTTGAAATTGTATTCTTGGAGATCACAGTCTGAAAAAATCCCAGTCACTACAGGATGCATTCAGCTCTGTTTGGTGTGAGAAGCATCATAGTCTTTTATTGAACTAGCTCTTTGTAATGCTTGCTAATTCTCCACAGTGTTGCTTGCTTAGTAACAAAAAATTCAGAACAGCAACAGTATACAGGCTTACGTATTTAGTGTATCTGTACATGATAATATTACCATTTTTATTGGTACAAAAGTGCATTTTTATATAGCTTATTTAGTAATATATACCAGCACTAAATCTTAACTAAAAGCTGAAGTACATTTGTAATCTGATGATTTAACTTGCTGTCCTGAAGAAAAAAAAAAGTTAGGTTGTGATAAGAACACACATTTTTTCATTTTTCTGTCTTCAGAGGTGATTTATAGCTGCAAGGAGGTAAACAGGTTCTTTCTGGCTGTCATCAGAAGCCACAGAACCACAGCATGGCTGAGACTGGAAGGCACCTTCTGGGCACCGTCTAGTCCCACATCCCTGCTCGGAGCAGGTTGCCTGGGACTGTGCCTGGTTGGGATTTGAACATCTCAGAGGATGGAGGTTCCAGGGAATATGTATTATCTACTTTATGGTTCCACTGTGATGTTTTAACTGTATAGCAATTTACTAACTCAGTAGGCATATTTATGCTTGTTAACATGCTGCTCTTCCTGTTGTATGTACTACTAGATTGACTTGTGAATTTTCAAGATTTCAAAGCATCAATTCATAATAGCAGTGTTGTTTATTAGGGGACATGGCATAATCTAGGACTCAGGCTTATGTTTCTGGACTTATGAGACCTGCATCTGTTTTCTTTGTCAGTCCTCTCTAGTGAAGTTCTTTTCTGTTTAGTTTTTAGTGTTTCTGGTGCATTGTGGGGTGAGGAGGGCAACAGTGAAATCCTGATCACTTCTTGGAGATTCTCTAGTGCAGTATGTGGGAAGTAAGATGTTTGCCTTGGAAGCTAGTTTAGTCTTGTTTAAATTTAGAAATGTGACCTCTGATTTCTGATTCTTGGAAAAGATGCTTTTTGTGAGCGAGCAACTCAGTAACTTCTTGACACAAAGACAACTAAGGCTTTTGCTATTGTTTGACAGGGATTGATGGCCCAGCAGCTTTTCAAGATAATGTTCAGAAGATAGGAAGTCACGTGCAGATTCTCACTGTTGGACGGTCTAGCCATGATGAAGATGATGGAGAAAAAATGGCTAGTGGCCAACAACAGCAAAGCAAACAAGATCTTCGAACAGCGATGCAGAAAAAAGGTAAGTAGCCAAAGCTGCCTTCGTTGTTATTATTGCTTGCTTGATGTACACTGACTCCTTTTTCCTATCCTTACTCTTAGCCCTAGCCTAAGCAGAGACTGCTACTCTGTGTTTCTTCTCCTCAGAGCCTGTTAGACTCTATTCTATTATCTTGGGGGGGAAAAAAGTAAAAAATAGTTCTCTTTTGTCCCAAGGAACAAGAGCTCTCCAGGCTCTTAGGGATGCGGCTTTCCCATCTGCAGTGCAGTGCTGCTATTAAGGTACCAGGCAGATGCTAATGCTCATATCCATCTGTTCACATTTTTATATTATACAACCCTGGAAATCACTTACTTGAGGGTTAAAAAGAGAGTACAAAATAGTAACATTCAAACTAGAATATTAATTTTAGTTGTGTTGTCAGTTAAACATTGTTCATGTTTTCATAATGTGTGTTCATGTCTGCAGAGGTGAGAATTATAGCACTGTGTATTCTGCAGCACTTCCCACCATGCATAGTCCTCAAATGTTCTGAAATATTTTTTTTCTCCTGGAGGCATGCATGATTTGGGAGATAGCTTGTGTATGTACACATTCATGCATCTGTCCCTTCCTTCCTGCACTGTTGTTATATCTCATTAGACATTAACTGTAGGAAGGAAAAAAAAATACCTTAACATTCTCACAAAGCTTTTTCTGAAGGCATTTGCTTTGGAGTTGTTCTTCTTCAGTGTACAGCTTTTGAAGCAAAGATGGCTCAAGCCAAGAGTGCTCTGATGCTTTAAGAATAAACTCTTTGTGTATAAAGAGCAAAATGTAAGTGCAAACTTGACTCATCTAGAAAAGACTATTCATACCTAAATACCCGCCTCTTGTCTGCAGAGCAGTTCTCACTAAGATTCATTTTTTCTGGGACGTTACTCTGCAGATGTGAGCAACTTCAACTGAAACGGGCAGATTTTCTCCAAGTGCGGTATTTCCTGGGCATTTGAGTCGGAGGGGTGTTGGCATGGCTAACAAGTTCTGATCTGTGTGGTGATTGTGTTGCCTTAGACCATGGCTCAGAATATTTAATCATCAGGCTCACTACTTACTAAAGCTGATTGATTTAAAACTATCAACAGACTTCTCAAATTAGGTCAGAGCACTGGGATTTTTACTCTGAGGATCATTTCTATATTTGAAGTTTTTTCCAGGTTAAGATATATTTTTATTCTCTCCAATTTTTTGTTCATTTTTTTAAAATAAAAGCAGTGGGTGAGGTATTTTTGTTTTGATTTGGTTTTGTTTTGCTTTGTTGCTTGATATTCTTAAATATATGGTTTGACCTTTTCTTACCAGGTCTGAGTATACTCCTGATCCAAACAGATTCTGCTAAGAGTAGACCACTAGTATGCTTCAGCTTGGGGCAGGGGGGAACCTTTTTTTAAATGCGAATGTGGAGGTTTGCTTATTTTTATTAACAGAGCTATGCTCTGTGAGACACAGAGAAGTATTAAGACAAGACAGCAACTATCAGCATCTCCATAAAATATTTTTACTATGTGTGTATGGTTTGCCACTTGATACCAGCAGAAGAGGCTTGTTAGAAAGTTAGGAGTATCCCAATATTCATGGGAAACTTTATGTAGAGCTAGAGCTTTTCATCTGGATTCCCACTGCCGCTCTGCCACTTCACTGCTTGTGGCATGCCCTTACTGGCATGTACCCGTTGGTCTGAAAAGCATTTAGAATTGCTGTCTCCCGTCAGTCCTCCTCTTGCCTGGAATAGGAGCATAAGGAGAAGAGCAGAGAGATAAATGTTAGCTGGCCTAATGGGAAAGGCTGAGTCCTGTCAGATTTGCGTAGCCCTGACCTGTGTCCATTCTACTCTTTGACACTAACTTTGTGGAGAGAAGCCGCTCAGCATGTGTCTCTGCTTCCCCAGTGAGTCAAATTCTGTTACAAGACAAGAGGTTATAGGCTACCTGAGTGTGAAAAGAATATGCCACTTACAAGAAAATGCCAAATGTTTTGATTTCTCCATCTGTTGGAAATTGCCATACTAGAATAATTTTCTTCCTGCGGGAAATATTCGTCATTTTGATTTCCAAAGTCTTAATATGTAGACTTCCTCTCTGGCAAATGAATCACTAGGACAGAGCCAGAATTCCGTAAGTTTTAACACTGAAGAACGAACATTTTTTCTGTACATTTATCAGTTTCCAGTATGTCTCAGTAAAGACTTGGAATGAGCAATTTAGTCTTAATTCTTCTTTGCCACCTGAAGTGACAACTGTTTTGAGATTAAGGGAAGGAATAGATTTGATTTCTGGGTTCACAAACAAAACAGGCGCTCTCTGAAGCATTCTTCCCCACAGGTCATAAATGCAGACTTTTCAGAGACTGGCATGGAATTTTCACCACCAAAATATTGGTGGCAAAATAGTGAGCACAGATGTAGAAATAATTACATCTGTGCATATGAAGTATGGCTTTATTGCACAGCTGCCAGCTGGGGAGATGGACTGTCTGCATTACCCATGCATTGTTGACTTAAAGGTGTTTGTCATTATTAAGAAATAATGCTTGTGATTAATGTGTGATTAATAAGTGAGTTCTACAGGCTTTGAAAATATCTGTTGACCTGTGAACTCAGGCCTCCCTTGCATAACCAGATTTTATTGAACCTTTTTGCTGTCATGCTGTGTGGTGTGTGTCCGGACTAGGGGAACTGAAGAAGTGGTAACACGACCATTCATGGAGCAACTGGGTGGAACACAAGCATTGCGTATGCTTCTGTTTTATATACTCACTGTTACTATGCTGGTGTAGTTTCATTATCCAGTGTGCATCTGGTGTCAAAAGCTATTTTAAAGGGATATGCATTGAAGTTATTGGAAGCAGCAATAAAATAAGAAGTACTTTAATGCCTTTTTTCTTTTCTCCTTCTGTTGCAAAATTTGAACTGAAGAAAACCATTGCTGCTACTATCTCTGATAGTATCAGCAATTATAGTTTGTATTTCTGTACAGTAGTTTGGTTCAGTCTCTGTTTGTTGCAGACCAAGCTCATATGCCAAAAGCCTAAGCTAAAAGTCTCTCTGTGTATCCCTGGAAGTCCCGGAAGAACAGTTTAGAGAGCCTGAGAAAGATGATGAGGATGCACTAGGCACAGGGATTTAGTTATAATTTAGGCTATCTGAATTAGAGTCTGAATACCTTTTTTGGTATTACTGAATGAATATTTGTGTACAGTCTGTGTATGTCACTTTTTTGTGTGTGTTAGAATTCAAATGTAGGCCAGAAACCTCCCATTCAGAGCACCTTGTGCACAGAAGGGTTTCTAGCACAGCCATTTAGTGTGGGTGATGTTTTTTGAAGGTTCCACTCTGTGATCCAGAGCTTTTGGACTTTATTCAAAATATTAAAAGAGAAGGTGACAGCAGGTAGAAGGTGTGAATTTGATTGTGCAGAAAGATAAAATGTCCATAACTGAGAATTCAGGCAGCAGCATTATGGCCCCATCCAGTAAGCCTTTAGCCCTCTGCTGAGTCCTGTTGGCCACTTAGGCTCATTCGCTCAATTAAGGGTTTGCAGAATCAAGCCCATGGATCTTTTCCTTTCCCAGATCCCCATGCAAATACATCCTGGTCCTCTTCCACCTCCCAATCCAGTCTTGTCGCCCTGGATCATGTTCCTGGTAAGTACAGAAGGAAAAAGTTAATTATGCCGATGCTGCTTGGCTCTGGGAATCTTTGCATTTTGTTTATCCTTCTACATTGGACTTACCAATAGTGGAAATTCTGGACCAGGTGTTTTCATTTATTGTGGTTTTTTGTGGGGGTTTTGTTTAGGAAAAAAATTTGTGTAGTTAGCCTCTAATATGTGGAACTTAAGAGTTTGAACCTGAATGCAGGGTGGCTTCATCTGCATGATACTCCTTGAAAAACTAGGCCTGGCAAGTGTCCCACCATTGATGCTTTCTGCTGCTAAGTCCTGTTTGATGTTCAAAGTTGTGTTTCCCTTTGAAATGTGTGAGGTTTCAGATTCTTGTAAAGTCAAATTTTTAAGTGTTGTAAAGCAGTTCCTTTGGCCTGTGCTGATACTGTTTTTTACATGAAATAAATATGCATGAGAACATTTCCTTGATGTGAATGTTTCTTCTCAGTCTAAGATCTGCTCTTCATCAGATCACATAGGAACAGTTAAAAGGATGTTGTAGAAGGGCTTGTATTTTAATTGTTAAGGTTTCCAAGTGGCTGTGGTAAGTTGTCCACTGGGCTCCAGTTTCAGGTTTTTGTGTTATGCTTGAAGTACTTGATTGGATGAAGAAGATCTGAATTTAATTCCTAACTGAGTTTTGCTCCTGTATCACTGGGGAACTCGATCCTCTCTGTGGAATGGAAACCATACTTCCTTTCTCACTTGCTGTTTTGGCTGCTTGGGACAGGTGCTGTCTCACCCACATATTTGTATGCTGTCTTGCATGGTGAACCCCTTCACACACACCCTCTCTCACCTGTGAGCCTCAGGGTGCAACAGTATACTAAGTGATGTTTTACAGCAAGTATGAACAGCTTTAATATATTAGTATTTCATACAAGTGCGCTGCTTTCTCCTCAGGCATTTCAAGCAGCATGAATTTTGATGAGGAAGAGGATGAGGAAGATGAAGACAGCTCTAGTTCTTCACAGTTAAACAGTAACACCAGGCCTGGTTCTGCCACAAGCAAAAAATCCAACAAGGTAGGGAGTGAGTGCCAAAGAAGGACCCTGCAGGCTGCTAGGTACTGCGTGATTTCAGAGTGCAGTCAGGATAGGCCTGGCTTTCCTGTTTTGTTTTTAATATGCACTAACGTATTTCCAAGGTGATTTACTGTGATAGCTCTCTGGGTTTATAGGAGCAAGCAATAAAAACAATGACTTGGAGAAAAGAATAGCAAATATTGTCTGAACTTGAGTGAAGAGAAAGGTAAACAGTAAATATTTACCTTTCTACCGCTTGCAGGTGCTCCAAAGGATCTTTTGTTTCTGTTGCCCTTTTCTGAGCATTTTTGTGTTCTCGCTGCTACCATCTGAACATAAAATAAGACTTCAGCTTGTTCAGATCTTCTAAATCACAAGCTTTTGCTAAACCAGTTGATGGTGCCCCACTCTTACATACTGCACTTACTTCTCGTTGCTGTTACATCTCTTTCTAGCCTAACCTGTCTCTCTGTATCCCATTTCTTCCTTTCATCAAAGGCCATCACTGTCCTTGGGTATGGCCTTTCAGCAAAAAGAAGTGTGGTGAGATGGGAAGGTGTGAGCCAGGGTTTGCATTGTAACATAGCAGTCTGCCTGTGCCGCCACCCTGTTCTGCTTTGTCAGTGTGTCTGTACGCTGAGCATCTGTGGCACAGAGAACTGCTCCCTAGGCCTTTGGTAGCCAAGAGCTTGACCAATTGGATGGGGAGAGATCCTTAGCTTGATAAGCTGCCTTCGAGGCTGCTGAGGAATCAGAATGGGGAAGACAGTATGACCATTGGGTTTATTTTTTTAAAGTGCAGCTTCTATGAAATGTGATTCCTTTGTACTTAACAACCTTGCAAATCAGAGTTGAGGAAACCTGAGTTTTGTTTACTGTTTTAGGAAGCGGCCTCAGCCCCCAGTCCTTCCACAAATGAGCCTCTCATAGATGTTGGTGACCTGGAGGAATTTGCCGTAAGACCTGCTCCACAGGGTGTCACTGTCAAATGCAGAATCACAAGAGACAAGAAGGGA
Source organism: Falco biarmicus (assembly GCF_023638135.1). Taxonomy (NCBI): domain Eukaryota; kingdom Metazoa; phylum Chordata; class Aves; order Falconiformes; family Falconidae; genus Falco; species Falco biarmicus. The sequence goes on along the minus strand of NC_079297.1, from coordinate 30,575,683 downwards.
ATGGACCGAGGGATGTACCCTACTTATTACCTCCACTTGGAAAGGGAGCACGGTAAAAAGGTCATAAAATAACTTGAATGGCATACCAGTTGCATCTGAATATAAAAATATTACTAAAAATCTGAAGAAATCTTACAAAGCAAATATAATCCTATACTTTGAATGTATTTTCAGTTTCATTGACATCTGCCCTACAGTCTTCCAAAAGCAAACCCGTAGAACAGAGCAATACTATTGCCTTTCTTCATATGACTAATCTTTGGCCTTAAATAATCCATGCACGGCACCTTTATGTGACAGTCAGCAGTTGGGGTTCTCTGCATTCTGTGGCCTAAACCCACCTATTTTCTATTCAATGGGAAGAGCCAGAGCAACTTAAAACATTTTACAAAATAGATTGAGTTGAATTATTTAAACCATAAATAATGGACTGGGTGGTTGAGAAATCACTTTTCCTTTCCAGATTTTTATCTGGTTTTGCGAAGTCCCAGGAGGCCTTCTGTTACTTAGCTAATGATGCTGGAAGACAGAAAAATTGCCTATGGTTTCTTTATATCAAGGCAGGAAGTGGTGTGTGCTAACCCCTTTGGCATTCTAGAATTTTTATTTTTTTTGCACTGCTTAGGTGTTTCTGTTAGCTGGACGGAAGCGAAAGAAGAGTAAAACCTCTAATTACCTCATCTCCATAGACCCAACTGACCTGTCTCGGGGTGGAGAGAGTTTTATTGGAAAACTGAGGTAAACACTGATACAACTAAAAATTTTCTTTATATAAGATAAATAAAGGTCATTTAAAATTAGGAAGCCTGTAAGCCACCATGACTTGTTAATTAGAGGCTTGACTGCATGATGTGATAATGGTCTTAAAGTTCACCAGTATCCAAGGCATGTTTTCAAAACTTCTCAAGTACTTACAAGATCACATTTTATTAAAAGTCAGCAGGACTGAAGCTCTTAAATGCTCAAAGGCCCAATTCTCAAGGGTGTATGAGCACAACTTACCTTAATGAGATTTTCAGAAGTGCATGAGTAGATTGTGTCTAGCACTATTGATATTAAATACTTTGGAATGGAAATTCTTTCTGATACACAATCTTAAAATCTCTTTGGTTTTGCCTGTTTCTTAAGGTCCTAATTAGAGTTGTTTAAAAGTAGTGGAATTCTTTCAGAAGCACATGTTTCTTTTCTGTCTGTCATACATCATACGTCAGTCTGTTGTTGATACCTATGTGGAGCCTCTCAATGTATGTTTAGCTCGTCTGTGCCTGAGGAAAGGGACTGTGCTACTAATTGCCATTTGCCTCTGTGGATCTTGGAATTTCATGCGCTATTTATTGCAGTGCAGGCACAAAATGAGAATAATGTGGGTTTAGCACGTTCTGAGTTGCATTTTGCACTCCTTGGTGTGATTTCCATTTAAATAGGAAAGACTGATCTTATTTACAACTTTATGAAAATCACTGTCTGTATTCTCATAGTCTTAGTAGTCAGGTAAGAAAGCAGATAGTTTTGTAGAGATTAAGTATATCTTTAAAACCAAGCAAACAAACAAAATAACTCCACCCAATTCTTTCCTTGCTGCTTTCTTGAATTTAATAGTTTGCAAGATGTCATGAGAAGTCCATGGCATAATAAGGGATCTTTTGTATACTCTGCTGTACTGTACCTTTACATTTTTGTTACGGCCTTTAATCCAGAAATTGCTATTTAGCTGGGATTAGAATTAACAACTATTTGTACTCAATATTATCTGTCATTCCTTTGGGGCTACAATGCAGTAAAGGATAGATGTCTCAGGCAGCATTACTGACAAATGGTGATTGGATTTTCCATTTTTTTGATAGATCAAATCTTATGGGAACAAAGTTTACAGTTTATGACAATGGAGTAAATCCAATGAAAACAACATCAAGCCTGGAGGGGAGTACCCTGCGTCAGGAGCTAGCTGCTATTTGTTATGTAAGTACTGCGCTGCTCACAGGCAAAATATGCAAGAAAGGGCAGTTCAGTTTTGGAAATAGCACACTGAATTTCCTTCTCACTTATGATTATGTAAATCAGCATTCATACTTGGATGTAATCAAACAGCTCAGCTGATGTTCATTAGAGAAACCAGGAAATTCAGTGGAAAGCAGAGGTAAAAAACGTGCATAGAACCAGGTTGCTGAGTTCTCACCCTTGGTCAGAAGGTGTAAGACCATCTACGTAACCCTCTGGAAGGGGTAGGATGCTTCGCAGCCTGCAGGCACCATCTGAGGGAGTCTCTGAACTGGAAAGAGTTGTGCGCATGGAATTACTGCACTGAAGTGTGATCATTTGTAACGGCATTTTGGAGGGGGCCTCTCTGATTCAAGACACAGGTAGCTGGCCAGCTAGGTCTGCAGCAGTGGCTGACAGACTGGGATAAAAAAATCTAAACCTTTTTGTTGGGAAAAATCCCAACAAGCCCCAAACAAAATCCAAAATTCAATTGAATGAGAGAAACCAGCCCCTTGTATAGGACAGTAAATAGCACTTGTCAGGAGTGATGCAGACAATCAAAACTTGAAACACAGGTGCTGTTGTTTCATGATTACTGGATGGACCAACTGTTTTAGTGAGCGTATTCTTTCTGTCCAGAAAGCTCTGGGCCCAGGTAATTCTTCCAGTCAAAACTGGTATGTACACTGTTACAGAAAGTTTTCTGTTTTCACAAATCAACAATTTCTGAAAAAAATATCCAAGAACCACTTTTCTGAAAAGTTCCTGCCCTGCTCTAATCAATGATGCCTGGAAATCTGTCAGATGGAGGTCCATCCATCCCAGCATACACCCTGCGTATGCACAGAATGCATTCCTGGAGAGGTCAGCTTCAGGTTGTGGGGAATGATGCATCTAGAAGATTTCAGCACATGAAAAGGAGAGGAGAGAGCCTGCTAATGTGTTCTTTTCCTGCCGCTTAGGATGCTGCTTTCCTGTCAATATTGTATAAATGGCATGTTTGTTCATGTGTGCTATTACTCAGGCATGTGACCTATGGTTGCAGACAGGCAGACACACACACACACGTATCCCTCCATTCCTGTTGGATTTGAAACTGAGAATTTCAGAAAATCCAGCTAACAGGATATAACAAGAGAGTGCAGGATTTGGTGTCTGTTTAGAGTTTGACCGACGTTCCAGTGGGAGCCTAGGAGGGCTTACATGTTTAATAAAGGTAATTTTAATAGTTTATACAGGAGGGCATTCCCTGGAGCCAGGCAACTAATCTTCTGGTGCAAACTGGAAATACAAGGAGAAAACAAAAAACAGTTTAAACAGAAGTTATATATTGAAAAATGTAGGCATTGTTTGTTTAAGTCAGCAGCAACGACATTTGAACCATTAATGTTACCAAATAAAAGCCTCTGTTGCAGTCTGCAGAGGTAATTAGAAGTGTGAATGCTGGAAAGAACAAAACAGTGGCCACTGTTTGGAGAATGTGGCTAAGATAAGCTGCTTTTGTATGTCTGTTTTGAGATCAGCAGTTTCAAACATGAACATTTGTGTAAGAAAATGTCTTCTTCCATTGATACTTTGATCCTCGTGGAGAAAGGCAGCAGGCTTGCAGGTGTGTTGCGGCCAGAGGACAAAAGGAAATCTGAGTGGTGTTTCATTACTAGCAAGGTTTGCGAAAGTGAGATTATTGTTCCTGGCTGCAGCAGAACCCCAGCAAATGCCAGAAAAAGCACTTCCAAAACACCCTTGTCCTAAGGTAGCCTTTTAATTCCTGCCTTGAGATTTTTCCTGCAGCAAAAACTGTAACAAACAATACTTTGAAAGCACCACTACGCCTCTCACTGTATCTCAGCTCATCCGATCAAGTGCCTATCTGGAGAGCAAGCTGTACCCGCTCCCACCAACTTACTGAGCCTGACCTGCTGAATCATCTCCACAGGTCTAGTGTATACAGGCAGGAGCTGGTGATGCTTCTGTTGTTAACTATTTGTCTATTTATCTGTCCCCATCTATTGCGGGATAAATGTGTTGAGAACTCTTATTGTGGGGCTCACCTCAGGGCGTGTTTCAAGCAACAGGAATAAAGTTAGTGCAAGGACCGAGTTTTATCAGGTGCTGTTAACCATTTTTTACTTGCTCCACCGATGGCAGGCTAGTATATTAATAAACCTGCAGCAGCACCTAATGGCTGATTTCAGAATCGCTTGGCAGAATTTCTCAAGAAGCAGCAAGGTGTAACTGTACCGTTTGTACCCGGATTTTGTGTGCTGGATTCCTTTGTATCTGTAGCATCTCACAATTCAGTTTGTGTCCCGGTTGGCAGGCAGGGTGTGCGGCTGGTGTTCTGAGGTGTGACTCGGGTCTTGGCAAAGCAATAAACCCCCCCTCTCTTTGGGCTTTCTCTGGAATGAGTTTCTACACAAAATGTTAAGGGCAAGGCATTGTTACGTGAATCAAGTCCAGAAAGGGAAGTGGCTGGAAGAAAATTGTGGTAGTTAAATTGTGACTCTCTGGTCAGCTGGAGGGATATGCACCTTGCTGCTTTTGTCGTGGCAGCTATTGCCACTGTAGTGAAACGCTTACATAATTTTATGGAAGTGTGTAAGATTTTAAAAGCAACCCTGGGAAGAGACTGTTTTCTTTCAGCCCAGTGTATTGTGACACATGCTCGCAGGACAGCTTACTGGTTGTGCTAAGGCAGAGAGTGCAGCTTCTGAGCAATACTGGGCCAGGCCCTTAGCTGATGATTTAAATCACTGCCCTGCTGGCCGAGTCAGTAGGGCTCTGTCGGCTGACAACCCTTATTTTCTGTTCCTGTGTAAACCAAGCCTGTCAGTGACATTAAAAGGGTGTGAAATCAGAATTTGGCCTATGTTCCCCTAATAATGCCATTTGTAGTCTTGAATTTACACACACAAAATAGTGGAAGAGGGAAACAAAAGAGAAGCAGAGAATGAGACAGGAGATAAGGGGAATTAATTTTATTGGGATGCGGTGATTAGAAAGGTCTGCTTTTAATTAAAGCTCCTTGTTTGTACCTACTGTTTTCCTCATATACTCTGTGTTCGTAGAATTTCAGTTCTATTCCTTGATTTCAGCAAAAGGATAGCATTTGCCAATAAAATGTTTAACATCATTGGTTATTAATGTGATGTGCAAGTGGAAACCTTTCCCTTATCATTTGGCAGAGGTACTGATTTTAGTGTTTCTGAGTAAATCCAAAGAATATAGTCCTGTTCTTTTCAAAGTGATAATACTGCTTGTTGGGAGCGAAGTGATTCAGTGCTATTATTTAATTTTACCTTGAACAACGTCTTCAACCAGTCAGCATCTAAATTAATTGTATATAGCTTAACTGCAGCTTGACAAGAAGAAAAGCTTGTAAGACATTGCAGAGAAGACAAAATTGTCAGTAGTAAGCAGAAAATAAGCATAAACATGATTTTTTTTCTTAGAAATTGTCCTTTGCTGTGGTGAGTCTCTCCTAAATATAAGGAGAGAATATAGGGAGAGGAATATAAGAATATTCAGCAAAGTAACTTGGTGGAATTTTTCTTGTATGCATGAAAATCTTTAATAGAGTTGTGTAAAATCTCCAGGTGCTTTGCTGAAACAACCAAAATTATTTCAAAGGTCTGATGGATGATAACACTTCTGCATGAGTAACTTTTAGGCAGGTATTTTCAGGTGTTTCCAGTGAATTGAGATACATGGATTTTTACTTGCAAAAGCACATGTTTGTAAAAGTTTGGTGTTTCTTAAAATCAGAACCCTTCAATTAAATAGATAAAAGCAGAGGCATCTGAATATGTCACTTCTGAATGCCCCAGTGGTGGAGCCACACCAGTTGGAGCCTGGGGGTCTCCAGTTCTTGGCATTTTGTGGTACGATGCTGGGAATAGCACCAATGGGAATTTCCTTTCTGAGATTCCTTAGTGTGTGTCCAGAGCCCTTTGCTTGGGAAAGGTAGAGGGGGAAAAAATGCATGACTGGGGGTGGGGGCGGGAGGGGGAAATAAAATCGCACAAAACATGAGGAGATGGACTTAGTCACGGCTTCATTTACCAGAGTTACTGTACTGCCCTTTACATTTTTCTTTCTCAAAAGCAGATGATGACTTACTGAAATAATTGGCCCTAGTTGCTTCTGTGGAAAAAAAAAATAAAAGAAAGCCTCAGATAAAAATAAGATTTTAGCCCTATTTAGATTTTAGTGGTTGTGTTTTGAGAGGATAGTGCATTACTGGAGCACTTCTGTGAAATGCTGGTCAGGAAGGCATCAAATCATGTTTAATGGAAGAACTTGTATTTTCCATGGATTTATTTTTGCTGCCCATGTTATTTCTTTACTTTCCCTGCTTTCACAGCTCAAAAATTTGTATTCATGCTAATGTGTGTGTTTTTTTACCATGCTCATCTCTAAGCATAACATATCTGAAGACTTTGAAAACCACAGCACTGCTAACAGATGCTCTTACTGGCAGCTTCTTCTTGTTTGCTTTTGTACTGGCTCTGGAATAAATGGAGTTGGACCCATATATTTAATTTTGTCTCTCATCAAAATGTGTGACTGCATTTTATGATTTTTAAATTACAGCTACTTTATTTTGGGATCTGGCAGTAGCCAAGAAATCTGGTTAGTTCATGTCCTTTTTTAACAAAGGGATTATTTATGGGTTTTTTTAATTGTATTAAGGTTGCTGGCAGCCCATGCTAGGAGTGTTTTTGGAAACCTCTATTTCCATTTTTCCTGTTGTTGGAGCTTCTAAGACAAAGCTAGAATGTTTGGCAGTGCCAGTGAAGGCACAAGTTTCAAGATGTTTTTTGAGTTGCCTAACAAATAAGGTCCCTGGGCTGCCACTGTGTCTCTCTGTTGAAGAAATTAACTTTAAAAATACAGAACATGATGAACTCTCCTCTAAATATTTTTAGGAAACAAACGTGTTGGGATTTAAAGGACCTCGTAAAATGAGTGTGATCATACCAGGAATGAATATGGACCACGAAAGAGTTTCCATCAGACCACGAAATGTAAGTCATACCATCTTGCAACGATAAAAATTACTTGAATTATTTTTCAGTTAGAGTTGGTTTTTTGCATTTCTGAACGTTTAGAGGTTAAACACAATTGCAGAACAATGGGTATGTGACTAGTTCTGGGACTCAAAAGCACTACAAATACCTTACGTATTTTGATAACAAAAGATACAACTAATGTTTTCCAGGTTGTGGAAAGGACTCAAATGCACATTGGCATTAAGACACTCAGAGTTCTCTGCTTCATTCAATGATGCTGTTTTGAGGGTGGAGGGTGACAGTTTAGCCTTTGGGCCAGGATTTATGAGCTTTTTTTTTTTTCTGTGAACTTTTTTTGTCTTGTGAGAGTGTTAAACTGAAATGTTTATCTGTGGTGTGTGCAGGAACATGAGACACTTCTTGCAGGATGGCAGAACAAAAATACAGAGAGTGTCATTGAGCTGCATAACAAAACGCCAGTCTGGAATGATGACACCCAGTCCTATGTTTTAAATTTCCATGGTCGAGTCACACAGGCCTCAGTGAAAAACTTCCAGATTATTCATGATAACGATCGTAAGTATCGCGCTTTGTCTGTAAAGTGCAGAAGCAGTCCTGCATGCACAGCCTGGCAGTGATTCCGCCCTTACTGTTGTTACCTAAGCGAGTTTAATGTAGTTATGTGGGTCCAGCTTAATGCTGCTCTGCCTTGCGGCCATGACGTTGATGCAGGTTGGGTTCAAACGCTCATGCTTAAGGTGGGTGATTCTGCTATGTGTGATCTTACTTTTCTCCCTTGGCTTCCTGGCTTGTGAACTGAGCAACCATTTGAATAATTTCTGCTCTCAGGGCTGTGGTACTTCCAGTCAGCAGCACTGTGGGGTAGTATCGCTCCAAGTTCTTGTACCACACAGTCCTTCCTTGGAGTTTTTGTTCATGCTGGTCCCCATACACTGCCCAGCAGGAGATGGCGACAGACTGGTCCCACTGCCCAGCCACTTTGCCATTACTAGGCTTTGTAGCATTAGCTCTACAGAACTCCCTGAAAACGTCAGGACTGCCTTTCACATCTTCACTAGGACCTTACCAGTGTGCTGCTTTCTGCCAGAAATGTACAGCCCCCTTTTTTCTCAAGCTTAGTTTCTGGAGCAGGGATACAGGCAAGTGCCCACGTGGAATGACAGTGCCCCACTTTATGCTCCCTTCAGGCAGGCAGAATCACTCAGTGCTGAAGCACACTGGGCCAGACTAGTGCCATGCTTGGGGAACATGCTTGGGGAACATTGGAAACTGGTGAAAGTGGCTCTGCCAGCCTTCGAGAGTACTGAATTTGAAACACGGGTGTATGCATTTGCTGCACTTCATAAGGTGAAACGATTACACCTGCATCTGCAATTAGGCATTTCAAACTCTTGAATGAGGCAGAGGTTTCCTTTTGCTGAAAAAGTGAAAAAAAGTCAAAGAATTTCTGAATATAATGAGACATGATTAGGTCTAGATCGCAATCATGCCTTCTCTTCCTGTGCTGTCCTGGCTTGTCCACTTGCCTGAAGTTAAGTGGGAATAGAATTAATTGGTTCTCAGTACATGAGGAACTGGGCACTTGGTTTATATAAGAGGTTTGAGCGTTCTATACAGAAGCAATTTTCTCTCTGTGCTTGCAAAACCCACTTTATCTGTGTAATTTTTTTGACAGTTAACAGGTCTTGCAATCCTTTATCACTCAGCTGTTCCTCACTCAAGCTATCCTTGCTTCTTCCTCTGGTATCAGCACACCCACTTGCATGAATAAGTGTTGCGAAGTTTGATGAGTGAGCATGTTTTGTTTGCATTTTGTTGAACTAGGCCAGAGGGTGATGTTGAATGTGTACTTATTTAGTAGGGGCTGCAAACAAAAATAATGCTTTGTCACTTTTTATGACCTCTCTTGCAGCTGACTATATAGTGATGCAGTTTGGCCGCGTGGCTGAGGATGTGTTCACCATGGACTACAACTACCCCATGTGCGCGCTACAAGCCTTTGCTATTGCCCTTTCAAGTTTTGACAGCAAGCTGGCTTGTGAGTAAAGGGCATGGGTGAGCATCCACTCATCTCATGTCACTTATGGTCAGGGAAAATGCAGTTGTGAAGGACCAGTCTATTGTTGAAGAGGAAGTAAAAGGAATCTTCTAAAAATTCAGGAAATAAAGTTTTCCTTTTTTTTCTGTCATATTTTTCTGGAAGTGACATAAATTTTGTGTAAATAGAAGTTCTGTCTCATGTCCTTGATTATGGTATGGAGATGTGCCATGAGGTACTGTACCGTGGCTCTAGTAGCACCATTATAACGGTGTCTTTTTTAAATCCGGAAAGGGCGTGCACGCTCAAGAAGTTTCTTTTTACATTTAAGAATAATTCTGAGGCTGTAATCATACCTCAAGGTTGCACTCCCACATTGACTAATCAGAGCTTCACATCATCCAACATAAAAGAAAGATCACAAAAAAGATGCACTTTTTTGAACGTGCAAGGATCTCATGTAGTATAAAGCCAAGTCTGAAGGCTGAAAACCTATACTGGACTGAACTTGATGCATTGCTATTGTATATGTCGTAGGGCATGATGAGTTTTAATTGCAGTAGGAGGAAACGGAGAAGTAGAAAGCACAAAACAATGTTGCACAAGTCACTTGAATTCTAAGATGTCATTATGTTTTAACATCTACCTGCTTTTTAATTTGTTTCAAATGACAATGTATCTGGAGTACAGAAAAGGAAAAGGAAAATGTCTCGATGCCAAGAAGGCATAACTTATGTTGAATTTGGCATGTCGCGTGTTGGGAATCTATATCCTTGTATTGCTGTGGTAATTCAAACACATATTTTGTATGAAGTGATATAAACAGTTGGATAAAGGCGCTCTGCAGAGAATCTTACTATTTTGAACAGGCTGTGTAAAGCTGAGGAAGGTAAATGGAAATATTTTATTAAATTTGTCTGGCCTTTTGCGATTTTACAATTTGTTGATTGCATTTTTTGAACTTTGAGCAGCAACCACTTTTCATATTTATTTCCCATTGTAAGAACGCTTGAAATCAATTGAAACTGTGTATGTTGCTCTCTGATGTAAACGTGCCAGCTACTGAGCTAAATCCTTCTAGGCAAATCTAGAGTATGCTGCATACAAATGAGACACTGGCAGGACACAGAATAACTTAAAATAGTGTGGATTTTTTGTTTCTTTTTTTCCTGATTTATCTGAAATAGCATTTGTTTATATATTTCAAAACACAAGCAAAGAACAAGCCATTCTTTTTTCTGAACCTCTCAAAAGCCAAGAGCTGCAACTGGAAGCACACTGTAAAACACCTTTAGAAATAATGAGCCTTTCTGCCATTGTTCTGTAGACTGTTACCCTAAATGGCACACAAAGTGATAGAATTTGTAAGTAGTTCACCAGAAAGGGTATTGAAATGTGAGAGAAGCAGTTGTGTTTTATACTGTCTGTATTCAGATTCTCCTTTTTACTCTTTATAGACTCTTGCACTGCACAACCGAAGGTTATATAGAGAAAATGAGATTTAATCTGCTTGTCTCATAGCTGTCGGCCCCTTTTGGGCTATAGGGGACAGGCCGTAAGGAGAGGTTGTGCCATTTGAACTGTGTAATTTCAACTAATAAAAGAAATGTGCTCTCTTCCTCACATTTGCCTTCAGGTCTCCTTCCCAGTATACAGACAAGGAAGTTTCAGATAAGGGATGGAAATTAAGTAATTGCCAGCACTTTTTCTAATCTTTATAAAAATCTATGGAAAAAAGTCTGCTGGCTTCGGACAGCGTTCTGTTGATGGACTCAGCCTGTCAAATGTGATCTTTAAGTAACAGGAGGCTCTGTCATTTGTTTCAGATCTTTTTGCAAAAAGCCTTTCCACACAGTGGTATAAAATGGAAAGACACCTTTTGTTTGAGAGACCTGAGCAGTCAGTTCTGTCAGCAAATGATCAAAACGATGGGTCGTGAGCTGCGGTGTGATACTTGGGCTTTGCACATGGATGCTTTGTTTTCCCCTGTAGCTGGTAGTTGCCCACCATTTCACATCCCCACCTGTGATCTCACTTCGGATTTTAACAGAGAAGGCCCTTAGGCCTTTGGTTACCTCAGTCTTTAAAAACTAGCTCCCATGATAACCAGAATTTTCTGGTTAGACTACTGCACAATTGGCCAGGAATTCCCACTGCTGGTGTAGATGTATGATGTGGGTTTCAAGAACTCTCCAGCATGGGAACGGTGGAACCTGCACAGCGGTCATTCCGTGGCTCGCCACTCATATGTTTTCTTTAAAGCCTGTGAAAGTGGCAACTGACAGAGTTTTCTGCCTCTCTGTGCACAGCGCTGTGTCAAAGGAGCTAAGTGTCTCACGGTGCAGATATACAGTCTGTTGGCTGTAGTAGTGGAGGTGGTTTAGAAAGGGTTATTTTTAATGTGGATCATAACAATGGGCTGAAGGGAAGCTCATGTGCAGTGAACTCCTGCACAAGGGTCAGAATGAAGGGCTGGGGAAAGGCAGCGACTTCTTGGGACAGTTGTGCTGCCAGCACATTGTGTAACTTCAATCTCACTGCGCGTCCTTCCCAGCCAGGTATTTTTTTAACCTGTAAGAATGCCGGGAGGAAAGTGGCAGCTCAGATTCCCATCCTCTTAACAGAGTCATGCAGGGACATCAGCCAAGGAGCTGCTGAGGAAAAAATTCCCCACTGTAAGTCGAGGTCACTAGAGGGGGATGTTAACCTGGGACTAGGAGGAATGAGGAGCTCGCATTAAATCTGGCTCAGTTACAGCAGGATTTCTGCCCGGGAGCCTTTGCCAAACCCTAATTCCTCGCTGTTGTTCAGCAAGGTCCTGGGTTCTTTAGGTTCACTTGTCCATTGCCACCTGCTCCAGGAGCAGCTGCTTTTAATTTAGCATCTATATAATTTCTGATGGAAGTTTTCTGGTGACCGCCACTGCTGCATGTCAGTGCAAGAAGGTCGCAAGTTTTCCAGCACATCTCCAAATTTTGTTTTCCTAACTTGGTAAAGTCACAGCAGGTTCTGTCCTAACATACAGTCATACCTGTGGTTCCACCATCCTCGCGGTTAGATTTTCCTCCACACGAGCAATAAAACTTGGCACCAGTGTGTATTTTCAGAGATGTATGCATACTGAAGGAACCAAGGAGTAGTTAGTTGCACACTCCTATTGGTAGTAGCTACTGCAGGGCCTGCATGTCAGTCTGCAGCGTGGCATAACCTTGTTTATTTAGTGTGACGAAGAATATAATGGCATCGAGCTGTCTATTTCCTTCACATAGTCCTAGTGACTGTTTGGGTACAGTAGATTATATAGTATTTAAAATCCCAATATTGATGATTTTTTGCATCTGCTGTTGATTTTGGCAGAGAGAGGTAAACAAATTCCTTGCCTGAACTGCTTATAGGCAAATACTGCATGCTTTAATGAGAGTTCTTAATCTAACTTGTCACTCTGTTTACATCAAACAGTTTCTTCCTGGCCCTTTTATCTAATTTTCTTCATCTCTGATGTTCTGTTCCTTCTCATTCTTTCACGATCCCTTTATCTTTTCTTCAAGGATGTGTAACTGAGAAGTGTTTATTCTGACAATATTACTCAGTGATGCCTCCACAGCTGAGTAATGCCTTCGGTGCACATCCAGTGGTGCTCCTACAATAGAAACCTTATCAGAGGGATGAATTTGGCCCTTTGGCTTTTCAGTAGAGTAAATTAACACATTAAAAGGCAGCAGATAAAGAAGCTTGCCTAAAACATAATCGGAATTTTCTCAGTAAACATTCAGTAACTGGAGTTTCCAAACCAGGGGTTGCAAATCAATGAGCAGAACTGCCCACAAGCCCTGAGGCAGACTGTGAAGATTCTCTTTGTAGTGTTGCCTTATTTTTCCTCTTTCAAAAGGTTGAAAGTGATTTTGTGAGCTGAAGGGTGTTGCTGCACTAAACTAGAGTTTATTTTTCAGAAGGCAGACATCACTCCACTCCTTTTGTAGGATAATACGTGGCACGTAAAATAGTGATGTCGTAGGCCATTGTTACAAATTCCGATGCTAAGAAGTCTGTGAGAATGGTTTTGTAATAATTCCTGGGCAAATCTCCCGCTATTCAAGTTGCCTTACAATAGTGCTGGAGCTCCCAGCTGGCTGTCCTCGTGAGGTGCTAGAACCGAAGGAGCTTTAGTGCAAAGGGCTCTCTAATAAAACTTGGTAGCTGTACAATCAAAAAAGATGGTGGAGTCGGACGGCACCACCGAGTTTTATTGGTCGTGGTGAACCGATGCCATCAATTCAGACTTTCTGGGTTTTGGCTCCCTTTTGATGAACAAAAGGAGGGACTTTGGACAAGCAGAGACATCAGTGAGGTCTCTAGAAGTATTGAGCATTAGACCTGCTTTTCTGCCTATAAAAATCTGAGGCCCACCTAGTGCTCCCCTTTAAAAAGGAAGAAATCAACCCAGTCCTTAGTATAAAAAATCACTCCCAGTTCTTGTGTCTGAGCTTTTCTCAAGTTATTATTAACTTATTAGTGATTTCACATAAGGATACAACAACGACTGGATGTCACAAGGCAAACCAGTTCTTGATGACTCTAGACCAGTACCAGAGTATTTTGTCTTTGAATATTTTAGGAGGCTAGGATTGGGGGGGGGTTGCCTGGTGTTTTGGGCAGAGTTTCTCCTGATGTGTGGCAGGTGTCAGAGGGAAGATTTTGGGTTTGATCCTGTGGCATTCTAACTAGTTCCCCCACTGCGCTCCTAAAACATCATTTGCAAGATTTTTCCTGGTTTTAGAGAATCATGTGTTCACCAGTAAAATTGCTTGGCAAATGAGGGCAGCACCTGTAATAAAGCAGCAGTCACCTTTATTAGAATTATGGGCTGATGACTCGGATTTCTCAAAAGGCCTCATTTTGATTACTAGAAAGTAGTTTTATACACAGAAATCTTGCACTAGAATTAATCGAGCTGTAGATGCAGGCTTCTCATGTATGTGCTACTTCATGAAAATGGGTTTCTGTTGTTCTTCATGTATGAAATGTACCTTCCAGGGTTCTGCTCCGTGTTTGTGGTTAATTGTGTAGGTATTTTTCAGTTCTTTCTGTTGCTCACCAAGGAACTAAGAGAAGACTTGCACAACTATCTCGATGTTTTGGTATTTTGCTGTGAACTATATAGCTCAGTAGCTGATACTCACAAATGCTGTATATTGGATGAAAATGCATTAAAACTTATTTTATATGTTGTATTTTATTTAACGGCCTAAAAAATTTAGATTCCTCGTTTTCAGTAAGAGTATGTTTATCAAGGTCTTCACTGAGAAGACCGGAATTAACCGGCTCTCTTGAAGCTGTTTAATGGAACCAGTGCACTGGTTTGCTGAATTGCTGTAGAAAGAGAACACAGTTCAGAAAAATTATGCTTACGTTTTTGAGAGAAAAACCCTTCCTATATACTTTATAATTGGATTGCTCATTAACACCGAAAGCTTATCGTGGTTTTATTTAAGTCTACAATGGTAGCTTGAAAATTACTCTGACAAAAGCTTGCGAGCACGTGAACTGGGATGAAGTCCAGCTTAAGAGTCAGAACCTAGCAAGTACCCCTGAATGCTGAGGCATCTGTTCTGTGCTTAGGTACTGCCTGCGTGCCAGAAACGTCCTGAAGAGTCACAGATCTCTGTTAAAACCAGCCTCGTCTTTAGGCTGCCCAACAGCTGTTAGAACACAGGCCTGGCGATCAGGTCACCTGGGTTTTAATCCCAGCTGACCGTGTGACTTTGTGCGAGTCTTGTAACCTCTTTGCACCTCTGTTCCAATGAGTTGGATGGAAATAGGAAGGTTTTGGACCTGCCTACGTCCATCCCCGTTCTGCTGAGAGGCTTCTCAGGAGTGTATTAAGGCTGGTGGGTGACAGGTGGTGTGTTAAGCACCCTACTGAATTCTTACTGAAGGAACTGCAGTAAAATAGGAAGTTTTCTGCCACCTATGTACAAACTGAATAGCTAACTGATCTCTACAATCTTACCACTGATTTTGGTAAGGCTTGAATTTTTTCCCTTGTGTCATTTTTGGTCACTGAATGTGCAGAAACAGCAGTAAGGACAAACCATCTGATACATTTTTTTCCTTCTCCCAGTGATGTGGTGTTGGTTGTGTTGTAGTGTGCACGGTCAGTTGTTTTAAAACTATTATTTCTGAGCACACTGCAGAAGTTCAGTTAATGCAACTGCCTATTTATGCTTTTATGTAGCAAATGGGAGACACTCGGCAGTTGTGCTGCAAATTGCCTTTTTGTACTTCCGGGGTTTTATTTTTTCTTGGATGTGACTCAGCTGTTCAAACCTGTTGTTACTGCAGACTTCGATTCTGTCACGCACATCTGACTTTAAAACAATGAATCTCATGATTTGTGACTACCTTTATACTCACAGGGGATGTTTACAATGTTACAGTGCAATCTGTTTCTTACATTTGACCCTGTATCTGTAGCTTCTTACTGAGGTTACCCCAGCTGGCACAATGCCCTTAGAAGTATCAGTAATTTGTAACGTGAACTCTCTCAAAGTAACAGAATGGAATTTATAAACATTTTAATAGATTTTAACATTACAATCTCGCTGATTTTATTGCTTACAGATAGGGTGAAATTGCAAGGCAGTTATTCAAAATATTCTTTCCTTAAGCTTGTTTTGAAGTTTGAGCTCTCATTTAAGCAGTAAGCTCCTGATGCTGCAGCTGCAGCCGTGCAAGCACAATACAGTTTGGCCTATGCAGGCTGCCAGACTGGCTGCAGAAATCTGTCAGTGTGATCAGACGCAGTAAGTGATGGGAATTCCAAAGTCCTAGTAAGAGTACACTTCCCAGCTCTCTTAGGCAATCTTGAACATCACCTAAGGAATCATGTCCCTTTCCTATGTTGACTTGCCAAATAACAGCAGGAATATTTTCAGTCCCTTTGAAATTTTTTATTTTCTTTTAAAGGCTATGCTTATTGTCTCAGCAGGTGTGATTTTAGGGGACATTTAGTCTTGATGTCTTGGGAAGTTACGTCATGAGATTGCTCATTTTGCCAATCCAGAAAATCTTACAAGTAGACAAAACCTGAGTATGTTTTGTGAGTGGGCTCTGGGCACTGCTATGACATTCACTGTTCAAACACATTTGTGAGCTCCGGCACCGTGCAACAGGAGGTTTTCATTCCAGTCTGGGGACAGCAGAAGATAACCCAGTTACTGCCACCCTCTTCTTTTCCCTAGGGAGAATCTCCCATCCTCCCTGGCTAGATGCAGAACTATTGATCCTGATGTGTCTTTAACCATTATGGTATTTTTGAGCTATTTTAGAAAGGATTTCTAAAGACGTAGTTTCAGCTCAAAGAAAATAAGTCTTTGAAGGAGCTGTAGGTGTACCAAGTTGATTTGGTTGAGGGGCAGCTGCCTTTTCCAGCAATTTTCTTAGTTGAAAGTTATTAAGCAGTGCTTAATAGTCCTACTGGAAAAACGTAACGTAGCTATTAAAATGCACTTTCCTTGGGCTTTGCCTTATACTGGTTTGTTGTGCCCCACTACGTTTATTTCTGAAAGTCAGAAACTTCCAGTGCTAAACGCAAACAGAGCAGTGTTTTCTACTGAAGTCTCTGCCTCCTTTTCTGCTGCCTTGTATGTGGAGATCTGGTATTTGATACTAAAAATTGAAACTTCATCTAAGAAAAAAACCAGGATTTCAAGGCAGAATCATTATATTTTAGTGCTATGTACCTGGATTTACAGAGGGCTTTTTTCAGTTAGGACTCTTATTACTGGCAGAGTGTGTGCCGTGAAACATCCTAAATACCCTGTTGCATACTACATCTGTGACGTGGTGCGAGGACCTGGGCCAAAGATCCAGCCCTCTCTCACCAAAAAGGCACCACTTCCCTTTGGGAGGTCTTCCCCTTGATACTTCTATGCTTATTGCAGTATCTCCCAGCCGGGGTTCAATCTGTGATTGGGTTAGTCAATACTTCAGCAAACACTTCGCAGACGCTACACGTCAGCCAGTAAAGCCTTACAGCAGCCCGGGGGCAGCAGGTAAGTATTACTGGCCTTTTAAAGGCAGTGCAGGTGCGATTGGCAGCTTATCAAAGCAAACAGACAAACAAAAGAGTTATTTTTAGAGCTGGCTCTAGAACTAAGTTCTTAGTCCCTAATCCTGTGCTGTAGCTATTGCCGTGGGTGACCAACTAGTAGACAGAGGGTCCCTCTTTGGAACTTCACTGTGAAGACTAAACTGTTTCACTTTATTTTGGAATACTGGAAAACCAAACCACATTACACAGAGTTCTCATCAGGCAATTGGAATTACGCTGAAATCATGTTTCAGGCATATTAATTTATGAGGATGGCCCAGAACAAACGTGAGGCTGCTGTGCAAGTGTCAGGAACTGAAAAGTAACTTAAATCAGGCCCACTGAGTTTCCCGAAGTTAAAAAAAAATAGGGGGGGGGG
The DNA here is from genome assembly GCF_023638135.1 of Falco biarmicus. NCBI lineage: Eukaryota > Metazoa > Chordata > Aves > Falconiformes > Falconidae > Falco > Falco biarmicus. Next base: position 30,558,161 of record NC_079297.1, on the reverse strand, counting down.
GGGCTGTATTTCATTCCTAACTGTATGTATTTGGAGATTCAGTGTTCTAGAATACCCTGAAGATACAGAAATGCTGTGTACTGTCAATTCTAACTTGTGATTTTATGTAGGGCTACAGCAGCGACGCTTACTCTTACAAGATTTGTAACAATGTCTTAAAAAGGTCTTAAAATATGTCTTAAAAACAATGTCTTAAAATATGGCTCTTTAACTAGGAAGGATTCCCAGGAGTTCCTGAATTCAGTGATGCTACGACAAGGTTTCTTGTTGTTTTTTTAAACAACTGATTTCAAAAGCACTGGTTATTCAGTCTTTTACATAGCACAAGCCCGTGAGGATGCATTCCTATTTGGTATCGCTTCAAATACTTTCTTGCAGGTGATAGATGCTTTTCGGCTTCTTAGTAACGTGTGTTACTATACTTCCCTTGTTCTAAGCCCTTTGATTTTTTATTTTTTTCCCCATCTACAACTCTCTTGTTTCAAACATGTACAGGTTTTTCCATATGGGGACACTCCAGAAAGCTAAGGCAGTGACACCTATAAAGTTAGCGTCTGTGAATTGGAGTGTGTTAAATCCCTGTGTATATGCTCTCATTTTGAAGTAGGGTGGCCTTTCAGTTCCAGTTGGGTAATCCTCACTGGGGTTATTTGTCACGTTGCGCAGTTCAAGGTTATTGGTGAATTCTGAAGTGCTGAATAGGTTACAGACCAAAATACTGGAGAACATATGTAAAGGGCCTCATCCTTCCGCGTTCTCCAGCGTGGCAATTCTGGCTTACAGTACAGCACTTTGAACAGCTGGCTCCTTGAATGGTACTCACACAGCTCAGCACCTACACGCTAAGGGCTGTGTTCCGAAGTCCTCTTTTTCTGCTGCAGGGGGTTTGCAGCACTCTCTGACTTACTGCCACCTGTATGAATTTAAGCTCTGTGACCACAGTGTGCTTCCTTCTTTGGATTTTGTGAATGCCAGGGATCTGGGGACTGTATGCTGAAAGCAAGTGCTTCACTAGTATAGCAGAGCTTGACACTCGGAGTGTGGTATAAATGCTGCCAGTATAACTAGGTTTATTTGCCCACCAGATATATGCTTGTTTCTCAGAAAATAATCTTCTTTTCTCTTTTTCTTCTTCATTTATATCTGCCTGGATCTGGAGGATGAGAGCCTCTTTTAGCATTCATGCAAGCAGCCACCATGTAGAAAAACACACACAACAGGTTTATTACGGACGGGTTTATCACTAAGAATGCAACCATTTACGTGCTTACTGTCATCCTGCTGTGTACAGTGCGTGTTTTTCACCGTGTGCTGTTTCCCACCCTGTGTGCTTGTCACCAGTCACAGGACATGGCTGCAAAGGCGTGCGTGGAAGCTTAGCAAAGAAACTGCAGAACCAAAGCCATTAAGATACAGCTCTCCTAATACCGAAGAAAGAGCTCCTCCTGAAGGCAAAAACCAGGACCTGTGGCTCTTTTAAGTTATCTGACCTTTCCATGTGTTTGCATTGCATATAAGAAGATAACACTTTTTACAATTGTACGTGCACTATATTGAGCCCTAAGCCCAGAAAAAGGAATACACAATCCAAGGAGTTCAGTTACAGAAAAGCAAACGAAAGTGCAACGACGTGGAGGAAGTCCAGCATGCGGGCAAGGCAGCAGTATGTGCTGGGGAACGACAGCAGGGTGATTTCTTGCCAGAGAATTGGCACGCTGCTTGGCATCGCTTAGAGTGAGTCATGGATTTCAGTGTTCAGTGGCAGACTATGATGGTCACTGCTTACGTTGCATTACATTGGTAAGAACTCTGCCCACACCGTTTGTTTCTCTCCCAAACAGCTCGATTGACGTGCAGATCTCTTCATGATGACATTTTCACCCATTTATGTCTGTTTCAGGCCTAATCCAAAGCCTGCTGGTGTGACTGAACGTTTCTTTCTAACTTCTGTTTGTCTCCATGACACGCTTGTGCATCCCTACGAGAATCCTAATGCCATCTTGCCTGTCTTTGTTTAAACGTGGGCTTATCTGGATCTCAAAAATTGGGCATTACTGTCATGAGTGCTTCAGAAAACTGGGTTTGGAAGGAAGGCCAAACTTTGTGCTTACGTACAACCCATGAAGCCACCTCTTGAATCTTCAGATTCAAAGAGGAATCTAAAATGTCTATGTGTGAAGAAGCTGACCTTTTCTATTAAATGTGCCATCATGTTCTATGATGTCATTACTGTAACTAAACAGGGCATTTAGAAAAACAAAACACTGCTAACAGTTGCCCATGTTTTAAAGGATAAAACTGGATAACTGGCCCTGCCCAAGATTAGCAAATCCCACAGGGTGTTTCCCTAAGAGACAAACCTCTTACAGTGTTTGACTGTAAAACATGCAGGAAAGATGACAAATCTTGGAGCTTTGTTAATTTTGTTAGTATCTTAAAAATTCCTTTCTTGGGATTGAAACTAACAGTTCATTTCAAATAAAAAATCCTGCACTTGGTGACATGAAAATAAGGTCAACTGGCAGTTATATCGAGTGGACATACACACCTGCCCAGTACGGCAGGATTCTCAGTATTAGGGGTGGGTTTAATTTACAACTTTCTCAACATTTTCCAATGTTAGATGTGCAAACATCTGTGCTGTGCATACACATATATACATACATACATATATAGTCAAGAAATTTCCTTTGGTGGTATCGGAATTACTCAGTTGTCTTTCCTACTGTTCAAACTGACAGCATAAACCGTGATACTGTCTTGGCATTCATTACTGCAAAATATTTCTAAAACTAGTCTTCTGTTTGAAACTTCTTTTAAAATACTTTTGAACAAGTGAAATCCTTCTGTGGAAAAGATTTTTTTTTAAAAAATACCTCTCTAATGGTCTCTGTGTAAGTGTCTGTATCTATTACTGATAGCCCGACCGCTTTTCCTTTCTCTTTTGAGCTGACTTCCCAGTGGGATTGATCCATGCAGTGAGCCAGCCTGTACCCCATCGTTACAAGGCTTTTGCCTTTCCCTTTTTGAATAATTTCTTACACTCAGGAGTAGGGGAACACAGGAAAAATTACCTGTGGAGGATGTTTTGTAATTTGACACACCTTTAGAAGTATCTCAGAAAGGAAATAATGTTGAGGTGGTTTATTTCTGGGAGCTCCCAGTAGATGCCGAACTGTTTCTTATTTCCCAATGCTGTCTTCATCCAACTAATGAGAGTCTGAAAGATCCAGTGCTTGGAAACAGCTGCAGAAATGCCCATTTTGGAATGTGTTGGGACTATATCTGCCTGTAAAGAGAAATACACCTTTGTTTCTGACTTGTTTATTTAAACTTTGAGAAGTAGAATATGTAAGTGCTACATGAATGTTTCTGTCCCCAGAAGGAATGGGCAGTTTTGTTAGGATTTATTTAATTTTTTCATCTTTCTACATTTCTTAAATAAACCAGTGATACACAGTAGAACTTGAGTATGTAACGGTATAGTTTTCTTTACATTATATGGGGTTTAAAGAGTGGGAAATATCAAAACTGACAAAAAAAAGAGTCTTAATTGTGAGAACCAATAATTTAACCAGTCTTTTTTGTTCAGACTTCTATAGATTTTTAGATAAACCTGCAAGAATGCGCTTTTTACAAAGTAAATTTTTTTAAGAAACTCTTTGGTATTCTGGAGTAAATGTGTTTGTTTACCATTACGTACGACGACTGACTTTTGTGTTTTCATGTAATTTACCTTGCCTATTTCATATTTGTCAATACAGAACGCTGAGCGGAAATATTAAACTTCATTTGTTTGAAACAACGCTGTCTTTCCCTAGCCAAGGTCAGAAACACCTTGATAAATTACCTACACAGAGTTATGGAGGTTATTTCACGTAAGGAGTTTCCAGTGCTGTTTAAACTGTATTTTTACCTTCAACACCAATATGAATTCAGAACAAAACACAGAACCGTATGCGCTATGCTATCAGTCCCGACTTTCCCAGGTGCATCATCCTTCTCAGCCTGTAAGTTTGCTCAGACTGTGAGCCCAGAGACTTGAAATTGGTACACACTGTAGAAATACTCCTCTTACCCATCTTCACGAAGAGGACAGTGAGATTCCAAATGGATGCGGCCGTGCAGAGGCCCACTTGCGTGCTGCCTTAGGTCCCCCCCGCCCGATGATCGCATCCTGTTCCTGCTACCTCAGTGCTGTTTGCTGTGGGGTAAGCCGACTCCTTCCAGGTGTAGCTGGTTTTAAGGACAGACAACTAATTAAGGACTGAATTTTCGGCCCGCTCATTTCTACCAAAATTAGTCTGGAAAATGGTCAGAAAAACCCGGGATGCAGTTCAGTAAGGACAAGAGCAAAAAAACTATGCTTAGGCAGGAATGATCAACTGCACAATTACTAAAACGCCCAAGCTTCAAACATGTAAAAAGCTACTGGAAAGCAGAATGGAAGCATCTGTCCTCCATAGCGCCGACTGACAGAACTAATTCAAAGCACGGTCAGATTAAACATCAGAAAAATTTCTGACTACAAGCTTAGTGAACCTTGGCACAAACCTTTTTATCTGTGAAACTGTCAGTATCGGGAGGCTCACAGTTTCCTCTGTCAGGAGCAACACAGGTTTGGGTAATCTTGCATTTTGACAGGTGATGGATCACAGCAGTAGTTACAGCAGAGGAGAAGCTGTCTCTGGGCACTGCCTAAGCTGTCCTGGGAAGTTAACTGAGAAAAATGAACATAGTGTCAGGTGTCTATTTGCTCTCCAGGAATCTCTGTCCCCCCTGAAAAATGGTGAAGCTCCAAAGATGAGAAAAATCACTTGACTAGACCAGCCTTTCCAGCTGCATTTGTACACAGGAGCTCAGTCTGTCTGAGCTGATGTTGCATTCATTTGCTTTGAAATACGTGGTAGGTATATAACCACTGAAAAACAGGGAATTTTGTAACCCTTAACCAGGGCTCTCGTCCAGTATACATGAGGTTGGAAACAGCATTTTTACTGGGATGTGCAAGTAAAAATAATTTAAATAGAGGACTAGTGCACTAGATTGTTCTGTGACCTCAAAGTTAATTGTAATTTTCTTAGCTGGAAAAGGAAAGAATCCAACATACGAACATAAATCACTAATGCAGTGAGTTAGGTCATAAACATCATACAGGTTTATGTTTTCCAAATACTGTTCGATAACTAGTCATCTTTACAGTATTTTTGGGACCAGCACTGATCTTATATTTGTACTTTTTTTCTGATCCCATGGAATACCTGAAATGATCTGTAACTATTAACAAATATCCAGGAAGAATTACGCACTTTTTAAAAAAATCTAGTTTTATCAAAATATTTAGTTTAAACAACACGTGCTGTTTTCTTCTAGCTTTAATAAAAAGTATAGCCATTTAATCTGCTAGGTGGGGAACACTGTAAGTAAAAGGGCATGTGGCTTTTAATAAGCCTGACTGCTTCCACTGGGTGTCCAGCTGAACTTCTACAATTTTTTTCTGAAGTCCTGGGTTTGCTGATGTTCTGACCTGTGATTTTGATTTACTTATTTAATGGTTCGAGAATCCTGATTTTTTGTCACGTAAGTTCTTCTTCCAATTATGAATGCTCTCTGCTGAAAGCAAACAATGAATAGTTAAGAATGCTGGCCGCACCTATGAGATGATCCTTTTCTAAAATGCTTACCTAAATAGACATCTCTGTTTTGGAGGGGAGAAAGCTGAAGCAAAGAGAGAAGAAGCAGTGCCATATGAACAGGAGGAACATAGTTCGAGAGCTGCTGGTAAGCTGCTGTACGAGGTGCGGCTGGCCCCGTTTAGAGCGCAGTTACTGGTACCTGGCGTGGGGCTGCCAGGGCAATGGAGACTTCGGGGCTGAGCTGTCAAGCCTCTGACGCTGCACAGCCAGCCTGCATGAGCATCGTTTCCTCCTGCTGGTGCTGCAAAGACATACAAAGCATGTTGTGCCACACGTATTAAAAGCAGCCCTAACAACTGGTCTCTGTGTTAGTAAAGGAAAACTTACTGGTTCTTAATTTTGGTTTGGGTTGGTTTTTTTTTTCACTAGTGCTGCGATAGGGTGTTTCTTGACTCACATGCTTGGTGCGCCTGTGGGGACTGTGTTGGCTCACCAGACTAACTCACAGGACACAGGGGCTTGGAAAGAAATTCCAGACTCAACTGTCTGCCAAAAATGACCTTTCCGTAAGGTGGAAGACAGCAAGGTCAAAAACCAGACTGTACTATAGGAATTAAAACTTTGTTATTGGGAAGCTTAGTATGTTACACACAAACAAATTGCTCTATGTTTCTCTCACCGATACAAGGAGAATATAACTCGCCGTGCCAAGTGGAAGAGCTCCGAAGGACATACTGATGGACACCAGCGGACAGCCTGCTGGTTAGGCCACCCTCGGGATAACTGAGGTTGGCGGTCCTTGCTCCACACCACAGTGCGAGGATTCAGACGCCTCCCACTACTGCAGCGAGGGTCCCGTTAGTACGGCAGGCTGCCTTTAGCGAACCATGACATCCACGTGTGGCTCCATTTTCAGTCCTGTATCAAGGCCTGTACTCACTCAGTACAGGAACACCAACCACCAAAATGCCTACAGAAACGTTCACCTGCACCCCGTGTTTGCGAGTGTAAGAGTACAACGTGTGCACACAGTGACTCACTGGGTGTGCTCGTGAGCTGAGCTGGCCTCAGCAGCACGATTATTCGGGTGCCGTCTGTAGCAGTCAGCATCACATCTTGGAGTGTGGACTTCGTTATTCACTACATTTCAGATTCTTAATGTACGAAAACAGCTGTTAAAAAATGCTACCTTGTACTTCACAAATAAAACCACTTTGTCATGCTTTTACAATGTCTTGCACAAAATGAAATGCACAAATTTGCCCTTGCCCAAATGCAGATGAAAACAGTGAACCTTTTAAATTTCACGTACCTTTACAGGCAGCAGGAATTTGAAGTACACCATAAGCATGTATTTGTGTAGACAGGTAAAATTACGTGAGTTCCACATTTGTCAGCTGCAGCAGACTGAGGTGGCACCCTTGTTTCTCATGGCAGTGGGCTGGACTACTGCTGTGTCTGCAGCAGCCGTGCGGTGCAGGCAGCACAGGCTGCTGGCAAGTTACCAGGTAAAGGCTGTGCGCCTGGCAAGTCACGCAGCTGGATCAATCCAGCCAGCCAGCCTGTTTCTACAGAAGAACCGAAACTGTCCATTGTCCCATCCTTTGACTCACTCGTCTCTCCACTCGTGTGGCTTCGAGGAGTGTTTCAGCAGTGAGAGCATTGTTACAGGCACCGAGGGATGGACAGAAGACGGTACCTGCAGCAGAATCAATGCTGCTCTAAGGGCTGTCTTTGGTGTTAACACATTCCTCTCAATAAAACGCGGTACTCGGAAATGCTGTGTATCAGCTCCCAGGTGTGACAAAGGTGCAGTGGGGATTCCCAGTGAAGCAAACACTGGCCCTGCTCATAGCGAGGGGTCAAACTACTGACATGGTTAAAAGAGACAGACTGTTGAAACAGTCCAGAATGTGCTGAAGCAAAACCAAAACAAATGCTGGCTTACAAAAGGATGCAAAAATAAATAAACTCCTAATAAAACAAAGTATTCAATGTGTTTCCTCTTATTTTCTCTCTTCCTGTACTATGAATTAATTTTGGCATTATTTGTAACTAGCATAAGCAAGTTACAATAAGGCTACAGTTATAACCTGAAAAAACAACCAGGCAAAACAAAATACGAGATCGTTCCAAGCAGACACTCACTGAGCAACAATCCCAACTGGTGTATCTAGGGCAAGATGCTCTTTTTTTCCCCCAAATACACTCGGGATACACCCTGATGATCTCGGAATACAGCCGGCCCGTAGTGGTTACACATACATGTTGTTAAACAGAAGATATGTAATCAAACGAGCTGTTCAAAACAGTTCTAGTACTTCTCAAGTTCCAGGACTAATCAATTGTTCAGGTGAGAAGGGGCATTTAAAGGTCACCTAGTCCAACCCCCCTGCCGGGAGTAGGGACATCCTCACCACAGTGGAGCAGAGGGGCAGATGCCCCTCTCCTGACCTGCTGGCCACGCTTCTTTGGATGCAGCCCAGGATACAGTTGGCTTTCTGTGCTGCGAGGGCACACTGCCAGCTCAGGTCCAGCTTTTCTCAACCCCTTCACCCCCCAGCCTGTCTCGATACACCTGACCCAGCTGCGGGATCTTGCACTTGGCCCTGTTAAACCTCATGAGGTTCCCATGGGCCCACTTCTCCAGCTTGTCCAGGTCCCTCTGAATGGCGTCCCATCCCTCGGGTGTGCCAGCCGCACCACTCAGCTTGGCATCATCTGCAAATCCGCTGAGGGTGCATTCGATCCCACTGTCTACACAGTACTGGTCCCAGTATGGACCCCTGAGGGACACCACTCGTCACTGATCTCCAGCCAGATATTGAGCTGTTAACAAGTGCACTCTGGACGTGACCATCCAGGCACTGCCTCATCCACCCAGCAGTCCATCCATCAAATCCCTATCTGTCCGATTTGGAGAGAAGGAAGTTGTGGGGGACTGTGCCAAAGGCCTTACCGAAATCCAGACAGACGCCACCTGTAGCTCCTCCCTTGTGCAGAGATGTAGTCACCCCCCTGTAGAAGGCCCCTGGGTTGGTCAGGCAACACTTGCCCTCGGTGAAGCTGTGCCGGCTGTCTTGAATCACCTCCCTGTCCTCCATGGCCCATAGAACAGAACAGAACAGATCTCAATTGGAAAGGACCACTACGATCATTTAGTCCAACTGCCTGCTGAATTCAGAGCTGACCAAGTTAAGCATGGTATTAAGGGCATTGCCCAAATTCCTCTTAAACGCTGACAGGCTTGGCGCATTGACCACCTCTCCAGGAAGCCTGTTCTGGTGTTTGACTACCCTCTCCACAGAGAAATGCTTCCTCGTATCCAGTCTAAACCTCCCCTGGAGCAGCTTTGAGCGATTCACACACATCCTGCCACTGGACACCAGCGAGAAGAGCTCAGCATGCCCATTTCCACCTCCCCTCCTCAGGAAGCTGTAGCGAGCAGTCAGGTCACCCCTCAGCCCCCTTTTCTCCAAACTAGACAAACCCAAAGTCCTTAGCTGCTCCTCACAGGACATGCTTTCCAGCCCCTTCACCAGCTGTGTTCCCCCCTCTGGGCGCATTCAAGGACCTTCACATCCTTCTTAAACTGTGGGGCCCAGAACTGCACAGCGCTCCAGGTGAGGCCGCCCCAGTGCCGAATACAGCAGGACAGTCGCTGCTCTTGATGCGATGCTGTGTTCGATGCCCCCCAGCATGGGGTTTGCCCTCCCGGCTGCCAGGGCACGCTGCTGACTGGTACTGAGCTGCTGCTGACCAGCACCCCGGGTCCCTTCCTGCAGGGCTGCTCCCCAGCGCTCCTCTCCCAGTTCGTACTTGTGCCCGGCGTCACTCTGTCCTAGGTGCAGAGTCTGCCATTTGGACTTGTTACATTTCATCCCATTAATCACTGCCCAATGCCCCCAGCTATCCAGCTCCCTCTGCAAGGCATCTTGTCCTCAGAAGTCAACAGCACCTCCCAGTTTGGCATTACCAGCAATCTTGCTCACGGTGCACTCAACTCCTGCACTCAGAGCACCGATAAATCTATTGAACAGGGCTGGGCACAGAACTGAACCCTGAGGAACACCGCCAGTGACTGGCTGCCACCCAGACGTAGCCCCATTCACTACAAGCCCTGGCGCCCTGCCCCTCAGCCAGTTCCTCACCCAGCACAACGTGAACCTGCTCATCCCACAGCTGGACAACTTGTCCAGAAGGATGCTGTGGTGGACAGTATAAAAAAAAAAAATATTACTAAAATCCAGAAAAACTACACCCACTGCCTTCCCTTCATCCACTGGGTGGGTGACCTTATCACAGAAGGATATAAAACTCAAGAGGACCTTCCCTTTGTGAACCCATGTTCACCGTGCCTGATAATCGCATTATTCTTTAAATACCTTTCAATAGCACTCAGTATAATCTTCTCGACGATTTTTCAGTTTTCTAGGAACTAAGGTTAGACTAGCAGGTCTGTAGCTCCCTGGGTCTTCCCTCATGCGCTTTTTGTAGACTGGAATAACACTGGCTAGCTTCCAGCCAGCCGGGACCTCCCCAGCCTCCCAAGACCTTTGGCAGAAGACCGAAAGGGATCCTGCCGTAATATCCACTAGCTCCGTCAGCACTCTGGGATGAATCCCAGCAGGCCCCACGGGCTTGTGAACATTCAGCTGCTACAGCTGGTCCCCTACAACTCCAGTGTCTGCAAACAAAAAGCCGCTGTTCCCTCAGTCACGGCCCTCCGACTCAGGTACCCGGCAGCCCAAGGTCTACCAATATTATTAAAGGCCGAGGCAAAAAACGCATTGAATGCCTCTGCTTCTCCTTCATCCCCATTAGTCAGATGACCATCTTCAACAAGTATAGGTCCAATGTTGTCTTTAGATCTCCCTCTTGCTATTAACGTACTTAACACTGGCACCCCCTCCCCATACTGATTACAGTTTAAAGGTCTCTCGATCAGCCCCACCAGTTTACGCCCAAAGACGTGTTTTCCCTACAGGGACAGGTGGATCCCGTCAGGTCCCAGCATACCTTGTCTGTTGAAGGCTCTTCCATGGTTTCAAAACCAAGGTTTCAGTGCAGGCGTCAGTCCTGAAGCCAAATATTGATGTCCTGGGCTCACTCCTAGCTTACAGGAGGATCTGTTCATCACCTTCCAGGCACAGAGGTGAGGCTGACAGGCATCTTCCAACAGACCAGGTTGCTCCAAGCCCCATCCAGCTCGACCTTGAACACTCCCAGGGATGGCACATCCACAGCTTCTCTGGGCAGCCCGTGCCAGTGCCTCGCCACCCCAAGGAGCGGAGGGAGGCAGGTCCTGCAGCCTGCGCTCGTGTGCTGGGTGCCCCGACCCCTCGCCACCTCCAAGGCATCAGGGTCCTTCCTGGGCTGGGGAGACTGGGAGGGGACAGGGCAGGCCAGATGCAGTCACCAAAGTACTAAACAGGAGCAGGGGAAAGCATTTTTACTGCTGTTTTCTTGGTTTACTGGTGGTTTGGGATTTTTTTTAAATAGGGGAGGGGATGAGAAGGAAGGGCTCACCCCACCGTGGCAATGAACACCGTGATGGCTGATGGCGGGAGATGGAAGGGGTGAGCTCGCAGGAGGCCGGTGCGGAGGCTGGGCCTCCCAGCTCACGGCAGCTGCGGCGGCTGGGCCGGGCGCTCCTGCGGCATCACGGAGGGGAGCCCTGGCACGGCGCAGCGGTGCCCCGGGGAGCTGTGCTGGAGGGGGACCCACCTGCATCCGTGCTTGATCTGCAGGCAGAGTCACCCCCACGGGCTCCACACCATCACCCCATGGTCCACATGGCAGATGGTGCCCCCTGTCTGAGGCCTCCTCTTCCCCTGTGCTCCTGCGGCCACGTGTCCTCTCCCTCACACGCAGATGGGCAGCCACACACTGCTCTGGGACCTTGTGTTTCCAGGCATCCTTGGAACCTGAGGGCCTCGAAGCTCAGCAAATGGCGGGCCAGCTGCCAGGGTCCCCGTGTTTACAGAGCCCAGAGCGAACAGCAGCGAGGCGGCTTGTGACACCAGAAGGCCACTGCAATGGGGACGCGTGTGGTCCAATATGGCTGTTCTGGGCGTTGGGGTCCTGTGGCCTGAAAGACGGTCTCATGTCAGAAAAGGAGGGGGGTCGGGGAGCTGAGGGCTCCTTTCCTGGGGATCACTCCTCTGTGCTCTTCTGCTGCCCCTGGGCACAGGGTCTGCCCTCCGCCTCCCCTCGTGCGCCTGGGCTCCCCAGGACAAGATGGTGGCAGTGGTGTTCTAGGAGGGCCGGGGGTCCTCACTGACCCCCCCACTGACCTGGCTCCCAGGGGCTGGGAAGGGGAAAAGCACCCAGACACCCCACCGGTGCGAAAAGGAGGCATGGCCAGCTGCACAAGGTCTCCTAGCACTCCATAAAAAATTGCTCTTTCCAAGTTTTGCATGGGCCCTTCCCCATCCCGAGCGTGGGGAGGTGCCGTCCCCGCTGCACGGAGTCCCAGGGAGAGGGGAGGAGAGGGTCTGGCATCCTTCAGGCCGCTGTGCCGGCACAACAGGAGGCGTCGGAGGCCACCAAAGTAGGTTCTGGGGGCCTGGAAGATGCAGGGTTTCTTTTCAGTCAGAGGTTCACCCTCGCTCTCTTCCCTACTTTTAAGGGCAGACCTTCTTGCTGCTTTTGAGTTTTTTAATCCCCAGGGATATCTTTAGTCTTCTTCTCTGACACAAAGTACGGTTCAGTTCCTGCACTCATCTGGGAGTTTCACCGCAGCTATGGCAAAGACAAAGAACAACTCTAAACACTTCAGCCTTGCTCACGCTCTTTGTGCAGCACGACATAGATTAGGGTACTGGTGCTGCAGCATGGAGTGAGCTGGGCAGTGGGCTGGGGTAGCGTATGAATTCTGTGGATTGTAGCAACAACAGTTTCTTGGGTGTACAGCAGCAATGATGCATCAGTCACGTGTGTGACTGTAGTCTGCTCTGCAGATCAGTTAACATTCAGGCAGGAGAAAGAAGGCATCCTTTTCCTCCAGCTTCCTGGTAATCTCATAACTATATAGGGATTGGATTAATTTTCATAACTAGTAGCACACAATCATTTTTGAGAAAGATAGAAGAGACATTTGGTTAACTCTGGGATGACAAAGGGCAAAACTGAGGACTGTTTCTTCAGAATTAGAAAGTAAAGAATCACAAATACCTGACCTGCATAATCTGCCCCAAGATACCAGTCTCCAAAAAGCAAGGACAAAGCGTTGCTGGCAACGTCATGGTAAGCCACGACAAGACTGCATGGAAGAGGACACTGGCTTCCAGTTCAAGTAGATGATGTGACTGATTTGGTACCACGGGAATGAAGCTGCTACAAGAAGATGAACACAGGGAAGTCTTCACTGGGAACTAAAACCACACAAATGACAGTTTATGACCTCTACATTCATCATCTAGGTAACATCTACTATTGTCCTTACTGCTCAAGTCCTTTTGTGTTGCGCTTTCTCAGTGTGCCTGTTTCATCCGAATCACTGGCCTTCTGCTTCTTCAGGACTGCATTTTCATCTTCCGACTCCACAGACAGGTCCTCTTGGGGTGACTCTTCTGCTTCGCTGCAGCTCTCGTTGTGGAATCCAGCATTCTCTGCTATAACAGCAGGATCATCACCCTGATAACAACAGCAGCACTCCTCGCTGCTTTGGCTATGATGAAGGTCCCCCTCCTCTTCGCTGATGCCAGTGACCTCGTCCTTTTTCTGCATTAAATCATGACCGCCCCTTCCCATGGTGAGATCCATTAGCAGCGTTTCATTGCACAGATGTTCCTCATCTTCTGTGCCCTCCATTCTTTCTGCCAGCTCTTCTGCAGAGGGCTGGCTCGGGTCAGGGTAATCTACAAGGATTGTGTCCTGTTTGCGCTTGAAGCAACCAGAATTGTCATAGACAGGATAGGTCTCTTCTGGATAACCTTAGGAATAAAGTGATACGCAGCTTGAAGTGTTATCAGAATTTAAAAGCAGTACTGACTTCAGTGGTGGATGCACAAGTTTGTCAGAACAGCTGTTTTTAGCACTGCCAGTATGAGTGTCATCTATTTAATGCCATGTAAATGTCACAGTATTAAATCCATAGCGAGAATGTGCAAAACATGACTTCTTGGGAGATAATGAGAAAACTCCACTTATTTTTAGGGAACCAGGATATCAACCCTGACTTTCAGGAGTGACTATCTTAGCCTTGCTGAAAGCTATGGCAGACTAACAGGTGAAAATTGCATGTCTTATATCTTTAAATAGATCCTTTTCTTTTTGTTTCTGCCTACAGACTGAGTGAAGACTTTCACTATAAACAGCATTATTTATGAAGCTGAAAAAAACAGGTATGTCAACGACTTTGTGCATTTCATTTTAGAAAATGCATCATGAACTTGACTTCAGAAAACAGAGCTTGAGGCCACTGTTTATGCTTTAGGTTTTAGATCATTTTTGAAAGCTTCTTAAAGAGCAAGGAATTAAGTCTGCATTTAAAATTATAATAGTGAGCAACTCAACTAGGATATCTTGAAAACACATTTATGTAACAAGTAAGCATCAAGTAACAGAAAGGACATAAAAATAAAGAATTTTTAAAGGACAGGCTTCCTGCAGTTGGCTTTTATAACACTGGAGCAAAGAAAGAATGACTAATCAGTAGTAAAGTTATCCAAAACATATTGAATCTGATTTCCAAGGGGTTTATGATTTTGCATGAAATCTAGCTCAGCAAGGAAAGGGAAAAATAGAAACCTTCCGCAGCCAAGACCCAGCAGCAGATGGAGCATATGTGAATATTCATATGCCACTTTTGGCAGCAGATAGTGTAGTGTTTACACTAAAGGGAATGCTGGATGCTTCAAAATTTATGTTCTTTCTATTATGGTTGGAAAAACAAACCATCTCTTGGAAAGTTTTGAAAACTGACTTCTGAAAAGGAAGGATAAAGCTAACAACATTTTTTGAAAGGATCAGGGACTAAGTAATCCTTATTCAATTTTTCTCATCAGAGTAATGGTAAGAAAGGCTCTTGCTTACCTTCCCAATCCTCCATGTAAGGAGCTTCTTCAGCTTCCTTCTCAGGAGAGATGCCATCTATGAATTTTCCTTCCTTCATAACTCTAGTAATTTCCCGGAGTTGCTGAAGTAGCCTTTTTTCCTGGTCTGTTGTAACATTCTGAGTCCTGCTAGAAAATATTAGACACCAGTATTCAGTCCGCTATTATTACAAACTACTAACAGAGTTTGAATCCAACTGTTTGGTCCATCCCAGAAGCACTGTCTGAGGAATCCTGGCTGCAGTATGATCACTATAATCATCTACCTGCATGTGGTCTGCACTTCAGCTCAGTATAAAGGTTTATATCCATTTATATCCATTTATCCAGAAAGCCTGAAAATTTAAAACAGGTAAAGGAAGGCAGGTACAGCCAATGTGAGCGCAAGATGAAAGTGGCACACAAGTAAAGTTGTGGTGCAAAAGACACTAGAGAAATTTAGGTGAGAATTAGAAGGTCATGCCTTGCTTGAAGCATTGTAAGAAAATGCAATTCAGAACCTATGCAACATTTAAAACAACTTGTGGGGCTGATCAAAACGTCTCACACAGACATTAGTCTCAAGAGTCTAGTAGTCTCTTATTATGACCATTAAAGGTATTAAATGTTCAAGGCCTCATTAAGAAATTTCAGTTGCACAAATCATCATGTTATTATACCCTGTCAACAATGCTGCCTGGAGGGGAGCTGGGAGGAGAAACAGGAAGGAAGATTTAAAAATGAAAAGGTGTTACATTTAACTTGCCCTTTAGAATTAGAGGGAGAGTGGGAGAGGACTGAGATTTTTATCCAGTTAAAAGCTAACTCTAATTCTGACTGGTTCTACACTGCTGATTCTAGTAATTACTACTGCTCGGGTAATGCAATTACTTACTGTTGTAACATAACTGCTTCCAACAGATAAGATCATGTAGTTATTACATGTTATTTTCTCTGGAATAAACAGCCTCCTAAAAATCTAATGGACAAAAAAGTTGTATTCAGAGGGTGGTGATCTGAGCTCTACTACCTCAGCAAGTCAGAATAAGACAGACACTGGCTGTACCCGGGGGTTAAAACAGTTCTGACTGTTGTTCTTGTTTCATCTTGAGTTTCAAGGCGTTCTTGACCAGGTGTTTGATCTCTGCGTAAATGCCAGCTCAAGGCTCTCAGGGGACTGAGGAACTACTCCAGTGCTTTTCAATCTCGCCACGTTTTAGGCAGGACCTATTAATGCCCCTAGTTACTCAGAAAGGGTGGCCCTCAGCATGCACAGAATGCTGAACTGCAGGCGGTATGTGAAGTCAGACAGATGACCTCTGGTGATCTCCAGACCATCAGACAGACTATCTCCAGGCTTAGACAGCTAGCTGCTCAGTGGATCTTAGGGGTGAGATGGGAAGACGGGAGCAGGAAAGATATCAATGACTTTGGAGTTAGGTGATCAGTATCTACCTAAACCTTGTTTCAGGCACCTGAATTCTCATAAGCGTGAAAACTTGCAGTGTCCATCTTCAGTTTTTCCTCTAACTGCCATGACTGCAGCAGCACTTCATTAGGCACTTTGTGCTACTCTACATATACGGGACTGATGCTCCACCAAAAGCAGCAGTCATACTGGTTTAAAGCCAAAGAGATTAGCATCATACTGCTGGTTTGTGCGATGGTGATCAAAGTGCTGACCCTGGGCTAGACTTCGTGCACAGCTGCACGCACAGCTGCCTGTAACTGAACTTAGCTCAGGAGCAGGCCCACTGGTTTCATTAGCAGCTAACCAGATTAATTTGCTTGACTGAGATCACAAGGCTAAACATCACTTCCCTGTCGTTCCCCTAAGGGGCACTTTGCCTCACAGTTTGAAAACCTGATACCAGCCCCAATGCTATATGGAGGTCGCACCGAGTCCCCTCGAAGTTGCAGTGGCAGTTTGTTCCACAGAACAAGCGAAGGCGTGAGACAGCATCTTCTCAAAAGCCTGGGCTATGCAGATTGTAGAATCTGAGATGTGAATTAAGAGGCACACAAAAAGAAATGGTTTCATCAGCTAGCTGCCTTTGACAGAAGCTGTAATAGACCTGCCAAACTAATCCTCCTTTTATAGACAAAAAGTGTATGTAATTTGAATATATATCATCTGGATGAAGACAGAGAGGCCTATCTGCTTAGCACAATGGGGAGATATGTTAGCTCAGATAATAGGATCAATCAACGCAGCTGCATTACTGTGGCATTTCATATAGGAAAATTCCTAATATGCTGGACACTCCCATTAGAAAGCACTACTGCCTTACTGCAACACAAGGGCTCTGTGTTTCAGAGTACTGCTCCTTCATACACCTTGCTTAAAAGAAATTTTCCCTCTAGAGAGAGAGAAACCAAAGCCCATGCACTATTTCTACTTCATTTAAGGCCTCTAGGAAGACTTACTGTAGAATGCTGGCAATGTGTAAGACATCTGGCTGCCTGCATATGGGAGATTTACCAGAGTAAAATGCACTTATGAATACTAAGAGGACAACAGATGCAAAAGGTTTACAGTGTAAGAAAAGGTCATTATTTTTGCTCTGTGTGTTTGTACCTCCAACACACCTATTACTTTTCATAGTGGCAATGCTTATGTTTTGTAAAGTCCCAAAGTGCTCACTAAGAGGTAAAGTAAAGGTTTCTTATCCTTACACTGAGATGAGAACATTTCCCAAAGAGCTATCATGACTGCAGTGGAAATCCGTAACCTAACGTGGTATCTCAGACATGTCAACTGGTATTTTTTTGCTTCATAAACTTAAAAGAATCTCTATTAAATTGCAGGTATAGCCCAAAAATGGCACCCCACAGAGTACAGCCTCTCACTCACTCTCTCCTCCATATCACATTTGCTCAGTTTATGGTAAACACTTCAGTTTTTCCAGCTGACAGTCTGGTAAACAGGACTTTAAGAACAAATAACTGAGCTGCATTATTTCTCTCTCTAACCTAATTACCAGACATCAAGATTTTTTTTTTTACAAGAGCGTACTGTACAATACTCTCATTGAGAAAAATATTTACAAGTATTCTTCAATTTAAAGTGGTTTCAAAATGCCGTATTTTACAGACAGTGGTGAAAAGAATATGGGTAACAAAGACATCTGTGAGAATGGGTAGGGAAACCTTTTTTACCCATTATATGACTGTCCCAACATCGAAACACTCTGCTAAAAGCCTGGAAAAAAGCAATATACATGCTTTTAATGCAGAGAGCCCTATACAACCATTGATCAAGTCGTTATTTCTGAATCGTCACATTCCCAGCAAGGTTCCTCATCTCTGCTGACAGACGCTGGACTATGTTCAGGTCTAAATTTAGGAAGCAGAGATACTGAGGTCCCCCTCAGTGATGAGATGTGATGATAAATTACAAAACTGCATAATCTGAATTTATAACCTGTTGAAAAAAAGAGCTGGGAAGAGTGCTAGATTTTCTCAGAGCTATGAATCATTATATCCTTAGGCACTATGTGCTTACCCATTTAAGTGTGTGCATTAGGTAACAATTATCTTTATCCATCTCTTAGTTTATGTTTGGTTATGTTGCTGAGGACCCAGACAGGTAGATCCTTCTTTCTCTTGCTTTCTCTACCTTGCTTCTAGTCCTTTCTAATACATGCCACAACCTACTAAAAGTATTTTTCTTGTACTTTCTGAAAGCTTTGCATTTCTGCAAGGGGCTTTCTGTACTTAAGGCTGTAGCAATTCCAACTGGTACGCTAGTTTGGAAGGAGGTCTCCTTGGTTGGTTTGGAGGTTGGTCTTCAAACCTCATTAAAACAAAAGGGAATCCAAGTTTCTGCCTGCCTACCTTCTACAACACAGGGCAGGACAGTATTAGCTATCCCATCTGAGAAAACCAGCTAATAGTATTGAGAGATCTTCCACCCTCACTTCACTCAAACGCTTTTGACAGAAAAAGAAATGAGCAGGACAAGCCACAGCAAGAAAACACATACACTTGCTACAGAAGAAAGCAGAATAAAATCATACAGCACACTATGTGTTATTCCTTTGAAAGAGGATTTCTTCCTATGGTATAGTATTATCTGAGAATAAACTGTCCTTCCAAACTTATCTGGATTTCAAAAGCAAAGGTTTTTTTGACAAAAATATACAAAATTAGAATGTCTTTGGATTCTAAGAATCTCCACCAGAAGGAGGAAGCCAGGATGAATCCTGGAGCAGTTCAGCCAGAATGCTCCTGAAATATAGTGAGAGGACACAGAGGCATGAGCTCAGATCTCAGCACTATTACAAACACTGTGTGCTACAGTGATACATTGCTTTTTGTGACAATGCAAAATACATCCTTTGGTTTGTTTACTAATACTTCACTTGGCAGGCTGGGAGTCACTTTGCCACATCTAGCATAATGGGCCATGGTCTCACCTGGCGTCTTTCAGCATTAGTTTAATTTTGATACGGGTTGTTTCTTTCTCTGCCTTTTCTGTTTTAAGGATTTCTGTTTAAGTGCATGTTAATAAATGGTGCTCAAGTAAATTTGTTCTCTTCCTCTTTCCTTTTTATTTAAATCTATCAACATCCAGATCGAATAAGCCTAGCACTGTATTCCGTACTTTAATCACACTTTCTAATCATACATTTTGTTTTAAGACATTCATCCAGTATTACCGAACTTAAGAGTATCACAGTGTAGATTAAGAAAGCTTCAAAGTCTGTGTGTATTTGAAAAACAGTTATTTACTCCATCTAGAGGTACTCTTCCCCTTCTCTTTAGAGGCTACATATAAAATTCTGTATTAGATTCATATTCTGATTTCCCCTGAGGCCTTTAGATCCATCTATATAAATAGTTTGGTTGAACAAAGAAGGGAAGTTCTACTAAATAGAGGCTCTGAGCCAGTAACACAGAGTGCAACAAATACTGGATCAGACCCTAAATCCATTTTCTCAGCAAAAAAATATCCTATCCTGAGTGTCAGCACAGTATCTGGGCAGCTCATAAGCCTATTTCTGGCAGCTTAAAGCTATGCATAGAGCACTGTGTTAGCTCTACAAAACAGAGGTGAGTAATAGCCAAAATAGTATCCTTCTGTTTCACGAACCTAAGCAGGGCAGCTTAGGGGTTCTCCTGCTGGAGCCTGGCCTAACGCAGGCAAGGCTGGCACCTTGTCTTGCTGAGATGAGTGCAGCCGCAATACAGGGCAGGTGCAACGTGGGAAAACTATACACTCAAAGAGAATGTGGTTTGAAGCTTAAATGAACATAAGGTGCACGTTTGGCACAGAACTGTTCCTGCAGAATGGGTTAAAACAAGCACTGGCTGGTCCAGACAAAGTTAACATGCGTTTCAACCTCAACAGCTATCTTTTTTGCTTGCAAACATCATTTCAACGTTCATGGTATTTAAATTTTCAAACACTGCAGTTACACATTATCCTATCGGTGTGTTGTTACACTCCTTCTGAAAAACATATAGACCAGAGTTTCTTTATAATGTAGAATAGCAATCTCAGATTTATAGCAAACATTAACAAACATAATATTTTTTTAAATCCTGATTTTGCAACTCTTTTTTTACTTTTATATTTAGAAGCAAATGCATGGATTTACTGGTTACAAGGTGGAACCAAGTTATGGAATCAGATTATTATACAAATCTGCCCTTAAAAAAGTATTTTATGGATATTCTAACAGGCATTTCCATAGATTATAAGAGCACTTCCATTTAGAAAAATAATCCATAGAACTGGAAAATAACATAAAACAAATGGCTTGCTTAGGCATCATTCAGAATACTACTTTGGTCACGTAAGCCAGGTTGTTTCATATACTTTAAATGTAGACATTTTATTTTCTGTTTACACAGACCTGTCATTACCTTCCAAATAACACACTGTACAAAGGGGGAGGGGAGGGACAGTTGCTTTTCTGTTTAAGGAAAATGATGTTGGAAAAAATTATTTTGAAAACAGATGCTGGAAAGACAAAAATGGCAGAACAACAAGTGTGATGTGTAAAATCAAATCCCTACAATGTGAAATAGCAATCAAAATGCTATTTTAATATAGCCAATGTAAGTTTAATTTCTAATCAGAGCAGAATCTCTCCTTAAAATGCTGTAATTTGAAACATACCTGTCATAGTTAGGTCCCACTCTGTTGATTAATTTTTCCATAGCTTCTTCGGTCTCTCTCAGTTTTTCCTGGAGTTGAGTGAGCTCATAGTCAGCTGTAAAGCGAACAAAATCCCAAGATCTGTCAGTAGGAGCTTTGAAAATGTACCATGATCACAGGTAGCATATGCTGCACCAAACCAAACTGGCTGTGAGGAAACTAACACATGCAGCTTAAAGAGTTCTACCTACTTTTCCTGGTATAAGAAGGTGAAGACTATTGCCAATGGTAATAAGCCACACAGAAAGCACTTTCTTTCAATGGCTCCCGAGCAACCTCCCAATATACGGAGTGAGTAGGCCACTGTAAATGCCATGGAGATTAAAATTAGGGAGAAGAAAATACCTTTTGGAATTTCCCTGTTAAGTCCTTCGAAAAAAAGACAAAGGGGCACCTGAGCATTTTCTAATGAGTCTAAGTTTGAGAAACTGTACCTTTATCAAAAAGAATAAAATTCATGGGCCTGGTGGCATCCAACCCTGCACAGGTGTGCCAGAGTAGGCAGTGAGGGCTAACAGTCTGCCAGGCTTACCAGGATGAACAACAGCTAGCCACACAGTGTCTGTCTGGAGAGAAAAGCACAGTATTCCCATGGGTGCACTTTTTTCAAAAAATGTGTCAATAGTGCAACAGTAGACACACATGCATATGTGCAGGAACACCCGTATTTGCGTTAATTCAGCCAAAAGCGTTAACTGTAAAGATGCAACAGCATGTATGTCAACAAAAATCCTTGAGTTCCTTGTTTGGCTTTTGTAGCTCACGCTCAAAATTCTATTGCTGAGACTTCATTGTTCCCCACTGCCGGAAAAAAATGAAACCAGCCCGGGTTAGTTAAATACTCAGCTGCTAAGTGCACACGCATTTAAGCAGCACAAAGGCACAATGGAACTCCAACATAGCAGGAATGGAGAAAGCCATCCACAAACATCCTGCCTTTAGAAAGATCTCTATTCTGCAGAGAATGTCATTACTTACTTAATCACTGATGTAATTATTTTGCATGTCTGAGACTTTAAAAATAGAGGAAGGGAAACTGGCAAAGAGAAAGGAAATTACTTCCTCCAAGTCACTATGTAAGTGGTGACTCAGTTTTCAGGTTCCTAGCCCAGTGACTTGTCCCTTGCTCTGCTACAGCTTGCCGTGAATCCTTTGGGAATACAAAGAGCTTTAGAAAAAGGCAGAGTAATTTCCATCACCAGTTCTTCGCGTTACAACGACGGTAAATGTTTAACTTACTGCGAAGTTAGTTTCTCTTGCCAACCATTAGAGGAAAAAATACAATTATTGTTGCTAATAAATTGCACAAAATTGCCAGGCACAATGCAGTGCAAGTACACTGAAAATACAATCTACAGCACTGAGTACATTAGGTATTCCTAATATATGCATTAATGTCAAGATAATTACAGATATGTTAAGAGAATTATCTTACTGCCAGCACTTTCTGTAAAGCCCTAAGTACTTTTCTTTCCTTTTACAATTTAGCCAGCTAAACACAACACATTTAAATAATATTATGGTAACTACCCATCTGATCTTAAATAGTAAGCTTATGAATTTATCTAATAAATGTCTACAAATAGTTGGATCTATCCCACCGATGCTTAGGTAAAATCAAAATAACATTTCAGAATACTCTTTGCTTACTTTATTGCACTCATGAAACCTTTAAGCATTGCAAAAAGAGAAGGGAAAAAGTAGGGAAGTGTCTGGTGATGGCGAAGAATTCACAAATTCAAAAAAATTAAGCTAGCTTTTAATATCTTTATATACTACTACTAGAATATTACCGATTATAGAATAATTATAGATGGACATCCTATTACCCATTTTTAATCATTAGCTACATAGCTTTTCAGCAAATCCGTGCAGTTAATTCAGTGAACCTCATGAAAAGCCATTGCTTCCAGCAGGGCTTGGGATCAGGCTACTATCGCAGAGTCTCATTAGCTGAATGAGATTAGAAAGAGACTGTGCAGTAATTCACTTTAATTCTTGCTCACTCCAACACAGAAGCTTCTGGCTTGCTCTTTACAGGGGGTGACAGCAGCTTTACAGTGTGCCCAGAACCTGCAGAACCCAATTTGACCATGCGTCTACAGAGTCAGCAGCTACACAGATAGAACTCAGAAGTCATACTCACTGATCTTCCTCTTCATGTTTCCAGGTGCAGCAGTAGGGCATTTCCGCTCTCCAGCAGCAGTTTTTCCCTTGGAAGCCAGCTGATGAGTGAAAAAAGATGACCTTTCTATGAGTTACTACAATAGTAGTATGTAAGCCCCAAAGGCAACAGAAAAAATGATAGAAAACTAAAATATACCAGAAAGTAACCATGGAAAAGCACGCCCAGCAGCAAAACCAGACAACCATGAAAGATGCCTGGGAGATCTTGCCAGCTGAAAATTCCTGAAAGACACTTGGCACAAATGATATTTTTAAGCATAGTGAAAGCATAACTCATCAAGAATAATTTCATTTTAGAATGTTTATCTGTTCCACTCTCCCTGCATATAGGATTGAAAAAAATGCATCGGGCAATTATTGTGAAATAAAGAAAAGGTTCTGAAGGAATTATATGTGACCCTGCTTGCCCCTCTTGCAATGCTTTCTGCCACTATTCCTTACCAACTTTGTACCTGCAGCAAAGATAGCAGCTGGCTCTGTAAGGAAGCTGCAGGCTCTCCGTTTCTTTTGCCTTCTCTGTGTTTGACCAGTTCAGTCAATTCACTATGTTCTTGCCTGTCTCTATCCAGAGCAGGCTCAACTGTCTGGACACCGCTCAGTCTGGATTCAGTCCCCCACTCAAAGGAAAAAGCATCTGCACAAGTCCCCTTGTCCCTCCTCCCATACAGCTGACTGTCATCCCCTACATGCAAGTCACATCTGTGTAACACAAAGCTATGCGGAGTTCAAACCATGTGTGAAACACTGGAGGGGAATTTGGGCTGTGCTTTTTCAAACTAGCTTTCAACCAGTTCCTCAGCTGGGGTAGTTCCAGCCTAGTCAATAAAGCCTTACAAACTCCCATTCTCCAACAACGTGGTGCTTTTGTTCCAGAAGCTAAGCTGTAACTGTTCTCTCTCTCCCACTTTAAATGCATAACACAATACGTGACATGAACAGTATACATAATATGTAGTCATACATAAAAGAAAAGAATACTATATGTACATTCAAAATTAATCTAGCATTGTTCTAGACACACCCATCTTCCAGGGGGAAAAGAAAACCCTTAAAAAAACCTGTAAGAGGTCAGAGGCCAATATAGGATGGCAGCAACCCATCCCTGCATTCTTAGCCACAGTCTTCGCAAAAACCACAGGATACACCAAACTTTGAACCACCAGTCAAAGGTCCAGCATAAGCATAACATAATAATAATATGTTACTAAGCATAAAATAACAGCTGAAATGGAGCCAGGTACAGAAATGGGACTATCATTTCTGTTTTGAGGTTTTTTAGCTGTTATTTTCCTGACTTTGCTATTTATGTTGGTCTTACCTTAAATAAAATGTACAGGATATATAAGAAGATGCCAAATCCATATATAGGGATAATCTGCCCCACAAGACCTCTTCCAGTTCCACCAGTGCTTCCACCACCACCTCCACCTGCCTTGGCTTTGGCAACTGCTTCAGCAAGGTGAGACCTTGGAAAATGAGGGGCAGCTCGGCTGTCAGGAGTGGCCTGGTAATGCATCCTCGGTGGAAAGCGATTCAGCTTCCCTGAAAAAAAACCCATAACCATTATTTTTCTTCCATTACTTTTCACCTTTTTACATGCAGCCTAAAACTGCAGCAGATACAGTTGACCTATTTTTCCTACTTTTAAATGCACCACCAGTGATGAGTAAGAGTAAAGTAACGTCTAAATACTATGTCTGTAAACTCAGTCCTCAGATTAGGACTGAGTTTACAGATACATATGCAGTGCTAGGACTTAGGTATGCACAATTACTCTCTTGATTTCAAGAGCTGGCAGGGTAATTAACAAAACATGGATTTTAACAGGTATATATACTTGTCTAAAGACCCTATGAATCAGCACCCCTAACAGGATGAAAACCCGAACTTTTACTTCCAGTTCTCTTCACAAAAAAATCCCAACAACATACCAGTTTACTGCTGCCAGCCTGATATTTCAATATTACACAGAGGCACGTTAATGCACGAATCACTATCCATCTAACATCCTGATACATGACTGCAGTGTTTGCACAACAGAGATTTTTGGCTGCTGCTGTTAGTATTTTACCTGATTTTATCAAATGGGTTATGAAAGATAAAGAAAAGTGGTGGCACCTCAAACTGTTCTTCTTAAAAGGTGTTAAGTAAGCAAAAGAAAACAGGAGACTGAATATAGCTTGGGACATACTTTCTTTGGCATTTCAGAGGGGGAAGAAAGGGTCGCAAGCCTTGGAAGAGGGAAGGATAATTTAAAACAAGAAAGGGGAGTGAGCATAAATAGATGCATGGATGCTAGAGTAAGACTGCAGAGAGCCTGGATCCGTGCTGCGGACAATTTCATTCAACTGGAAGGCTCCAGAATCTCGATAGATCTAAGCTCATGCATTAATCTATTTTCTTGCTGCCATCAATTCAACAACTTTGCCATGAAATTCACTATTTTACTCCTCCGTGTACTTGGCATCCTGCTTTCTATCCCCATAACCAGCTTGGACTTGCACCTGTACTCCCTTCCACTGACTGGAACTGAACAGAATTACTCAGCTACTCTGCCACCGAGTCTGGCAATGGGAGACATTGGATGGAAGCACCAGAGATGGGGACTGCCAGGCCAAGCTGCAGCTCACGCCCAATGCCAGCTGCAGAACTCCCCCTCCCTGGCACGCAGCAGGAATGCTGGGCAGCCTGGACACTGCTCACTGGCGCTGGGGCAGGCTACATGCACTTGAATCAAGCAAATGAAAAACAGGTTTGAAATAGCATGGAAAATAACTAACTTTATTTCTGTGATTACCCAGCTGCAAATATTTTTATGAGAAGCAAGACGAGAAAATCAGATTAAATTAACATTTGCTCTTGCTAGGAAACACCATCATAGGCAGCTAAATTCCCGAGCACAGAAATTACAGTAAATGCATGTTAGGAAGTGATACCACCAATTTGTGAAGTTCTACTATTAAAAACACATTTTTCTTGCAGGTGATGGCATACATTCTTTGAGTGCTCCAGGCTCTAGTGAAACTGCCCACTTATACCACCACTGACCAAAACCACTCTCAGATTAGCTCAGGCTTAACTTTGAGGAAGCTGTTTTCATGCACCTTTAGTGAATTATTCAAATTCTGTGATGGAAAGCATAGCTATTTACCAGAAAGTCCCACTACTCCAGCAGGAATGCCCTGTAGCAGTAGGTCACTGTGGAAACAAGTGTGATGTGTAGAGAGCAGCATCACTGCCGTGGGGATGAAACAGCAGGGTAGATAAACCTTTGTAAAACATCTTACACTCTTGCCAAGATTCTTTATGAAAAAAAAAGAGGTGAAGCAAGCAGAAAATAATTGACAAAGGTGAAACTGTATTTAAAGGGAACAGTTCTCTAAATTATCCACAAGGCCTTGTTTGTGCTTTAAAAGAATCAATTCAATTAAAGATAATCAGGCCAAGGGGACACATACTAGTCATTTCATTATGAAAATAATTTTAAAGGGTATTTTCATGGCTCTTGCTTCTAAATCTTCCCTGTTTATTTTTAAACTTTTACAATTATTTCCTTATAAAAATATAATTTTCCATAGCTTTTTATAGCAAATGTACTGCAAGTTATAGAGGAAACTGATGGCACAAGCAACTTAAAAGCAACATATGCACACAGCTGTCAAATACACAGTGTATAAATGGAAAGGCACAGCAATTCAGGTGCCACTGTCAACTGAACAAGATACCTTCTGCTACTGCAAACCCCAACACCCTCGCACACGCACCGGTAGGTGACATGACTGGATTCCACATTTCCAGGGATGAAACACCACTTTCCAATGGAGATGACAACATATTCTCCACCAATAAAATCAAGTGATGCTTCTACACGAGCACAGGATAGCACACGTCAGCCCTTGTTTGCTGCACCATCCGGTTGCCAGTGCTGATGGTGAGTACTTCAACAGGAGATTTTCCATGCTGTGGGCAGCACAGACAGCTAACCTCCATTTAGCTTTGAAGGGTGCCACAGTGCTGCTCTGCTCTTGAAAGTTTCCCAACTCCCCTGGGACAGCCCAAGGGCTGCGTTCACACAGACCTGACAGCTGCACGTCCTAACTCCACCAAATACACCCTACCTGGCTCTGCAATCTTTTTACCCAAGGTTTACTCAACATATTTAACAGTTTGTTAGTTTTAGTGCTTCAAATCAACTTTGCAAACCCCTACAGGGCAAGCAGAGCACATTTTGCCTAATCCTGTCCCTTCAGTAGTCCAAAAACTTAATTATGCCCCAGGTAATGTTTGTGTTGTTTAAGAGACTGTAGGTTTTTGAATGTAGATGAAGCCCTTAATAGCAGTATCACGGTGGAATTATTGTGGATTTTTAAATCTTTTAACAATATTAACACTGAACTGAAAAAAGCAGATCTTAAAAAGTGTATCTACATACTTCATACTGTATAGCACACCTAATAGAACAGCCAACCAGCTGATGATATTCAGACCATCCAAATATCTTTTTCCCAAGAAAGCTGTTACGTGCTCTACCTAATGGGGTTTAGGAATTGCTACTAAGCCCAACCTGACTATTTATAAAGTGTTTTAGACTTCAAGCTATTGTACAATTCAGCAAATCTTAGTCTAGATAGTATGTCTTCCTGCAACATCTGACCAGCTGTAAAATGCTGGGTTACATACATGTATCATAAAAAAATAAAAGTTTGACATACAGTACATATGGGCTGTTGCTACCTAAGTTTGCACTGCGTTCATCAGGAGACCTATGATACATGACTTCATTTATAAAATGTGCATGATCTTCAGATCCCAGGAAGCGTAGGAGAAGGGTTACAGACAGGCAATGGCAGTCTGGAAAGCATGTGACTTGCCCAAGTTGACAGCAAAGCAAAGTATGCTGTTCTCGCCGCTCCTCAAATCTCAAAGCTGCTCCTCAGGGGCACAGCACCCACGGCTCTGCTCATGCTCTGCAGAAGGCACTTTGCCTTTTTTCTATGCTTGTATCCCAAAACCATGGTTACACTACATTGGTTTGGAAATGCTAAGATTAAATGTGGGTTTTTTCCAAGTTAGACAGTTCCTATTCCTTATTGCGCATGCAAAACCAACCAACCAAAAAAATACAGCCAAAGAACAAACCAGCTAGATGTTTTGCAAAAGCTTTAACTGAAAGAACACATGCCAGTGTGATATGGAACTATCCTCCTGCCTCAGCAATGCAAATTCCCGTCCTCAAACCTGTCTTCAAACTGTACCCCAACTCCCATGTTTACAGGTGCTTAAGTGCCCCTAAGCATTTGAAGATGACTTTAAACAACTTCAGCCCTGCTCAGCAGTGTATTTTCATAAAAATTTATCTTTGTGCTCTCTCTCTCTTGGGGCAATGAGATTAATTGGCCAAAGGTTTCTAAAGCTGCAAGTGCCAACACACAGAAAGACACCCAGACTCCATGATAAAGTAACCTGATCTCTAGATGGAAAGTGTCCTTGGTTTTCTTGCATAGTCTCCCTGTTTGGTGTAATAGCTTAGAATGATCCATACAGAAACTGTTTTCTTGACATTTAATCTAAATTCTCTTTCAAGCCACTCTACCATATCTGCTGCTATTCCATAACACCCTCTAATTTCCCCAACACCTCTGTTCCCAGAAAGCCCAAGTAATTAATCCTTTTTTATAACACTACACGGTCACATTCAGTTCATTTTCGAGGTCATTCTCCATTTCAGTATTATACACTATCACAACACCGACATTTAAGATTTTTTACATGTGCAGTGATTTATATTTTTCTTTCCTAAATCTGTGTAGAAATACTTCTCATCCTGGCAGACAGTGAAACATCAAGATGTACTAGACAAACAGTATACATTCATTTAGTTCTTGCTCTTTTACTCACATTTACAAAATAGCTCTAGCTGGGTTCTCAACAACACAGCTTTAGAAATCCACCCAAGAAAGGTTAGAAGGAATAACAGTTTTGAAATCCTTACTTTAAACCAGTGCACAGGTGTTTTTAATGGACACAGTCAAACGCCTGAACATTTCTGATTAAATACTGCAGGTGGGAGGTTAAAAAGGAAAACACAAAACCTACCCAAAACAGAAACATCTTAATTTTCTTCAGTAAAGACATCTGCAAGCATCTGATGTGCACATTGCACAAATCCAAGCTGGGCACAGACGTCACCTGAACACTCCTGTATTTCTCCTGTAAAACTGATGCGACTTGATTGTTCTTACTGCAGAATATACACCTATTGTCATGGAGCTGTAAGGTTTTTCTTAAACTACCAACTTAGAGAGTAGCTTTATGAAATGCATGGCATATATTTACGAACAATAGACTTAAAATTAATTTTTAAACTGCTAGTACCTCTTTTTTCCTCTTTTCAAAAATATTTAAAAAAAAAAAAATCTAATGCCTGTCCATGAAGTACACTAGAAATGTGATACATTCATAGTAAGTTCTTTAAGTAAGTTTTTTCATACACATTAAACTGTTTCTGTGAAAAAGAACTCCGTCTGAAAGATATTAAATTCTATAGGGCTATGCATACCATTTTCCTGGAAGAGACCTCTGAAAATGGCTTTATTAGAGAAAGCACTATCCCCATGCTTAAAGCCTGTTTCAATAAAAAGTCTTCTGCTAACAATGAGTTCTAACAAATGGTAGTAAACTTTAAGACTGTTTTATTCAGAGGCATTTTGCCCCCAAGACTACAATAAGCACTTTATTAACTTCAAGAATGACATGATTACTTCAAGCCTCTGAAACTTCTGTCAGGTAACTGCAGTTATCAGTTCACTGAAGAAGATGACTAATGACAGAGATATGAGTTGAACTGTTCCATCAAGATTTATTCTTCCAATAAAAAAATAACTTCAGGTGAAATAAAGTTTGGTCTACAGAGCAGGTGTAATGAAATTCTTGCTATCAAATTGAAAATATGGACTGTAAATTCTCATCTGAAATGGATCATCTGAGGTGAGGTATTACATCCAAAGCCAAAGACAGGTGCTTGGGGGCAACAGAGGAGCATGCTGAGTGCTCGCTCTGCACCAGGCACACACTAACTTGTACTGTACTGGCATCTCCTGCAGGATGATGGAAAGAGCATACCACACATTGATGATGGAAAGAGTATTTATATTACCTATTTTAACTGTTGCTGTGATTAGTCAACTTATGACAGCACTGCTTAAGGCAGGCTGTGCTAGAACAGATAGGAGCATCATTCATCAGACAGGTATCACTGAAAATAATTTGGGGGCAAGTTTTTTGTTGGGTTTTTTTTTAAAAAAACACCTAATTTTTCTGTCAGATCAATTCAAACCAGTCCACCCTGCAGCCAAAGAAAGAAGCACCAGAATATCAACTGACAACTGCCTAAGACCGCTCTGCTGTGGGAAAAGTTTGTCAAATACCCATCATCTGACGTCACCACGGGATCAGTCAGGAGGTGCACAGGTACCACCTCATAGAGAGCCTGCTCCCATCCCTGCTTCAGGCAGGTGACTCCACAGACCTAACCGAGCCCCCGTAACCATCTGCTGGGGGCCTTTGCAGGGCCCAGCACCATGCCCTGTACTGCTCTTTATGTGCTACCAAAAAAAACCAAAAAATCAGTGACCATTCAGGTTTTCAGTATTAAGAAATTCTGCAATTAAACTATAAACCTGTAGATCTACAGTGCTGATGAACCTATATTCAAGTTTCTTAAAGACTAAGAATACACACAGTAACCACGAAAGGGCAGCCACAATAGTCATAGATTTCAGTTCAACATCAAGACTCTTTCAGCAGTAACTTTAGCCTAAATGTCCTTAAAAACCCCCGGTAAATGAAATCAACATCACCCAAGCATACAGTCACGTAAGAACCAGGCCGCCGGAAGAATACATAAGATAAAGTCACTGAACATGAGTGCCTGTGGGACAGCATCCAGCACAACCTCAGAGTTCTCTGCCTCACCCCCACCTTGCAGGCAGCCCTGGGCAAAACTTCTCTGCCAAGTGCTAGGGCTATGATACTAGTTACCTTCCTGAGGTGCCCTGCAGAGAAAACCAACAGTAAAAGGCAATGGGCATAAAAAGAACGAGAGATGCTTCCATGCACCCATTCCTCTAGAATTTAAGAGGCAGTACCCAGAGTGGGAGGGTGAGAAGGGCACAGCTCCAGGCTCTGAACACACCAGCACGGGGCACACACATTACCAGGAAAGGGGCATGAAAGCCAACTGTAAAATACGGTAGTAGGAAACTAAACAATGAAGATGATTCAAAACAACTTTTATTTCATACACCACAACAAAAGCATACAGAAAATAATAAAATAAGAAAGCTTTCAAATAAAAAGTGATGTCACAATGAAGGAAGAAAAAGTGGTGTGAGTATGTATCTTTTCAGTAGCTTTAGTACCTCACATTAAAAAAAAAATAAAATGAAACGTGGCAGATTTGAAACTAGGGTTTTTTGAAGGGAAAATAAAAAGATACATGAGCGAGAAGAGCGAACTCAGCCCTTGGCGCCACAGGCCGCTGAGGAGAGCGGGGGAGGGGCACACAGGCCAGGCCCGCCGGCAGCGGTGCCGCCCAGAGCCGCCCCGCCGCGCAGCCCAGGCCCGCTCACCCCCGGCGGCGGCACCCCCCGCCACCCACCCCCGCCCGGCCCCCGGGCCGCAGCCGGAACGCGGCGGGCCGGGCCGGGGGCGCTGGCGGCGGGGAGCCGGGAGCCGCCCGCCCTCGCTTCAGCGCAGCCGCCCGCCGGCGGGGCCCGCCGCGGCCTCTTACCCTCGGGCGGCGCGGGCGCTGCGAACGGCGCGGCCCCGGGCTCCTGCCTGCCGCCGCCCCGGGACAGGAAGGTCCGCGGCAGGAGGAGGGAGACGCAGAGCACCAGGCAGGACACCATGGCCACCCTGCAGCACGTCGAGTACGCCATGGCGGCGGCCGGACCGCCACCGCGCCGCCACCGCGCCGTTAGGCTGGGCGCAGGCGCGCGCAGGCGCCGGGCGCGCGCGGCAGCCGCAGGGAGGCGAGGGGCGGGAGGGGGGCGAGGGGCGGGAGGGGGGCGGGGGGCTGGTCCCTACGGACAGGGGCGCGACCCTGTTACAGATTTGCTAAAATCATTTTAATAGCAATATAGAGGAATAAGAAATATATTCTAATGAAACTAGTAGTTGCACAACAAAAGCTGCTATGAAATCCTCTGTACAGCCCTGTACCAAGGCTAAGAACTTATATTTGCTCAAAGAATGTAGGTATAGTAATTAGGTCATGTAACCATAGTTTGAAAGACATAATTAATGAAATAACTGATGAAAGAAGGAGTCTGTTTCTCTTCCTTTAACTTTCTCTAACAAGGGGCCTGTTTATGAGTTATCTAGATGGAGTGACTAAAAGAAACAAGAAGAAACAGATGGTCGACAAGGACATAAAATAGCTCAGACCGATAAGAACACTGCAAACTTGCAAGACCATCACATACCAGGCAAAAGGTGAAAAGTACACCATGAGGAAGACCTACGGTCTTCCTCCCAAAGATTACTGCCCACGTCCTGGAGACCCCTGCCCACAATTCTTGGAAGGGTTTGCCCAGGCCCGAAGGACTGATAAGCCGATTAACATAGGAAGCAAGAGTATGTTAATGATTTTCGGGAAATACTATGTTTGTGCATGAATACTTAATAAGTATGTATGAGTTCTGTATGAGATGTATGATTTTGAAACTTGGTGTGCGTTGGTCGTGAGAGGCCTCATTCACCCACCCGGCCATCAATAAAGAAGTGTCTGCTTATCTACATCACATTGGTGTTGATAAGTTTTTCATTCCGAGATTTCGGTAACAACCCGGCACGCGGCTCCCCCTGCACCCCGCCACCAGCCCTGCCAGGAGCGCTGCCATCCGGCCGGCGGGCAGGCACCCCGCAGCCTGCGGCGCCCCTTCTCCTCCCGGGCGGACAGCCTCACCGGTCACTGCCGGGCCCTGCTGGTGGCGGCCGGGGCCGGGCTGGGCGGGGGGCACGGCTGCGGCGGGACCCGCCGTGCCCTGCCGTGGCGAGCGGCGGCGGGGTGTCGGGTGCCCCCGGCCGGGGAAGGGGCTAGGGCCGTGCCCCCCGTGGCGAGCGGCGGCGGGGTGTCGGGTGTCCCCGGCCGGGGAAGGGGCTAGGGCCGTGCCCGCCGTGGCGAGCGGCGGCGGGGTGACGGGTGCCCCCGGCCGGGGAAGGGGCTAGGGCCGTGCCCCCCGTGGCGAGCGGCGGCGGGGTGACGGGTGCCCCCGGCCGGGGAAGGGGCTAGGGCCGTGCCCCCCGTGGCGAGCGGCGGCGGGGTGACGGGTGCCCCCGGCCGGGGAAGGGGCTAGGGCCGTGCCCCCCGTGGCGAGCGGCGGCGGGGTGACGGGTGCCCCGGCCCCGGTGCCCGCCGTGGGGCCGCTCCTGGCAGCGCGCTCGGCTTGCGGGGGCGGGAAAACTTCTTGGCTCCAGGAGCTGGCTGAGGAGGCCGTGGCTCAGCTGGGTTCCCCGTGAGGAATTCTGTTCCTCTGAGCACATGGGACAGGTGTAGAAAAGTCCAGAGCATATTTAAAATTAACTCTGTTTACAGCACCTATCTCTGAAATTTAAAAATTGTAAATGTGCATATGTTCTCACAAGAGAGTCTGAAATTTGCAAATTTTCAATGCATTTTATTAGGTTGCCGCTGTGCAAAGTTATCCTGAAACCACCACCTCCTTACTCTACTAACCAAAGATCGAAGAGAGAAGTTCACTGTTTGTACTCGTTCATTTTCACCGACTTAAGCAAAAAAACTGCCAGTCATGTCAAATTAATGTATATGGTTTTGTATTTCCATTATATTTATATTACACTGTGTTACTGTAGTTGAATTAGACTATTTTCCATGGGGTGTGGGCTGTGACTACTGAGTTTAACTGGCTTTACGCAAGAGCTACCCTTAATTAGACTTGAGCTGAGAGCAGAATTGCTTCAAATAACACTGCAGACCACTATGGCAGCAGAATACCACAGGCTCTAAAATCACTACAAAAGAGATATCTGCTGTCTGAACAGCTGGGAACCAGGCAAACAATTCCATAAATCGTTCCTACTGAGCAGCTCAGCCCTAGGGAGGCGGCAGCCCTTGGCCAGGTCCCACCAACCATTACCGGACTAACCTGTCTGGGCTGCCTCCTTCCACAGCTCCTTCACCCACCGCTCCTTCACTAGTTCTCCGGCACCTCACAGCAGGACTTGTGGGTGTCCCCCCTCTGCTCCTGGAAATAAGAACTGTGGGAACTCTTGGTGTCTGTGCCGCTTCCCTAAACTTGCCAGTAGCTCTTGATGCTGGAGGTGGCAAAGTTAACAGGTAGGGGCATCAAAAGGAGCATCACCTGGATCAGAAATGTGTCATCAGTCCACTGGCAACAAGTAAATTACTCAATCTATCATGAAAAATGTATCGTTCTCGCAGTGATGTGCTACCATGATGCACTACCGTGAGCAGCAGCTTTTGTCTCTTGGTAGAGGAGAAGCAGCTTTTTAGCAGAGTGGTGAGATTTTGCAGTTGCTTAGGACAGCCATCTTCAGCGTCTGATGGGGCTGAAGATGATACCCAAAGCATCAGTCCTTAAGGCTCATTTCAGGCAGGCAATAGGTCAGCAAGCTCTTTCCAAGCAGCAGACATTCACATTTGTCCACCAAGGCAGTCGATTCAAAACACTGGTGTCTGGGGGCTTCCTTGGTGGTTAGGTTTGGGTGAAGCAGTTTGCCTTTCCGCTCTTACCTTGTTCCTAAGAAGGTTACTGGAAGAAAAAAAGAATAACTGCTTCTGGCAGTTTTTTCAGTATTTTTCCCCACACCATTCAAAATCAAGGAGGAGTGGGGACATCAATATGCTACAATTAGCATTTTATGTGGAATCACTGGCTTTCTGATCCCAGCATAGGCGCTTGGTCCATGGCCACTCAAAAAGCCTGCAGCAGCTCAAAGCAAAGTGAGGAATTTAATACTGGGATTATACGTAGAGACTGCATAGTTGTAATGACTCTTCGTGAAGTCTTCAATCATCAAGACTTATGTTTATAAAAAGCAGGACCTGATAAAACCCATTTTTCTTCTAGAGTCAGATACAAATTTCCTGGGGGGGAAGCGTAGTGTGTGCATCTTTGG
Source organism: Falco biarmicus (assembly GCF_023638135.1). Taxonomy (NCBI): domain Eukaryota; kingdom Metazoa; phylum Chordata; class Aves; order Falconiformes; family Falconidae; genus Falco; species Falco biarmicus. The sequence goes on along the minus strand of NC_079297.1, from coordinate 30,522,972 downwards.
CTTCACAAAAAGGACACATCCAGTCCTTTGTGGAAGTTGCAGGGGAAATCCTTCTGGTTCAGCTTGCCATACAACCTGTCTCTAACTGCACAAAACGACCACGGAAAACGGCATCCTAACAAAGAAGATCAAGAGGATGTTACAAATTATTTTACTTTCTGGAAAGGGAAAAACCATAAATATATTTTGATCTGAATATGTTTCTCAGAACACAGTCTGAGTACCTTAAACACACCGATTGCTCACACGGGTCTCAAAAAGTTCAGCCTTGTGAAGTGGGTTTCACTCAATTTAGATTGCTTTGAATTTTGTTTGCCATCACGTAGGGAGAGATGTTTTCACAGAATTGTGTCATCACAAGTGCTAGTATTCATAAATAGCTTGATTTATGTTTCCAAACTGATATAAGTACAACCGGTATAGTATTCAAAAACAACACTTACATAGCAGAATACTTTCCAGGTAGTATAATAGATTTTCAGCAGGTATCAATAGCAATCTCCAACAAGTGATGCATTTTGAACTTCTGGAAAGGAACATTAGAAATTAATTTCATTTTCTGCATATTTACTTATCCCTGATATCCTCCCACTTACCTGCCTCTCTGCTATCCTGTGCTTACCAGCTTTCCCAGTTTCTCCTTATTGTGGGACAAATGTTGAAAAAGTTTTTAAATACAATTTATCCAGTATGAATCACACTGGGTTTTTTCTTATTTTTATGCTTTTTTTCATAAGGATCTTCATGGGCTACTTTATTTTGCAAGAAAGGTCAAAAACCAGGCAATGACAGTGTGAACTGTGGAAATTGTACACGTTCATGGTACTGTCCATGCTGGCAATATCGGCATCAAATCAACCATCCATTTGCACAAATATTTGCAACTTATTTAAACTTTTTCCTTTCATAAAGGGAGGGTCATCTTCAGAAGCCAGAACCTTTTTCGCACGCGTCGGTAAAGAGCTGCAGAAGCCACATGCTATGGCCTAATGAATACCAAACTGCAGATTATGTAAAACAATATTCAACAATTCTGGAAAACAGGAGAAGCATGAATGCTCGAGTACAATTGCTGATAATTCAGTGAAGAGAAAATTAATGTGAAAGAACTTGAATGAATCATTTTAAGCCTGTCTTTTTTTTTTGTCTGCTCATTCTTGATTGGACACATATAAATTGCTATAAAAATGAACAATCTTTGATATAAATGTAAATTAGGAGCAAATTTCTTAACTTAATCAAACTGACAAATGACTCAAGACTCTCCTTATATGTCTAGGTTTTGCCAAAAGCTGGGCCAGCACAGCTTCTCCCACCTAACTTAGCAAGGTGTCTATGTGCATGCTGCAAGCATACTTCTCATAGCAGAGTATCTTAGTAGTAAAGGGCCAATAATATAGTAATATGGGCAGCTTTACTACTATTAGTAGTAAAGTATTAGGTAAATACTTTAATTAGGTAAAAAGTGCCAGTATTAGGTAAATGCAAACACCAGTAGGAAGCCTGAGGGCTTTTTTTCTGAGGAAGAATGTAATGCCTTGGTAATTCCCAAATCCATTGGTTAGTTGCAGAGCAGACAAGAATCGATAGTTAGGCTGCCACCGGCAGTACTTGCTGGGAGGACCTCTGTGGCATGTTGTGCTCGCTAGCCTGCAGCCAGGGGTTCGTGCACAGCACAAGAGCTTGCACAGCTAGCGTCCTTGCAGGATGCCACACCAGCGCTGTACCTAAGCGGTAAAAATGGGTTACATCCTCTGTGCCTTCCGCGGGTAGCCTGGAACAAGGACGTGGTTTCTTGTCTTCTGTGCGTGAGCAAACCTGTTTGGCATGCCTTCGAGTCTTCCCCGTATTGAGAACCGGAGGATGTGCCCCTAAATGAGCAGTGCTGGCTAGAGGCTGCCCGCGTGTTTTCCAGCTCTGCGGTGAGTTGGTAGGTAACATCAGGTGACAGATGGGATCGCTTACATGGTGTGATCAGGAACATATTAAAGAGGATGGTTTAACCTATGGACAAGGTGATGCCTTGCAGAGGGAAGACCCTTTCCCTGCACCTTTCTTGCTGTCATTGATCAGCAGAAAGAAAGCTCAGACTTGAATTCCGTGGGCCCTTCTGTCACAAAAAAAAAAAAAAAGGGAAATAGTATTCTTCTCCAATTAATTAAACAAACTGATATAAATTCCTCGTTTAAGTCGTACTTTGCATATCCGTAATCTCTGCACTACATTTTATGTATACTTTACCCTTGGGTAAAAATTTGTGAGCATATAAATGCTTTCTCATATAATCTTGCTAAAGCACGCTCTTCCCTATAAATATTCATACCACTGCCAAAACATTTGCAAGCTTTCCCCAAAGGTGAAATATGTGTAATGTACTTTGCCTTCTGGGTATAAATATTATCCAATACATTTTGGTTAATATGAATACACTAATTATTCTTGTAACCCTTTTTAAAAGGGTCATCCTCATGATGTGAATTTTTTAAAAATGTAATTACAGTAATTGGATACTTAATCTAATTAAAATTGGCTTTATCTTTAATGGGAATTTTTCTAAAGAGGGAGAATGACAATTGACTTTCTGATAATCACTGTTTTCTTTCAGCTACAGGATGCATTTAGTACAGTAGGAACCAGAGAACATGGCCTCTTTACTACATGCCAGCCACCTTTAGGGCCAGTTAAACTCTAATTTTATCAATTACCGGGCAAAACTTTCACTTTACTTGGAAACAGATGTTCTTCATTCTGAATCAATTTCATTGTGGCTCAGGTACAGATAATCTGGGGAGCGTTTATTGTGCTGACTACAGTGCAAAGCCTCCCTTGGAAAAGATGCTGGATGGAGGAAGACGCCGGCCTCGCAAAGCTGCCTCTGTTGGTGGCTGTCTTCAGGAGGAGCACCTGGATGGACCCCAGCGTGCTCGGAGTGCATGTAAATTCTCACTGAAGTCAACAGAACTCCAGCACAGCGATAACTGGGATTGTCTCCTGGGTGTATAACTGGGATCAGCATTTCGAGTGTGCTCTCTGAAGGCATGTTCCTTGCACAGTGTGACTGGCAGGACTGTCACTGTTCAGGAGGTGATAATTATTTGGAGTCTGTATTGCCAGTCCTTTACTGTGGGAAGCCAAGGAGATGGAAGGCACAAGGCAATAGAAAATCTGGGGGCTGTGTAAGAATGGGACTGGAGAAGTGGATTCATGTCAGTAGTTTCAGCGATCTGTGACATACATACACATTTATAAATATCTGAGACATGTTTGTATTGATCAGTGGGAAATTGGTACCTTTAAGGTATAATTCACCTGATCACAGGTGGAGGTCTGCTTTCAGATGTGATAGATCACACTATATTTTCCTTCCTTGACACTAAAGGGTGCAGGGGGTGTCTTGCCCAGAGTTTGATGGGCACCCTGTAGGTGTGGATATTGAACACCAACAACCGAGAAGCGACACAAACCCCTGTCTGTGGAGTGCATCAATTCACTTAGGAAGTGCAATAGAGTAATACCAGCATTAGAAACCAGGTGGGGTTCATAACGTTTTGCTTTCTGAATCTTTGAAGGTTCAGAAACCCAGATGAAAGCCAGGTTGAAAGAAGTAACAGAAGAAAATTTACCTTGAGCAAGAAATGACAATGGAAATTCCCTGGTAATATGGGTGATTTTGAACTATTACCGTGAAATAGTTCAAAACCAAGGAAGAGTTTCCCTGATGGTATCAACAAACAAAAATCTTGCAAAACAAACAGCAAAGACAGTTTCTGTGAGCAAGTATGAGTGACCCATCTCTGGTGATGCTACAGAGATGGCAGTGTCAGCCAAGACACTTAGTCATAGGGTTGGTGTGAGCCTTTGACATATGGTTTGATCCAGCCATCAGGCTGAACTAACTGGAGCACAACTAATACCATAACCTGGAGAGCACAGCTTCAGGATCTGGGAGCAGGTCTGTTACAAAGCTGCTGCACCTTTCAGGGTCTTTGCTTCTAGCAAAAGGCATTACTGGAAGCCAGGCAAGAGAGAAAGAGCTGCTGAGAAAATCAAATCGACTGTTTCATAGGCTCAACTTGCTAACAATTGCCCCTTATAAGCTGATATGTTTTCATGTGACTAAAGATAAAGAGAGAGATTCCATAGAGGAACTACTAAGAAAGATAATCATCTACATCTGCACAGTGTTTACCAAACAAACAAACAAACAAACGTTGTGTAGACTGGGCCAAATCATGACCTAGTACAAAGAGGCCCCACTGTTTTTTGAGGTACCTCCCCCGCACTGGTATCAGTATCAGCTGGGAGCGATGCAAAAGAGTCTTTTGGGTTCCAGCCCCACGGCGAGACCCACTTGCAGGATCCACTTGTGGCAGCGTCCAGTAGAAAATCTGGACCTGTGTCTCTGGAAATGCTTTCTGTGCCTCTCACATCTGCCCAGCTGCTGCGCCTGGGGAGTCTGTCTGAGCCGACAGACCAGAAGCACCGGTCCTACAGTTTCCATAGGAAGCTGGTTTTTATGCCCAGAGAGTTTCTGCTGAGCTCAGCTCTCTTACAGCCTCCTCCAGCAGACAACTGGCTAATGAACAAAGAGAACAGGTTGTATTACTGTATTTCTTTTTGGGTCAGGGTGAATAAATATGTATCTAGCTCTGTTGAGGATGATGTGAAGTAACAGTGACTGCAGAGGAGCTGAGGAAAAGGAGGATGGGGATGATGCTGTGATTGAAACACTGTGTTTCAGCACCAACCTGTACATAATACACAGGATAGAAAAGAGGCTTCTAAGAGAGACATCTATGTATTGAGAAAAAAAAATCATTAATTTTGGAGTGAAATTAGCACTGATGAAAAGAAGCATTTCAATTAAAAACAGCTACTGGGAAAAGCTGATCATAAAATGAGTTCAAGACAGCATCAGAAATACGAAGGAAAGCCTGAAGCTTCATTTGAGACCTGCTGGTTGTCTCAAACTGTAGCTTTCAGCTTATTAAAAACATTGGCCATATGAAAAAAAATTGATGCTGAGAATATCGAAAAGCATGCCATTCCCCACCAGGTTTTTTTACCAAAGTGGTATGCTTGTGTAAAAGCTGAACCACTGGATCAGGAAATCATGACATCACCTGGTAGGCTTCACAAAGTTTAAAGCTTTGAGATTGAAATTAAACGTGGAGGCAATGTTGAACCATTCAATGGGGGCACTTTTAGAGTGCACTGGTAGATAAGTGGTCCTTTACCTGAGATGCACAGAAATGTGAATGAGGTGAGGTTCTGTTGCTGTTACAGAAAATGCGCTTGTAGGTTTGGCAGTACTTCAGAAATTTGGGAGGTGAGACAAGGCATTGTTGTAATGGTCCACAGCGTGAACTGTCTGTCGTATTTTCAGAGCTCAAGATCATTCTAGTTAGCATTTTTACTTTGGGGCTACTTTTAGCAACTCAGTACGGAGGAGTCGGAAAGATAATGGCTTGCTCGAGAGATCTGAGCTCTTTGGAAATAAATCTTTGGAGTGTCATAGGAATTCCAGTCCCTATTTACAAGGCCAGTTCAAACTCTGCTTCTTGTGGTAGCTCATGACTAAGGAATCTTGGCAGAGCCCATCTGAATGCATAGAAAAACAGAAGCAATTTGGTTGTGCAACCTGTCTTGGGTAAAAACTCTGCATTGCTGATGCTCTCTCCGGACAGGCTGACTGGGAAACTGACAGCAGACATTGCCCTAAGCATGGCAGTTGGATTTGATGATCTTAAAGGTCTTTTCCAACCTAGACAGTTCTATGAGAGAGGAGTACTGGCGGCTGAAGGGAATAAATGTGTTCAGGGAGGGAAAAAAGTGTGTTGCCTCTCTTCTTTTTGCAGACATGCAAATGTTCCTCATCCTTCAGTGGTACAGTTGCAGGAAGGGACTGCTGAGTAACCGACTTGGCATGTACAAATCCTACAATATAACAGAAAATTTTTACTGTCTAGGAGAAAACTTGAAACTTTAGAGTTCTTGTAGGTTGGGAAAAAAATCATCATAGGTATTGGTACCAGTATCAACTCGTTATACTGAATTTATTCCAAAGAAAATAAAATCCTGATGCTATTTCATAATTTTAAAAAGGAAGGACAGCTTGAAGTTACAAAAATTTTTGCAAGTGTATGACAAGGTATGGTATAAAATCTTGCAGAGGAGATTAGGTATTTCTAATAAAAGAAAAATCCTCAACAAACCAGACATGACTATTGCTTTGACCACAATCAAAAGAGCAGGTGCCACTTTCTACCATTCTACTGTCTGCAGGATTATTTCAGAGAGCAGTTTGACACCATACACAGCAAGAAATTAACAGGCTGGGCAACCAAGTGCCAGCGGATTCCTTTGCAGCAGCTTCGCTATCTTGCATGCGTCACAGGCAGAAAAAAAAAAAATTGAATCCAAAATAGTAGTGAAAGGCTGTGCAATTTCTGGATGTCTGAGGCCAGCATCCCTGCAGCATGCAGAGCGTGGTGGGGAGAAACTGTTCAGCTGGAGCTGTGTGCGGCTGGCTGACCAGGCAGCCAGTGTACCCATATCCAGCGCTGCAGAGACGGGAATGGGACCAGCTGAGGCAGGTGTAGGAGCAATGGGTTGCTGTTACAGCACAGTGTGGGTAATAAAGCATGGATAGTTCAGACAAAGCTGCTCCCCAACAGAGAGACAGTACTTGTAAGAGGAATTTGGGTAAAAAAAACCCCTTGACTTCAACTGGAAATATGAAAATATCCTGAAATCAAGGCCTGGTAAATTGGAAAGTAATTAGAAATGCATTCGAATTTGGGGGGTGAGGTGGTGTGTAAAATACATAGTCTCACAGGTTAGCTGGTAAGTGCAGGTGAGGAAGTATTTCATCTTTTGTAGCTGAATGCAACAGCATGATTTGGGGAAGCGGTAAGAAAGTGTTTTGCTGAAACCAGAGCAGCCTTCCCGCAGCCCCGTCACGGTGCAAACAGCAGAGGCATGCATGAAGTAGCTGGGTCTGGAGGGGGATCTCTGCCCTGCTTGTGAGATAACACTGCTGAGCAGCTATGTGCTTCACCTGTCTATCTACTGAGGAAGGGCAGCCCCATTATGGCTGCCCATCTCCAGCTCATTTCTGCAAGAGGGAGCCGAGGCAGGGAGAAGTCTCCCCCTGTGCTGAGGGCAAAGCCACAGCTTCATCATCCAACCGGTCTTGGACCCGCTTTGAGAAGCTGAGCCTGGGAAGAGTGTGAGAGGTTCTTACTGCAGTCCTTCTTTAGGCTGAAGGTTGCACATAGCAGCCAGAGGTCCAAGCTAATTGATGGAAAAGCTGGCACTGAGGCACAGAGGACAACTGGGGACACGGACAAACAAAATCTGAGTAACAAAACTAACTCAGCACTTAGAGACACAGGAGGTGTGTTTGGATTTTGGGGGAAATCCTTCAGCGGCAGCCAGAACCGCAGCTCAGTAACTTGGTAGGGTGGTTAATGCTAACTGCCACAGGGTGGCTCAGGGAAGGCCAAGAAAGCAGACAAAAAAATAGAGTATCGTCTCCTTTCAGATGAAAAACACGTTACAAACCGCTTTACTGCTAAAGTCCCAAGATCTGGAAGTATCTGTTTCTGGGTTACTGACTGCTGGGGGCATTAAGTAATGCTGCACCATTTCTTGGTGGACAATTGATGATGTGTTTGGGGATCTTACGTTGTGTAAAGAAACGCCAGATCACCTAGTGCATCTAGCTGTTCTCACCATCTCCTTTTGGTGAGAGTAGCCCACACCACTCCAAACATCACAGCCATTCTTGTTCCTCAGCAAAACCCTTTGATAACCACGAGCCATACTGCCATTTCTAGCATTGCACTGTATTTCAGCAACTCCTAACCCCTTACATTTTAAGAGTTCGTTGGCTTTTGTACTTTTAACCCCTTGCTCTTGAAAATTTTTCGTCTCAAGGTGAAAAATTTGGACGCACAACTTCTGTTTTTCCAGGAGATGGCAGTGCCACTACAGAAAATAGCTGAATGGCTGCGCTCCTAAGGTGACTGTTCTGTAATTTGCCAGCTCAGAACTCACATATAACAAGTTTTGATTTTTTTTTTTAAATAGATGATCAGATAATTATACTTCAATGACTGTCAAAAGCAATAATGATAGCACTCATTACAACTTTAAAGTCTGTCTGGTTTCCCAAGGGCTCACAACAAACATTAATTCATCTGAATGGAAACAGGAGACATAATAAGGTAGTAACTCACTTCTATCACATACAGTATATGCTGTGATTAATTTTTGCTTCGCGAGTTCACACTGGGTGTTGAACCGCCTTCCTAAAACCCATCTCCTGTGCCCTTACCTGGGGTGAGCACAAGTGTTGCGAGAGTTGCAGGCAAGTAGACAGTGAACCCTGGATTCAATCTGAGGAAATGGCATAGCACATCTGGCAGCACCTGGCAGATCTGAAGTACAAAGCAGGTAAATAAACTTATTGAAAATTAATAAGGAACACAGCACTGCACCAGATGCAGTGATATGCTAACTGTATTGCTAAATAGATTGCAATATGCTAACAAGACTGTCTAAAATGTATTCTTGCTGTCCTGAACTCTGTGAGTTGATGCCTTTAAGGTGTGAGTTGATGGGCTTGATTTCTGATTATTTTTGTCACATTGTATTTCAAGGATTTTGTGTTATGATTACAAGTGATTTACTAAAAATAACAGGTCAATGAAAAGATGCAGAACTTACTGTGCTTCTCTTTCCATTCATTTCTTATATTTTCATAAGTCTTTCATTACAAAAAAAGGGCTCTATTCACACTAGAAAGGCTACCTACCAGTTCAGTAAGAAGAAGGCAAGCAAAGAGTTATTCTACACCCTGCTAACATATTCATATAAAACTCATCCAATTTTGTTAAGACCTTTTGTGGAGAATCAAAAGTTAGCGAAGATTGTATTGTAATTCCTCTTCCTGACCTGAAAGTCACACAGCTGGATTCAAGTAGGCCAGAAATATGTGCTTTATAGAAACATCTTGTGGATGGGGTTTTTTTTGAAGCTCTGAAAGTTTATACTGCTGACCCTGCCCTCTGTACCAACAACCGAGTCTCTAGTAGGACCTCATGGCAGAAGACAATTTGTCGCAACTGTCAAATAGCTGGTGGAAGGAAAGATCCACCTCGTTTCATCAATGTCAGCCTCTACATTTTCCTTGTAATGGGGCAAGAGTTACGCACTGCTCGTTAGACCCAAAAGATTCTACTTTTGTGGGACACAATCAAATTTTAAATACCCTGGAGGAAAATAATTTGCTGCTTGATCCAACAGCACCTTTTGAAGTCAGTGTAAAAATGTTCATTAGCATCAATGAGATTCAGATTAGATTCTTGTTTCATAGTCAGCGGTAATAAAACATAATTGGCTCGTCTACATCATCTTTTGCAAGTCATAGGAATTCATGGAAAGTCATGTCAACAGCAATCTCATTTATTGTAACAGCAGCAGCAGCACCCCAATGCTCTTTACAGCCTTACAAGCACACACGTTATATCATTTGCATCCCTCCTAGATGGTACTAAACCCTGTCCTATGCTGTGTGGGAACATGTCGCAGAACACTCGGTGCACATTTCACTGGGCGGTGCTGGTAGAAGGGAGTGTAGCATTTGTGATGATGGAGATAACTAAGATACGAGAAGGAAACACAGGTATTGCATAATAACATTTTATGTATGGGTCACTTTTAATTCTCAGTGTTAATGACGATGGTGAAGTAACTGGTAATGGTACTTTGCATTACATATGTGCTGAAAACATCAGAAAATTGATGTCCAATTTATTGCAAAGACTATGACACAACACAGGACTAAGGTATTTAAATACTAACTTGTCAGATACAGCATTCCACATATTAAACTGTGCATTGGGTTAGAGGGGCAGGTCAACATTAAGAGGTAATCAAAAAGGAGGTCAGGTCCCATGACTGATACCCATCGTGTTAGGAAAAAGGAAAATATAGATCATACTGATTTCGGCCTACGCAGCATGCCAACCAGCCTTGTGAAGTTCACTGTGGGACTGTGCTGGTGGGTAAGGCCACAGCTAAGCAGGGCTTGGTAACTGCAAGTCAGTAGAGCCACCTTGTTTTGTATCCACTCACGATTTAATTCAGCGCATGTATGAAATGCTGTCATTTAATGCAAGCAATGCCAGCGCAGGTGCCACGGACCATTTTGTTCAGGGCTGTTACTCCGTATATGCAAACAACAACGAGCTGATGCTCAGTGCAATGACTAAACGGGCCAGGTACGTGTGGAGTATGAGGCATCAGAACTAGCAAAAACAGCACAGCAGGTTTTTGTCATACATGAGAAACAGTCAAATACCAGTGGTAGAAGATTTCTCGTGCCCATACCTGACAGCACGCAAATGCACAGACAATAAAACAAAACCTGGAGGAACCCTCTCCTCCAGAATGATGGAGCTGGAAGCAGACTAGAAGAATAAGACTGATAGGGTGTTCGTAGTCATCCATTGCCACCAAGGTGATTTTCTGAAGTGAAGCCCTACACCTTTGAAGGCATGTGCACCTCCCGCACCAGCTCAAGTGCAACTTACTCTGGGGTGAGATTCAAGCCCAGCTCCATACAGCACACCCAGCCCTCTGCAGCGCCAGGCAGATCAAAGAGCAGGACATTAACCGAGGCCACAGGGTTCTCGTTAGTTCTGGGGCAGTTGCTTACTTTCCATCTGTCTTTACATAAGTCATTCAGACTCTCTGTGCCTTTTTTATCTGCTTGGTTGGGCTCCTCCAGTTGCTACCAGAACTTCAGCTATGGTTCCAGTTTTGTATGTTTAGGGCTTGGTTGATGCCACTGGGCACAACAGTATTGCTACTGCTGATAGAGGGTTCCCACAAACAGGAAAAGAACGACACGCACACATTTTGCCGTAGAAAGTCCCCCTCTCTGTAAAAGGGGGAGGCAGCCTCAAAGAGAGACACTGCCGCTGCAACAGCAGTGGGATGAAAGAAGAGTCAAGGGCTTGGTGAAAAGGGTAGAAACGATAGCCTAGGCTTTTCAATGGTAAAGGCTGAGAAGGCATTTAAGTTTAAATAATCTTTGGATGTGCAGCTGTAGGGACAGTTAATACAGAGTTCCCATTAAAAATCTCTCAGGAGATCTTGTAAGATTAAGTAAAATTAGCCCAAAGGCCCAAATTCTACCTGCAAATCAGGCGTCATCCACTGATATTAAAAAGCCCCCGAAGAGCCCAAGATGAGAGCAGCCGTGTGGTCTGGCAGTCACCCCGCACTTGCCTTGCCCGCCTTGCCTGCCCCTGCAGCACCGCCTGCCCATCCTGCCCGCGCTGTTCAGCCCTGGTCCCGGCCACCCTGCCCGCGGACTCTCCAGCTTGTGGCTCCGCTGGCGTATGCGGGTACACTCTGACAAATGCCGAGAGAAAAGGCGGTTAGCTGATCCCGCCAGGACCAAGGCATGGAACGCCTTACACAGCTGCTCTTGGAAACCTGGAAATGCTGGGCACCACCTTTCGGCTCGGTGTGGCGGGGAGGGCTGGGCTGGTGGGCTCCCACACCAGCAACAAGCAACTACAATCTGTATGTCTTGTGTTTCCTAACTTCTTACAACTAAAACCAGACATAACTACAAAACCTGATGCTCTCTATTTTACATTAAGTGATTAAAAAGAAAAAAAAAAGAGGAGAAAAAAGAAAGAAAACCAAAAAAAAGGCAGAAAACGCCAAAAGGTTATTAATGAGTACCAGCTGATGCTGCAGGTTTTCCATACTTTCCCCAGCCGTCCCCATCCCGCCTGTAGGCTGCGTGGTGCTTTCCAGGGCGATGCAACTACAGCGATGAGGCACCTCTCCCACCTGTGGACAGATATCTGGTGGAACCACTGCTGAACTGGGGGGCAGGAGATCTGCAAGCCGTGGCTTTGCAGCGTGCCCAGTTCATCTAATGCACCGGCCAAACTTTTTATGCCAGTCATTACTGTCTGTATTTGGCCAGCCCCAGCATGCCAAGTACCTGCACCTGCAAGTAATTCCCTAGGAGCTGCTGGCATTGCTGGTGTGGCTTGGAGCTCAGCAGCCTCTCTGCTGGTCCATTAACTCCGAGAGATGTTTGTTATGAAGCTAAAATTTATTCAACCAAATCTCACAAAGAGTAGAAAGTAGAAGATAAATATTAGGGCTGCACTTGGTAGAAACTGCAAAGAATACACTGCTTACCAGGGTAGGTGAATGCTGTTTAAACCTCACCACATTGCTACAAAGCACAGCAGAGTTTTCCTCTCTGATGTTTAAGAATATTTCTGTGCAGAAGTTGTTTTCTTTGGTTGTTTGGTTGCTTTTTTTTCCAGAAGGACTAAAAATTAGTACCTTCTCTTTTAGAGTCAGATTAATTCTCTGATAGTTTATAGGGCAGATGAGTGGTAGAAAATACATACTTTCAGACAGTAACTTGAGCCAGACTTTTGGTGGAGATCCTCAAAGTTAGCTAATGTCCCATTAAAAATGAAAAATTGCACCAGTGGGAGTTGCTCATCCTTGCTGCAGCCACTGGAAATGCTGTAACCAGTTAAAGGCAGGTGCCGCAACACTTTGAGGACCAAAGCCTTAAGACCAGATGCTAAAAGCTATAGATGTGCCTGGCTGATTTACAGCGCACCCTGGGGCAGCCCCACGCAGGCTTCCAGGCCACCTCGGTGGGGCCATGCTGCTCGGGGACACTGGCAGGGCTCTGACCACGCTCCGTGTCCCCGCGCTTTTGGCCATGGGTGCTGGCAGTGACCAGATGTGGCTGCGCTCACAAAGCTGCAGTGATCTTAAGGACAAAGCTGGGGCTCTTAAATCTTGCCAAAATTCAGTGGGATTTCGGCTTAGGAGGCTAGTGGGTTTGAGGACGTTCAGGTGCCTCAGCCTGGCTGACCAGCTGGTTGGGGCTCAAGACGTGGCGTCTCTGCACGGATCCATCCCGCTGCACTGGCAGATAGTCCGAGACATGGCGTAGCTTCTCCAGGAATGCATCTATACACATCCATCAGCAATAAGGGACAGTTTATAGATCTGAAGAGAGGATAATGGGAAGACGGTAATTTAAATCGTAGTACTTAATTGGAAGTAAGTATTCCTAGCATCCTCTTAGTTTCCTAATTGCTAATATACTTAACACTGATTTTATCAATAGTCCATGATATATAAAATTACTTCATATCATCTCATTAGTTAATTAATTATAGGGGGCACACATAACAAAGCCAAAATAGACTGAGGAGCCAAACTTCTTGAGCGAAAGGAGCAGCTCTGCCTCCAGCGCAGTGGTGCCAATTCCCACTGGCCCACATGTTTTTCAAGGTGCTTATTCACAGCAATGAAGCTTTGCAAAGTACAGTAGGAAGGAGATGAGGCCACCATGCCAGGACCAGTCCTTCTTTTCAGCTTTTTGGGACTTTATCTTTATGGGCAAAGAAGTTTCTGGGTGAATCGCAGCTCAGAACTGCAGCCAGAAGAACTATGGCTGAGCAAAAGACACTACATAATTAAATTTTATATATATACACACCATTTTTTAAAAACCCCTCTAAATAGCTGAACAAGTATACTAAGAAATAGGATATAAAGTTAATTTTTCTATGAGAGTATCTTGGTTAGACCAAAGGAGAAAAATATTAGTTGTAACTACCCAGACAGGCACTCTAAACTGTGTTGAGCGAATGCCTTCTGTACGACTGGTTTTGGTGAGAGCTAAATACCATATATTTTTCCTACATTATGCAAGAATTAAGTCAAATGAATGCTTCCAATTACCCAACCAAACAAAGTCATTTCAAGCCACCACATTTAGCTTCTAAAATAAGTCTGGAAAGGGACAGAAGGCCATTTAATGTAGCTCAGCTGATGCCCAATGAGCCTCTATGTGATGGTCTGTCCGTACCTGGAGGTCATCCCATTTATTTACAAGTAAGGTTAGGTGGGATCATTCTCTAGTTTGCTTTCTTGTCTGTTTGGGTTTTGTTTTTCTTTTCTTTTTTCCCACCTTTTTCACTGGTGAAACTGGGGCAGGAAATGGAGGAAAGCTCCTGCTCCAGGTTTTTATCACACAGCAGTCTTTCCTTTTACTGTCCAGTAAGCCAAAATTTGATCTATTCTCTATTATTAACATCATCTACGGAGCAAAATGATCACACTTTCTTCCCAACATTGACAAATGAATGGTTTCATTTTCATCTAGGATCTCCACATATGTGTCTTTTACAGGGCTGGAGACACCTCTGCCCAGCCTGTTCTGTCTTCTGTGTGTGATATATATAAAAGTATCTTTACCACCAAAGAAAATGTGATCACCCCACTAAAGTGGGCAATGTGAATTCTAGATTTGCAGCCTTGCAATTTATTAGCTACAGAGAAACCTAAACTCCAGTGTTTGCTTCATGGTGATTATCCTTCTGGGGATAAAAAAAAAAAGCACCAATTTTATTTTTACCCCAATTTCCCCATTGCTTCTCTGTGAGCAGTCTATAGACAGTGTTGCATGACTTTTTCCTCCTGTTGAAGATAAAAGTGAGGATTCTTTGCAGCCAAAAACTGTTATGACCGCCGCTGCTTGTCCCATTTCTTCCCCCAGCCTACACTTACCCCTCTGGTTTCATGTGATGATTTATTGCTAAAGAGCGTATTTTCCATTAGAGGAGAAGGGGGGGGGAGTACCAAACCAACTCCAGTGGCAGTGGCTGTATTCAAAGTGTAATGCTTCTTATCACAAATAATTTAAAAAATGCAAGAACCCCAATTTGCAGCTAGGAGGCCCACTTGAGGGATCAGTTAAAATTTACTCCTTTATACGCATGCCAACTTTGACTTCAAAAAGACTTTATTCCCAAGGATAAACAACCCAATATTTGTGTAATATAATTAAGTGAAGGCATCTTTAAATGTCATACCAGCTTGTGCCATGCTTTAAATTGTTATGCATCAACAGAATTTAACGAGATGGCCAAGGATCCTGCTTCCTGCGTGAATGCGATAAGCCACAAATACTGTATAGCTCTTTAATAGATTGCCAAAATAAAGCATTTTGTATGCAAATTATTCATGGAGTGGCAAAGCTAATATAGTGCCAAAATTACACCCACTGGTCCTCTGCAATTAGTAGTTAAGTTGAAGTATCTTCAAACTGCAGAATTTCTTTCAGTGTCTCCCAATACTTGAAACATCTTTTCATTTATGAAAATAGGAAATAGCAGCTTTTATTTTCCTTTTAAGGTTTTGGGTATGCGCGCGCTATAGCAGAGAATTGGCGAGCAGGATCTAATCAGAATAATTGCACATAGGCTACCCGGGAAGTCAATATAAAAGTCCAGTAACTTGCAAGAAAGTTGAAGGAGAAAGAAAAAAAAAATAGTGATTTCCCCCTCCTCAGCCCATGCCACTAAAATAAAGTATGTGAGCCCTGTGAAGTCGGGCTGAAAACACTAACTGGAAAAACCACAGCAAGGCTGAAGGGAAAACACAAGCATCTGGCTGCTGGCTTGGAAGGGCCACCGGTGCCCCTGCGTATGGCACCTTCCCATCTCCTCCAGAAATCTCCCTGTCCAACAGACACCCACATCACCCACGCCTCAGGGTGCACCAGGCAGAGGAGGTGCCACCACCAAAGGCTGGCATCTGTAAATCATTTGACCTATAGCTTTGCTGGCAAAAAATCACCTGCAATGTTCTTTTCCAGCAGATTCAGGGGTAAGCCTTCCGTAACCAGGAGTCTCTAGTTTCAAGTTAAGTACAGAAATAACCGACAGGCACGTTGCCTGGGAAATACTTGCAAAATTCTCCATTTGTCTTCTTAAGTAACTATATTCTGCCCTGAACACCAGCAACAGGGTTCCTTTGTGAGAAAAGGAGAAAGAGGGGGAGAAAAAGGATTTCCCAGTCTCCAAATGTCCAGTGAAAAACCTCTTCCCTTCTTCTTCAGCTCCCCAAGGTCATCCCCCAGGCAAACCTGGGGCTGGGGAGGCAACCGCGCAAAGAGGGGGAAAGCAGAACTGCTCATTGATGGAAAAGTTTTTGGAGAAACTTGAAACAGTTGAATTAGGTGACAGCAAAGTATCCCGGCAACTTTTACCCTCCTTGGTGTCACCTGCCATAGCGCATGGAGAGGAAGCTCAGTGGAGAAGCGGAGGGGCAGGTAGGTCCCGTAGATCAAGTCCCCATTCTGTAGAATGAACGCCAACTGTATTTTTCATTTACAACCTAATCATCAGAAGAGTACGGTGTGCACCAGGGGCCTGGGACAGTGATTTAAGGAGTCTGTGTCAAACTGCACGGACCTAGACGGCCTTTCTAAGCTAACCTGGAGGATTTACTACCAGCTGAGCAACAAATGTAATTTTGGTCACAAACTGTTTTATGAAATGTTGTGGAATACCATAAACAACGGTATTCAGTCCAGTGAACTCCAAAAGCTATAATGTACAGCATTCTCTTAACCTGGGGGGCAGTGGGGGGACCCAAACCCAAAAGATCCACTTCCATATTTTGATATCAAGGGAAGAAACTGATAGCAGGTCTTGCAGCAGAAAAACTGCAGTCCCTTGGAAAAATAAATAAAAGCAGCTACCACCGTTAATAACATAGATCTTGCATTTTGTCCCTTTTTATAGTAAGGCTGGTTTAAATGCCTCTTTTTTATAGTGATGCAGGTTTAAATGTCCGCCCCGCAGAGCCACGCATCACCGCAGCACCTCAGCCGGACAAGATCCAGCAGAAGGCACGAGGAGCGCGTTGCCTCAGCATCTCCGTGTGTGCCCGGCCACAGCATCCCTTGTGCCGTGGGGAGGACTTGCCAGATGCTATTGGTCGGGGTCCCACACCAACAATTTGTCATCAATTCTGTTAAAAAAAATAAAAAATGGCAACCAATGAAAATCAATCTTCTGATGCTCTGCTGCCTTAAATACCAGTAGAGCAAACAAACAGCCCTAAACAATACAGCAGAACCCATATATCAATTACCCTAAATGCTCAAGCATTTTTACTTCACAGCCTGCAACATCCAACTGTGGTACCCGCACCCACTGCACGGCGATGATAATGGTGCCGTATTGTTCCTGGGCGCCTGGCAGCCAGATAAGGGCTGCCTGCGCTTAGATGATAATGAAAGTGGGCAGACTTAACATTGTGATTGGAAAATTTCTTGGGTCTCAGAAAAAGGTTCTATTAAGCCCACTGACCCCAATTGAATATTAATTAGCTAATTAACAGATTTATTGTTCCACGCAATTTCTGGAGAGGCAATTTTTTTTCAAGTGCCATTATTTTTTTAAATTATTTTTTGCATTGTGTATAATTGAATCTTTGCAGCTGCCAGCATCTTCTGCATGATTTGGCAAAAAAAAGAAAGAAAAAGCACTCATAGCTTTCCCTTTTTTTTTTTTTTTTTTTCCCCAGACCCAAATGCTCCAAATCTCTTTAGCAAGTATTTTGGGGTGGGGGAGGAAGGGAGGGGGAAAAGAGGCAGCTGATTTATGTCGCGTTCTACACAATTTTTTATTCTTAAAAGCTTAACTTAAAAATGTCCACACTTGGTTTTTTTCCCCTATTATGATTCACTGGGCTATGTTTTACCCTGAGGTTACTGCACAGTGCACTACTACTCCCAGGAAAGACACCGAGGTCTGCGCCCTGCCTCTCTGCAGACATCCTTTTAAGCACTGCACATCTTTGCTCTCATCTTAACTGTTTGCTCCTGCTCTTTTCTGCCGCACAACTCCCTTTTGCCCAGCTGAGGAAGCCAGGGGACTTGGGCAAGCTGGTTGCTGCCCTTCCCGCAGGAGGGTCCCTTGCATGCACCAACACGGTTGACATTTTTTTTGCAAAGTATTTTTCTAAATGCTGAATTATTGGTAAAGAGAGGTGAGATGCTATTTTACCATATGGATGATTTCTGACCATTTAAAAGAAGTTTCTTTGGCATAGACCGCTCCAAGAGCTTCACACTCAAGTGAGCGAGGGCCCGCGGCATTCTGGCACTTGACGCTATTACTGGGGCAGGGGGGTTGTTGCAGATTTCTTACAAATCATTTACTGTATCACATCTTTTCCTCAAGAAGCAGGCTGTCTCTTACACCGTGGTATTTTTGTGAGTGCTCTCCAAAGACACTAATGTAAGCATTCTAAAATTCCAGAATTAAAAATCAAGATACTCTTTAAACGTTACAAGCTGTAGTGGAAAATGTCAACAGAGAACATCATTATCCCATTAAAAACAGAAAGGACAGATATAATCTTGTGTTAGAGACCGGAAAACATGCAATCTATATGGTGCAAGAGAGCGTGCAGATCTCTGAAGTCCATACACCTGGGCTTAGGGCTACTTCTTGGGTCCAAATCAAGGGTTTGCGTAATCTGCTGTAGCACGTGTGGCTCAGAACAGAGACCTGGGTCTCCTAACAGCGTTGTCTTTTATGGCATATGTCTTCCTGCTCTGGGTATCATGTAAATGCACTGACACAGCTATATATTAACAACATGCTTAAAAATTACAAGAAGCGGCCTCCTGCAGAGGCCTGTGAAAAGCTCTTTGGCACCTACAGAAGTGAAGCCACGTTTGTCTGGTCCCCCTTGGACAGAAGAGGCAACAAGAGGGACAAGCTCGTACCTGCCACAGCTGCAGGTGTGTCCCAGGACAGTGAATGCTCACAGATAGTTCCTTCTCCGTTTCCCCCTCAGACCGTTGATTTTTCTGTACTTTTTCTTCTTTTTTTTTTTTTTTAATACAACTGCCCATGTTCAATGAAATACTTTGTAACTTTTAAGCAGGTCATTCTATAGCTCGAAGTCATGGTTGGAAACCTGTGAAACGTGTCCTTGATGACTCAAGACACTCTGTGGATCCACAGAAATGCTGGCCTGTTGAATTAGATCAAAATACATCGTTGGGTATCTCTTTTGATGGTTACGGGTGACACCAGTATAGGTTATGGACTATATACTTGTACAGTGACATGGAAAAACAGCTTGTCACCCCATTTCTGAGGGGCAGACAGACACTTCTACTCAACATCCAGAACTAAGTTGTATGACCTGGAGGAGGACAAGCCACCAAGAGGCAGCTCTGGGCTCTGGCTAGATTTGGATCCAACCAACAGTTTTATCAGTCATGGGGAGCAGAAGTGCTGGTATCTTGATGCTCTTGTCCATTACAGAGAGATAACTGAACTGAAATATTCCAATATGAATAATACAGGGCCCACGTTCACAGTGTTTGCCCAAGACCTACCCCTCAGGTCCCATGTGATGTTCCTCACAAGACTGGCCCAGGGGAATCAAGACATTTTAATGAAATGTGGTCATCAAACTTTTTATTTAGATTGCTTCTTCATATCCTATCCTGAAATATGCTAGTCAGGGAGGTAGTGTCTAAACCACATGATCATTTACTTAAAAACATTAGATGAAGTATTGCTGGGGCTCCAAAAGAAAACTAATAAAGACACCAAGAAATGTAGTTTCTATTTAAGTATAAAACCATAAGGAATAGGGAAGGAGAAACACAAAGCTTGCACTAGGATTATAGAGATATGTGAACTGTGCCAGTAAAGAGCCTGGACTAGACTCATCAAAAAGTTGGTGGATATTATTTCATATTGACTTTGACCTTGTACTCTAATGTAATTACTAGGAACAATTTAAATAACTTACTTTTTTTTCTGGGAAAAAAAAAAAAGAAAGCATTTTCCATTGCTTAAAACTGGAAAACAAAATGTTTGATTGAGGTCATCTTGACATCCATTAGTGTGATAAATGAAGTGGAATTCAAGGCTGCTCCATTATCAAGGTTCATTTTCGTTGTTCAGATCTGGTTTCCCCCCCTCTCTCCCGCTCCTTTTTTTTTTTTTTTTAAACAACATGGCCTCAGACTCAAGGCTGATTACAATAATTACATTTTCTACCCATAATAGTACAAATGATTCAAAGAGTTATTCAGAATGTTTCAATGTCAGCACTTAGATAAATGCTCCTTCTTTCCTAGGGATTGCATTTTTTATGCAGAAGGTTAGTTAGCAGTGGCAATAACGGTATAGCTGTCAGAAAGCCGTGAATTTACATGCCCAGTAACTACATTCACAATTGTTTGGTACTCGGCGTGGCAACGAGACTGAATGGGATACCAGATAATTTATAACTGTTCCCCAATACAAGAAGAACAATTATATTGTGTGCAGTATAAAATGCCCATTATTTAGCTCAATTTTTTAAAATTATTTGAACAAAATGCCTATCCTTTGCAGGGCTATTTTCTTCTTGGATCTAATTAGATACCCAAGGAATACAGGATATATAAATTTTAGCCAGCAAATATATTTATGGAATTTTAATTCGCTTCTTGTATACCTCAGCCATAAACCTTGTAAGCCTTCTTTGGGAGGTTTTTAATCTTAAAGGAAAAAAAAAAAAAAAGTGAAAGAAAGCAATAGTTATACAAAAGGTAGCGCCGTTTTTCTGATGAGCAGCAAGACCCTGGCTGTACATCTCTCTTCTCATACAGTAAAATTACTGCTGCGTGGTTTATGAGAACAAGTTTGTTTCTGCAGACTTGACAGATTGCATCTCCTCGTAGGAAGAGCGGGGCTGGTGTTGGGTAGAGCGTCAGGGGGGCCTCAGGGAGACGGGGTCCAGGGGACCCTCCAGCGCTGGAGATGAAGCCTCCCCCCACTGCCCCAAGCCTCCCCTTGGCTTCCCAGCGAGCAGATTGCATGGCCGTGGAAGAAACCTTTTTGTCAAAATCCTCCATGTAGTAATTTTAGCATCTCACAGAAAACAAAACAAATCCGCAAACAGTTAAGCAGCTCATGAGCGCCCACCTTCCCTTGGGGACCTTGCAGTGCTCGCCAACCTGGCCGTGGCCACGCACGGTTCTTTGCAAAACGTGGAAATACCAGCCTAGAGTGCAAAATCAAGTGCCATTAACAAGGGCGGCACTTTTCCTCACTTTCTTCCAAAAGTGATTTTCAGGGATAAGCAAAGCACATCACCGAGCAGGAACTGGAGGAGAGTCAGGTTTCACCAATTTCTGGATAATTTGCACCAAAGAGGAGTTCAGGTAGAGAAGGGAGGGACAAGACACGGACAGATGTCAGAAAGCTTAGACCTGTTGGTAGCCAGGCCCTGTTTAAGACATCGTCAAAACTTGAATTTTGCCAATTTTGAAAGGAAATTAGCCATGCTATTACCAAGATGGGCTTTCAATCAAAGTCTAAAATTAGGCTTTCTTCTCTTGAAGGAAACCTTACAATATCTAGTGTATATTAATCTAATCCAGCTGTCTAAGACTTGGTGTTGCTCATCACAATATAGCCAGGTCGCAAAACACCGCATTAACCCTTGCCTTGGGAAGGAGGCCTTCTATGGAATTGCATCTGCATCTAACTAAAGCAAATCCCATCATGTCTCCTAATGGGAAAAAAATTATCCAGGGGAGGCAGCAGGCAGGGGAACGGCTGCGGCGGTGTCCTGCGGCATTTCAGCAAGGCTGTACTGCAGCAGCTCCCACCGCCCCTTCCTTCAGGGAGTCCAAGGGTACAGATGCAGGAGAGAGCTGGGCTGAGAGGCTGTGCCGAGTGCAATTAATTTATATCTCCATTTAAATAAAACCCTCTCATAGTCATAGCTTGGGATGAGACAGCACCACTTGGCAAACAAAATTGTATTAAGTGCACTCCACTAGAAATGTTTATACTTTGTCCCTGAGAAATGTTTATGCTGGAGTACAGTATTTAACTTATCAATTTGAAAATGAATGACGAGGAGAGGAGTACAGAGGTTTTCTTATTTCAGAAACATTTGTTAAGTGCCTTTCATTTGTGACAGCTCCAAAGTCAGGGTAAGTTGCCTTCGTCTGGAGTAGTCTGCAGTGGCCAGAGCAATGCTGAGCGTGCTTCTGGGGATGCTCCAGCAAATGTATAACCAAAAAATGAATGACCGTTCGGGGAAATTTCTGCACTTCTGATTAAATTCCTTTCTTCTGACCCTCTCCTGGTGCTGACTTGGCCTCAGGAGCCTAAAATTACATTGCAGCGGCTGGACCAGGGCTTTGAAATGTATGAGATTTACCTGTGAGCATGAATCTCCAAAAGATGCTCTCAGATAATATCTCCTGGTTGAACTCCAAATTCCCAAAGGTCAATACACCCCAACACACCCTTCCCCTGCATTTCCACTGCAGGGTGCCGGCACACACGTTTGTGTGTCCGCAGGGGTGCTGGGGGAGCATAGGCCCGTGTCCACGATGCACACAGCAGAGCTTTTTCTTGCCAAGGACAGCTGGCCTTCTGCTCTAAATACTCTTTTTAACACGAAGAAGAAGAAGCAAAATTCCCACCTATATGTACCACCTCAGTCTTTCTTCCCCTGCAGGTTGCATGGGATAAGTGTAAGCTAACAGGATCTTCCCATAGGTTCCTCCCTGGGATGCAGGGCTGCGGATGCTCCTGGACAGCCCATTTTACAGCCAACCAGAAAGTAGACCCCTTGCTTCCGACAGCCCCACTAGGTACCCAGCCATAGCCAGCAGCAGGGTCACCACCCTCCCTCCCACCGAGCAAACTCATGTCTCTACATCTGGGGGGTCCGGGCTTGCGCAGCTGCTGGCCGTGCCCATTGCCGGCGCGGGTGCTGCTGCGGCTGTGTTACTCTGCACCCATCTGGGTCAGCCCGCATGGCACAGCCATGGAGACCTCTCACTTGCCCCAGAGTTCAGGTTTCAGTCTGTGAAACAATAAAGAAGCAGCTGAACTGGCTCACTTTTGCCAACAGGTCCTATTCCGGGCCAAATTAACTGAGCTGAGTCACCGGGAACGTGTTTTTACCCAAATGCAGACCTCTCTATCCCTGCATGCGAGCCCTGGATACCAAACTGCTGAGCTGGAGAACCCAGGTTAAATTGTATTTATTTCACTGCAGCATCACACATAAAAAGGCCAAGTGCAGAGCTGATATATTTCAAAGGGGAACATGCCTCTTAACAACACCTGCTTGCACGATGGGTATGTGGCCTCTGCCTCGTCTACTGCACACGTGCTTGAGTTTGTGCTCCCATTTGCCGGTAACTTATATTCCTTGTGGGAAAGCCTGCAGGCTTCCCAAGATGAAGGTATACCTTTTGCCAAGGTATTCTGGAAAGGCAATGGAGCGGTGCAGGAGATGCAGTTCTCTGCAGATAAAATCCAAGTTAAACGTTACGTTCTGCAGAAGGACAATGCAGTTTTCCCATGCTGGGCACCTTCAGGCAACTCGGAACCAGGGTTATCCTGCCCGCCTCGCACAAAAGCCCAGCTGGCAGCTACCACTAGGAGCCACCCAAACCACGAGCCATCCCAGCCACTGCAAGAGCCGTTCGCTCCATTATAAGCAAACCTGAGCAGGAGATGTGCCATAGTGGTGTAACACTCCTTCATGTGCTGGTCAGTGCTACAGACCCCTGCTCCACATCTGACAAGCTGCCATGTGCAAAGGCTGCCTGTGCCTGTCCCCGTGCTGTGTGTGAGCACCAGGGCAGCCCCACAGCCCTCCCCCCGAACCCCATGCCGGAAAGCCTGGCCCCCAAACCCCCACCCCGGGCAACTGTAACCACCAGCCACCCCACCAGGGCTTCTTCCCCCATCACACCCCTGCAAAGCTGTGAGCACCCCATGCTACCAGCATCCCAGCTGCTTTTGCTTCACATAATGATGGGGAAAAGTTCCATTGGAGAAGGGAAATACTTTTTTTTTTTTAAAAAAAAAAGTAGAAATAGAAGCAGGAGGGAACTCTTAACCATCATCTGTAACATCATATTTTGATCTTTACATAAAGCTCCCAGAGAGATGAAGAGAGATGGTGTAGGTATGAATCCAGGAATAACAAGGTGCGTTTAATAGTTCTCATCTTATGATGGAGCATGACACTGACATTTTGCCAATGTACCTTCAAAGGGTGTTAACGAGGGAAAACCTGCCTGAACCTGGAAAACCTGACAGCCCAGAACGTGCCCAACAAGAGGAATTATTGTTTCTGAGAGAATAGACCCCAAAAGTGAGAAAGAGGCACAGAGCAAACCCCTTTCTGCAACTGCATGATGTTTCAGCACCCAGCAATGAAGAGCAGAGGAAGGGTACCCCAGTACCAGAGGGAAGACAGCTCACGGAGGGGTAAGAGGAGGGGAAAAGCCACATCTCCTCATGGCAGCCTCAGCTTTGGGAGTAGCATCAAACAGGCTCTTCATTATGTCCCTTATGTATCTGTCCTCAATGTATTTTCCCTCTTCAAAAGTTTTGCTTGAGAATATACATGACCCGGGTGCACAAATCAGCTCAGGAGCAGCAGCATTGCTACTAAAATAATAATAATTTAAAAAACCCAAACAAACCATGCACGCAAAGTGTGAGAAGTGTGCCTGACCTCTGAGAAACCCAGAAAACTCTGCAACTCTTGGGTACGAGCATTAAATGAGGTTTAAAAGCCTGTCACCCTTTCTAGCACACGTGTCAAGACCAGAGGTGGTGTAAAATTGAAGGAGAATAATTTGCGAAGGAGGGATGTAATTTGTCAAATTCTGGGATACTCATCACTTTCCGTTGGACAGGAACTTGCAGCAAAAATAGCCACTGGTGATGTGTGTGTTTTAAAAGAGGCAGCTACTCAAAAAGTGCCCTGTATTACACAGAAACAAATTTTTAAAACAATTTTGCTTTCCCATCATTCATTCGGTCTCCTGCCATTAAATGAACTAGATAAAAAAAAGAAAAGCTCTTTGAGAAAAGCAACCCGCTTTGGCCCACTGCTTACAATTACATGAATCTATATGATTCTGTATGTAAGCAGCTTCAGCCTTCAGTCTTTTTCTCCACCTGTAGTTTCCATCACATCACATTGTAATGATGCAAACAGTGAGTAGCTGGGCAGCAGGGACAGCAAACCAAGCGCCTGCGCAGCCATTGACTTTTTCAGTAGCTAGCCCTAACCTGAAGGGAAAAGCTGCATGCTTCACTGAGAAGAGAGGGATTTAAAAAAAAAAAATATATTTTTTTAAGAGTTCCATCAGATTTGAGATGGCTCAGTTGAAGCACTTTGGAATTGTTAAATTAGGTCGTTATTTCATAATGAAAACAGGATGGAAAAAAGAATTTGTTTAGTAAAACGTGGGGAGTTGCTGTTTTGGCATCAGACAGCAATGAAATTTGAAGCAGCGATGCCAGGCTGCGTTAGCTCCATCTCAGCTGCCCCAATCCATAACAGCGTACGCTGGCCCGTTCTTACAAAGCCTATAGCCAACTGATAAATGCTCGAGCTCCCATCAGCATCCTGGCTGATGCACACCCAAGTCACCCTGCTGAGGCCAATGGAGCAGCTGCCTTTGGGAGATCATGGTCCAAAAGTTGCATTTTTTTTCCTGATTTATTTTAGGAAAATTATACCTCATTGTTAAGAGTAACACTGATGCTTAAAAGCGCATTCGCTACCCTTGAACTACAGGAAAAGTTGTCTCCTGCTAATGGCACATGCTCCCAGTGCTGAGACCTCATGATCACAGCAAAACTGAGAGGATCACATGCCTCCTCTGGCAATTATTTCTGACCCTGATGTGCAGTGAGCTACAAACCTGGCATAAAAACTCTTTTCAGTGCATTGGAGTACGGCGGTTGACCGGCCACCCTCAGGGCTTACCTGAAGCAGTGAATTCCCCTTGGGGGCATCCCAGAGAGCCCCCTGTCCCTAGCTGCTTGCAACAGGATCTGACCCAGCCTAATCGTTTATCTCAGGCTTTCTCCACCACAAAAGCAAGATTCCAGGTGCCCAAAGCACGGAGCTCATCCCAACTGGCTCCCAACCCCTTGGTGACTGGCCTTGCACTGGCCATCACAGGGCTGGACACCACCACCACGCACATGAAAAGCCCCAAAGCCAGATCATTCTCCAAGGCACCAGCACAACTCCCAGAGGTGAGGCGCGTGGCTCGGCAGCAGGTACAGCTTCGTGCCCACAGGGTCTGCAGGGACCACCAGCCCTGCTGCTCCCTCGGCTGCAGGACCAGAGATGCACAGACAGAAGTATGGAGCGTTGCCTGACCTGCCCCCCAAGCAGAGAGAACTTGTCCTTTATAAACACCGCCTGCTCCCAAGCTGGGAAACTGCAGGGTCCCTCCAGTTACCCAGAGCTGAGATTTATACGGCAGGAGGCAGAGGAGCGCAGGCACTCGGGCTCGAGCAACTGGATACAGGATTTATACTCCATTTGGGATGATAATGAGGTGGTTAATACAGAAATACAAGACAGCAATAAACCACTGACTTTTATAGATCTCAGTGTGAATCTGAATCATCATCTGGCCACCAGGAGATGGGTGATATACAGCAGCCCGTCCCACCCTCGCTCCTCGTGTGGCTCGCCGGGCCAGCAGCGGCACGAGGGAGCTAGCAAGCGCCAGGGCCGATAAATCCCGCCTGGCTGCATGGTGACGGCATCCACAGGACAGTGTTTATTAATGGAATGTGGATCAACTAATCCTAATTAAAGCATGTTCTTGTTACATCAAGATCACTTTTCCTTCACACAAGGCATGCACATTTTTAGACTCCTTAATTATATTGGAAATGCTGGAAACTGAAGGCAGATTTTGCTGCTAGCTTTAATAAAAGGACTAGAAACAGATTGTTTTCTGATGGGAGAGGAGGAACATTAGCTACCACTAAATGACTTAGTTTCAGGTCACAAAGTCATCTGAACTTGCATTAATGTGTTTATAACTTTGAAAAAAGTCACAAAACCATGCAATAATGTTGCAGATGCCTGAAAGTTCATAGGAGTTTAAAAAAAAAAAAAAAAGAAAAGGCAACTGACAAATTCATGGCAGAAAAGGTCCCTTAAGGGTTATGATATGACTCTCCCTTACAGCTGACCCTGAAGCATAGGCACTGGAGGCTGGAAAAGCATCTGGAGGGATGTGCAGCCCTGGGTGCTTGCCTGGCATGGCTGCAGGGCTGCCCTCACAGACATGCCCTCGGCCACCACTGCAGACCCACTTTGCTGCTCCAGTCCTGCCGTCCTGGTCTGGGGGAGACATGGCTCTGTCGTTGGCCAGGAGAGCCAACAAACCTGATCTAAATATCTTTCAAAGTGAAATAGTGACTTTGGGGTACCCAGCTTGACCAGAGAGCCTGACTGCAGAGAGCAGACCCTGCCAGCAGCTCCCAGCAGCAAAGGTGCCGGTGAGCTGGTGCCAGCTGGGCTTCCCCAGCAGCAAGGCAATAAAAATCACAAGCAGCTTCCAAAAGCATTCCTCTTTGTGTGTGCATGCATTTTGCTGTGAGAGAGACTTAGGAGCTGAAGGGCTATTTCATTAAGGTAGCCAGAGCTAATCCTTCCCGCTCCTATTCTTCTCGGCAGCGGCGCGGGCAGGCAGGGCTGGGCGGCAGGGCTCCTGCTGCCTCCAGACCCCACACCTGCCACTTCCACTGGGAGCCGAATATAGAAGGATTTATATGATAGAAGAAAAAAAAAAAAAGATAAAGTGTTAGAGCAAATGGTCCAGAAATGCTGAAATAGAAATGAAGGACTGAAATAATCTACCCATATGTCATGCAGTGGCATAGATATAAAAGAAATACTGGTGTTTCTTTTTTAAATGGAGAATCCTTTTTCTTCCCAAGAAGACTGTTTATTCAGAATGTCCCAAGAAGCTTCATTTTTTATTTATATATCCATATATATGAGCGGTGGTAATTTGAAGTCCTCCGAACAATCACCTGCAAATTACGGCCTTTCTAAGCAGCAATATATATCTACAGATCAGTCCCAGGACACTGAAGCTATATGTGAAAAGGTCTATTTATGTCACTCCAGGCAGAGAAAAAAAAATTGGCTTGGTTCTATGAAAGAAAATTTCTTATTAACTTGTATAGTTAATTGGATAATAAAAAAAGAAGAGTCCTTTAAAAGACCTGGAATAACTAGAAAGTTAATCTACTGATTACTGCAACAGAGAAGTCACTAGCACTGGCTATGGGAAAAAAAAAAAAGCCCAGGGCAGAGGTGTGGTGCAGGGAGGCAGGCTCAGAGCAGGGTGCCGAGGGGACAAGACCTCTGATCCCCAATTCCCGCTCTCAGCAGCTGCGGCAGGCCCCTGCGCCCATCACCAGCCAGGGAGCCATGCACTGCCCTGAGCCATTGCTTACTTACCCGCCTGGCACGATCGGCCATCCCCACCTACACAGGTGTTGCCTGTCACACCCCCTGCCCAGGTTACCTCCTGGAGACCCCGAGAGTTAACCCTGGCCACATTGGCACCACCATTGATGTGTGCGGGAAGGACAACAGCAGCTCGAGCATGGCCCGTTTGTCCCCACGGCTTTCTCATAGCCAGTATCTGCAGCCCACATCTCCCCCTGTAAATGCAATGTTTTGGGGCAAGGGTTCAGGAGTGCTGCTAGATCACGTTACCGGCAATAAAGGAGCTGAGTTTCCAGGACCTTGAGCCTCATCACTTGTAACAGCAGAGTCCAAAATACACATGCATTTTTTAAAGTATGCTTTTCCTCTAAGCAGGCATTTGGAAGCTGCCGCTCACTGAGCCAGCAAGTGACATCAACCAAAAATGCCGTTCAACAAGTGGGCACTTAAGCGGCAGGAGTACTTTATAGAGGACAAAACATCTGATTGCAGCAGCTTTTCTCCCATAAATTACATTCTTGGCTTCCCTCTCCTCCTGCTCAGCTGACTGCTGCTGAAGATGCAAAAGAAAACTACCAGTTGTATTGTGTCAAACCTATGACATTAAGAATGACCAGGCGTACGTATCCAGGGCATTCTCCTGAACACACAGGTGAGTTTAAACACGAGGATGCAGCATCCCTGCTTAGCTGGCTTTTGTTTTCATCTTCCATCAACAGGCAAGGTTTGCCTCTACAGGCTTTTGTGTTAGGTGAATGCTAAGCCAGACCACACAAGTCCTTGCGTTTGCTCTGTTTTCAGGTAACTGGGATGTTCTAGAACCTCTGCCACGGCTGGGCAGAGGGGCAGCGCTGGGGTACTCTGAACCAGAGCCACAATTGGTGTGAGCTGTCGCAGCTCACCAGGACAGCCCAAGCATTGCTGGCATGCTCCCACCCATCCCAAACCGAAAGGAAATAATGCAAAATCCATTCATTCTGGAAACCAACAGATATTGGTAGAGCACAGCTCCTTCACAGGCAGTCAGAAACAGGAGCTGTGTTTGTTGGAGAAGTTATCCCCTGTGAATTATTTGCTCTACTAATAAGCTGCTTTCCCACCACATCTCACGCTAACTGCTCCTCCCAGGTACGTGGGTATCAGTCAGGCCTCAGTCTGCGGGTATTACCAGAATTACCCCAAATTTACAAGGGCACTGGGACAACGAGGCATCACCCACACATGGGGATGGAGGGGAAAAGCACCTGGACCTTTATGCAATCGAGGAGCAACGGGCCCTGCTGAGGTGTCCTGAGGCCACCACACCGCAGGGATGCTCTCCTGGAGCAATGCCAGAGCCACCCGGTGCTGGTGCTGCAGTCTGGCTGCCGGGCTTTAATAGCGGGAAACCAAAGGGACCGTATGTGGGGGGGAATGTGAGGGGCCAGGGGAGCAGGATGCTGGTGCTCAGGGGAGGTAGTGATACCCAGAAATAACCATAAAGCTGACTTCACAGCCCATATGCCTTTTCCTATGGGATGTGAATCAGCCCCATCACAAGCTCGCTGCCTGCGGTGCCCCCACCGCCAGGATGCAAGGCGGCACTGTGCCACAGCCCTGCCCCAGCTGTGCTGCATGCCCAGAACCGCCTGGGAAAGGCCTACTTTGGGCTTCGTTCTGCCATCCCTCTCCCACACCACTGGTCAAAATCAGCGCAGAGCCAACACATTCTGACATTGGGGAAATTAGGCCCCCGGAAAGGGCTGTCCCTGCTGTAGAGTGGGGGACAGAGAGGGGACAGCAAATGCCACGAGGGTTGGAAGGCTTCAATAATTCAAAGGTTTTTGATCTTGCAATTATCCCTTTGTGCAGTGCCACTTAGAGCAGACTTTGGTTAAGGGATATCTTACTAGCTGATGTTTAAAAGAGGGTTTTTTTGTAGTTTTTTTCCTTTTTAAGAGGGGTTTAACGCTGCCAGAGCACCAAGACACAGCCGGACATCGCAGCAGCCTGGCAGGTGCTAAGCTCCTGGCCATTGATTGCCCAATGGCTTGATGTCCTCTGGCTCCTTCCCCTTTTCCAGCTCCAGACATTGATGAATTTTAAGCTAAAAGACCAGCCGAATTTATTATCTTCCATTAGTCTAATACAATACAATTTATTTTTAAACAGCTTCGCTCATGCAGAAGCATCCCAAAATGATTCACAGCAGATGACAGACTCTGCATGCAAATCCGGACAGTTTATACCCTCCTGCGTGATGCGGCACGGGTCGTCCCGCTGGCTGGACCGCAACCAGGCAGATTTAATTATCCACAAAATGGCATCATCGTGCTTTGTCCCAGAGAACATGCAATCAAAACACGATAAATACAGGCAATGACAGATATAGGCAGAGCTGGGGAAGAGATCAACGGGGATTAAAACACGAAATGAAGGTTGAGCAAATCACACTGCGTATAAAGATACTCAAGAACTTGGGAGAAGAGGGAGAAAGACAAGGAGTGAGCAAGACAGGTGGAAACAGGCAGCACAGAAAGCAGGAGCTACTACAGGGGAGCAGGGAGGCAGCCCAGGACTAAGAGGATGAGAAAAACACGGTGCCTTGACAGGAGATGAGCCTGTTTGCAGCAGTTCAGACCTACCCTGGTGCATTTCCACAAACAAACAAGCAGGAATTCCCCAAAAAGCACTTACAAGGGTTTGCCGGCCCAGCCTCTCCCCAGAGCTGTGGGCAGGGGAGGTTCCCTTAAATGGGGGGGGGGGGGGAACTCCATCCCAGCAGGAGGGGCAGCTCAGTGACCAGCCCGGGTGTCCCCCCCTTCCAGTGGGGCCACACAGCATGGGGCAGGGGAGGGGGCTCAGCCCAGCTCACAGGAGTCTTGGCACAGCAGCGAGCGCAGCCAAGAGGGTCCAGCACCATCACCTTCCACCGGCCACATTTAAAGCAATGAAAATGGTAGGTGGCCTGGCAGCCCAGGGAGGGAGAGCTCCAGCATTGCAAAGCGTTGCCCTTTGATCAGGGGGATTTACTTAACCGGTGATGGGGCGTTTCTTTCCTCACATGCCACTGCCAGCTCCTAGCAAGAGGTCAGAATTAGACAGCACCTACACATACACACCACCTCCCAAGACTCACCCTGTTCCCAGGTGCACAGCAGACAGCTCCTGCGCTTCCTTCAGCCCAAACAAAAGCCTGGAAGATCCCACTGCTGTACCTGCTCCCTCCAGGTGCTCCCAGCATCACTTCCTAGACCAACCCCACCCCCCTCCACCTGCAGAAGATATAGCCCTGAGCATCTTGCTGCAAACCACCAGCAGCTGTTCCAGCACAAACCCTTGGGACAATTAAAGAGACAGGATAATGACCTATGGGAAGCAGTGTGTCAGAAACCTGCCTTTTTCCTGCACCAGCGAGGAAGGCTCCTATTTAATTTCCCTGGACTGCCTGCCTCTTTACAAATAAACGAATAAATACAGTTCAAGGATCATCAGGGTCAGCTGTGCCGCTGATAACTCTTATTTCTATAAAACCTCATCGATGAGACCCACCAGGGGCTGGGAGCACTGATAGAGCTGGTCACCTCCTGGAAGTGAAAGTCAGCGTGATGGTCAGGGGGTGGCTTGTGGCAAGTGGCCCCACAGGGCATGCCCACAACCACGCCAACCAGGAGGTGACAGCAGCCCCTGCAGCATCCCGCCTTTGTGCTGGGGCCAC
Organism: Falco biarmicus; assembly: GCF_023638135.1. Lineage (NCBI taxonomy): Eukaryota > Metazoa > Chordata > Aves > Falconiformes > Falconidae > Falco > Falco biarmicus. The sequence goes on along the minus strand of NC_079297.1, from coordinate 30,491,066 downwards.
CCGGTCCCCAAGCACACCGTGAGGGTCAAGCACATAACCATGTGCACGAGGGATGCTCTCTGCCCTCACCGGTGCTTTGGGGAGACTCACAGTGGGTAGTCAGGGTGTTGACCGAGCTCAGGGCAGATGCTTACTAGTTTTCCAGGATTTTGTACTTCATCATTTCATCCGGCAATGTAATAATCACAGTGCTTCCGCTGTTTCTAAAAAGGACAGTGACTCTGCAAGAAGTGGACTTCTTAGAAAGCTCATTCTTTATTTAAAAGCCAGAATAAAGTTATTTGGGGAGAAATTAAATCGTGGAAGTAAAGAGCCATGAAAGCATAGAAGTGTAGGGTTAGGCAGTATGCGGCTCAGGGCTGGGCTTTCCCAGCTCCGGGCTAAACTGGATGAAGCAGGGGCTCCGGAAAGCAAGGGCAGCAGTTCAGGCAAGCGGCATTGCCTGCCAGCACATAAAGCATCTGTACAAGGAAAAGAAATCACCATTTGTGCACGAGCACATACAGTAGCAACGACACAGCACAAGGGGAGCCTGTACGGCCCAGCAGGCCATGGCAGAACGACATTGCAGAACCACAAGGCAAAATAACGCCCTGCCAGTGGTGGGTGCCCTTCCCGGCTCTGCCTTGCCTGGCTGCCAGCCCTCACCTGCCCGGCACACTGGCGCTGCCGGCATCACACCGCAGCCCATCGCCAAAGCGGGGCCATCCCCAGCCCCACATGCTCATGGATTTCACTTTTTATCTGGAAAACGACTCCCTAGGCGTTATTTCAAGTCGGACGCCCTGAAAATCAAAACATCCCACATGATTAATCGCATCCCACATGATTAATAGCATAAAAGCTGTCTTTAATGCCTTGATTCTTTGTTTTTCCCTGGAAAGAAACAAACAGCTCATGCCACTTGAGAAATAATTTTTTCTTTCTTATTTTCTCCTTGTTTGTAGAACATTTATAAAGTGGAAAAGCCAGCGGCAAAGTATGTCAGAATTGTCTTTTAAGGGGTTAACATTTGTAAGATGAATGCTGCGAGAACTTATTTTTTTTTTTTAATTAAAAAATATATTTCTGGAGCAAAAACACAAGCAATAAAGAGTGTTTGCCTGTTGGGAGGCTTGTTTTGTAATGCGGTATGAATAACCAGCTGACAATCCGGTTTTTTGTTTTCTCTTCATATGGCCAATGGCCACAAGCCAGCCAACTTTATTGTCCTTGAAATGTCATGATTTTGAGTATGCACAGAATTCTTAACTGCCCAATTTACTGCATAACATCCCTTTTTATTATATGGCAACAATGTGATCCTGGGCTCAAAGACTTACTAGTTAAGAAGATTATGTGTTTTCCTTTTTCTGTTTTGTTAAAGTGCCAAGTCTTGCATTTTTTGGCATCTTCTAAAGAATAAAATGTCTTCTGAAATATTCTTTCCAAGCACAGAAGTTACCTCAGAGGAGCTCAGCAATGCAGGGCTTTCAGTACTTTCTCTCTTGCTCAGAAGTTCAGAAGCATTTCTTTTCCTCAAAAGCTTCCAATTTTTGTCTCTTTGTGTGTATTGACAGCAAAAAAAATCGTCCTTCATAAGTTTATGTTGCCTTACTTTACTGATAATTTATTTCTCTTTTTTTTTTTTTTTTTTTTTTTTGCCTTCCCAAGTGTTGAGCGTTCGCACCAGCGAGTGCGAGTGGGCACAGCGAGCAGGCGGTCCCACCTTGGCCACAGCCCCACGCCACTGCTGCAGCCCCGTCCTGCAAAGCGTTGGCCACCCCATGGCCCATGCTGGGGATGCACCCCCACGGCTCAGCGGTGTGGGTCCCACAAGCGGACTGGGAGAACCGGCACGGTTTGAGCCAGATTTAGCTCCGGCACAAGTGCGAAACCCTCTGTCGGTGGGAGACGGACTCACTGAGGATGATGCTGGCTCCCACAGGTCTGGTCCCCAGCCAGCGGGGATGTGACGCAGCCAGCGAGTGCAGGGGTCCATCAGCGCAGCCCTGGGCTTCAGCACGGAGAGAAACAGTGTGACTTTCCAGGGTCGCCTTGCAGCCCGGCTCCACTGGCGGCGTGTGCTTCCCCGGGAAGGGAGCCTTTTAAATATGTTTTCACCAGCTGACATTTAAGTATGAATAAACAACTATTATGCATGCACTAAATATTCATGTTTTACAACATTGCCATTACACTGAGGAATTCTTTATGAGGCTGCTGCTTCTTATCGGGGCAAGGGGACACGGCGTGGCATGGCCAGCAGCAGCCCCCCAGCCCACCGGGGCAGCCACGGCTCAGTGGTGGGGTTGATGGGTTTTTCTTGCCAAAGGCTGTGGTTTTCCAGAGCCTCCTCTGGGGTGCAGAGGCAAGGTGTCCTGCTTTGGAGGATGTCTGTCCTGAACCTTGGTGTTCCCTTTGGGACTGTGGGGACACCTTTCACCCTCCTCTGTGGCAGGCAGAAGAGAGGGCATCACCCCAGCACCCCAGGGCTCCTGCTGCTGCATGGTGCCTGCTACCGATGCAAGGCACATCGCTGCACCTCTGGGCGGTGTTTGGCACAAAGTTAAAGATCGTAATTCAAAAAAATTAATTATGACAAAGATACGATCTTTTCAGAAAACCAGACTGCAAACAGAAGTCCTGCCCTTCTGAACCTGAGCGTTACAGGGGTTACTTCGGTTAAATAACAGACTTACTGAAAAACCATGCTTACAGACTGGTGGTAAACAGCAGCACGGTCTCTGTGGCTGGCTCATGTGCCCAAATACACGGTGGTGCTGCTGCACGGCTGTACGTCTGCCCTCGTCCCCAGCAGCCCGCTGTGAGCAGGGTCAGTTCTCCCCTTTCTACACCTGCTGCCGGTAGACAGGGACAGGGGCACCTTGGCGGTGTTTTGGCCACCCCACTACCCTTGAGTCACCGACTGGAGGCCACAGCTGGAGTAGTCACAGTGGTGGTAGGACCTGAAGCTGAGGGGAGAAGATGATCCGTCAGCTTTGGGGTGGGTGCCACCACTGGCTGTTTGTGGAGGGTGGTGACACATTTCTGAGCACCATTGATGGCCACCCTATTGCCACCAAGAGGCTACATGTCACTCCACTGGGATAGACGGGGATGGCAAATGGCATAGGGAAGCATTTTAAGGGTGAAAAAAGCCAGGTGAGCTGCAGAAGGAGAGGCAGACTGGAGGGAATCTCTGCCTCGGCGCTTCCACCACAGGCAGGCACCCGCTGCTGGGATGTGCACGGAGCTGCAGGATAAGCCCCAGAGTGAGATGCTGGTTTTCATTAAATAAAAACATTATTTTCTACAGTTTCTACAGGGATGTCAAGATCTTTAAGTAAATACCTGATTCTATTTAATAATAATAATATAGCTATTCCCAAGGTCATTTTCTTAGTAAAATTGCCCATAAAAGCTTGGTTTGCATTAGTAACATTTCTTTCCAGGGATATTACTAGTGAGGGCTAAAACGAGCAGCAATCCCCGTCTCCCTGCCCACAGGCAGCCGGTGGGCACTGCCTGCCATCCCAGCAGCACCGGCCAGACAGCCTGCACCGGGACAAGTCATTTGCCTGCGTGGTCCTGCTTCGGCACGGCTGTGGTGCTGCTTCGGCACGGCTGTGGTGCTGCTTCGGCACGGCTTCGCAATAAGAAAAGGTGCAAGCCACGTGTATTTTGCAGTGGCAAGAAATGAAAGGAGTGACCCAACAACTTTGTGCTCTTCTCAAAATAAATCTCTCTTATTTATCGAAATGTTCATGCCAAGAAGCTCTGGGACTTTGGCTTCAAGTGGCCAGCCAGCAGCAGAGCCTGGGTGCGTCTCTGCACTGCTGCGGGGTGTGCAAGGTGAGCGGGGCCGGGCTGCAGCCCGCAGCTGAGCGGCCACGCTGCGCCCACACGCTCCAGCTGCTCAGCACCAGCCAGCACTGAGGGGCCACGATCCATGGGGGTCTCATACCTGGTATCTCCATGGGGGATCTCCAGTGCCTGAGGGATGCTCAGCACTGCCCTGGGCTGTGGGGACATCACCTAGCAGGCACCAACAGAAAAGAGACGGGGGTGATGGCGATGCGTGCCCCAGCCTCGCTGCAGACATGCAGGCAGCAGGGCAGCCACGGCAGGGCTGGCTGCAGAGTTTTGGAGGGTGCCTCTTTGGCACGTGCTGTCTCCACCACCCTGCCACCCCTGCCCAGGCAGAAAGGCATCGCACTGGGTCTGATGGGGCTCACGATGAAACACTGACGTGGCTGGGGGGCAACTCCAACAGCCCCCAAATTTCCACAAGCCCATCTGTTGGAGTCTCCCAGCGGCAAACCTGAGGCCAGGTCGCCGGACCGGGCCAGTGTGCCTCCTCTCACCGGGGCGCCTTTATTTCACAGCACACCCAAAGCCACTCACCCAGCCCAGCCCCCACCCTTTCCCCTCCATCACCTGGGGGGAAAAACTGCCCATGGCTTAAAGAGGATACATGTGTGTGTACCTGGGCCTGAGTCACACCTCTCCTCCAACATCTGACCTGCTGGTACTTGTCCCCACGTGTTGAGCTGTGGGTGCTGCAGGCAGGTGGGAGCAGAGCTGGCACTGTGCACCCGTGCGGGAGCCCCTGGCTTCGGTGCTCCACTGCTCACACAGGCAAAGAGTGAGCTTTTATGCCTGAGGTGGAGGGAGGGATGGCCATCCAGGATGATGGACAAGTGGTGCAGCAGCGACTTAAATCGTCTGCCCGCTGGGGAGGTTTTGCTGGGATAGCTGTGGAAGCCCGCATCAGCCTTAAAGCCACGGGGCTGTGGTCAGTGCAATGTATTTATATTCATGTTATTGTTAGTTACTTCTATTTATACTAATGTTTACATTTCTTCTGAGATGTTTCAGGGTGCTTTTGTGGCAAAATTGATCTCTGGTGTCACCCTCCAATAGCTCACAGTAATCTACCACTATTTGGTTCTTTCATCCACAGCTGATCCCCGGCTTCGATCCACCTTTTTGGCTCCTGCTGCTTCTCCAGCACCAAGCCCTGCTCTTGGCTCAGCTCCTCCTCCTCCTCCTCCTCCTCCAGCCCTGCTTTCTCTCAGCCCTGCACTAAAAACCTTCTTCAGTGTCACGAGGCAGCTGCCCTGCCAGAGCCATCCTTGGCATCCGTCAGCGTTTTGCTATTGAAACCAGAGGAAGACGGGCAGGCGGATGGAGTCAGTCAGTTCCTGTAAGCTGTGGTACCTCCATCCAGGTTGCAAAGCCAGGCTCCCCCCGAAGCTGGTGCCTCTAGCAGGGGCTCAGCCCTGCCCCAGAGGGTGCCTGGGGATTGCCTTGCCCTGGGGGCTGGTTCTCACTGTGGATGGAGAGCAGAGGGGTGCGCGCCCCCACTCCCCCTCGCTGGGGCAATTCCAACAGGGCTCAGCTGGAGGGATGAGTGCCAGCAGCTGGAGTGACCTGATGAGCTGGGGTGCAGTGGGACTGGCAGCTGGGGACCAGCCCCATGTCTCAGTGGCCTTCCCTAGCAAAATACTTCCAACCTCCCTCTCTGCTAAAAATCCCATTTTTGTTTGAGAAGCTGACATCTGGGATGTGGGGACACAGCGGGCGAGGGGATGGGGTGAGAGGCATCACCCCCCTGCCATCCCTTCCTTTTGGAAATAATATCACAGCCTGAGGGCAGGCAGCTCCGCACTCACTGGCGGGTGCCGCGGACCTGGAGTGGTGGAAAGCCAGCACCCCGTAAACAGGGACAGGGCGCAGCAGTGCAGCACACAGGGAGCTCATCAAGGATTCAGCCAGAAACTAACACTTGCAAAAGCCATCTCCATCAACGCTGCATCCCCTAACCCAGGGAGGACTAGCCCCAGGCACCAAGTCACTGATGTCACCTTCTGCCACCGCGGGGCCTCCCCAGCCCTGTCCCACCACCCCTCCCAGCCCTGCAGCCAGCACAACTCCGTGTGGCTGCTGGAAGAGAGCCTCCCCGTCGGGGAACCTTCCCGTTGGAGAGCTGCCGAGGACTGGGGCATTCAGGGAAGTGGCTTTTAAGCAATTGCTTGGAGGGCTTTGCACATGGTCCCCCCACCCCAGCAATGTGAAGGTGAGGCGCAAGGCTGCCGCCGTGCTGGCAGACGGACCTTGGCGAGTCCCTGGCGTGCAGCAGGGGCTGGCGTGGGAGCACCCCCTAAAAGCCTGAGGAACCTGTTGATGTTGCAAGCGTCTGCCGCTGTGCCCATATGTCTGCTGATTTCCATACTAAAGACATTTACTGTATATGTTTGCCACAAGGGAAAACTACTGTCTACGACTCAGCAATATTCCTGGAAGAGCAGCGGCGGTATCTGTGCTGTTCTGAATATTGCATTTCCAGGACCTGCTCGATGGCTTTCGAAACCCGCCTTCCAGCTCCCCACATCCCCCCCCAGCCAATTAGTGAAAATGCCTGGTCGGGGCGATGTCCCCCCACCGCGCCAACAGCCTTGCGCGAGACGGCGTGAGCCATCCCTTCTTGGCGCTGGGAAGCACAGTTCGCGAGCCAGTGACAGAGGGATGAAATGCGAATACAGCATTTCTTGTAAAGCAAATTAAGCTAACAACGAGGTAACAAACCGCTGTTAATATTAGATTAACTTGTTTGGCAAGATATGAAATCGGGCGAGCTGGATTGTCGATAGCGGAGTGCTCAATAGCGCTAATGCTGCTCAGGGAAGTATAACATCCCTCTGAAAGACAGAGGCACACACCAAAAAAAAATAAATTTAAGACTGGAGAAAGAGCCAGGATCTGTGCGGCAATTACACCAGCATTAAAGATGAATGGAGAAGCTTCAGATTTTGATTGCCTTTAAATACTGGTTTGGGTTTAATCTCAAAATCAAATTGTGCTGTGATCAGCCATTAGCCCCAACTGCAAAAAAAAAAAAAAAAAAAAAGAGAGAGGAAACGATCCTAGATTTTAGCATTTGTAGTATGAACCTAAAATACCGCTTTGATCTAAGATAAGAAGGCAAATGGCCGATAATTCAGAAGTTAAAGCGAGTTGCGTGCGGTTGGCAGCCGGCAGCGGCTGGGCTGACTTTGGGAACACTGGAGACTTGGGCAGAAGGGTCATGGGCAGCCGTGTCCTCAACGCAGGGACGGAGGCACAAGCTTAAATGTCATACTATATGCCAGTGGTCACTAAACTGATTAAGCAGTGGTTATCTTTAGCAGTAAAAAGGCTATCTGCTAATACTAAATGATTAGAGTCTAAAATGCCATTTACTCTGCTCTGATTCCTTGAATGAATATTTATGCCAAGTGATGACTATAACACCATCAAAAGGTTTCCGTGCTCTGCTCTGCAGAGTGGAAGTGATTATTCAACAGCAGGTCTGCACTCCAGCACTTGTTTCTATTAAGCAAATTTGCAGCGTTCAGACAAAAAAATCATGATTGCATAGCCCTCCTGGGATTTTTATTTTTAAAGAAATCCCACTTCCAACGCTCTCTGGGCCATGGACTGTAGCAGGTGGGCCTTGTCCGCTGTGCAGACACAGAAAAGAGGGATACTGATGCTGCACAATTTCTCCCTTGTCATTTATTTTTTTAAAATATAAGACAACTGGGTATTTGCTGCATCCTATTCAACAGCAAGAAGCCGTATCCTGCCCCCGGCTTTCCTCCCACCCTCCCAGCTGCCAGCCGGGGCTTTTGCCTGAAACAGGGTTGTGAAATTCCTCGTTAGGTGGCAGGAATCGGATCTACAGCCCCAGTGACAAACCAAGAGGGCTGCCCATCAGACGTGCAGCCCCGGCACGCCAGCGGGAGAGCGCGGCCTGTGTTTCACAGCAAGGGCAAGTGCAGGGAGGCAACAAGGCTCCATCGCATGCAAGTCATGGCCGGGGGTGCAGCTAACCCCCCCGCCTGCCCCGGGCAGAAGGGTGCTCTGGCAAGGTGTGAGCAGCCCCGCGGGAGAGCTCCGCTGACCTGAGCATACCGAGGAGCTGCTGGCACCCAAGCGGCACGCTGCTGCACCACGCAGGTGGCAGCCGCCCAGGACAGACCTGACCATAGCTGTTTCCACTTCCTGGTCATTTTGTCCCATGTACCAGTCCATCACCAGTTTTTACCTCCGAGTTCCTGAGCTATCTTCTGCTCCATCACTCTGCTGGGTTTGCTGACTCTACCTGATGTGTTGCCACAGCCCCAAACCCCCCCACCAATGCACCCGTCTCCCCAGAGGTCCCCCAAGGGACCCTGACACGGCTCACACCAGACGAGTGCCATTATTCATCCAATGGCACAGTGGGGTTTCCCGCACAAGCAACCCCCTCCTCCAGCATGCTCCTCTCCGGGGTGACATTTCTGTGGCTTTCCCAAGCACGTACGGGAGATCTGGCAGCTGTGGAGCCATTAGCTGGCATTAGCCAAGTAGCACCGAAAAGTTACTCTTTCCTCCTCCTTTCCTTCTAAAGTAAGGAGACCACCTAAGCCAAGAAAAAAAATGCTTTCTAGAAGGTATAAGTAGCATTTCCCAAAGGACTTAATTTCTAAACCGGTACCAAAACTCTCCTAAGAATCTGAATTAAATCTGAATAACACCCCCCACCCAGCTTGTTTGGAGCGGGGTTTTGGTTTTGGTTGGGTTTTACTGCTCCCATCCTCACCATGGGACAACAGCCATGCACTGCCAGTTCTGTGTTGAATTACAGGCAGGGGGGAGCCATCACCCACCACCCTGGGGCACAGGCAGAGGCAGCGACCCTCTGGCAGCACATTTCAAAGCAAGGAATCAAAACGTTTGGGCAACAAGCTGCTCCTTCCATTGCAATAGCCTCTATAAACAGAGCATCAACTCTACAGTTTCTTAAAAGACACCCCCCCTCCCCCCAACCGCAAAAGGCACTAAAATGGAATAGCAATTAAACCGCCACATATCTATCCATAGGCAGCTATAGGTGGCTTTTTAATTGCAATACCATTTTTATGGGAATGAAAGAGGACGGGGCCACATACTTTATAATGGATCTCCCAACCTATAAAGTCGGTTTACGAAGAAAAATCACTTAATCAATCCACGTGCCTGAGGTAGCTTCAGATGACAGGTAACATTTTGAAGCGTACCAAGTGTCTAGTGATGGTTGGCTTCTGTTTAGCCATTATTCAACACAGATGTACATAAAAGCGTTTCATGCAACAGGCAGAGCAGCATCAAGATGCACTGCACTACGGTGCCTGCAGTTCAGAGAACACATGCGCGACCCAGGACCAGTAACCGATTAAGTCACGTCAGAAAAAAAAGTACTCAGTGTCTATCAGAGGAAAGGTGTGTGTGTGGGAATCTAAGAAAAAGCAAGATGACAAAATAAATAGAATTGCAGCCATCCTTTACAGCTACTGGTGCACTGTATTAAAGTGACACTCGCCATACAAAGAAGTGTGTTTGGTACAGTCCAGTGGGTTGCATGTGAATTGCATAACCTTGAAAATCCCCGCACAAAGCATCACAGCACGAACACAGTTCGGAGCTTTTCTAAGGGAGATGCTTCAAATCCGATCACTTTATTACGTGGGAGGTCAAAGCACCTGGCACTGAGTAAGCAAAAAAAGGCTGTGAAAAGGGATGCTGCAGCCGCAGCCAGTCACATTTGAACCCTGACATCGGCTCAGACCTGGACAAGCGATGCCCACAGGAAAGCCCCACTGCCTATGGAAGCTGTGCAATTAGTATTCTGATCAACGCCTGGCACCCGCTGGCAGGGCTGGGGGGAGCTGGTTCCTCGCAGCCCAGACTGGGGACACCACATCACCGGCCAACAAGCACCCTGGCCATGGCAGAGCTCTGTCTAAACGCACAGAGGTGAAAAGCCGGATGCCTCCCAGCCAGCAACCCAGTCGCACGGTGGCCTTGGTGGGACCCAGCCAGCCACCGAGGGTTCCCAGCCACCACCCGCTCACGGCTCAGTCCCTCCCATTGTACAGCACAGCAGGTTTTTGGATGCAAGTCTCTGCACGGTTCAAGCGGAGAGGTCTAACTCTGCAGCAGCATTTCTTCCCCCTGTTTGTGTGTGTGTGTGAACTCCTGCCTCTGCTTTTATCCATGCGGTTTCCAGGGATCTGTGCATGTATTTCTACTAGTCTGCTCAACATCAAGCACAGGAAACACAGGCTTTAACCACGTGGGGAACAAACCACAACTAAAGATGACCAGGAAACATTCATAATTTTTAATTCACACCAGTAATAAAATTGCATTACATTTTTCATAAAATAAATGTTCCAGTTTATATACAGAAAACAGACTGTACAGAGCCCTCCCCCAGACCCCAAAAACTCACAAACATACAGGCAATGCAGTGCTCAGCTAAGCAGGCACAACTGTACATCTAAAATTGTAACTGCTTTGTGTTGGGGGGGAAAGTACTACAATGTATATAGTCCTCTCTGGACCAAGAATTAAAAAAATATTGCAGGCAAGCTGACAGGCACCCCCGCTGCTCACGCGGCCGAGCGCCCATCCCACAGTGCTTCAGCGAAGCAGGGTTTGTTATTGAACCTGGGACTCGAAGCTCCCATTCAGCTGCCCTTCCTCATAGTCCATCTGACACAAGATCATGTTGTTCTTCAGGAAAAATTTGTCTCCCACACAGAATCTGGAAGATAAAAAGAATTCATGGGTGTAAATATGAACAGAACTTAGAGCAGGAAGGGGGCTGCTGGGGTCTGAAGGCAGCTCCGGGGACCAGTTTGATTTCCAGCTCTGCCGGTGGGTGGGACCTGGGGAAAGCCCTGGTGCTTCTCCCCCACTGCCCTTCCCTGCACACGCGCGGGGGTTTTGCCCTCCCTTTGCCCAGCACCGCGGGGCTCAGCACCCCGCACATGGAGCCGGTCCCGGTCCCTGCACATCCCACGCCAGCAGCGGGCGGAGGCCGGGAGCCGTTAAGGGATTTGTCCCTGCGTTCGAGAGGTGTCAGCCCTACAACCGGGAAATCAAACGGGCGATATTACACGGAGACTATTTGAAGTTTCTGCTGGTATCCGCATTTCCATGGATCCCTCGGGTGAGGCAGTATTTACACTAATTTCCAGGCAAGGACTGGCTATTAAGTCCTTCCTCATCCCCTTGTGTACAGTGCTACACAATAAATAGAAATTTCCTGGTGGCTGGACTCCTAACCTTTATCTTCATTGAGCGAAGGGCGCTGCTCTCTATATACCATGTAAATTGTTCTGTTTGTCTTGAAGTTGACAGAGAGGCTTGTGGTATTTAACAATTTTATTTGACCATTAAGGTCAAAAAAGTTCCATATATAACATCTGAGAGGTGTGAATTGACAGCCAATAGTTTCTTTGCTGTGCCTGCTTGCTCAAGAATCAAAGCTAATCTTGACTTCTTAAGATAACAAATAATGCTCTTTCCACCCAACTGGGAGGTTGGGTTTTGCCCATCACACTAGCGGGGCAGCCACAGACCGGAGCACGGGGCTGCGCCCCTGCCCCAAGCGCCAAGCCTGAGCTCAGCCCCCGGCCCTGAAAGCAGAGGCACCCTGGCCACCGCCGAGAGGCAGCTCTCAACCAAGAGGAATGGGTGGGTACCAGCTTCTGGCAGGATGAATATTCACTGGGCTTTGAAAGGAGATCAGCAGAGATGAACCCATCCTCAGGAGACCTAGCAGACCCCAAATGCCCGTTCCCTCTGCTCCCAGGCAGAGCTTCAGGCAGGGACATTGCCTACTCCTTTTCTAAAATGCTTTCTAGATTTGATTTAACTCTGGCAGCTTCAGGTAGAGCATCTCCATAAAACCAAATATTCTCTGCTACAAGAACAGGACTGATCATTTTAGAGCTCCTTTAGAGGTCCAACATGGGCACAAGTTTTCTCCAACCAGACACCTGCAAATAAACTGATCAATTTGTCAGGTTGGTACAGAGAGAACTGGGTGCTGGTTCTCGCTTTATATGGTTTCACTCAAGACCTGCCGTCTTCCTCCCTCTGTAGCACATGCTTTAGTAGTTCTGAAATTCAACCTTCTTTTGTATATTAAAAAGCTAAAAATTAATCTCAATTTAAATTAACAGCTTTTATGCTAAAAACTATACTGCACACACTCTCCTTAACACCACCTTCCCACCAGCAGGTTTACTCGCTGTAAGTAACAGACACAGCTGCTTGCTTTTTTTTGCTATTTATCACTACCTTAAGTACAATATAAATCTCCAGGAAGAGAAATGCAAAAATTAATCTTGCCAGCAGCATCCTCAACAGCTGCCTCTCACCAAACCTGGTTCGGGTCTAGAGGAGCCAAAGGAGGCGCTGGAGAACTGGGGAGTTGGGGCATGTGTGTGTATGAGCACGTGGGAACTAAAATGCAGAGCAGGGGTACCCTGAGACCCTGTGAAAGAGAAGGCTGGATTCACTGGAAAGGCGACTATTTCTTTCTGCCTGCCAGTCCTGCAAATCCAGCAGTAAACTGGGATCTCTTCAGCTGATGCCTCACCACTAGGGACAGAGGATTGAACAGGGCAACTTCAGACCCAGCCTCAAGCATCCCAGCCCGCAGCAATCTTCAGAGCAAGCTGTGGGACCGTGCCACCGGCCCCCATGCTCTGAGCAGGTCTGTCACTTCTGGCCAGTTGAGCGCCAGCCGGCAGCAGCAGGCAACAGGCACTGAACCTACCCTGCCGTTTCTATAGAGTGATTTTCCTCTAAGCAGAACCACATTTTAGACAACGGCAACACAAGTAGCTGGATTTCCTGCAAGCCATGACCTATTCGCCAGTTACAGCAGCGACCAACTTTTGTTCAGTATTATGACAAGCAGCGTCAACCTTACAACAGTTTAAAGCACGGTAGGCTGAGTGGCATTGTGGGACTTGCTGCAAACCTGATGTTTTGGAGAATGAAGCTAATGAAAACACTGCACACTGGTAAAAGTATTAGAGATTTTGCTCTGATGGATTTAACACTCTGCAGAGAGTCTAGCTATAGAAGGGCAAGTAAGCTGGAAGAGAACTAGAGAAAGGTCATCATCATAAAATCTTTTCATAGCTGAAGAACAAGGTGGGGTTTCTGATTCAGAGCTAGTTTTGGCATCCACCTCTGCGATTTTGACTTTCGGGTTATTTCAACTCACTGGTCTCGGTTCAGCTTCCAGTGCTGTCTGTTACAGGAGCACTTCCATTCTGCCCTTTGGGGCCAAAATCTCTATAGAGGATAAGTCATAACATTTCATAGCCTTCTGATCTCAGCCCAAAATAACAATCTACGCGTAGCTCTGTGCTGCCTACTCTGCCCAGATTTCAGAAGAACTCAGCTCGTCCCTAACTGGGCAACCCCCTTGAGTGTCAAAGCGTGAATCTGCTACAAGGGGGCGATTACCTGCGCTTCCCTGCCAGGCAGTGACAGCACGTGGAGGTTATTATAAGGGCAGAGCAAGGCTCACTTCGCGCTGCCAACAGGAACAGCGTTGGCAATCGCAGAAGGGAGAGGGGGAGAGAGGTGCTTTGGATCCTTTGTAGTAAAGGGTGAAATCTAAAAGAAATATCCTGAGAATGAAAACTGGGCAGCACTAGGCTTTTCCAGGAGAGAAGCTAGGGTAAAGTAGGGGTTTGATGACAAATACTCATCCTACAGACTCCAAAGCCAACCCAACACTCCTGCCTGTGCAGCCCAGAGCCGGGACTTGCCTCCGCCAGAAGGGCCATTGCAGGTGCTGGAGCCTGAGTACTGGCGTGGCCTCCGGAGCACCCCTCTCCCGCCTGGCCTCCATCAGCAGGCTGCAGAAAGCCGAGCCTGAGGCTGAGCCTGGCAGCCCCTGCAACGCTCCTGAGCCTGGAGACAAACCCCACAACAACCAGCGATGACCACTGGGTGAAGAGATACCGTCCTGGGGAGAGAACACATTAGTTCTGCAGACAGTCACCACGCTGCTGAGAGGGCATCACGGCTGTTGCAGGAACATGTTCAAGAGTGGCAAAACAAGACTGGGCAACTGAAAGATGTAGCGTGGCTTCCAGAAAGGAGCCCAGGGCCAGGAGCCACTAGATGTCACTGCCGCCCCGGCACTGCCACCGCACCGGTGGATGCCGCCAATATTAATAGGAGTTTTCTACCTCAAACAAACACCGTCTCTGCCTTCAACGATGTGAGTGAGTAAAGCCACCCAAGCTACAAATGGCTCGCCCCATTCTCCGCTTCCATAGCCCGGCACCAACCAGCCGCAACCCCATTCATCCCCATGAACTAAGCTGCCATCAGAGGTCACGGAAGGAGAACCAGACCCCAGTTCGCATGGTCTTGTAAGTTCAGTGGGAAAGATGGCAGGGCTTTGCATTCACACACGTGCCACATACGGCTCGTTAGAGATCTCACTGTGATTCTTGTTCTAGGACAAGCAATGAATCTTTAAGTCGGGCTTTTAGCTCGACTTTTAGAGGATCAGGTTCTCCATCTTCCCATGAGTTTTTTCATCTCTCTCACACCTGCACAAGGGATGAAGCATTGCCTCCTAGTTTCATCTTTGGGAAACACAACCCCAAGTCCAGAACAGGAACCCCAGCCCTCGAGCCCTGGGCAGTCACTACTACCCAACTATACCAGCAGTGAGAACAACAAGCACTTTCAGGCCTGTCTTGGACAAGGATAGCTGGATGTGTCAGAAGGTGACATTGTATCATGTCTGGTTCTGTGGGCTTCCATTCTGCCAACAAGGACCAACAAACAGGGTGCTGGGAAGGTTTTCCACAGCCCTCCCCAAACTCAGCTGGCTACAGGTAGCCCCATTGAAAACTTTGTGTGGGACCCTTTATTATAGCCCTTGATGTGCATTTTCCTCTGGGTAAAAGCCAGCAGAAATACACAAGCCCCACTCAAAATCTCACCACCAAGATCCCCTGTTAATTACACAACTAAAGGGATTTGTTCCTAGTGTTGGAAAGGGCTTATCTAGAGTATTTTTCCCCTTCTTGTCCCTCCTCTTTCTCCTTCTTCTTTGCCATTCCCAGTTTTGAGCCTGTCAGAAACCCAGTTTAAGCAAAACAACGTCAGTTTGCCAGAGGAGGTCCATTCTCCATCGTCTATGTTCTGCAAAGAGGGTAGATCCTGAAGGGACGCTGAAGCAGTTTGTTTTATTCAGCAGCAGCTGTGCTGTGTACAACCGTGGCCAGATCTGCAGTCTGTGTGCTCCCCCTCGACCCTCGAACTCCCACCAGCCCCACGGGGATTTGCAGTAAAGGGGCTACAGGTACTCACATGCATCCCCCAGGTCAGCCTAATAAGCCAGCCCAAGCCACACCAGCAGGCTGTGAGCCCCAGACAGGTAGCGCGGAACAAACCTGTCCACTGTTTTGCAGACAAAGGTATAAATTAGTTTGTGTTTGTGTGTATAATAACTGCGTCCTCACCGCTGGTTGCAGAGCTGACAGGCAAAGCAGTCCAAATGGTAAACATTATCTCTGGCCCTCATCACCATCTCAAAGGCAGGGATCAGTTTACTGCAGGCAGCACAATTCCCGGTGGTACCAAAGAGCCTGCCAAAGAAGCACAATCATTAGAAGCCATTTTAATTAAATGGTGGAAGGACTAATTAAGTGTAATTAGCAGTATCAAATACTGTATTGCACCAATAAATAGAAGTTGCAGTCTCCATTTCGCTGACCAACCAGTGTGCGGGAACTTGGGATAAAACTGCCTGGTGAGCAGGCTCCGATTGTCGAGAAGAAACTTCATTTGGTTTGTGAGCCTAGGGCTAATTTGCTGTCTAATGGAGAAAAGCATTAAACACTTAGAGCACTATTTTGGGGCTCACAAAATTTCAGTCAAAAGCTACCTGCCTCTCCGCAGTGGTAGGGGAGGTGCTCAGAGCCGCCCGTCCTCTGCGTGCGCTCGCCCCAGCCGCGCTTGGCCGCAGCCTAACGGGGGGATAAGCTGGCAGCCTCTTGCAACAAGACGCTGAAGACCTGCAAACTTTGCCAACCCTGGCAGGCAACGTTATAATGTAGCTCGGGAAGAACCTCACTCACCTGCTGTTTAAACCTAAAAAGCACGATTTCTCTTGCAATGAGTACACCAGCATTTTGCAAGGCATCTCAGAGTGCCAGCCCTCCTCCCTGGCTGGTCCCCCCTCCTCCCACCTCCGTGTCCCTCCCGGGAGCCAGCTAAGCCCTTCCACCGTGGCCCGAACAGCATGCTCAGCCGTTCCACTTCAGCTCCCCGCTCCTCGAGGACAGCCCTTCAGCACTGGAAGCTTTGCCATTTTCATCTTGGCTTTCACTATCTGTCTCCCCAGATGTCTGCTGCTGTTACAGCTCCCGCTGGGGGACTCAACCAAGGCTGCAGCATCCCTCCCCCAGCCCCCTTCTCCAAGATGCCCCTGCAGACCCCTGTGAACCCCATGGGCAGCATGCCACTGCAGCGTTACAGCCACGGGAACCAACTGGGCCTCGAATCAACAGGACGACAAAACCAAGTTTCACCCAAGACCGGGGTCAATATGCACACAGTTAGTTACTTTGCTTTGGAGATGATAAAAACGGTATTCTGGGGGCGACGAGCCTCAAGACGTACGGTTCCTGCTGACCATTAGCTCTGTGCGTGCAACGCGTCACTGCCCGCAGACGGATTTGGGCTCACAGTTTGTTTCAAGCCATTGGTTCTGGCTGATTCCCCACCACATAGATGAGAAGCATCAGGAAAATCTATAACCAATTTCTAAACCTGCAATTTGCCAAGCTAATCAATACTAATTATTACTGGCCAGTAATTGTGAATTAAAACACCCAGCAATGTTACAGAAACCTCCACACAGCTCTCCCACCCTCCCACAGCGCCATGCTCCCAAAGACAGAAAAGGTTACCCTTACTTTTCATTAGGAGTGGTATCAGTGATCTTTCATTAGGCTCGGCTGGAAAACCCCAAGACTCCCTAGGAAGAAACAGCACTACCTTTTCCCTGCAAGCTAAACTACGCAAACCAAACAGAAACATTTGTGCAAGACAGAAAAACTGCAAAGGGACTACCAAAACGTCTGCCCCTCCGGCTCCATCACACGAGGGCTGAAAGGCAGAGCAAAACCCCAGCTATATGGTTTGCACTGGCAAACTCGGACCACGTAACCAGTAATGGGGTGGCCCCGTTCTGCCTGCAAGCTGCCCCCAGCTTGCTCCTGCGTGCAGGCAGGCAGAGGAGGCAGCTGAGCACGGTGCCTGGCTGCCCAACGCCAGCAGACCCGACTGGAAAAATGTGGCACTGAGAAGTGTACAGGTCTCCACCCTGAAATGCCCTGGCTCTCACGCAGCACCTGCTCGCAAATCACGCCGTTAACGCAGACATCCCTCTCTCCCTCTCTCCCCCAGTGTAGCTGCCCCCTTCTACGGTACTTCACTTGGGCACAGCAAAACCTGACAGCTTTCGCTGGGGTTTTGCTATGTTTGGTAAACCCAGGCATCTGGTTTTAGAGTACCCAAGTCACAGCAAACTCAAAAAATGAGTCCAATACGTTCGGCAGGGAAACTGGGAGGTTAATCCTAGATTTGCTCTGTGCCCAGCACTGCTACATGCACAAGTATAAAATATCCATTATTCATTAGCATCACAGTTGTGTGAAGCTCAATCTAGATTAAACAAAATAAAGGGGCCCCAGACAGCACCATTTGCATTGTTAAGCAGGCGCTTTTCTTCAGCCTTCAAATAGGAGACTTTTCTAAATGGAAATGATGGGGAAATTTGGACAGATGTTCACTTAACTATTTAAACAGTTAGCTTAAGAAACATGAAAAATGTATTTGGCATCGTATTCACCTGTCTCCTTTCAGGGGGTTTGGGGGTAAACCAATTGTTAAACAGCTTTGACTGTTTGCATAAGATCTGAAGCTTATGTTCTGTCCAGCTGAAATCGTGTTGCCTTCTAATGTCTACATAAACATAGCTTCCAGCTAGGCAGCATGCTAATCTTTTTCTCTTCTATCAAGTTTCACAGTCCTCCATACCCTCCCTTTCCCAACAGATGAACACTTCACACTTATTCTAGCACTTCCTAATTTTAATCTGCTTTTCAGAGAGTGATTTAGAGCCCTGTATATTCACCATGCTTCTAAAAATACCCTGTAACTTGTAGCTCAGTGAACATGATTATTTTTTTTTTTTTTTAAATCTGCTGGAAGAAAAAGCAAAATGAACACAGGCTTTTGCCTTTTTTGTTTGCTTGTAAAAAACCCTGCCACCTCTGATACCTACTTACCCAGAAGCTACTTGAGCTGAAACTTTCTGAGGTGGGGAGCTTAACGTTATCGGAGGAGGGAGAGAAGACAAGGAGCAGGAAGCAAATCTTCCACCCCAAGCCCCATCTGTGGTTAAATTTAAAATAACCCCACATGAACAAACCGATCTGCATTCTGTCCCCCAGACACCTTCACAGCAGATGCAACACTCTCTCACACATTCACGCACACAAAGTTGAAGCAAATTAGAAAAATCTATCAAAGATGCTCAGCATCTACTTACCAGCTTGCAGCCATAGGCATAAAAGAAGCTGGAAATACAGAAAGGGTCCAGTTTGGAGTTGTTTTGCTGCTTCTAAAACCCCCTTTTTTTTCCCCCATGTCCCTTTGAAGTTAAAAGGCAACAGTTTTTAGAGTACAGATTTATCCCCCCTTATGTAACAGGAAGACCTAGCCAGCTTGTAAATAAGCGTAGACTATGCAGATTTAAAATTTAGCACAATTAAACTTTTACCCTGTGGTAGCAATTATGTTTAATGGCTCTTAGCCTGAACTTAACCATGTCTATTGT
Organism: Falco biarmicus; assembly: GCF_023638135.1. Taxonomy (NCBI): domain Eukaryota; kingdom Metazoa; phylum Chordata; class Aves; order Falconiformes; family Falconidae; genus Falco; species Falco biarmicus. Next base: position 30,472,336 of record NC_079297.1, on the reverse strand, counting down.
CAGCCAGTCTAAAAGCAGGAGTTTGTCCAAGGACAATTTTCTGTAGTTTATAGGCACACTAAAAACGCTGCTACGCGCTGTTCTCATTGGCCATTGATGTCAGTGTGTATAGTAAAAATTAAAGCTAATTGGCATACAGGAGCAGCAGTGAATGCAAATGAATTAATGAGAAAAGGAGGGAGCACTCCTGGAAGCAGTAGGCAACTGTTGAAGGATGCTTTTTATGTAGTCTTGCCTGGGCTAAAGAGTAGTCTTCTGCATGATGATCTAGACCTCATCAGCTCCGTGAATACACCTGAAGTTAATTCAAACTGTAGTAAAGTCACAGCACCCTGCAGGTTTGGGGGGAAAAAAGAATGGTCAAGGGTCCTTACTGTAGGCAAAACAGTAAGATGCTGCTCATATGAACACATTAAGTTTAGCACCTTTTAACAGATTTTTCCTTTCTGACCAAAATGTGCAGGATGGCTAAACTGAGAACCTGATTGCCTATTTCTGTCACCACGAGAAACAACAATCTGTTTTAGTCATTGCCTACAAGGAAAGAGTCCCCAGTTGTTCTCCTCTCCCTAGCCTGGTGTCTGGCTAGCTAGCAGTTTATGATCCAGAAATAGGGAGAAAATCTTCTTTCCACAGAAAGAGTGAAAATTTTTGAGCTGTTGACCTCCCAGGAGACAAAAAAGAGGAACCAGGACAGGCAGTTACAAATTATGAGTGGTACAGAAAGGATAGCTTGCAAGCATCAACTGGATTTTTTTTTTAAACAAGACAAGTTCAAAATTAAACAGCTGAGTTGAGACTGATAATTCCCCAAAACAAGAGGCTTTATCAACCCTGAAAGGTAAGAATTGTGAGTTGAAAGAGGACTGCTTATCTACAGATAAATATCTACGTTTGTAGATATCGTGTACAGCTACATATTTCTCTGTATATTTTTATACCCAGATTATCTGAATATAGTTTTTGAAGAGCTACCGAACCCCGGGCTCATATCCTCTCCAGCTAGGAGGTGACATAGGTTTTCCCATACAGCCTCCCTATATGCCTGCTGGCTATTATATCCTAGCTTCATCAGGACCTGCTGTAGAACAATATTTGCTTTACGTACCTGACACTCGTCATGAGAAGGTTTTGCCCCTAGCATTTGAAACAAATCAACAACTAGTCATCCAGTAAGGACTCTTAACAGCTTGCAATCAGTATTTTTCCTATCTGCGGATATTAGAAATATGCTGAGCTACAAGTCTGATTTGACCAAAGCACTGAATATGCCAATAATTGCAGGAAAGGCCTGAACATCACTTAAAAAAAAATAAAAAGAATAAGCTTAAAAGCAAATTCAGACTCGAGGTTCTCGACTTCCCTGTAATCAGCCTTCGTGTAATATTCAGAGAAAACCTTAGCAATAGGCGTCTCAGCACGGTAAATATAAATACGTATTAGCTGGTGCACCCTCCCATCCAGGACACCGTTGCCAGTGCTGCAGTGGGAAGTCATGTCAGCTGAAGGAAATTATATGCATTTTGATACTAATGAACTTGGTCAAGCTGTCCTCTCATGAAGACTTCAAGTTCAATCCCAAAGAATTTATATCTTGCATGCCAAAGGGTTCGGCATTCATGGATAACATAGCAGGAGGAGCTGAACACCAGCGCGGTACAAAAAAAGCCCTCTGGCCAAGTGACTGCACTATGTATCAGCGATCACTGGGCATAAACTTCAAGGTTGCTCAAGGGGTTGTGTTTTCAGTTGAAGAACGCATCTGAACCTTCACTTATTTTTACTCCTTTGGTCTCTCCCTCCGTGTTTTCAGCAGATACAGCGGGGCTGGGACTCTCAGCAGGTGGAGGTCCAAGTCCTCTTCGCTGCCCCAGCCTTTCTTACAGTGTAACCGAAGCCGCTGACCTTAACCCATCTCGGCTGGCGCTGCTGAACGAACACACGTGCCACCATGTCCTCTTAGGGCAGGTTAAAAACAAGTCAGAAAACTGCAAGGTTGAAAGTGATAGAGGCATGCTGCTGTACCACAGCCAGGCAGAACTACTCCCCGTAAGCTTTCCTCCACACTGGGAGGTAGTGGAGAAGGCAAAAAGAAAAAAAAAAAAGAAAGGGGGGGAGGGAAGCAAATGAACAAACCAAGCATTGCTTGTTTATCCTGAAAGGCATGGGCTGTGAGAAACTCCTGGACCAGCTACTACAAAGAAAAAAAATCTGTGCTTTAATGTCACAAAGCACAGCAATGTAGCCAAGACACATTGTATTTTGAGCCTAATTAATCCTCCTTAATCTGTATAGATACCAAGTGTACAAGTGAGGGTATCCTACACAGCATGCAAGACGCTCCCTCTTGCAATGCAGGAACAGCACTTCAATTTGGCAACAATTTTAGACCCTGAGCAGATACCATTTGTTCAGCCACACTGCATTTATACCTCTCCTCCCTATGCTGAAAGTGGCCCTTGAAAAGCAGGCAGGGCACGCTCTCGGTGCACGCACGCTACATTCCTCTAGTGGAAAAACAATTCCAAAGACTATCCTTGCTGCTGCACAGGGGCTGCAGCTTCTGCAGACTGCATTCAGAGTATTGGTGGTGTCTCTGGCAGATGAACTTAAATTCTGCTAGTTGCAGCATGCACTTTGCAGTTCCTGAGGACTTCTGCTACACATCCAGCTGTGGTTTAATGGCTTGGCTTGGGGCCTTCGCTCCCAACTTGGGGAACCCACCAGAAGGAAGGTATTTGCCTGCATCCTCCCGTGCCAGAGAGCAGGGCACCTGCGTTTGGGCAAGATCACTTTTCATATCCCATAACAAAATGAAACCCTGCACGTTTGCCAGATACAGAGCACTCCATCTAAAGGGCTCCCAAAGTGATTCACTAACAGAATGAACCCGCTGGGGCATTCAGAGCAGAGCAAAAACCAGTATCCAACAACTGGAAACCCCAGTACTGGGCAGCTGACTTGTGCCGTCTCTCTCTCTCTCTCTATATATATATATACCAGGAGCTGCCGAGGGTGGATACTAACGGTGCTGAGGGGTGCCAGTGCCAGGGGATGGCAGTCCTGCTGGGACCTCTCTGCCCCTTGGACGGGGTGCACGGGGCTGCTCCACCTGCCAGAGGCACTGGCATCACGCTCGGGTTGCAGCGCTGACGCCGTGCTGAGGTTGCAGCCCTGGCCAAACCGCGTAGGAAGAGGGGTGAAAAGAATTTCCATGAAATCCACTGAGACAAGTATCAGGGCTTGCTGGAAAGCCCTTCTCCGTTACTGATTTGCCATAATTTTTTAATGCAGGTTTCAAGCTTTCTTTGGAGTCTAATTAAGGCCCTGATCAGTTTAAATGATGAAAAACTTTCCCAACACCAGCATATCAAACATGCAGAAGCAACAGTTCAGCTCCTGTTAAAGTGAGCCTGACTCGCCTTTGCTTGTGTGAGGGCACCATGCTGAGTAAAAAGGAAAAATCACGTTCTTCATCAGCACTTCACAGTGAAATTTAAGTTGTCAGTTCCTCCCAGGAAATCCTGATGCAACACCCAAACCGTCCCTGTGAACTGGAGCCTGGTGAATGTTTAATTACGCCCAGGAACAAACACAGTGCTGGGGGGGGGCTGCGAGAAGCCAGACGGGCTGCGGGCTAAGCTTCTCTGTCCCAGAAGCAGTTTCTTCAATAGCATTTGCTTATCAAAAATAATTAGAGGTTGGAGCGCTGCAACCGTGATTATGAAACAAACGGTAAATCTATTTGCTCAGACCAAATGTATTGAAAGATACATCTAGACACAGCTGGAGACTGAGGTGATACCGCAAGGATAACAACTCGAGATCAAATTTCATCTTTCATGATTAAAAAATGAGCAAGAAAGTGTTTTATGAAATGTGAAGGTTAACAAATGTTCCTTCACAAGCAATGACGACAGTTTATCTTTTGAAACGAACGAGCAGGCTACGCTCCGCTAGCAGCTTCTGAAACGCACTTGAAAGATTTCTTCTAAAAACCCACGGAGGACCAGCACACTCGCATGGAGCCGGCTCCGAAGCAACGCTGGGATGGCAGCGCCCACGCTCCTGTCCCATGCCAATGGCCACAAGCTCGCCCCTGCCCCCCGATCCCTGCGGGGTCTGCAGCCCCGCGACACCCGCCCGCAGGAGGGGTGGCACCAGCAGGGTTCCAGACCTGCGGTTTAACTGCCGCTTCAGCTGAACTTCGAAGCTGCCCCAAATATCCCAGGAGCCCCTGCTGCCTATAGGGAAGCACCTATACATTGCTGCCTCCGCAGCGCCGAGGCAAGGGGGCCTGGCGTGGGGCAGTGGCGGTGGGGTCCCTGCAGCCGGGGCAGCCCCAGCGAGCAGAGGGGACAGCACGCCTCGCGGGGCAGTGAAGCACGTGTTCCCAAACGACACCATCAGCTCACAGGCAAATTGGAAGCAACGCTGGTCTATAAAGAGATTATGAAACACTTTTTTTTTTTTTTCTCCTAGTCACTACACAGCAATATCCCTTTTGGACTTCAGATATAAAAGATTCATATATTTATATTTACGGGTGCAGAATCAGTCTAGCTTTTAATTTTTCACATAATGGTTGACCTGCTAAATATCAGTGCAATATTCACCCTGTTCTTATTCAAAGGCATACAGAAGAAGCGGCCAACAATAAATTCCTTTGACCATCCTCCAGATAAATTACTTACTCCCTTTATGGTGTGAGCACAGTGTGAAATATGAAAACTTATTTTTAGGAACAAATTCTGATGAAATTTGACTAGTAGAACAAATACTGTGAGATGTTTAATGAGGAAAAAAAGGGTGTGGATAGAAGCTCTAAAACTATAAAAGGGAAGAAATTGTATAATGATGGGAATGGGTAATTCTCCAAGAAGAAAAAATTCAAATTGCCAGGAGCGAACAGATAGTAGAAAAGGTGGTGATGGCAACCTTCTTTTCTTCTATTAATAGAACTAACAGTTAAAATTGAGAGTGAAATAAATGCTATGTGTAGAAGGCAACAGAAGATGTTTTAAAGTAAAAAAAATTACTTTATACTTCCATAAAATTTGGGACTGCATAGCAATGCCCTTATTCCTATCCTAGGACACTAAAAGCGTTCCTTAACATCAGGGAGAACAGAACCCAGGAGTTCAGCAGAACCCCCCCAAAAATAGTATAAACCTAAATTTATTCATTAGCAAGAATACAAAACCTCATACCTGCAAAGCTGGCCGAACAGCTGAACACTAGTTAACAGCAGCGTTACAGAATTAATGTTATTCCTTCCTACCTAAGCCTCCCAGGTATGATTTCCTGGGACATGACAATCATATTCTTCCCAACAAAAACCAAGAAAGAAATATTTCTCATGGTCCAAGCTATTATAACGGACCAAATTCAGACAGGAGAAAAATATTTAAAGTAAAGGCCACATGAGCCTTCCCTCCACAATTCAACCAAGCTGCACAAAGAGCAACAGACTCCCCTCTTGGTGGGCTGGGAATTATTCTAACCCAACAAATGGAGGCAGGGGGGCTACGAGACCCCCTTCAGGCACAGAACAACGTTGTTTCGGAGACCATGTTTAACTGCTGCTGTGACAGAAGCCGCATGGACGCAGTCAAACACTAGCCCCAGATGTTGCCTTCCACATTTCATGTCATGAAGTGCCCTCTTTTCTCAAAGACGGGACGCGGGCTGTTTCCTGGGGTCTGCAAGTCCTGGCTTCTCCCCCATCTCTAGCACAGGCTTCTTGCATGCCCCAGAAAGTTGTGTCATCTGGGGGGCCCGTGAGAAGAGCACAGATTGAGCTTTTCCACCTCAAAGCTGCATTCTCAGGATAAACCAAGGAAAGAAATAAATGCTTTACAACTGCAGTGATAAAAAGGTTCTTCTAAGTTTAACAGCATCAGTACTGCTCTCCTTTGGCACTTTAATGTGTCCGATTTGATGCTGCACATAGTTTTTGCTATGAAACTAGAACAAACCAAAGTCAATGAGGTGCTTATTAAACAGACAAAACGTGGGGTAGCTCATAGGTCTGAAAAGCAAACGTAGATGGGAATCACTGCCCAGCTGAGTATTCTAGTAGGGTTCTGTAACATGTAGAATAATGCCGAACACCTATCTTTCAGGTCAGATGTAAAAAAACCCCAAACCAACACACACAACACTGTTTATCAAGTGCACAAATGACAAAGTCTAGAGAAGTGATAAATAATGAGGAGGAGGATGACTGATGGAGAGACCTGGATTGCCTGGCAAGCTGGACACAAGCAAGATAAAGATGAAGAAAAGATAAAAAAGATAAAGCATAAAGAAACACTCCAGAAATTAATGCAGCCTGTGCTTTCTGGAAGGAAGACTATTCCTGGAAGAAGCTCTCCTGAGAGGTTTTTGGGGTCCTCGTGATTAGTACCTTGTGTGACCCAATTGTGATGCTATGATGGAAAGAAATTACGCAATTCTGAACAAAGGAAGATCAAAAGCTGTTATATACTTCATTGGCACGTCAGAATTATGTCCCTAACACAGAAAGAGTACAGCTGAACTGGCGGAGGGTCAGTGAAGAACCAAAATGCGAATTTGGGGTTAGAAACCTGTGTGTTAGAGAACCTTCTGGAGCTCGGTTTTTTCAGCATAGCACAGACAGGATTAAGGACACTTCTACAGCAAGTGAATGGTGGCATTAGTAAATACTCAGACTTATATAGCAAGGTACAAAAAATACTTCGTGATAGTGAAGATAGTTGACTCTTTCCTTCCTGCACCCTTTCCACAGGCTGCTTAACTTGTCTTTTCCCTTCAGCTGTGTTCCACCCTTACCCAAGCTTTCCTCACTTACGTTTAGGGGATGCATCCCACCTCTCCCTGTGGGGACCTGCGCCTGCTGCCCGTGTGGCAGAACTGCAGCCAAGACATTTCATGTGAGCCCTGGAGAGTTTCAGCTCAAACAGCAACAAAGATCCCCATGTGGGCAGAGTGCTCTCGTTCCCTGCCTGGCTGAAAAGCAAGGTGGCAGCTCACAGACTTATTTCTTCTATTTGGCTCAGTGCTTAATGTCTCTTCTTTAGGAGGACAAACTTCTTTGTTCAAGTTTACTAAGAAAATATTTACTAAAGATTTTCAGGGATATGTTTTACATTATAACACGTGAAGCATCTGGTCATTGAGGCTAATCTAGCCAGCCTCTGGCACCACGAGGTTAGAGGCATTTTACCTCCCCATCTTAAAACAGCGTGTTGTTTTTCTTTTGCTTCAGATGTGTTTGCTGGTGGCGGTTACATGGGAAATGCTATCAGTGCTTTGCTTTAGGAAAAATAACACATTAGCTGGAGATCAAGTACATTCTTCCAGGGGAAAACCAAAGCAAAATGCAGTGTTTTGCAGTGTGACCCTCATAAGAACGTTTGCATTAGGCCTGCTGTCTTAGTAAAACTCATTTGTGTTTATATAAGGTATTTTGTACAGAATTCTCATAGACACCAGGCAAAAACCCCCATGTGTTGTTATGCATTGCAGACACACTGTCAGGGTAGTTCTATCTCAGAGCTAGTGAAGGTCTCTGCAGACATACTCACGAAGAAAAGAATTTTGAAGTTGATCTGTAATTTTGGAGTGTTTTGCTCTGTTTACTTAGGGAAGAGACAAGAGTGCCTTGGGAGGAACCTTACTCAATATAAGCTCTAGAAGTCTAACTAAAAAGCTATCACTGAAAAAGAAAATGTAAAGGTTTGTTCAGGTCTCAGTCAATATGCAGGAGCATAACATCAAAGACATGCAAGAGAATTAACAGTCTTTTCCTAATCTTTTTCCAAGCATTGTTTGTTCTTGTGGGTTCATAATAATAAAGAGTTAAGTAATGTCCTCTTCCTCCCTTGACCTAAAGATAGAATTCCACCTCCCTGACTACAAACTACACCAAGTGCAAATAAAATGCCATGCTTAGAGGAAGAAACTCCAAACCCGTCTGGGCAGGGCTGACCATGCACAAGGATTTGTTTTCATAGCAGAGGTTTAAGATGACAAACAGCTGGCAACACACTGAGAGGCTTTGGGAAGAGCCCACAGTACGTTCCTCTATTTACCTCAGGTAATCTCTGCGGCAAAGAATGAGATTTGCTTTTGTGTAAAGAGTTGATCCAACCTCTCCAAGACGACAGTCACAGCAGGCACACTTTAGACAGTCTTCATGCCAATACTTATCCAGAGCCTTCAGCAGGTACCGGTCCTTGATCTTCCGGTTGCAGCCGGCACAGCCCTTCTGCTTCCCTTTGGGTTGCACGGATAACATCGGCACACCTGCAACGCAAACAAAGCATTTTAGAAGTTATCCCAGCAGCCTGAATGGGCTGCCCGTGGTTGGGGTACCGCTGTGAGCTATGGGTAGATCTGTGAGCGAATACTGCTGGCTGGTTGCACTGCAAGGAGTTCACACTGCAAGAAGCTGATAGTCCAGGGAATTTAAACTTCATTTGCTGTTGCTGGTTAAGCGGGAGCGCGACACTTGCAGCAACGCAGCCCTTTTTTCCTAAGGGTAGGACTGACACAAAGCACCAGCCTTTTTTTAATTAACATCTTGCACCACAATAAACCGGCTGCAATTTCAACATTTGCTTTTTCCTTCATTACCAGCACCCTTGTGTTGTTAATTACCTGCCTCAGGCAATTATGCAGAACAGAAGGGCCACCACTGTACATACCCCTAGTCCGACATGGTGGCTGGATCAAGCTGGATGGGGAAAGGAGAGGAGTGGGTATGGAAGGATGTGGTATGCCGCTGTTTCTCCTCTCTTGTGAACCCCGCTGGTCACAGAGGCCTTAGTGAAAGCTAAAGCAGCCCAGGGGCTGCTCTAAAATAAAAGTTATTCAAAAGCCCTTGAGGGCTGCTGAGAATAACCCAGCCGATGTCTCTTTGCCACTGGTGAGGCCATGTTCCTTAAGCACAGCAAAGCTGGCCTCTTCTTGTACCGCTGGGGAAGGTACTGAACAGCCAGGAGCCCTCTCCTCCCTAGAAACCCCTGCAGGGACTGCAAAGCAAGCATGAGCTAGCTGGGTATGAGGGGGTGACAGCAGGCTCAGGTCACTCGGCTGGGGGAGGCTTGCTGTGGCCACCTTCCTCACAGTGCTGTCTCCAGCTTCTTCCTCTTCTCCAAGCAGCCAGTGCCTCCCGTGGTGGGCACTGACATGGTGTGAGACCTGCCACCCTTCTCGGTTTGAGAGAGAGGTGGGAGGCGGTTTTATGGAATCAAAAGGCAAGGTGGAAAAACAAAGGGCTGTGCTGTGGGGGAGGAAGGGGACAGGAGATGATGAAAGAAGAAGTGGACTCACTGAGATGCCAGAATCCCATTTTCTCTAGAGCCTTCATTTGACTTTGCTACTGATTTTTATTTTTACTAGTGTCAATCACTAAAAATGACAATGCTGGGCCTGTAACGAGCACACCGTGGGCTTAACCAATGCAGAGGAGACAAGAGGGGACACTCTGGTGACAGTAGCAGGTGTCACTGGTTATATACTCTTACAGAAAAGTTAAGCCACCGGTTCTGTAGGAAGTGCCAGATGTCCCAGAAAGTAGCAGCTTGATAATGGAATTATTAACAGTCCCTTAACCACAGAGGACCAAGTTAGTGCCACTGTAATAAGTGACATTTGCTGCTTTCCTTAAAAGCCGGGGTGATCTGACAGTGGCTAATGGTCAGCACGTGTAAAACCCACCACTCCTACGGCAATAATTGCTTTGTCAGAGCTGCAAGCAGACGACAATAGCACTTAAGACACCTCTACACAAACAGCGAGGTATTGATCCATTTGTTATCAAAGTGGTCTCAGCAGCACAGAGACAGGTCAAGTAACATTCACAAACTCTTTAGGATTAAAAAGCCCCCCTGCCCTCGGCTGCAGCACACCCGAAACCCGCTTGCAAAGTCGATACAAGCAAACTTTTGACGCCGGTGACAAATATGCAATAATTAAGTGAAAACTTCAATCTGTGTTTGACTGCCACGTACACAATCCCTAAGGCTCCTGAGAGAAATTTTATGTACACAGCCACAGAGAAACACCCACACGTTTGGAAAGAGGGAAAAGACAGGGAAGTGTCAGAAGCGTGATATACCGCAGCGGACGGCAGAAGTCCTATGCGCCTGGTGAGAGTTTCTTACAAGAATGAGGGAAGCAGCCCTGTGGTCCTGGACACAGGTTTTTTTCTTTTTTTCTTCTTCACCCCGCCCCCCCACCCCGAGTAAATTGGAGCAAAGAGAAGCTTTACTTTTCAAATAACTTCTTTTTCAGAAAATTTAAAAGCCTTTGTCCCACGTTCCCTCCAACTCCGTGCCAAGAAGACAGCACATCGCCTTATTCTGAGGCAGAGAAGAGCGCACATATGAATTTGCATTTGCAAAGTGTGTAAGGTCAGTACCAGTGATAAAAGAAAAGAGTTCACACCTATGAAAACTAAGACCTAGATGTGCAAATAATATTTTAAGGTAGGAAACCTAGACACCAGTGAGTTATTACCCACCCCCCCAAAACAGGCTTTCTAAATGTGAGCTGCGTAGCCCTAGGGGCAGAAGATTTCTCGCAAGGGGGGTCATCACAAAATCCTTCTGCAAGGTTTGTCTAGGTCACTTGAGGAGCCTGCATCAGGAGGTGATGCAGATTTCAAAATGCAGATCCGAGATAACCAGAGCCCCTTCAACTCCCTCACTAGAGAACTGCTGCACAGCTGAGGCTTGAGATCATCTTTGCAGTTCAGAAATACCAACCTTCAGCCAGCCAGGACCTCCCGAGGCTCTCAAGCCCCTTTGAAAGCAGTGCCCTTCCAGAGTTACAGCCGGGGGGTCGCCTGGAGCGAGGGGGACGCTGTAACACAGGCATGGCCCAGCGCAAGGGCAGCGGCACAGGGATGAAACCCTGGCCAGACCATTAGAAGAGGCTGGTTTGATCAGGGAGGGCAGGCTGGCAGGTTAGGAGGGTCTCCTGAGGTGGCAGGCAGGCCCGGCTGGCTGCGGTGGCGGTTCTTGTTCCATCCGTGGCCCTGGCGGCCCTCACTCACCGCAGCCATCTCGGCTCCCTGCTACTGCAAGCACACCATTGTCTTACGGGAGGCTTCTGCGAATAAGGGGCACGTAACACTTTGATTTTCTTCTAATAACTAGCGAAGGAACATATATATATTTTTAAACAGTACCTTAAGCAAGGAAAAAAAGCTATGTATTTGGTCAGTGTTCAGCAGGGGGCTTTCTAATGAAAAAAGGTACCATTTCAGAGATCATATGATGTTCAAAGCTGCTATTCCCACTCAGATAATAACGAGCAAGGTCAGCCTCTGCTGGTCAGGTTCAGTGTTTTGAAATTACATTTTGGTCTGTGAGGCTTCCCTCCGACAACCCAACCAAGCGGTCTGCACACAGCACACGCGCCACTACAGAAAGTTGCAGCTGCAATTAGCTGGTGAGTTGACACAGCAGGCAAGGCGTGAAACAAAATTTCAAAAACTGCCAAACTTGATCAGCAAGGGTTCCTCAAATGCTTGCCATGTCATTTCCAAGCAACAAGAGAGCAGCGTCTAAGCTTAACCCCTTTCGCTGTTGGAGGCTTGCGGAGAGAGGGCACAGCCAACACCAGACCCCACTTCCCTCCTCCTGCCTCCCTCCCTTCCAGCTCACCCCAAGCAGACTGGGCTTTGCAGGCAGAAACCACCTGGAGAGCCGCTTTTTCTTTTTGGAAGTTTCCCTGCTGCAAGGCTGTGATGCTGCTTCATTTCTCTATGTAGATTTTCCCCCAGTACTTACCCAAAACTGCCAAGATAGCTAGTTTGATTTGATCAGGGGCACACGGCGTCTAACCAGGGCTGCCAAGAAACCAAGGGCTCACCTCTGACAAACTCCACGTGTGCTCTTCTGGGCAAGGATTGGAAAATGAGAAGTACTGTTGCAGAAGTAGAAAAATTAACATCTGGACACTCACCTGTTTATATATGTGACTACAAAGGGCATGCTGGCTTGATTACCAAATTCTGAAAGTACCATCAAGTTGCTCTCTTCTCTCCTGTTGCTAGCCATCCAATGGCTATCTTTTCTGAGAAACAGTAGATGAAGCTTTTCTATTTTTGGCTACCTACACTCCCTTCTTTGCCCTTTACAACTTAATAGACTTGCTGCTGGTAAATACAAAACAAAACCTGTTCTGAGTGCTCGGAGCTCCAATGCACATTAAAAAATTACAGACACCACCTCTGGACATACTGAAATTTATGGCTGTGTCTAAAGAGGTTGTTATTGTAGTGAGTAATCTAAACTTTACCTCTATTCACAGTCAGACAAACAAGCTTTAATCAGCCCGTATCTTCTCAGTCGGGGTCTTTCTGTAAAATTATTCAGCTGGCTTTATAACACAAGTGTCCACTAAGTACACCTCTAAATTTTTCTAAACCATTTTGGTGATATTTCTATTCACATGGCAATCAGCTGCCGTTCTTCTAAGGGCACTGTTCATAAAGCCTTGTTTCCAAGACAGCCTGGGAACTTTTTATAAATGGTAGACCTTTTAAATAACAGTTATCTGCAATGGTCCTATGGTGTATGGCTCCACAGTGCTCTGGTCTGCAAGAGAGCTACGGGTCCCCTCTGAAAGCATGGAAGTTCACCACCTAATTTCTTTAATGCAACTCTAAAGGTTAATTGGTCTGAAAGAGTAATGTGGGACTACCAGCTAATGATATATGCCTCAAGGCTTTGCAGCTTGCCTGTATTTTATACAGTCAAGTCCAGAGCATAAAACACAAGTGATATCACCAGGACTTTTCAGACCCCCCTCCAACTTCCCCCGCTTGGCCTCCCCCCCCAAGCCCTCCTCTACACCCACATGTGCTGAGTGAAAGCGGCAGGAGCTGAAGGCGGTTCTCCTCCACCTGCATTTCATGCCTTGTTAGAGGGGGCTCTGAGAAGTGCTGCCACTGCACTCCTCATTACCACTGCAGAGAACTAAAAACAACCCTAATGAGGAGAGCCAGAGCGTACAGTACAGGGTGGGAGGAGGGATGTCCTCCCACACTCCCCAAGGAATCTGGCCAAAATCTTCAATTTGCCATTTATGACAGCTAATTAGTTATTCTATTCAAAATCTTTGCTTTAAATAAAAGAACTAATTATACACAAAGGTCAGTCCCCCACCTCCTGTGAAGCACACATAATTGGCTTATTTCCCCAACATTGTGTGTATGTTTTACACAATGCTTTCAGGCAGATGGCTTTAACTCTTTCCCTCTGCAAGTTTTTTGGTGTTTTTTTGTGTGTTTTTTTTTTTAAAAAAAAAAAAAACAACCAAAAAAACAAACCCAAACTTTTCCTCAAATTAGCTACTTTTACCATAAGAGTTTGCTCAACAACAAAGCAGATACTACACACACACAAAATACATCTAGTCAGAAAGGTTTGTGACAACCACCCCAGCGCAGCGCTTCCTATGCAGTTGTACAGCAGCTTGCACAACACAGTACTGGAACTATGTTTTTATTCACCACCACAAATTCTTGCTTGAGCAGTGCTTTTCAGATACAGTTACCACATTTCTGAACAACCCTTCTGCCAAAGACCACAGTTATTGCAGGTTTATGTTACACTTCTTTTTCTTCTCTATTTTTTAAAGCTGTTTTTTTTTTCCTTTTCTTTTTAATTTATGTAAGTGGTTAGTGTAGAGATGCAGCATTCCAGTGCTAAAGTAGTTCTGGTTTAAAGACCAGAGTTTTGGCAGTTGGGCAACCGAGCCTAGGTTTCAGAGTTCCACTTGAGAGAAAAAAATGTTTATTTCTAGCATCAACACACTTTAAATGAGCTGACCTCCTTTTGCCTGCTAACAAAAATCCCAGCATTTGGCTGCAAAAGATGAAAAAGTAACTGAAGAGTAGGAGTAATCTTATTAACTCCTGTCTCATCACAATAAATAAGCTGCAGTCTTATGTCTTTTATCAGAGGATCTCATATCATTTAAAAGCATTAGAGCCCTGCATCACCCATTTAAGTACATGCAGACAGTCATTGCCAAAAAGATGCAGTGAATTTCATTCCCTTAAAAAGAAACTCACTTTGTGTTCTCAGTATTGTATTACTCACCTTCTATGAATATTACACCCTGTGAAACAAGTTAAACCATGCACTTCCACTGAACTGAGAGTACGCTGTCTCGGGCATCTTCACCAAGAATTTCATTTGAAGAATTATGGCCAGCAAGGTGAAACTCAACATGTCATCTGTATATCCAATTAAAATGTTACATTTGGAACATCGAGTACTTGCAACTCAATGCTTATGAACAAGCCTTAGACCATTCATCAAAATTATTCAATGAGCAACCACAACCTTTTTCCCTTTTCCAGTTTCATGCTGCAATATACAGCAGGTGATTTTTACAGTGGCTTTAGCAATTCATTTGTGGTTATTCTTTCTTCTGAGTCATTACTGAACACATTTCCCAAGCATGGCAAAAAAAGTAGTTGGAGAGGGCAGTTAATAGGAGAAACAATATTTTGATCAGACATCCATTTTAACTATGCTATAGTTCTCCTCCCAATAATGCAGCAATTTTTTGGCCCTACATTTCAGAACAAGCTTGAAAGAAATATATTTTAGAGTCTAGTGTCCCCTGGCAGTTTCAGCTGCCTAAAAGAGACCCAAAGCTTCATGACTGGCTTAAACTCCCCCTCCAAACTCACATGCAGAGACCCTGTTTTCAAGCCATTTGTTCAGATAGACCAAGATATCCAGAATGATCGTTTGCATTGTTTGAATCTGTACCAATGTAGGTCCTGAGTCAGGACACAAGATTTAGGGTTAGAATCTAGGTTTTCATTTTTCCCAAAAGTTTTGAGACTTCCAGTATCTGCTTTAAGACTTTACTACAGAGTTGCTCTTACCAGAGGACAACCTGTAGCTATAAAGGAACACATGGCAGCAGGACTAAACACAAACCATAGTAATTGTTGCTGCAAAAGAGTTTCTATAAATCATTCCAGTAAGCAACATTTTCCCTGTGCTCATAAAATATGCTTGTTTGAGGTTTAATTTTTCATAATTGGCGTATGTCCAAAGCTTATTCTTAGCACATGTAGTGTTTCAGTAAAATCCATTTTTACTGTTTGAAGCCCTGGGAACAGTAAAAAGACTTGCAGATTTCTTCCACCTTACACCTAGTCTGAGAACATTCTGATCAAGTTTTCTCAATTAGTCACCATAGTCCTACAGACTGGCAAAGCTCCTGGTTTTAGGTGGCCAGTTCCCTACTTCAGTGTCTGTAGTAGAAAAAATCTGGCAATGGAGAGATTACCCTCCAACAACATTTCCAGCAGCGTAAGAATGTCACAGGTACGAAAATTATTAGGGATGACTAGCCTGAAATTCATCCCATACTCCTCAATATTCCATCAATTTGCAAGTGACCACTGAAAAGACACTAAGCTTAAAAGTTTTCTATTCAGGAGGTTTAAGTGTCAAAGCAAACCAAGGGAAGAAGAGTCCCCGAGTCAAACGGTCACACAGGCAAGAACTCATATCCCTCTCTTTTCAGATCATTTAAGAATAATCTATGTACTAATGTTAACTATAGGCAGCTTTTTGTCCCTCCCCTTTGCAAAAAGGAAAGAAAATCAAACAGAACCCCCCTATATCAAGTTAAAAATCTCAAAGAGTGTTTGAGAAGTAAAATCTCAAGTCAGTTATTTCTGGGCATATATGCAGTACTAAACAATTCTCATCTTCCAGTTAAAATGCACTGTTTAACATACTACTACTGAGGTTTCAAGACAAAAGCAAAGACGTGAAATGCAGCAGAGCTCAGGTTTAGCAGTGAAACATTAACATCACCCTGATATATTTGGTATGCTATATATGTGAATATTTTAAGGAGAATAGAACTCTATCATTGCAAGATCATCATCATCTTTTCTTCTGCCTCTTTGCAGACATATACAATGTCAACCTAAGCTTTCGGCAACCTTAATAGAATTTCAGTGCCCACTGCCAAATGGCCATTTGATGTTCTGCTCTGTGTACACTGATGAAGCAATCTGTCACAGGCCTTAATGCAGGCAATGATGACTATCCAATCTAAAGCTTTCACAGGCTTATAGAAATTTCTCAAGACTTTTGGAGCCTGTAATAACATGTGCAGCACCACAAAAGAATTTGGAATCCTGGTGCTCTGTATTTAATGAAATATGAACATACTCCTTTAAATGTTTCTAGAAGAAATACTACTCAGGCCAAAGGCATATTTTACACCATCAATCACCAGAAAGTTGTGCTGGCAACTCTGACATAGCAAACTTGCTAGTAATTGCAAGTTACTGTAGTATGAAAATAACAGACCCTCCTGCCCCTGTCCAAACTTACTGCAAAGCCAAGCATCGATGCTCGTGCCCTACACAAGATCAGTACAATAAATACACAAGGACTATAATTTATTTGTATATCTTCTTCATTTCTAAGAGACGAGTAAATATTAACCTATAGACAATGCACAGGGAGTCTGTCTACTTAATGCCCCAATTCATTCTTGGTGTAAGAGAGACAATTGCTGCTGACCTTCCAGAAGTTGTGAAATACTCCCTAGTGGTGCAGAAAGATGCAGGTATTCCCCAAACCTAGGCTCTTCTCCCTTTCCTAGCAAAACCGGACCAACCCATTTGCTATTGAAAGTTGAAAGGAGAAGGGCAAGAAGAGCTATTTCCTTCTCTTCTTGTTGAAAGCAAAAAAAACCACAACAGACAGTCCTTTGCAGGACCATTTGCATGCTGAGCTGTCAGACCGTGCACTTTCCATTAAAGAGATAGCATCCCTTTTCATAAGTCCATTTGGGATCCATTTTAGTGTTATCTAAAAATCAAATCTACATGGTAATCCTTTTAATGTACTCTTGACTTTTTAAAACAGCTTTATGTTCCTTCAGGAAATGTTTTAAGCCATTACTCAGTAATTACTACTCACCCATGAAAACACTGATCTTTTACAATATATATAATCAGTTTGCTGACTTAAAAAATAAAGCAGACTGGAATTTTGTCTCATGAAAGTCACAAAGAAAAGCCAAGGTTAAGAGAGCACCCTGTCTCCCAGCTCCCCCTGTCCCTGCAATATTTCAAAGTGATATGTTTTTCATGTTGTATAAGAGGGGCTGAGGTGGTCACAATTCCAAGCGTGGTGACTCTTCATCTCAGTTTTCATTGGTGATCACTGTGCAAGTAACCAAGAAATAATTACTGATTTAGGATGCAGAATTTGCATCATCATGGATATAAACAATACCCTAACCTTTTGCAAGCCCTGAAGTTTTCAATGATACGATACGACCTCCTGAAAGGCTGGTGACACAGGAAAGCCATGGAATTTGTGGAGCTGTTTTGGTAAGCTTCAGCTGTACATTGAACAAGCCTCAGAAGAGGTGCCAGAAATGGGTCACATCTACTGCAACTTCATTGAATTTATCTGGACCACACCTGCAGCCAACACAGCGATGCCTAGCCAGACTTCAGGGGCCTGAAATTACCTTGCAAGTCCTACTCCCAGCTCCTGAAGGTTTTGCTTTGCTCCTTTCCAACCTCTACTGCCTACCCAGAGGTGGTCAGGAGACAGTGGAGTCTGAGCAGAACAGTAAGCCAGCACTGTCTTGCCCTTTCCAGCAGGAGCCAGGCAGAGGACAGGAGCGCACTTTCCTCAGTTAGGGCTCCTACGTGAGAATGACCAGATAAAAGCCCATGACTTCTGTAATGCACGTGCTCAGACTACAGGAGGTCCCTGAATATCCTGGCCTTGCAGGCAGTTTAACAGAGACCCTAGGTGTTTATAGCATAGAGCACCAACAACTGCAACGATCCTTCCCATCCCACCGCTGACCTCAGAGAGCGCAGCACCCTTCTCACTCGACTGCTCTGGCAAAGGCAGTTTAATATTTCCAGACTAGAAAATGGGCAGGGTGAAGTTTGTCAGAAAGAACTTGCTGTATCTTGCAAATAGTATCAGCGAAAGCTGTTCTCTTAATGCCACGAAGATAAAGACAGAGAAAGCAGACACTAAATACTTGCTTCTGTTGTTCTGTTTACTGAGATCTAGCTTCAGCCTTACTTCGTCACAGCGTGCTTCCACAGACAGATTTTACTCTAGCCCATTTCACTACGACACTTAGGACAAAGTCCTGCTCTTGGCCATTTCCCCTCTCATTCCCAGGGAAAGATATGCAGACCCCAGTGCAACACTGTTCATAAAACATTGGTTATAGCTGCCCTCGGCTAGTAACTATAGGCCTCAAACTATTTTCTGTTATTCGCAACTGATTAAGCCACAAGCCAACAGCTGGCCATTAATGCTACCCGTCTTTACAAGAAATGATGCTGGTAACAATTAGAAGTGGTTTCTTGGCATTAGCTGTTGTATACTCATTCTATAATTAGTTCCTTTGAGGTGACTTATAGAGACAGGACTGGAACACTGTTCCTTACCCCGGACAACAGGAAAGACTCCAGTAAAATTACAATACTCCCATCCCCACCCCCTTGTTTCTTTTTTGTGAAATACCCCAGAAAGGCTTTGAAAACTCTGCTGCAATTCCCCATATATTCCAGAATAAAGTGAGCACTAAGGGTGTGGGGTGAGTTCACATGACATTTAGTTTGCATTAAAGCATCTTAGAGATCATATGAAATACACCGTAACAGAGCATATTCTACTCTATTAAGCATTCAGGAGCATCGCAGTATTCAGAATATGGATGAGAAGCTGGAATTGCAGAAGACATTCCTCTTCTTACGGTTGACCACCAAGTTGAATTCAAGCTGATCCTAAGGGAGCCATTTTCATTAACCTACAGTAGCTTTCTAATCCTATTCCTTGAATTTCAGACCACCACCACTACAAGAATTTATGACCTGCTGCCTGCACTTTGGATGGTACTCACACTTTACTCCTTTCCTGAATACATCCTGCTCCTCTGGATCATTACACCACTGCTTCATGCAGCTACACATCCTTTTGAAGTGGAAGTCTGCTCTTCAATTCAGTTATTTATGCTCCATTTAATTCTTACCAACACCTGTGAAGATGCCGATGGTTACACTTGGTTAAAAACAATGAAAAAAAAAATCGTATGACCTAGCCCAGCATGCAGAACTGAAAGCTTCCTGAAATGTACCTCCTGAAGTCTAGCCCGGATATGTATCTTCTAATGCTTTGCCTGAAACCTCAGACTAAAAAGAAATTCTAAACCACTAACCTTCAGCTCCCCAAACGCTACACTTTTCGGCCAAAAACTTACTAAACAGCTTTTCCTCCGCTCCATTTCCATGGGAGTTTCTCCAGCTTGATTTGCTCAGTTTTCGTCCACCTCATCATGAGATTCCTGACTGCTGAAAAGAACTCCTTCACTGAACTAATGAAATAAGGAGTCTTAAGTGCCCCGCAATCCTTTTTAGAAAAGTCTGTATCTCCCGATGAGTCTCAATTTCACAGCATCAGGGAACTGTGTGCCAACGCGCTGAACCGGAACGCCAGGGCTAGCAGGAGTTGCAGACAACAATGCTAACATCAGGGTTATTTTAGATTAGAGTACTTCCAAATCAATTTTGGATTCAAACTTTTAAATGCACTCTCCAGAAGGATTCTGCACTGGCTGAGTATTTCCGAGGCTAATTTTCTAAGCTTGAATGAAACTCATTCTTATCTAAGAAAAAGATGCAGCTACCCTTTGCCACAAGGGCTGGGTCATAGCTAGAAAATTAGGCAGACAACAGCCCTAAAAAGGAATAAACTACCTAAGCAAACATCTGTAAAACTGCAAACAAAAAGCACTACTGATGCTGTTGGGAAGAGATTTTAGCTGAGACCAGAAGCTGACATAACATTTGGGATCCAAGGCACTTCTACAGCTGAGGTGCCCCATCTTCCACAAGCAGCCCCGCTCCTGCAGGGGTAAGGGCATGCTCGGGGCTGCGCGGGGCAGCAGGGCTGCGCCCCAGGAACACGCATCCTGCTGCAGTGGGATAAAAAAGGGAGCTGAACATCCACAGCCTGATGGCAGGTTTTTGCTGGACTAAAAATCCTGCAGAATTAAGACAGATCCTCAGCACTCTACAAAAAGAAAGTGTTTGTGATGAGAGAAGGGGATGTGTAAGACAGATGGGAGACTTAAGGTTAAAGTTCAGCCCAGAAGCAATTAAGACGGGTAAGAGTGCTCTGCAACTTGACACAGGTTTGCTTTGTATTCAGAACTTTTCACTAGCATTAAGCATCTTAACTTGTGTATAGAGAGATTATAATTAAAACCTGACAAGCTTAAATTAGCCATTTATAAAAGGTTCTCCAGAAAGCTTTTAAAGTAGACTAAACATATCTATTAAAATGGAAGAAAGGGGGAAAAAATCGGAGCCATTTTCAGTTACAATAGTTTTCCCTACCTAGATATCTCAAGAGATTAGACAAATTTGAAATCAAAGTTCTGCAACTGTCCAAAGCCACTTAAAAGGGGGGAGAGGGAGGAAGTGTGGCAATTAGAAAAACCTTTAAAAACCCTTCTATTTAATAGCCCACAGTCCTTTGGATGAACATAAGCACTCCAGAAACCCCATTAAAAAAAAAAAAAAAAAAAAAAAGAGTGATCTTGATTTCCCTTCAGGATTTTGAGCACTTCAGGGAATGCTCTGTTATGCTTCCCCAGAGACGGGGGAATCACGCCAATCTGCCATGAGGCTGGGCAGTTAGCGAGGGAGGCAGCCCCAGAGCTGCCTTTCACCGGGCCATGCCAATTAAAGTGGAGGGAGCGTTTTCACCTCACACTGGCTATTTAGATGAATTCCTAGCATTTCAGTGCTATACAATTTTCCTACAAGTTCAAGAAACTGAATCCAAAAAAAATCTGCTCTTTATCAAAGAAAGAAACATATCCACCAGTTTCAAATGACACCAGGTAACTTATTCCCCCTCAAAAGAAAAAAAAAAAAGAAGAAAATACCTACAAACATTTTGATATTTCAAGAAAAAGTTCACCGACTACAAATATCCGTAAACCAGTTTTGTGAGAAAAAGTCATTAAAGGCAGTACGGTTGCAAACTCCACCTTATTACTTCCACATCATATTAAGATTCCTTCTTTCCCTGCCTCACTGTTTCAAAAAGCAAACGCAGTACTCAAGAAATGATGGTTGGACACCTAGCTGGCGCACCAGAAGCAAGCTGTGGTTTGCCAGCACCCATCTCCAGCCCTGCCATGCCCTCCCCTTCCCTGCTGCACAGAGCAAGGGAACAACCCCAGCTCGCTCTCAGCACACCTTTCAGCGAGGAGACACCTACAAACATTTGCTTCTGAACCTAAAGAGCTTGTGAACAACCCTTAGATTATTCCTAGCTCTGATTGCTCCCAAGACCACATCAGCCTCTCTGCAACCCTCATTTTCAAAGCTCTGGAACAGATGCTTTTATATGCATAAAGTACACGATATGGGTATTTTCACAGGCGACAGTGTGCCCTTCTCATAACCTGTTGTAGCAGCCTGTTGCCACTGCTGAAGACTCAGAAATTACATGATCGCAGCATCCTACTTTTGGGTGAGAAAGGGAGGCAGATAGGAAGCGGACGAACAGAAATCAGCACAAACATTATATAAACTACAGTGCAGACACGAACACAATAGTTCTTCAAAGGAAGGAGTGAGCCAGCGCCTGTCCCTGAGAAAAATAATCAAGCTGCAGCAGCAATGATCACTCTAAACCCATGTTGTTTATCTACAGCCTACATTCGTTGCTTCCACATGCAAAATGTAATTCTTCTCTCCAATCTACCTCAACTCTTCTGCACTCCATGTGGTACCTCTTTTCAGAGGAGTGCCTAAATTATCTATGCACAGGGAAAAAGAACGTTACTTTAAAGCAAGCCATGATCTACCACAGCAAAGCCCAAGATGAGTAATTTGTTACTTCAAGTGCTAGGAGGGGTTTTTTTGAATGCCAACAGTATTTGAAGTGGTAATGTGCATACAGAAATCTTAATTTATTTCACTTCATCTTTGTATACCAGTAGTGCACTCATTCCCAATTCACAGTGAACCAAAAATCTGATAAGGAAAACCAACATCTGCCCCGAATCTAATGGAAGTGCATGAATGGGTATTTGCAAAACCCAAGATCCATTTGAGTCCTTAACTGAACTGCTTACAAACAGGCATTGGGTGAAAAAGAATAGATATCTGCATTTTAGGCACCCCAAAGTTCAAGTAAAAATAAAAAATCTATCCCATTTTTGGTTATCCATAGCAGCAATTTCATAGCAACTGCTGGGTGTGTGATTGCCACTCTGCTTTTGGAGAATTAAAACGGCAGAAGACCTCTCCAGGCACTTCTCCCTTTTTATGTGGGTTCAGACTTATTTTCACTTCATTCCCAAATCTACTGCAGCTGAAACGTGGCCCCAGTCCCAAACAGGTCCTTCAGGTGACACGAGGAGTGGCAGACCCGTGCCGAGCCACCGCGGCCCAGGGTGCTGACAGCCAGTTTCTCCCCCCGGTGCCGTAGCGGGATCGATGCTGTATCCCCACCGCTCCTCCGTCTGCCCCGCTGGCCGCTGCCTGGCAGGGGTTTATTTTCCCATGGAAGTGCCTGGCATGAATTCCTCTCCCAGGAGAGAGTCTCTGCTCTCCTCCGAGTTAGGCTCCTCTCCAGGC
This sequence comes from Falco biarmicus, assembly GCF_023638135.1. Taxonomy (NCBI): domain Eukaryota; kingdom Metazoa; phylum Chordata; class Aves; order Falconiformes; family Falconidae; genus Falco; species Falco biarmicus. The sequence goes on along the minus strand of NC_079297.1, from coordinate 30,449,646 downwards.
TGGAAAACCCAATTCCCTGAGCCTCTGCCTGCATGTACTGCCACCAAGATGGTGCTGGGCTAACACGGGACTCGCTAGGGTCTCTCTGAGTCTGTCAATACAACAGTTGGCCAACTTCAAGTGGTGGACACTCATTTTGCATTCAAAGGCCTACAGCTGATTTTGCAACAGCCATGCTGACCTTTGGGAAGCAAAAACTCGTCACATTTATACGTTATCACCAATGGTACAAATCCGGTACCTCCAAAATATTTACTTTTTTTTTTTAATGGGCTCCACCACAAACTATTCCTACAGCCAGTGTTGACAATGCACATCTTTTGCCTACAGACCCCCACAGAGCAACCAGAGACAACCGGAGGGATGAAAGTGAAGCCACCAGACCACACGGAGACAGCACCGTTTAAAGAGCCAAGAAAACCAGGGGAAACCCTTCCTATGTATTAGTGCCCTGAGACATCCTGTGCCTACGCAAACCAGGTAGCACTTTCTAGTTACAGATTTGCCCACCCCTCCCTCCAAGATCAACCCTCAGCAATAACAACAGTTCATCTGCTGCTACGAAGGTCAAGGGCTCCGCCAGCCCTCTGGAGATTTGAGCTACTGGTTCCACAGAGTCTGCCAGTATCAAACCTGACACTTACATTAGTAGTTACTCCCCAGACATATCTAGTTTCCCATTTCTTCAGTTTCTAGTGTCAAAATACACTTGCAGTACAATACGCAAACCTCCACAGACGATATCCTCTCTGCTCTTCAGTTGCAGTGGGAGGAATGTCTATTTTTGCAGGAAAAAGCTGTGCTTTATGTTAATGTATTATCATACTAATACACCCCTGAGCTCGTATTTTTGTTATAAAGCATAAAAAATGGAGCTGCATCCCACAGTTAGCATCACATTACCATCACACAGAGAAATATTTTGGAAGTTAGCATTTAAGGCAGATGCTCTGCATTATAAACACCAGAGAACGATCAGTCTTTGATAGGCAATTCATGGATGGCTTCATCACAGCTCCATTCGGTGGTTTTACTTGAATCAATATGCTGCTACACCGCATATCACCTTGTTAAGGTCTGAATCAGCATGGGTACCCGCACATTACCCTCTTCTGAGGGCAGTGAAGAGTTAAACCAAGGAAGGGACCGCTCCTTCCCACTCCACATGATAAAATCAGAGCAGCCCTGTGCCCCATCCCTTACACAGCCTTAACAACATATTAAAATCATTACTCACTTCTATTCATCACGAACAGGGTTTTTACCCCATTTTCATCCTGAACTGTGAAGTGGCCATTTCCCCTGGCACTTCTGTGATCCAGAACCACCCTCGCACACCCAGGAAAAGCTCCCGCACGTCGCACAAGAGCCACTGTCTCCCTGTTTCGGGATGCCAACATCTTAAAAGTCCTACGAGTAGAAGGGTCAACCTGGGTAATTTCTTCCCAGCTGCAAGGAATTTTTAACAAGGAAGGAGACAACATGAAGCTTAAACAAGAAGTATTAAATCTTACCCAGCCACTATATGCCAAGGTTGTTAAGAAAGTCTGAAAGACAACAGAGCTCTATTTAAGAACCTACAGACCTGGTTCTCTAAGGCTACGCAGTTAAGTAGCTGGCAGAGAGTTTGCATCATTCAGGATGCTTTAACACCAGCCCAAAGCTGCATCAGCAGGCCCCACACAAAAGCTGCTCTTACACAGCAAGCGGCGGCAAAGAACAACTCATCCTTATCGGCCCCACTGGAGTACACGGGCACCACTCTGTTCCACTAACGACGTTATTACGTGGCTGTGTTGGTCCCTCTGTTTGCTAAAGAACAAGCCAGTTCTGAATTCTGGGGCTTTCTGTACAACTGCCACTGGCTATTTCTGAGCTCCATTAACGCACGGGCACTTCTTGCAGAGAAGGTCCCCGTTTGGATATGGCACACCTTGTAAAGGGGCAAAAGAAGAAAAATAAGCCGTGACAATGTAGAGGCTCAGGCCGCAGCAATGGCAAGAGGATATCAAATGCTGCTTTAAGTGCTGATATATTTGTGCTTTGAAGGAAAAATGCCTTCAGGAATCACAGCAGGAGTCACCTCTACATAAAGACTCTGCATATAAAGGGACATTTATTATTCTCAATTAATGGCACTCTGATAGACAAGTTTACATTTCTAAGTGTCAGATTCAGTAGAATACGAAATGACTGAAGGCTTCTTATTTCACTCTGAAAATGGCCATAAAAGGATCTAAAGATGACAAAAAAAAAAAAAAAAAAAAAGAATTCTACATTTTCTAGAAGGCACAAGACATCCTTTGATTCCTTACAGTTCTGAAGCCTGGTTAGTACAGCAAGGCTTTGCAAATACAGATTTAAACGCCTGCAAACAGCAAAGCCAATTGCCACTACAGCTCCACAGAATTTGGTGACGTCCGCATTGAGAGGCAGTAATAGATCTTGATCACATCCTCCCATGGATTATTAGGGAAACCTAATGTGGCAGAACACTGTATAGCAGGATTCTGGAAAAATGAATAGCTAGAAGCCTCAAAAAAATACGCACTTTGCAAGCAAAATGTGTATAATATTACTGGATTTTAAACCAACACGTCAGAAATATTGTCTACAAGGAGACAGAGAATAAACGTCTTGATCTTGTGACAGAAAACTATCTGAGGGAAAAACTACAAACAGAAAGCCACTTCAGTGACATTTGTGTAATCGAAGCACCAATAAATTCCTCATACATACACACACATGCACACAGGTTGCTGGTGGCATGCGTGTGGCTGGGACTGCTACACAAGCATTTGTCACTTCTGAACCTCCCGAAGGCTAAAGAGCAAAAATAACATTAACTCAACCATGAGAGACTAAGGACCATACTCAAAAAAATAGTAAAAATAAAAGTGCAGATGCTTAAGGCCCAAAGCTATTCCAGCACCTAACTCCCCGAGGCCACAGGACGTCTGTCTCATGGACGTGCACACACACATGAGCCATCAAATCCTTCAAACGCTCTCAGCCGTGGAAACACTGGGGGGAATTGTTGAGCAGCCAGTACACCTCCACCGAGCATGGGGACAGCTCACAGGCGGACTGACTGCATGTTTAAATGGCAAGGGGGGGCAGCACACGTGGGGCCTGAGTAAAAATTTTGCAGGAGAAACAATCTGAACCCCCAGAGGCAGTGCAGCACAGTGACCTGCTGCTTCCGCAGCATGAGAATTGGGAAAGCTCCTGCGTGGAGGTGCACGCAGCCCTTGCTGCTGGTTCCAGCTCAGCGCCGTCTCTGCTCCTCTTCTGGCTCCACTGTGCTCTGCAGCTGCTTCTCACGGGCTCCACGTGCGCCGTCCTAGCTCTCCTTTTAAAGTCACCTCCTCTGAATAACATATGTATTAAAAAGAACAATTTTACTCCTATTGACTCTCCTTTCTCTGCTGGAAAGAGCCGCAGACTGTTTGCTTTACCAGAAATTGGAACGCCCTTTGGTTTTGTGGGTTGGTTGCTGGGGTTTTTCGTTTGGTTGTTTTGGGGTTTTTTTCTTAAATTAAGAATATCCCATAGAAAACGAAACCTCCCCATCAAGTTACACTGTAGTTCACAGTTTTGAGGACTTCAAATAAAAATGCCTAACCATCTATTCAACTATACATATCTACATGTTGTGAGTATTCCCACCTAGGTGGTCCGATGCTAGATCTGTAAATAAATAATTCAGTACTCAAATAATAGCAGCTAAATTTAAAAAGCTCACACAAAACCTACCCAGCATTAACTGGAGGTTTCAATGGTCAGATTTGTTTTTTTGGGCAGGGTGGGACATACCATTTACTACCACGGAGGAAGTATGGGTGTTGAAAACTGATTCAGTGATACCTCCAAACATGAAAGCTGCTCCTCTGCCCCAGCCAGCAGGCTGCAAATCCCCATGGACCGTGGCTCCCTACATCTTCACACGCGGCTCTGCAACCCACCTCCAGACTTGCAGGACAAGCCCACCTTAAAAAACCCTCAGGAAGAGCTGGGATGCCAGCAGCTCCCCACTTTGGATTAAGAACAGCACCATGAATCAGAAAATCTCACATTCAAATTGCAGTTCTCTGATTTTCTGCATGAAAATCTCTGCATTGGTATCTTCATGGGTGACAGGGAACCAGCAATGCCAGTTATTTTCAAGAGATTTCCAGTGGTCTCCAGTACTCTGAAAGCACCAAGTTGCTTTGTAAGTATGTTGCCGGATGTAAAATATTATTTAATGTGACAGGCTATGCTTACTTTGTCCTAAGATCCTTTAGTAAAGGCCAGGTGAGATTAAAGAGATTAAATCTTCCAGTGGATTATTTTGAAAGTTCCATAAAGTCCCCACATCTAGCTCCTCTGAAAACACAAGTTCACAGTTTGTTTTCAGCAAGAAACCTTTGGAAGCTGTGAGGCTGTCTGGCGTATATGACATCGATATATGTTACCAGCAAAAAGGCAGTTTTCCCTCCTTTTAAATGATGGAAAGTCGATTTGCATCATAATTACAACCAAGGCCCTGTAACGTTACTTTTAGTTAAAACAGTAAACTACTATAATAAAAGCGTACCTGGGGAATATTTAGAGAAAGCACTAATGATTTCTTCCCCAGTGGTTAATAAATTCACTTCCAGATCAATTTGTTCATGATAGAAACTTGAGAGCATAAACAGTTACACAAGCACATTAGAGTGTGTCTTTCTCAGTATAAATGATTTATTACAATGATTAGCAGCACATAAACAATTTAAAATACAACTCTAATTAGCTTTTTGGAAGAAAAGGAGAAAAACCTTCCTGACTCCCTCTACACATTATGTTTTACTTTTCTAAGTGTGTACTTTTTAATTAAATCCAAATGTCACAATAAATTTAAAGTGTTTTATTACCACCCTGGCTAACTAAGCCATTCATGCAAACACCCATTATATTAAACCAGATGCAGGACTGAAAGTGGTTGAGGATAGAGGAAAAAGAAAGGGGGGAAAAGGCAATTACTTCTGTATTTGACAAGAGATTTGTACAAATGTTTAAAGACAAGAAGATCTTTGCAAGCTTTCTCTGTTTTATCCAGGGAGGCTGGCCAGCTAATTGCTCTTTAATACCTGGTTCCAAGTTGGGAAACGTCACACCCTGTTGAACTTTCTGCATGGAAAGCAAAAGGAGGAGGAGGAGAGAAGGTAGGAAAACCGGTCTGCGTAAAATGTAGCACAGCTCACGGCAGCAAACGCCTCCCTACCTGTAGACACGGGTATGTCTCTGTCTGGGGAGAGCAGAGGGATAAAAACCCAGTGTCATTTCTAAAACCACCGAGAGCTCTCCCACATGAAGGCTGACCACAAGCCCTGGCCGCTCACGGTGACGGCTGGCCATCGCTCTTCTGCGGGATGAAGTGCCACCTCCCCTTCACCTCCCGAGCTCGGAGGTCCGTACGGCGAGGGGTCTCACCCTGCTGACCTGGCCGGCCTGCAGAGCCCTCCCGCAGGTGTGGCCAGCACAGTGAGGGGCGCTGGGCAGAGCTGTGGAACAGGGGACTTGGGGCTGGGCACGCTGGGAGCTGTGCAGGCAGGGACACCCAGCCCCACAGCCACCCTGACCCAGGAGAGCCCGAAGCCCCAGGGCTGCTCTGCGGCACTGTTTTACTGCTACATCAGCAGCCTGGCCTAAACAGGACAGATTTAGCATGGTTCAGACAAAAACCACCCGTTAAAGAAAGCAGCAACGATTATTAAAATAGGTTCAAGAAAATGGGCACTGCACAGATAAAGCTTTTGACCTTAGCGTGTGGCTCTCTCAAGAACATTTTAGCATAATTTATCTAAATTAAAAACCAAACACCAGATTCTAAAATGGCACAAAAAGATCGTTTAAATAATGCGATTAAAAAAGCAGGTCAAGGGTTGGAAATTAGTAATTACTACTACAATTAACCAAAATCAGACAGAGACACATAAATTGTGCATATTACTGCAGTTCACGCCAGAAAGGCAAATGTGAGCAAAGCGCAGAAGGAAAAGCCTGCAAGTTGCAGAACCACTCGTATAATTAACCTCTGCCACAGCAGAAGACCTGCTCTTGTAAGTTTGCATCATTTGTTTCTGGAGAGAAGTGGTGCTAGTTACTGTACCCAGCTATTAGACCACGCTCCTCACCGGTTACTCAGTTCTTTGGAAACCGATATTTTGATTTTCTTCTGGTCTAAGATCTTTGTGCGTCTTCACCCTATTAGTAGCACATTTGCCCTTCACCTCCTATTTTAACAGTTCTCAAAAAGATGAGAAAGGCCAACTTCTGAACATCCTGGTATTAAGAAGAGGTCATTTGCCAAAAATGCCACCTGCTAGAGTCTGTATTGAGTGCCAAAGCCTATTGAGAACTGCAAAGGACAAAAAATAAAGGTTTTCTAAAACAGACTACTTAACGCTGGATGGAGACAGAAATACTCTGTATGCAACTAACATCCTTCAGATTATTTTCCTTAGGTTTTGGGGAACAAAAGATAATTTAACAATTAGCACTTTGTTCCCACTTCAGTCTCAGAAGGGCTCTTTGTGAGCTTCCTTGGAGCAACTCTGAAAGAGCACAGTGGGAAAGAACTGGCTGACTACCGGTTTGAGCTATAACCAAAATGAACTATTCTCTAGGTCCCCCCTTGAAGCTATCATCTACTTTAGGTTAGATGAGGAAAATCTAGGTTCAAATCTTATTCAGGCACCAGTTTAATTTTGAGAGCTCAGAAGGCTCCACAAATCATTTTGAGTTAAAGTAATGAAAATAGGTGAACTTGAGAAGATGGACAGGCACGAATGATCTCTTCCAAAATAGGGAAGAATCCATCTGTTCCCTTTTAAAGCGCATAAAAGTCTTTGTAGCAGTAATGAAAATTCAGGGATGTAAGTCATGGACACCATAGCAGCGTATTAGAGAGAGGAGTGGGGCTGTGTTACAGAATACTGCGAGCAGCGGTGATTACATAAAAGGGATGCTGCAAAGGCAGCATAGCAGAGGGCAAGTCAAATGATTCAATGACTCAAGAATCTCAGTTCTTCAAAAATGGAGGGAGAAATGAAGATTCTGTCTTTCGAAGAGGCATAAGTACAGAGCTACACGGATGCCTGACACAAGTCGGAAAGATGGAGTTATGAAGCAGGACGTGCTCCTCAGATGCAGCAGGCAAATGGCCGCAGCTCCGGGTGAAGCACAGACGGTGGGTTTGCACCACAGCCAGCATAGGGGCAAACGGGAGGATGGCTCTGCCACAGCACCTGGGAAGGTCTCTGCTCCTCCCCTCTTCACACACCAAACCATACCTTTCAGCCACATGCTCTCAAGCAGAAGACGGCCTCCATGCCAAGCACCTCAGCTGAGGCAGAGCTGGTCAGGGTACAGGACACCCCGGCCCTGGCCAGGGGGTGCCCACGGCTGCAGTGGGGGCTCCTGCCTCCCTGTCAGCATGCACCACCTCTGCCACGCGTCCCACAGGATGGCCACCAAAGGCTGAGGGCACTGAGCGCTTGCAAATACCTGGCAGCAGACCTGGCCATGAAACTGCCCTTTTAAGCCCCCTGCGCAGGACTGCGGCACACAGCAGAGCCAGGCTACGCTTCCCACCTCCCACTTACCTCTTCAGATCTGGTTCCTGTAAGGCACCGTATGCAAAACCACCCAAACCCATGCAAGACCCAGCAGAAGACTAAATACTAGTTGATCAGTCATCATGTAAAATAAAGACTAAATGTTGTCAAGCCCTTAACTAGTTAGGAATATTTTTCTGGGTATGTTTCAAAAATGGCAGGTTCCATGAAACTTCTGCTTAGCTCTGTACAAGTTCCTCTGACTTAGAGCCAGTAATACCCAAAACTCACAAACCCTCCTGAGTCTGTTCTGCTTCCAACTCATGCATGCCCTTCTCCTCCTCTTCCCCTCCTAGATGACTACACTTCCCTCCTCACATACACACAGACCCAGTTTGCTTTAACATTTCCAAAGACACTTCTGTGCTTTATTGCATATCTCCTTGCTAATATTTTTAAAACATTGCTGTCAACCAATCTTCCAGTAGAGCTTGTGTTTCATTTGGTTTGCGCATTGCTCCCAAATTGTTTCTCTCTATTTTAGAGGAAAAACACTTTGCCATAATACATATTATACAGTAGAGTAAATCCAGCAAGGGGGAAGGTGAGGATGACATATTAAATTGCATAAGCGATGCAGAAAGCCTTAACCAGATTAGCATTTGACACAGTATAACACAAAACCTTACTCTCAAAGTAAACTGGCAACGGACTGACAGCCAGCACCCATGCTGATCTGCCCTTGGGTATGGTACTAAAGCAAGAATCACATGAACTTGCACGTTTTTTGCAATTTAGCATATAGTGTTCATGCCTGATATCTGGAGACCAGAATTTCATCCCACCAGAGATTACCAAAACGCTGCTATTTTGGGAAAATTACTTTACTTTCGTTGCCCTTCTCAACCTTTTTTTGGATGCTTAACCCAAACATTCTAGCTCTGAGATTATTTCTTGCTATTCTGTATGCATACACTGCCTTACACAGCATAGTACCAAACAAATATAAACACAAGCAGGGTCAAGTCCTGTTGTTTTGGTTTTTTTCCTACATGATGTTTTAGTGATTTTTTTCCAGGACATAAAAAGCATCTTCAGCATTTATTTCATGGAATTACTGTCATGCAGCGTCCACAGGCTGTGCAAGACCTTTCCTTCACTGGGTAGGCATCTCTACTAAACTCAAGGGGAAACACTTAAGTGGAAGGAGGGCTCTGAGAGCTTGCAGGGAAATGCTGAGTAAACACAGCCCTGCTATCAACACTGCTCTTTAATGACAAACTCATTCAGATGTTAAAAGTTGCCTCAAGCGCTTGATCATGATATGCAGTGTGAGGGAAGTTCAAAATCAACTCCTCCTCCTGCATTCTCATACAGCTTCAAACAGTAACAAGCACTTACCTGGCTTGCTTTACAGATCTTCCTTTGATAAGCAAAATTTTAACTAGGTTAATACCATTTGATGAGTATTCATTCAATTGAAACAAAATGAGACTTGTCACACTGTTCACAGTTGTTACTGTAGTAACAACTAACATGACTCAAGAGTAACATGCTACAAGTAACATGCTAACATGCTACAAGAGTAGCAGGAACCAGCATAATAATCTTCACAACTGGCTTGCTCTGTAGATCTAATGGAAACTTAAGCCAAGAACCAAGAAATATTTGTTTTCTTTGATTAAAGCATCACCAAGGAGTGTTCTTCAGAGTGTCACTGCTGTAAGTTTACAAGCGAAATGAGAACAGCACACACTGAGAATCCCTAAGTTGAGATCAGGATTTGGCAATTTTGGTTTTGTTGAGCTCAAATTTTTATCTAGTTCCTTGGGATGTCAGGGGGTGGGAAACAAGTCATCATTTGAGACTTAAACTCGTGGAGCTTGCTCAGTGATGAGGAAGGAGCCAACCAGCCCAAGCAGAAAGAAAACAGGATGAAAAGAAGCAAAAGCAAACACTGAATATCCATCAAGTGTAGCACAGGGGCTACTGCAACATGTCCACAGCTCCCCAGTTCAAGCACTGTTTAATTTGATGAAAAGTTTATAATGGCAAAAGACAAGTCCCAAATATTTGTCCCAAGAGGCAGGCAAAGCTTTGTTTACAGAAAATGGATGCAGCTGCATACAGTGAAACATGCCACAACTAAACTACCGTGGCCATGGTACAGCACCTCTTCCAGCCTGGAAGGGAAGGTGGGGGGAGACTGTCGCTCTCTGGTGTCACTTTTCAAGCCTTGCAGATCGAAAACTGTCTGACTTTATGGCTGGTCACCTACAGGAGATGGCAAAATCATTCTCTTTTCCTCTACCTTGGCTGGTGCAGTTGCTATTGCTTTCAGTGCGCTCAGGATCCCACCAGGGCATGTTTTTTCTTCTGAGGGTGTGATCACTGGCAAATTGCAATTCTGGATGCAAGCGTGGCCACCACGCAGGAACAGTGCATGGTAGGCTGCCCGCGGGGAGCACAGAAATTGCAGTGGGCACAATTAAAGGCAAGCAGCACATTGCTGCAGCATGGCATCTCCGGTTGCTCTACCTCAGACCCTGTCAGTGTTTCCAGCAACTCTTCCCCCCAGACTTAATACAACAGTTGCAAGACACAAAAAAAAGCAAGAAAAAGCAAAAAATCTGCACAAAAGCTTTTGGTTAGCCTAGCATCTTGGCCTACAGCTACATCGTGCTCACTCCAAGACAATACTAGGAAGAATTCCCAAGAAATTACTCAGGGAAATCTAAACCCTTTAAGACAGATGCACCAAACCCTTGAGAACATTCACTTGTGGACAGCGCTGATGTATCTACGAAACCCCAAGAAAGGCCCAGGTGCTGCATCACCAGAAAGGCCTTTAGCTTACCAGATGTTACAGAAGGCAAGAAATCAGGAATCCCCACCTTTGCTTTGAAGCAGCAGGATGCTCACTGACTTACACCAGCTGGGCCCTGCGTCCTGACTGGAGGTTTAACGCTGGTGGGCACCTTCCCTGGTTGCTCCATCAGCTAGGGGCAACTGCGGGCTGGATGGAGAGGCTGGCAGGCGGGGGCAAGCTCTCAGGAGCACACCTCAGCTCAGCCCATTTTCTTTCCACAAGGTGCTCAGCAGAACTTCCACAAGGGACTGAGCTGCAGCAGAAGCAGCAGCATTGCCTGCTTTGGTGCACACGCTGACAGCGCTGGAATACACCCGTCTGCAGCCTGGCATTGCTTCCCGCAAAGCGCATCATGATGGCAGGGGTTGCATTCAGCAGGGGCTTCTTAAAAGCTATTCCAAGGCTCGCAACTGGACGCGTGGCACCACAAACCCCACAGCTTTATGTGAGTTAACACCAGCTGTTTCCCACATTAATGCGTGATGCCTCTGAGCACTGATGCTCACATGAAACCAGGTTAGAAATCTTAGTGCTACTATCAATTCCTGGAAAAGGGGCAGTGATAATGTTGCACCAAACTAATTTCATCGGGACAGGGTTTTTTCCCATTCAAAAGAGTACTCTGCTGCCGTTTCCACTACAAGCAATCCCATCTCGTTATGGTCAAGCCTACAGGGTGGACCACATGTAGGGGAAGAAGAAAAGATGCTGTGAAACGCTGCACTTGGCAAGAACTGACTGCTGTAGCTGTATCCCAAGTATGTTACCACAAGAATTATGTTTCTCTCCCACCCTCCCCAAAGTATTTAATTCAGGGCAGAAGGCGTAGCACACGCTCACCTTTGAGCTCCCGTACCACAAGCGACTATATTCATTCAGCTTCCCTATTTAACTAAATGGAGTTCACACATGCTGCAGTATAAAGTTACCTCTTGCCATCTGAAAGCAGTCCAATCAATGCTATACACAGAGAGTAGCATTTGAATCAGCCTTAAGTTAATTCTTAGTCGTCAAAACTGTGACAGCACGCTGACCCTTTCAAGTCAACTGGGAGCAGGCAATCTTTGCAGAAGATCCTCAGGCCTTTAATCAGATTCTCAGTGGGTTTTAAAGAGATACTACAGCATCAGTTTGTAAACATCTCTCTAGTGAAAATAAAGATTACTTCTGACCTAGCCAATTACTCAGTCCCAGAAGATATATCCTAGAGTTATAATAGAATGAACCATAGGGAAAGAAAATATATTTTAGGTAGGGGGTAGCAAACCCAAATCCTAACTTAGGATGCAGGCAGCACTGTATCCTGTGAAAAGATCAGATACAGAGAGAAATGCTTATAAAAAAAAAAAAAAAAAAAGACTGCTAAATCATCTAGTTCCTTCTCCTACCAGGGCAAGATTGCTCTCTTGAGCGCAGAGCCCTACCAAGATCAGTGTAAATTATCAGCTGAAGCTCTTCCTGAAAAGCAGGTGGGATGGGGAAAGGCCAAAGCATTACTTTGAGGAGACCCATAGTATCAGGTATTTGTTTGCCCCATCACAGAGAATCTGGGGCGAGATGTCAGCTCCTGGTAGCACGGACACGCTGCAATACATGTAAGCAATGAGAAAGAAAATGCTGGAGGAAGAAAGCAGAGGACTTGTGCTCAGTGCCAAGACTGTCAGAGACATTAAACAGTCTCTTGTTGCATTGCTTCAAAACTGCATTTTAGCATGCGGAGCCATTGCACTCCATTGTGGAGAGATATAATTACTGACTTTACAAAAAAAAAAAAAAATCAAGTTATTTATTCTGGAATTATTACAGACTCATGTGTAACAGACATCACCTGATGGCCCATAAATGCTCCAAGGGCCATTACTGCCTCACAGGTCAAGACCCATTTGAAGGTCTTGAAGTTTACGGATCACTGCTCTCAAGCCACACAGCACTGGCAACACCTGCACGCCAACACGTGCAGAAAAGCTCGGGGAGACTTCTGGGAGCAGCAGCTGCCTGTGCCTTTTCACACTCTGACCAAACCAAATCAGATCATTGAAAAGTCCAACCTGCAGACATGGCTTTTGCCATTCCCATCTAACAGTTCACCCATAAACTTCTAACTTCTGCTTTTTTGGTTTGTTTTTGTTTTTTTTTTTTTTAGGGAGCACTGAGCAAGAAAATGACACTATACCCTCCATGCTTCCCCACCAGGGCCCCCCTTCTACTTTACTTTCAGAGAGAAGTAAAAATCCCAGCCAAGTGACGGGTTTATAAAATTTTAATAGGAAAGAAAAAGGTATCCTCAGGCAGGATCTTATGTGCAGACTTTCACCATAAATGAATGTTCATGAAAATATGGGTTTTATATGGAAACACTGACAGAGCTTCATACACTGTGACATAAATGCCTCAGCACGGACTGACGACTGAGGAGGACTCGTGCGTCCCACCTCCTGCAGCTGGAGGCTATCACACCATCTCTTGCTCTAACCCAAACAATTCAGCTTCGTGTCTCCACTATTCTCTGGGGAAGCCCGATCTAGAGACCAACTTTTCTGAAGCTCAAAAGCTTTCAAGTTGCTAGCTTAGAAATATTCTTAGCCATTTCCAACTACTTGTTCTAATGACAATAAAATATTTTAGAGCAAAAAGCCCATTTTCCTTCCTCCCAGTGTCCTGGCAGACCAGTCCGCCTTCATTTTGCAAAGGTAGACAAGTTGAAGCATGGACCCCTCTGTCTTCACGAGCATCCCCTCTGCCCCTATTTCCACATAGATTTACTGTCCCTGAGAATGAGTGACACTTGGTTCAACCATGATAGACAAGGTCTATCAGTGCCTCTCTCCAGCACTACTAACAGTGATTGTTATTAGCTGTTTCTTGTTCAACCCATTCCAGGACTGCAGTTGACTTCTTCCAGCTACCTCACACCTCAGTCTTTCGAGGTCAACCACCACATGTCCATGCCACCCTTCCCCTCTTCTGTGATTTCCAGCTGATGGTAATTCCTGCCTGTAGCTGGTCCAGAAATCCCAGTATAGATAGCTGGGTCTCCCAGACCCCTCTGACTGTTGTGAGCTTCACACGGGAATGAAACCAAAGGGCAATGGAGCAAGGCTTCAATCCCCCTCCCATCAGTTATTTGCACGGCAAAACCTTTCAGTGGCATTTTCATGAGACCAGGAAATCTGCACTTAGTGCTCCCAGAGCAGCTTTCCCACCCTCTATACTAAAAGGAAAGTTGAATTACTTGCGTTTGAAAGCAGAATTCAGGGGTTTGGTTTCAGGATCTAAACTACCACTTCTGAAAACAGTGGTGCTTGAGGCTCATTTCCCTTCATCTCCCAGGTTCAGAATAGAAGCATTATTTCTCATTCACCAAAAAAAAAAAAGAAAAAAAAAGAGAGGCCAAAAGGACCAGTCACACCCCAATTTAGGCTGTCACTTCTTAAAGCAGTAGCAATCTAAGAGCAGTGCTCCATAGCTAAGGTACAACAATCCTGTACAGACCTAAAGCAGTTTGATTTTTTTTTTTTTTTTTGTCAGCCATTGGGTACGGACACACACTTCTGCAAGTCAAAGTTTTGCTTTCAGAAATTGAAGATTCTGAATTGCATGAGGAAGATGGGTAACGAGGAATGGTACCTGCATGATGGACAAAACCAGTGGCTCTCTCAAGTGCGACGGAGACCTAAAGTGGCCAAGAACCAGCTCCATCCAAACATTCCTCTTGATCTCTTCAGAATTTAATTGTCATTCTCTTTAGCATATACATACACACAAGGCAGATTAAGAAAAGAAACAGTGTGCAGGGTGGAAGCACCATTACACAGTATTAAAATGTCAGAGGTTTAAGCTCTGTGTTGGTTTAGTCATGAGTTACCAACAACCACTGATGGCAGACATAAAGCTTCTCTTAAATTATTAAGCATAAAACAGCAGACTGTAATATTTTGCTAAACCAAAGTACAGACACAGACAAAGATGTCATTTCAATATTTGAAACCAGCAAGTTTAATTTAAAATAAGAGCAAACCAATAAGCTCAGAAAATAGCAATGTGTGAGGGGAAAATTACACTGCTAGAGAAAAAAGTGGAAGGACTTAAGAAATTTATAAAAGTAATCTCCAAGTGGAAATTAGAAATCAACCCCTAGAAACAGAATAACACAAAAGAAATATTACTGTCCACTTTCTAAATCAATATAACACTGCTACACGACAGAATTACCATGGTAACTCAAGTAAAAAGAATAAAGCAATTCTTATTATTTCAAAATAAAATCACAGCCTGAAGCCCAGCTTTTATTACAACTGCTGATAGATCGCTGGCTTGTATTTATCTGAAATATTGCTTTTCAATCAGCTATTTTATGAATGTACAAATTTCACTGAGCAGCCCACTTAAACCGAATGCTTAAAACCCCCAAAAAGACTGGTCAATGAATCGATTCTATATATGCATACATTTTTTTTAAAGGAAACCTTATTATAGTTTTTTTTTACTCTATCCAAATTAAAGAGAGATAAGGGAATGAGCGAGAGTAAGTTAAAACCTTGTTTAGTCTGACCTCTCTAAATTCCAACTTAGATTCTCTGAAAAAAAAAAAAAAAAAAAAAGTAATAAGAAAGAACAAAGAGGACTAACAGCCTACCCTAAATACTGCAGCCCCTGCACAAGGACAGGGAATGGGTGTGCATCAGGGGGTGAGCGCAAACACACACGTAAGAGACACATCTGTTCCCTCCTAATCAAAGGAAAAGAGAAAACACTGTCTAAATACAAAGTTGCTCAAGGACATTTTGACTTGCCCTGCTGGGTACTTCAGACATTTAAAGCATTGTTTGTACAGCTTGGAAAGTGCATCGAGCACAGGATACTTGTCTGTTGAAGCCGCGCTAAAGGCAGCGCTCAGTCAAGTTCCCCCACGCCTCCACTGCTGATGCCACCTTTTAAACACATTAGTGCAAGGAGAAAACCAGCAGGTTACCTTCTGCTCCCTCCCCCTGGACATTCAAAAGATCATCAATCAGGAACTGAAAGCAACAGTCCTCTTTAAAAATAACAGCGCTCCTTCTCCACCCCTGCCCCTCCAGTCCCTCCTCCAGCCACAGCAAAACCCCCTGGACCGCTGGGCACCCAGACATCACTAGGGATGGGGCAGAGCTCCACAGGACCTTGGAGCAATCACAGGAGAACCAGGACACCAGCTAGCTAAGAAGCTAAGGCACCACCTAGCAAAAACCAGTCCCTAAGGAAGGCCCGTCGATTGTCGGGATGTTTTACAGCAGTCTTACCTAATTTTTCTGTCGCACACGTGAAACGCCAGCGTGGAACGCAACCGACACTTACAATCACAGCAAAAATCAGAGGGGAACATGACCAATGCTCACAGTTATGGCGGGAAGGTAAGCTATCGAGGGTTCTTCCTCAGCAACTTGCGATTACTTGTACTAAACCTCAGGGACACACAAAAAAAAATTAAAAAAAAAAATTGCCTATTAAGAGGGGATCACCACAACTGCCCCAACAACAGTCAAGGGGAGCAACTGTTGCAATAGCACTCCGTCCTTCCCAGGAGATACAGAAGTTGTTTCTCCCTTTTTCTGTGGAGCTCTGATCTCCAAACCCAGCACGGGGGAACAGGCAAGGTGGGACCCCAGCCCAGCACTGGGCCACAAAAGGTGGCCTTGCAGATCCCACTCCTCTTTTGCTGGGCAGGGCAGCCAGGGCTTTGCAGACAGAAAGCAGAGCTGCACCAGCCTGGGACAGCTTGCACAGAAGTCCACCCATGCCTCAAGGTGGCACATCCCACCAGATACTCCGGCCTTGGTTCCAGAGGATGCTGACTTGGGGTGCACAAATTCCTTAATACTGGCAAAATGCTTTGAGGATTAAAAGCAGCAGCAATATGCCAAGTATCATAGCTGGAAGCTGCAACAAGCGCAATAAGCCACCTGCCAGCTGTCTGTTATATTAAAATATTTCAGTGTTCTTAGAGCTGCTTAATTTCCCATCTCGCTCTAAGTCCAGAGGAACTTTGTGGGCTGCTAGTTTTGCCATGTAGCAGTGACATTGCTCATTATTTTTAAAATAGATTTAGAAGCCGTGATCACACTCAGCTCAATCTAAAAGTATGCACTGTCTTTTAGTGCAACGTGGTCCTTTGCCATCTACTGCAAATGGGTTTTAAAAGCAATGGTGGAAACAATGTGTGCTTAATCTGAACATG
This sequence comes from Falco biarmicus, assembly GCF_023638135.1. Classification (NCBI taxonomy): domain Eukaryota; kingdom Metazoa; phylum Chordata; class Aves; order Falconiformes; family Falconidae; genus Falco; species Falco biarmicus. The sequence goes on along the minus strand of NC_079297.1, from coordinate 30,432,980 downwards.
GACTGCAGAGAGGTCACACGCTCAAATATCCCGTTTTATGTGGTATCTGGTTGTATTTTAAAACACTCTTGCTAGAGACTTCAAGCCAGCTGAGGTCGCAAACAATCATATACAGATTAGAAAAGGGAAGGAGCTGGGGGGAGCGAAGGGGAGCCTTGTCTGACACACTGAAATAGGACACTTGAAATTGCACTTAGTATTTCTTTAAAAGAAAAAATGGCTAAAGTAGCAAGCTTCAGAGAAACAGTAAATGCAGGGGTGGTTAAAGAGTTTTTATTCAAATAAAGTCTTGCCCCAGGAGATGGAGGTAGAATCTTGAAATATGGAGATAGGATTTTACATGTGCTAAAAGCATCAGTGTGACACTTTTTGGAGAAAAAAAAAAAGGGGGGGAAAAATACCTTCGTTGTTATACATGACAAAATAGCGCCTAAATGTTTGCTTTGATCCCAGCGCATAAAGGGTGAAGCTTTTAGGCAAGGAGCGGCAGGTGATCTCAGCTCTTCTGCAAGTCCTAATGCTCCTAAAAGCCACTCTTCCAGTTTCTGTAATTGGGCATCAGTAGTTAATGTAGTATTGACTGCATTACATGCTCCTGTGCATCCTCTCACTAATGCCAATTGCATCACCTTGTACATTTACCATATTGCTTAGCCAATAGCTGTTAAAAGCAATCCAAATCATGAATCATATAGGAAACTTTTAGCAAGACACGACATCCAAAGGAGACAATTTACAGTTGAGTTAATCTGGGTACATTAGCGAGACATGGATTCAGGAAGACAGACCAATTTATGTTACTTTAGTTTTACCCTTTATTGCTTTGTATAGGCAAATGAATGGAAGGGCATGGAGTAAAAACAGATATAAAGGAGTCCTTTTCAAAACAGATCTCCATTCTGTGCAGACAGGTCAAAGGGTTTGAGACTGATGCTTGTTCGGGCTTTCATAACCATAACAGGGTACTTACAGAAATCATTTTCCACAAAGGAGTATAAAGATAAATATATAATGGATTCTGAATAATGTTCAATACCCACCCCCACTGCAAGTACATTAGGCAGAAACCAGGTTGCTCAACATTATCCAAGGCATGGCCTATCCACAAGCCACCTGCCATCAAGAGTGCCAGGAAGAGGTTTCACTCAAGGTCCCAGGGCAGGTCTGCTCTCACAAGCTCTTTCAGGTGGGAACCCAAGGCGGGAGGTGTTCTGCAAGACACACCAAGGCTCACAGGACCAAGCCAGTCCTCCACCCGTACATCTCTACCACGCCACTTGTCAACATACAGAAAGCATGACCTCCCTCTACCTACTTGACTTGAAGGGATTGCATCCTTCTGAAATGCAGACCCATGTCTCTGGAACAGAAGGAAACAACACAAGGATTAAAGAGGTATTGGCTAACCCACATCAGCCGCACAGTAGAGCTAACCAGGAAATAAATTAGTAGCAAGTTCCCTCTGAAGAAGTACATTTTACTGAACAATTTCACACTGGATGCTTGACCAAAAGACGCATAGCAAATTGACGTAGCACCTTTTTGCTTTCCTGATCAAGCTCAGTAGCACCAGGAAAATAGAGGAGATGGGGAAAAAAGGACAGCTAGGAAGTGTGCTGTTGCCTCATCTCTTATGGGTAGTGAGTAATTTACAAAATTTCTGGAGGGGAAGAAAAAAAAATAAAGAAGATTGGTAAAGGAAATTTAGGGGAAGCACTGGCTCATCAGCCAAAATCTTTACAAAAAAACGGAACTGCATCCCTAAATAATGGATTCCAAAATACTGGAAACTCTGGTGTTCTACGCCTGGTTTAAAAAAAAAGATCATGATTCCCCTTTGAAAAGCTTCCAGAAGTACCTTCGAAAGAGTTGCACATGCAGGGAAAATGCCAAAACAAAACATTTTCACTAGCTGATCAATTTAAACAGCTGTGGTAAAGCTGCAGCCACTGGCACCATCATTAACAATTTAAAGCATGGCTGCTTTTGTCTTCCTTCCCAGTTACATTCTCATTATGCCTTTTTATTTATTAGAAACACAGTCCTCCGGAATACATTTCTATATCTCAGATCCATAATAAACCAAGTTGGAACATCCCTGGCTTCTACTCAAATGGATGTTTACATTGGCGAGAGGGTTAATTGTTTAATTCTGCTCCAAGTTCTCTGCAGTTCAGTCATGAATATGCAAGAGTCATCCACTTTTCCTTTAAGAGAAACTAGAACTGTTGAAATCAGGAGTTTAAAAAGAGGTAAATATTACTTCCACTGCCCAAATCGCCCTTTCAGAGTTTGATTAGCATGCAAGGAACTCTAAACACTGGCATAAAGAATTCAGAATTGTTCAGTGAAAATAAAATAGCCTCTAAATTTGGACAACAGCATCAATTATCTGCTTTGATGTGCAAGGTACAAAGAAACTAGCTTGCCAGAACATTCACTGGAAAGCTGAGCATCTGTTTGCACAGGTAGTACCCAACATCGCTCTTGAAAACTTGGGCTCGGGAGACATCCTGTTGGAGGACAGAGAAAACGCGCACACAGGCTTACACACGGAGAATTAAAGAAGAGTAGCTGCAGTGAATTGTTTCCAGACCATCTATAGGTTTAATTATGTTAATCTAATAGGGAACAACTTTCATTTTAAATTGCCCTTCCCTCCGCCCCCAAAGTCTTCAGTGAACAGGAGCTACATTGACTGAATAAATCATGGACTGGCAACAGTTACGCGCATTATTGAAGTTGGGGGCAGTGATTTCTACACAGTTTAAAACAATGTCTATGTATTCTAAATGATGACAGTTCTGTCCAATTTTAAAAAGATATAGACCCATTAGAGTTTTATAGTTCAGCATTTAGCAGCATCTGCAGTGCCTTTTTTACTCTTACACTGCAACACTTAATGCTTGATACCATTATTCTGATTTTGAATTGATTTCAAGTAAAATACCTTATTTGCCATAAACTTTCATATTCTTTATCTAAGTAAGACTCCTCACAGATGCAATCAGTCATAATGCTGAAAGAACAGTTTGCCTTTAGCAGAAATGTAATAGTTCATGCTAATGACAGTGAAGCAAAACTTTGAGCAGCAAGCACATTTCCAAAGAGAGTAAAACCATCTCTAAACACAAAGCCTGAAAACCTTAAGAAAGCCTCCAAATGAAATCAATTAATCCTCCAACCATGATAAATTTCTTAACCATTTAAGAAACGTATTTCAGACTCTGCTGTGACCCTTTATCACCAGACCTAATGGATTACTTTATTAATAATGCACTGCTCTTAAAAGCAATTTTTCCGAAGATTCTACCATAAGAGAGCATTTTCAGAAAGGCTATGACAAACAGGCTGACATGTTCACGTTGTATCTATTAAAGATAATAAAATTTAACACTAACTCCAAAGAAGACAAATTATGTTCCGCTGCCAGGGTATCAAGCGTACTTTCTACTATATTAAACCAAAATTAGAGCAAACTAATTTCCAAGAACTGGCTTCTTTTCCGGTATTACCCAAGCTGGAAAATATTCCTACACTGTTTTAACACTTATGTCAACCAGACAACTACCGCATGTCACTGGCATCTGGGAATGAAGAACAATGGCATCCTATAAAGATGCCTACCCAGAACCTTCAACTATCTAGTCTGAGCACACACCAAGAACTATTGGATTGCCTAGCAGGAATACTACTATACAAAGCAGTTTGCTCCTGTTAGGTCTACTAACTCCTTTCACACCTCTTCTTCCCATAGGAAGAGATGTCATTAAATAGATATCTAGGTTACCAGTGCTCCAGCTACAGTACCTTCCATTTCTTGGAAAGGTTTAGGCAATTACTTTACTATCTCATGGTTCTCTGATTCTTCTATATTTGTCATTTCCAGGGAGAGGGGACACCTCCAGGAAGACTACCTCTAGCTCCACACTTGGTCAGCTTTGGAGAAATGGTCCAATTTATTTATTTGTTTATTTGTCCTTTCTGGCCAAACCAAGTCTCAGGGTTTATTCTGTTGCCAAATGTGCTCTGGTCTTACTCGGGATTTCTGCTTTTACAACCTTCTGTCTCTTCTTCCTAAATATATTAATCCACTGCTGTGCATTTGAGTCACAAAAGGACACTGTGTCATGAACTAAAGCTAGACCAAACCTCTGAAATTACACCAAGACCATGTGTGACAAGACCAAGCCCTCAAAAAACCAACAGGTGTCCCAGCTAAGTAAGTAAATACAGCATCTCTGGTGACCTCAAACAAACATTCCTTGATGTCTGGGAAGGTGTGTAGTTGTTCTTTATACATGGGGAGCTACACAATAGCAGACCACGGAGAAGGTCCAAGGTAGAAGTGTATGGGAGATAAAAAAAAAAAAAAAAAAAGGGGCGGGGGGGCAGCTTCAGGAATATTACGCAACAGAAAAATTAAATTCCATGTTATATGAGGAAAAAGCCACCCTGCCATTTCCCCTTCTCTCTCCGCACAATTCCTCACTAGGTACACCTGAGAAAGGTGCGTTAAAAAGAAAACAAAAGATACCAGCAGCACACAGAACAGCTCTTCCTATAGGGCACTCTTTGTATTAGGCTTGTGTACAACTTGTACATGCCTTGTTTTTGTGTGTATAACAATTTTTATCAACAGAAGAGGATTATCAGGACCTATCTTGCTGCAGGAAGACCTCCCTCCATATCCATCTACCTATCTATAGGTACCTCCGTATGGCTGCTGGCATACTCATCTGTGAAGCCAACCGACAGCTCTACTGTCCTGGCTAGGGCGCTGTGGCACCGTTCCTGTAACTGCCATTATACAATCAATTTCACTGCTTTTCTAATTCCAAACGCTGCTTTTCTTTCCTTCTGTGCAGGGTAAGATGGGCTCTTACACAACAGGGAACCCAACTGCTGCTACTAATCCAGTTTCAAATTACCTAATATTCATTGCCCTAAATACCTCCCATCAACCTAAGACACATTCTCCATCGCCAATGCACACAACCACCGAGTATCCGTATTTTTCTTCTCATTTTTGAAGAAAATGTGGCAAATTTTTTAAAATAAACCCCAAGGTTGGTATACAGGCACATATTTAACAGAGTCCTCCAATATTTATTTACTTGGCCTACTCTTGCAATCTATTTAATCAGAGTTCTGCTTGAAAACACAAAGGATCCGTGATTTGTAGTGCTACTGTCTGTGCAAACATCGGGACAAACACACAGCTGATCAGTGTTTTTACAAGTGCACACACACTCAATAATTTGGTTGAAGGATACTATGTCTAGTTAACACAGTACAAGTTAGCTAAAAAGAAACTTTCACCCCCCCACACACATATAACAAAGAGCCGTGATTTCTATTAGTGCATTTCATACCATACATGCTGATTACCAGGCTGTGCTTCATTGTTAGCAGAGATTACAGCTGGGATAAGCTGCAGCTTTTTCCTAATTGCTATTATGAAGACTGAATTTTTGTTTTGTGTCAAGCATTATTCACACATTATACTCCAAAATTTGATCCCTCCATGATGCATTATTGATTCCATGCAGGCAATCATACTGCCACCAATGTGAAGAATTAATTTGGGCTATTCTACTTGATTTGCATTGCTCCATCATAGCAGAACATAGTTCTAATGGGAAACACAAATTGAAAAAGAAGATTTAACAAAATATGGAAAATGCTGACGTCCCTTAAAAGAGATGAGTCCTAAAGAGAGGGGGGGGGGGGGGGGGGGGAAGGAGAAAACCCCAAACCCAGCGCAACACGTGTGGTCCAGAAAGAAACAAGGTCAGTCAGCCAAATTCATCTTAGTCAGAGGAAGGTTACAAGAGTAGCCTTATGCCTCTAATAAAGTAAACTAGCTTGCTTCAACTTATATTGCCAAAGAAAACAACTGAACACCTCTGAGAGTGACACTGCTTCAAAGCCTTTGAAACCCTGTTAGCTTCATTTGTTTTCCCAGCGTAAGCAATACTCAACCACTTAGCGTGTCTTTTATCCACAGTCCAGTCAAGTGCAAAGCTGATCTAGAAGATGTGTAACAGATGCTTCACATCTACTGGGTTTTTTACAAGTTCTACTGCGTTAACAAAGAAACTTACGAGATCTCAACAGAAATAAAGCCCAGCATTTATTCTGATTTTTTTCCCTGAAGAAGATTATTTCACAGTTTAAGGATGTCAGCTTAATTAGCACAGAAAAAAATCAGAAGGGCGAGACAACTTGTACATGGGCACTCGCTCCACATTGGTCAACTCTTAGTCAAAATCTGTTTGAATCTGCATATGAGGGGGGCCTGATAATGATGTATTTCTTCTTGGTCTCATATTTGAAAGGTGTACAATCTTTATGAAAAGTCCATTCACATTTTTTCACTGTCCCAAGTGCTTCACATCGAACAAAACCTCACATCCCATCCACACACCAGACTGATAATTTTAGAAATCAAACTTCTAATGAGATAAGGGCCTCAACATGCTAGATGTAAACTACAAGGTAGTATTCCCCCCTCACCCTTTTTTGGGATGCAAGGAGGAGAGAGAGAGAGAGAAGAGAAACTTCAGCAGAAGACTTCTGGTTCAAAGTGAGCATCCATCCACTATTTTCAACAGTCAAGCATTCTTTCCTAATTATTCTCCAGTACAGTATTAATTCAGTTTTAAAATACCAGAAGACAGATATGGGTTAGGGAACAAAAATCCTATCGCTCCAACTTATTAGCATTGGGCAGCTTTCAGTATTATTCACAATACATGATTAGCACCAATCTGACATGGGAAAGCAAGTGACTTTGAATTACAAGTTATTTGCCTCATAAATATTTTAAAAAGCAATACATATATTCAAGTAAAATCAATGCTACTGCCAAAATGCTCAGCTTCCAAGTTCTCCAAGCTCTCTGGCTCCCTGTGAAAAGCTGTTTCCTGTCTACAGTCTTGCAAATATTCAGTGATTTCTTCTACTTTCAAGGGACAACTGCCTATGACTTTTTTTTTCAACACTTAAGAGATTTCTGAAAAAAATTTTTAGAAGGTCAGAGAATCCAGCAACAAACCCGTTACACCGCACACTTCACCTGTTTATAAAGGTGAAACGGAACAATGAGCTGATAGCTACCGATGTGCGTTAGAAAGTTAAGACTTCGTTCCCACTGTCAATACACAAAGTGCTGCCAAGGCAGAGGTCTTTGGCAAGAGACAGCACCACCGATGGAAGTCCATCCAGACGGCTACAGAAGCATCCTGCTCTGCCTCAGTTCTAATCTTTGCTTTCAGTGTACAAGCTATCAGGGAAGACCTAAGCCACAAAGCAGCCTCAGACAAAAACTCATTAAGAAGTTGTGATTAGACTTACCACATTCATCCCAGAAACTACTGGTGACTGAGCAGTTAAGTTGCATGCCCTGGTAGGCAACGTGCAAAAGGTGGCATTGGGTCACTCAAAGTACTGACACTGTCTATCGCTCCTTACATCAGTTTGTACCCACTAGTCATCCTTGATAAGGACTAGTCAGCTTTAAGAAAAATAAGCATATGCGAAGTCCCAAAACAAGTCAAGCTCTCCTTCAGCTTCATTCATTAAATTACCTCCCAAATGAACCTCCACTTGTGCCATTTAGAGAAGGGAGTAAATTCTTAGAATAAGCCAATGCTTTTTTTTGCCAGAGCAGCTTATTAGTTTATTGTCGTTATGTTTATAGCTATGAAGAAAAGCTGTGAGAAACAAATATTAAAGGCACATATTAAAGAGACCCAAATGACATGCAATGGAAAGAAAATCTCAAAATTAGATTTACAATAAAAGCTGTTGAAATGAACAGGCTAAAATGGATATATTAGAGTAACTTGTAGAAAGAAAAAAATCTAAATAGAGATAAAAGACACAAAATCAAGCTGTTTCTGCTACACCCTTCAGCAAACAGAGCCTGGGTTAAACTCTTCTTGACTGGTTCAATCATGCCAGAGAGAAGATTAAACCAAAAAATAAAATAAAGAGCAAGCATGCTTTGACCAACACGAGACAAAAATGTCAGAAGCTGAAAGCAGAGCGCTCCGATACGCGCAGCACACATCTGTTTCAAAACTATTTATTTCTACATTAGTAGCACACAGAAGACCCCGAGCACAGGCTTACACAATCTCAGCCCACCTACCGTCCTCCTTGTCCAGCACCATCATCTCCGCAACCAAGAAAAGTCCGGGGGCAGATGCTTCTTCTCCAGCAGCCTCCGCTCAGGGGAGAAGAGAGCAAGTCTCTGGGAACACAAATGAGCTACGGTACAGCTGATCGTCCTTTAGCAGCAAGTGAGCTCTAATTACCCAGTTGTCCAGCTTTTAACCTAGATTGCACTCAGTTAGAATTACACTCAGAAATAAAGCACTTTGCAGATACAAAAGCAGTCTCACCTACTTTTGTGCCTCAGAATTGCAAGGAACTCAAACTGCAATTTAGAAGGAAGGGGGATCGGCGCTGTTTCTTTGGTTCTCACCTTCTAAATGGCTCAATTTGCACAGTATAATCTATTTTAATGTAATTGCGTTTGATAGCTCATAACCCCGGCGGTTGCAACTACACAGCTTTCAGCCTGATCAAGTGTTTTCCCTTTGGATTTAAGCCGAATCTAAATCTAAAATCATATTCGGCGAGGGTCGGCTCCCTAAGCCCGGCGGCTGCTGCCCTGCCTCTCCATTTGCGAGCCCCGCACGCTGGCTGTTGAATAAATGCGCATATTTCCCAGGCCCCCCCGGCCCGGCGGCTCCCCCTGCCCGGCTCAGCAGCACCACCTGCAGCCCGGCCCCGCCAGCACCGCCCGCCGCGGGCCCCGGCTGCGCTCCGCACCGCTCCGCACCGCTCCGCGCCCCGCAGCGGGGCTCTGCCCGCAGCCAGCCCGCAGCTCCCGGCGCCCCGCGGCCGCCTCAGGCCGGCCCTGCGCCCCGCAGCTCGGTTTCAGGCGGCGGTTGTGACCTACAACTTGATACTAATTTTCTGTGCAAACACGCCGGGTTTGTTTTCACACGGGCGGATTAGTTTCAGGGAATACTCCGGAGGCTGTAGCTCCGTTTTCACTGGGTCGGTATTAAAATGAATGTACAAACCCTTACAGGGTCGCTCCGCTTTTCAGCTATGCCATCAATGCCCAAATACAAAGTGACGAGTTTGGGGCCCACGTCTTTTATCCTTCCCCTCGCAACTCACGATCCCGCTTCCGACAAGTCATCCGTTGTCTCCAATGGCGCTCGTAAGGATTGCGGGATCAGACGCTTCACTACCGAGATCAACAGCACCGTTTCACTCATCTCTGTCTTTTAATCCGAGAAAACATTTCATTCCTGCTTTAATGATACCTCTTCCTCCCCTTTACAACTGATACAACGCTACTCCAGAAAGCATGATAGTGGGCTCAAGTTATATCCTTAATACCAATTTTTAATTAGATTCCTTATCCCCAGCTCAAGTGGCTTTTCCTTCCCCCTGCATTCAGAATACTTAATCCTAACGGTACTTGAATGTATTTGATGTTAAATGTAACGTTTTACATTGAACTTCCAACAACTCCTGTTTCCTAGTGATACTATTTGCAAGTGTTGAGTATGTATTTTAGCGTAGGAGTGCGGCCACCATAAATAATCATTTTATTTTAAGAAGTATCACAAGCAAAAAAGGAGGAGGACTTTATCCCAAAGATCAAAGTCTAACAGTTAAAAGCATCAGTGCAAAAACTAACAAGAAGACAGGCTTTTCTAAACGTGAGGTGTTTTAATACTTCTAATACACTATTGGCCTTCTTTAGGAAACGGGTGAACTCCAAAAACGTTCAGTCTTTCTGTTTGTGTACTTGTCAACCCTATCACCTTCAAAAAGGACAGACTGACCCCAAAATATACGGTACATTTAAACTTATGCTATTTGGTAATTACAAGAAAGGCAGGGTTTTGATAAAAATGAAGTTAGCCACTGCCTATCGCAGCTGACTTCCGTGGCAGAGTAGCACACGCAACGCGCTTGTGAAGAAATGCGCAGCACCAGATCAATGTATGTTTTATTCCTTTACTGCTCCATCATGTCATAGAGGCTGGTTTACTCCCTTTGCGAGGAGATATTTTTAAACGCTTTATCTGCTTACTCATTTCACACACCACCAACAAAAGAAGTTTTCTAACCCCCAACAATTTGTACAGCAGTTAAAGTCAACCACAATTAACACAATCTGTTGGAATTAATCATGATACCTGATGTCAGTTTACTTTTTTAAGCAGAAGTCTGGTCTTTGCAATCAAAACATTTATGTATTTGAGAAATATCTTAACTCATTATCTTGAAATTTATAAATGCACTGCATAGTGCGTAGGTTGGCTTGCCCACAGCAAATTCAGCAGTGATTTATGCAGCGGAACTGACTAAAATGCAAGCCTTGAAGTTTTTCACTCTCAACCTCCCCCCCCCTCCCCTTCGCTCAGCTCCTAACATTTCTTTTGGGAAGGTATTTACCAAAGTTCCACTGTAAAATGGTATTTTCTCATATCAAGTCACGTTGCATCAGTCAGGTTACACTATTGTCACTTCAAACATATGAAATGATGTTACCTCCCTGACATAACTTGATGTGATGCCGCAACACATCAAGTCAAAAACATTATTATTGTTATTTTTTTCAGTCTGCTCCTTCATCCTCAACCATATCCATGAAGACCACAGAAAAGTATTATTGCATCTCTACTACTTCTCTCGGCGCCACAAAGTGTGCTTGCCAAGGAAGCTTTTCACTCACAAAGCTGTACAGTAGTTATTAGACTTCACGGGTGATCCTAGTGTCACACTAGGGCTAGCACGCACCCCTAGGGCACTGTCACAGCCCCAGCCCAGAGCTGGAAGAGTGGGTGGCTGCCTCTGAGGCCATGGCCATGACCCAGCTTGCCAAGTAAGTAGCCTTCAGGGATGCAAAAGCAAGGATACATTGCAACCTCTATTTATTAGACAGCAAGCATCCTCCTTGTGATGCACAAGGACCACTGGGAGAGCAGGGGGGGTATTTCTGAAATACTACCTTCCCCACACAGTACTAACTACGAATAGCCCCACTGCTGCCAGAGACCTCAAAAGAAGAAAACCCCTCAAACCCTGCCCCCCAAAACCAAAACCCACCACCAAAGAATCAAAACCAAAAAGCCCACGCATGGCAAAGCCTCTCAAAAATCAAGGAGGGAACCGGATACTAGCCACAACGCCAGGATTTTTAGATGGTAGAAATCAGACTGGCCTCTGGTGGGAAAAAGAAAAAAAAAAAAAAAAAAAAAGCGCCATTTATGGGAGTAAACCAGACCCATTTTATTAACAAGCTCATTCAAGCTTGATTTCAAAAGGAGTTGGTTTAGTTAGCAAAAGCTTCCATTTTAATCCATTTGTAACCTACGCAGGTCCAGCATCCCCTTTTAACATTCACAGATGAGCGGGCAAGTGGAGCCCATTTGAATCAGGCAGAATGAAACGTACAAAGGTAAAATAACCTCTTCATAAAAAGTTTCTTCTCTCAATCCCACCTCCTGTCCCCAATTTCTCCAGCACACTTTTAAAAGTGAGCCTAATTCCTCTTCCAGCATAACTACTCTGTCAACAGCCCAGGAGATTCCCAGGCGTTACTGCAGTTTGTTGCTCTGATCTCCACATCCCTCTCATCAGGGGTTTGTTTCCTCTTTCCTCCTTTTTAAGTGCACCCTGCGCTAATTTCCTACCATCGCCACCATTATTCCCTTTCATGCAGCCACTCATGAGATCTCCTGGAAGGAGGCTGTTGAGAACTGTCTGGATAATCAACGGTTCTAGTTTAATTTCCTTACACTACCATCGTGCCGGCCCCAAGCTCCTTGCGTTTAATGAGTATGTCTGCGACACCTGAAAGAACCCAAACACCCCTATCAGGAAACCCTCTTCAGATCTCAGTTTTTCCTCCCAGCTCACCTGTGCCTCTCGCTTCTGCAAGGGAGGCAGCATCCTGCTGTTAGCTCCTCAATCAGATTGCAATGGATACAGGTTGGCAGGCACACTCGGACAGAGTCGCTGGGATTAAGACATCACCCAGTCATTGTTATTATTAAAGGGTATTAATGGAGACGTTCTAAAAGCGTTGTCTGCCTTTTCCTCCAACAACCGAGCAAAATTCAGGGGGCTCTCGCAACGCAGGTCACCCCTGAAAGCGAGGTCAGAGAAACACAAACCTTGCTGCACATACCAGTAAGAAATTACCCTCGCCCAGTTCCTCTGTCGTTACTTAACCCTTTTACCTTTGCACACAGGGGGCGAGGGATGAGAGAAGTCTTTCTACTGTCAGCCCTCGCCGGCCACTCAGATGAGTTCATTCCCTCCTCAACACGCGCTTTCGACTGGAGCATTATAGACCCCATTAATAACACTACATCAGCTTACTTCAGAGGGCCGCCAGGAACCGGAGGAATTAAAAAACGCTGGGAAAAGGATTGTGGGCCCAGAGGCATGTGACGGGTTTGCAGCAGGCTCCCTCCCCACGCACCTCTCCGGGGCAGGAGCATTTAACCTTGCAGCTGTGCACGCTCCGGCCCCCTCCCAACAGCTGGCGGCACAGGCCAGCCTGGGGCTTCTCTTCGTGCCCCATCGCTCCGCGGGGCCGCGGCGGCGGGCGCTCACCTTCGGAGGCAGAAACTCCAGATCAAAAGGCAAGGGGAAGGTGGAGAGAAACAAGGGGGGGGGGGAAACCGCGCAGGAAGGCATCTCCCACTGGCCTCCTCAGCCCGGTGGCCACTTTCCCGAGTTGCCCCCCCCCCCCCCCGAGACATTTTATGGCCATTCACGCACCGCGCCAGGCGGCGCCGAACGGGAGCGGGCGGCATTCCGGCGGCCACGGCCTCGGGGGCACCGAAGTTGGCCCGCCGGTGCCACACGCCAAGGCCCCCGGCGCCGATGGCGGGCCCGGTGCCGGGGCTGCAGGCGGCAGCCGCCCCCCCGCAGCGCTCCCCGGGGCCGGGGCGCTATCCGCCGGGTCCCCAGCGCGGCCGCCGCGCCGCTCGGCGGGGGCCGGGCACGCCCGGGCGGGGAGACCCCGCTCCGCTCGGCCTCCGAACCGCGGCGGGGCGGCGGCGGGCGGGGGGGCCCGTCCCGGGCGCGCTCGCCGGGGCCCCTTTGTGAGGCACCGGCCGGGCGATGCGGGACAGGCCGGGCAGCGGCGCCCTGCCGCGGCGCAGCCCCCCGCGCCCGCCGCCCCCCGCTCCCACCTACCGTCCTCCTTGTCCAGCACCATTGTCCCGGGCGCCGAGGGCGGCCGCCGCCGCCGCCGCTCCGGCTCCTTGGGGCGCTCCCCCTCCAGCCGCCGCCGCGCGGCTCCGGGGGCTGCCGAGGCGGGGGGCAGCGGCGCGGCCGCCCGGCGCTGCCCCGGGACGCGAGTTGGGAGCGCGGCCGCGGCGGGCTACGGTCGCGCCGGGCGCCGGAGAGCCGGGCTGATGCGCCAGCCGCCTCGGCCCCGGCCCCGCCGCTGCGGCGCGGGTGCCAGCTTAGGGATTAAAAAAGAAGGCGGCGGGGGATGGGGGGAGAGAAAAGGTAAGGGAGGCACAGTCTCGGGGGCCGGCTCCCCCGCTCCGTCCCCTCCAACCTGCGCTGTCAAAAATTGTCTTAACGTAATCGCGTGTGAGAGCTCGCAACCTCTCCCCCCTTTGCTGTTGCTACTGCAAGAGCTTTCCAGGCTTCTAAAGTGCTTTTCTCTTGATTTCACTCTAAATCTAAAATTATATTCAAAGGAAGGGGGGTGGGAGGGAGGAAAGATGTGAACCTATCACTGAAAGCAAAAGCACTTGCCGCCTGCCTCGCTCACTCGCTCTCTCTCAATTTATGTGCTTTGCACTCTCTCCTGCTGCTGAATAAATGCACACATTTCCCAGGGACCCTCAGATTCCCCTGTTAATTAAATCAATTCATTATGCTCAGATCTGATTAGCAGCCCCTTCCCCCCCTCTTTGAATCAATTATTCAATACACAAACATAATTGCCTGTGCCAGAGGTGTCTAAGTATTAGCTTATTTAACTCCAAGGACACTAATTACCCCTAGGGCAAGGGAACTTTTCTCATTAATTCTGACAAAACACAAAAGCACAGTTAAAGTGTGTGTGTATATACGTGTGTGAGAGAGAAAATGGGGGAGCGTATAGCCGGGGAAGGGAGGCATTACTCTAACACACGTGTTACTGTATAAATAAGCTCAATTTTCTTTCTACCTTTCCATTTGATTATTCCCCACATCTCCCCTTTGCTAAACTTGCCCCATCCGCCCCTCTTTTTTGAAAGCCAGGAACGGATCAGTGTTGCGACGGTGGCAGTTCTCTTGCAACCAAATCCAAAAAGAAAAAAGTATGTAGGGCTGATGGGGAGCAAAGCATAATTTGCAAATAGTTTTGTTTACCAAAGCAGAAAACTCTGTGGCAGACAACCTTCTGTACTTTAACAACCTGTGAAAGAAGAGGCCCTCTGAAGCAGCAGGTAAGATGATACATAATCTAGTATGTACTGGGAACAGTTCTGAATTGTTTACCATTTGAATTAATGTCAGTGCCCACTATTAATGTACTTGCTTCCTACATTTACCATAATGGGCTTGATTTCCATTAGCTGAAGCTGGAATGCTAAAAAGAGCCTAGGCAAGACTGATGCAAACCGAGATCGACCATCATTGTAGTATCTGAGACGCACGACTTCTGGCTTGCGTGCTGCCCAAATTTTACCTCTGTGTGAACCTCCTTTAAATAAAAAACGGGTAAGAAGAAAGAAGTAGTAATTGATTCCCCCAAATTAGGTTTTTACTTTCTAAATACCTTTATTGTTCACAACCTCAATGTGCACAAAAGTATTGAAGATTTTCTTTTTGTTTCCTTAGGCAATGCATGAGCTGATCCATTAATCCATTTGGCTTTATATATCAGGAAACTAATATTAGCTCGGCTCATCTATTAGCTTTTATTTAGGTCCCCTCACATTGCCTTTTTTTGGACTTCTGTTCAGGCTGGTTCCCCTTGAGGGGAACCAGACAATTTTTGATAGATTTCAATGGAGAAAATGCTGCACATCATCTCATGGGAGCTATCCCTTCCCCAATTCCCCATCTTCCGATTCACCCACGTCAAGACAGCCATGATTGAACTTGCTTGTTTGGCAACTCTACCACTCTCTTTAAAACACACCTTGTACACATAACTTAAAGCCAAGGGGCCGGGGGGAACCCACAAGCACTTCCTCTTCTCCCCCACCAAAAAACCCACCCCTGTAGCTAAGCCTGCTTGGCAAGAAACTTCCTGAGCTACCTTCATTCTTTGCAAGCATAAATATGACTGGGAACACAAAGTTGTGTTTCATTAGTGCAGTATGTTTTTCTGTGAGTACACACAGACAAGGATAAAAATGCCTTCAGCTTTGTAACACAACAAACCCTGTTAATACTCTGGTCTTTAATTTCCACTGTATGGCACATACTGCACCCACCGGAACTTGGTCCATCTAACTCGATTAGTCTTTTTTCTTTTTTTCTGAAAGAACACAGCAGCACTTGAAAAATATTGATCCTGGAGAACACCATACATCAACTCATTTTTTAGTGTGCTTTTGGCCCTTGAGCCTATTCCTTTTCTCACTGTGGCCAAGGGAGACTTTTGGGTGCAAACCCAGAATCTCTGGATCTTAGTATGCAACTGTTGAGCCTTAATTCTGACTTTGCTACAGGGGTGATGCAGTTTCATCTAAACACAGACTTACCGAGTAGCAGGTGTTCGTCTGCACGTACTGAAGCTCAAGGTCACTGTTGGGATGCCCAAGGTAGAACAGGAAGAAACTGAGGAAACAGACGCTGACTTTGGTATTGTTCTTAAGAAGCGATGTTCACACTTGAGCTGAGAGGGATGTGGTCACTGGAGATGGAAAAGCAAGAGGTGGAGGGAGAAGGCAAGAGAGAATTTGCACATGTGCATGCGCATGAGGGAGCTTGGCACAAGGGGAGAAAAATAATGCAAAGAAAGTACAAACCGAAAACATTCCGTTCCCAAACAAACATCATGCAGTTTGAACAGCTTGCTGTTATCCTACAGTTACAGTTCTGGGGATTTTTAGGTTTACAACTTTGATAAAATGAAGGGATGAACCCCAGTGTAAAGGTTCCCACTTTAGGCAAATGACTTTTTTGCAGCGTGGTGAAGCATTGTTCTGCATGGTTTTCAATTATCTCTGTTCAGCCAGTCATTTCAGAGAAGTGAGCAAGTTCCAGTAATTTTTGAGCCTCCTTCACTCAGTAGATTAGAAATCTTATGCAAAGAATTTTACCACACTTTATTTTTTAGTACCTTGACACCAGAGAGGAACAGCTAGATCATTCCTTCGAAAAGCGCTTCCATAGGTAATGGGCGCCATAATGAGTGACTGGGAAAACTTAACACGGATCAGTGGCAGAACTGGGAATAAGCCTCAGTTCCCTGACCCTCCGTCCTGTGGAATAAAGCACTAAAGCAGCTCACTGCCGGAGGAGGACCACACAACACCGTTGCTGCGGTACCAGTTTATCATTAACGTGCACCGTTATTCATTCAATTATAGTACCTTGCACTCGTCCTGTCTAGGCAGCTCTGAGAAGTCATCATGCGCAATACTGCAGAGACTACAGATAAAAAAGGACAGCTGTGCTCTGCCCAGGAAACCTTCTGGTCTAATGCTAACTCCTGATATTCCTGGTGCAGGAGGGAAGAGGTACCCAGGGATAAATACACCTATGTGCTGCAGTAAGGGCTAGGGCTCAGACCTCTGGGTCTAACTTGAGGTACTTGCTCACTAGCTGCTCTTACTTTTCTTTTGCTAGCCTTGAGCACAAGCAAGAAAAAAATGAAGTTTCTTAAGAACAATGTGCCATTCTTATTAAATTGCAAAGGAAGTCTGCAATATACTTAAGTCAAGCCTTTAGCAGACCCGTGAGGTTTCATATTATCCTATGCTTGAATGAGGCAGATGACTGGAGCAAAAACCAGCTAATGACATAAAAGCATTCTTCTACTTTCAGTCTCTCTTAATTAAGGAGTTGGTTAATGTTTCAGTGTTGGGAATTATAAAGCTTCATAAGGGAGGTTAATATGTTTTTTATTTTATCTTTCAGCTGACAGGAGAAAAAAAAATCAAAACAAAAAAGAAGGTGATTAAGTCATATGCCAGTCAGAATCCCACAGTGAAGGCAGTATCAGGCCATACCAAAGACCACGGCTGCATATGGTGAATTTAGCAGCCATTTCCAAAGTCAGATTTCTGAGCAGATGAGACTTTTGTCTGCCAGTTTAGACACATGGGTTTTATTTCTTGAATTCACACAAATAACCAAGACAATTTGCACAGCTCTGTACTAGATTAGCTACAAAAGATCTCTATGTTATAACCCATTTCAGAATCACTTGCACCTACCTTGCTAGTGTCAGAAGAGAGTGACCACGGGCCTGACCTTATACCACAATTCAGCAGTCCTGTAAAAGAGGAAAATCACAAGTGCTCTGAAAAGTTATGTTCACACAGAACATGGGCTGCAGTTCAAAAGACCACTTAAATACATACCTGAGATCTACAGACCTCAATTATTTCTAAACTCCTGCTTGATCTACTTAACTTCCCTGCCTATACATTGTAAAAATAAATCACTCGATTCTGTTACTATGTTATGTGAAATGAACGCTAACTATTTTTCATAAATATAGGCCATTTTTTAAAAAAGAAAATAGTCTGTTAAAAATACAGCATTTCCTTTGATAGGAGAAAAATGGCAAAGCTTCAAAAACACTACCTCTAGAGAATGGGTTCTTTAACACTGTGATATAAGGCTGGCACTTTAAGCCATTAGGCTTTACAGTCTGTAATGACCTTTTAGAGAAATTTACAGCAGATAAATTAGTTATTCAGAAGTTTTGCTGCTGCTCTTCATAGTACAAAGTTAAAAAGAAAAATATTTTTTTCAAAAAATAAAAGTAGCAAGACCTAAATTCTTGGTCTGCTGCTTGTTTCATAAGACGTTTAAGGGGCAGGTCCTGTCACCCCAGAACAGCTCAGCTGCAAAGAACTCCATGAAGTTTCTCTCTACATGAGAAACCAGCATCAGAAAGGTTTTGTGAGTGGGTACAAGCTACTGGAGGATCAGGTTGGGTTTGACACCTTGCAGGTCCATCAGTGTCTTCGCAGTACCGATACACCTGGGAAGAAGGGCAGGTCTAAGGCAGAGCAACCTATGACACGAGTGAATAGCTTTAGGGGAGGCCCAGAAAAGGGGCTGGGACAGGCTGCCTTCCCCTGGGCTCCAGGGAACGCATACTAAAAGGAGATTCGTCTTTCCAAGAAGCCTCCTTTCTCCTTCTACTTCCCAAAACTTTCCCAGGCTCCAGTGAGATGTGTTCTTCCACTCGTATGCTCCTTCAGTTCTCAACAGCGATGTAAAATTTCAATTCATACTGAAGTCAAGCAAAAGTTCAGGAATGCACCTTCAGCCCAACCTCTCTAAGTGAGTCAACACATGAACTCTGACCCTGCACACAGCAGTATCCGTGCAGTTTCCAGAATCCTTTAAAGTAAGCGGTAAAGAATCCTTAAACCCCTCCTCACAATACCCCACAAAACCCACCCCATTAAATCTTAGGAGTAAATTCTGGTGACAGTTTCTATGTCTCTCCCTTTCATCTGGACCAATAATTCGCTTTTCTGTATATCCTTCTCTGCTTCAAAGTTAATTGCTACTGCAGTGTCTTCCTGCAGATAGACCTGCCTTTTGTTCCTTACCTTGGTGGGTGTGGTAGGTAGACCCGAAAGACGAATCTGTCATCCACACATCTGCCTCAGTTGTTCTATGGAGGAATCCAGTGAGACAGTATCTGGTTCTGGAGTGACACATGGAGCTCTCGGGCTTGATGCCACATTCACCGTTAGGATCAGAGCTTATTGCTCCCAGCCCGATGTCAAGCAGGGACTAATCAAATGTGAGATGGATGAACGGAGGCAGAACCATGGAGCTGGCTCTTTGTTTTGTTACTATCAGTTTTTTTACTGCAGCAGCACACAAGGGTCCCAGTCATGGAGCTAGACCATAACATACTGTCCAAAAATCCCAGTGCCTTTCTTCTGTGAGATTCTTTCTTCACTGTCTTGCTGCTGAATAGACTAGGCAGAATTGACACAGATTAGTCAGAAATGGAAATACATGAATTGAGAAGAGAAAATGCAATGTCAGGCTCACATTGCTTTGTGATGACAATATCCTAAGATGCTGCCAGTGTCCCTCGTGTTTTGTGGCTCCCTCTGGCTCTACTTGGCATGGGTGACATTTGTCAGGTCTTCATAGTGTCATTCTAACAACACATCATCTGAAAATGTTGATTCCATAGGAAAATGGCTGTTGGCACAACAGCAGTATGTGCACACAAAGGATATGACATGGCTGCTGAACAGACAAGGGAGGAATTCCAGCTATTCCCATGTCACACAGCCAGTGAGGGTCTGTGGCACTGGACTATCTTTTGCACATGATTTCATCAGCATCCAGTTCAGTCTGAATCTAATGATGATAATCCTGATCCATTAACATGTGAGATGAGAAAACACATGCACAAACCAAAGAGGTGAATATTTCACTTTTTTTAAAAAAAATAATAAACCCATCCTGTAAAATTACAAGATTTCTTTCCCAATCCAGAGACAGACACAAGTTCTATGAAGATGAAAGTCACTGAAGATCTTCTGATAAAAGCAGGCAGGTGGAGACTCTAATGAAGGCATACACTATAGTGCATATCTTGCCAACATTTCTTAATGAATAATATGTGCACTCAGATGAGAATAATATTGATTGAGGTCTGCAGGGAAAGTTGTCTAGGAAAAAATTTTATTCTAGGAGCAGAGCTCTTTTTGGAAGATTTTGATCTTTTCCTGCCGCAACCTTTCTCCTCCCCTCTCTCTGTGCTACCCAAAGCAACTGACAGCCAAAAAATGAAAAGCCTGCCCTGCATCTAATGTATCTATCAGATCCAGAGAGAAATTTATATACCGGTGCTAAGAATGGCTGCACCATTCTCCTTAGCTGGTAGAGGACACAGCAGTGTGTAATTAGGACTGGATTACTTTACTCAGAACTGGAGCAGAGAGCAGATGTCATGCATTAATATTGGCATTTGATTCCACACACTTTCCCTGCCATGTTTGCAAAACCAATTTGCCTTCCTATCTTGGATCTTGCCTTGTGTTTACCCTCAGGTTGCTGTAATGCAAACAAAAAGCCACCAGTGGCAATATGAAAGTACATGGAGAAGGACAGGCCCATACAGAATGGGTAGAGTTTATGATTTAATTCCTAACAAAATATCAAATTATTTTCTGATTATGTTGATTAGATTAATACAGCCGGTATGTTCTACTAGACACCAGCTCAGACACAAGAGGTCACGACACTATAATGCACTTGTTAACATAAGCCAAGAGTAAAGGAAGATACACCTTATTCCAAATTAATGTTCTCGGACGTTATCTGTAGTATATATAAGAGATGCACATCCCTTCTCAAACACAGCCAACCTTTTCTTCACCTGTTTTTCCACACAGGGGACTTCAGTTTTGATTTTGCTCCAGTTCATATACAGAATCCTTCCAGAAGCCCTATAACAAAATTTCATGCTGTTAAAAATATTGGCCCCTACTCTGAACCGCGGCCAGCTTCCATTTGGTAGCAGCTTTATAGCTGCAGCTGGGTTCTGGAGGTTTCTTAGGAGTAAAAGATGATCTGCCTTAATTTAGGAGCATCCAGAGGCTGATTACAATGGTCTATACTACAGCAGCACAGAGTAACCATAACATACCAGGCAGCATGCAACCCAGCAGAGTGATGCTGACAAACTCTGGCTTCATATATATTTAGATGTAGCCCAAAGAGAACGACCACTGAAACTCTGCTGCAGTAGGATGTTTGGCTGCAAGACACACCATTTGCTTTACTTAGTGATGGAACATGCACATCAGACCCAGACCTGTAACACCAGTAACACACCTGTAACAGCCGTTTGCAGGTGGTAACACCTGTTTGTATCATGCAGGGCATCACCTGCACAGACACTCTGCGAAGAGCAGGCAAACCCTCTATCCAGACCTGTGTAAACCCACTTCTGCTGCCTTTGTTCTCTTGTAAAGCCAGCCACAGGGGAAGGGTGTGTGTGCGACTGCTGTAACAGGGTCACAGCTGAGAGACCAGACAATTTTGTGCTTGTAGACCACAGAGTCCATTCCCCATGAAAAACCCTGCCCCCCCCCCCCCTTTTTTTTTTCCTACTCCCTGTACACAATGGTGGCAACTCCCCTAGTCCTAAAGAAGAGGTACGTGTTGGGTATCTTAACAAAATGACAAATCACCTTACCAGATTAGGAAAAGACTATTGAAATCAGATGGGCAGGTTCACATGCTTCTGGGTCCATCAGCAAATGACAGAAGTGCAAGAACTGTTATCCTAAAACATGAAAATAACTGGAGCGAAACGGTAGCAGTTGCCACAGGTCTCTTTGAACAGGTGAGAAACGCAGTCTGAAAGCGGTAAAGATAACTACAGAAATGATACCATTCTCTCAGTGAGAGCTAGAAAAGCTTCTCTGTTCGCAGGGAGGTCAAGAAGTGACAGCCCAGTAGATCATTTGTTGCTTTTTTAATGCTTCATAGCTCAGGGTCAGTCAGAAATCCCTATCCTAAGGTCATGGTTAGGGCACTCTGGGAAACAATCTTGTTTCTTCTGTTACCAGCAAGGCCTTGCTCAGGCTCTGCTGTTTCTCTCTTCCACAGCAGATTATCGCAGCCCACCCCTCCTGCTCCTCACACTATGGTTAAATTCACCCTGGGCGCTGTTCTCTGGAATCACAGTGGCCCAAAGGACCTTCCCTGTAGCAGTCCAGAGTGTTGCAACATGATGCAACAAATCACCAACCAATGCTAACCCTCGGCAGCATTCAGGGGAGCAACATTCCTTACCGTGCCTATTGATATATATATATATATATAAAAATATATATAAAATAGATAATGTAGAGCAAGCACTAGTATTTCTTTTCAGCTTCAAGACAGAATGAGGAGCACGGATGGCAGCAAACTTGTCTGTTAACTAAGCAACAAGTCTGATTTCTACTGCACTAGCCCCTTGCCGCTGCAGGAGTGAGGCGACGTGTGGGGGAGCGGTGATAATCATCTGCCTCCTAACCTGCTTAGGAGACTGTTTGACTTAGAAGAATCTGGGAAGCACAGTTTAGAGGGCCTGCTAATGACTACATCTGTTTTAAATAGACATATTTTGACTATAGCTTCCATACCAAACAGTCACTGGAGTCAAGCAATCACTTAAAAAGGCTGAGATACAACTCTGCAGTATTTTACAATGGATTTAATAGCTAAGGCTTAAAAGAAAAAATACCACCATGCAAACACACAGCTGAAGCACAGGCATTTAATGAACACCACTCACTGCTAAAATGTGAATTCACACTACAACACTCTTGCAAATGATCTATAATACCTTGCATTGCTAGTATATTAAATTTGCATAAATATACCTCAAATATTTATAAATCAATAGATATAAGCATACATTTAAAAGTGAGTATCAAAAGTGCATTACACTGAATTCTTACACACTCACTAATTAATTCAAATAATCACATTTTGCCTTATTAAATTAAACATTATATGGATAAAATATAGCTTGCCATCAATTCTCAGCACTAAAATACTGTTAGAAAGGAACACTACTGCCAAAAAAACCAAGAGAGAAAGAACGTGCCCATAGAAGAACACTTAACTGAAATGTAGCTGTAAGATTGAATGCCATAGAAGGACTAACAATAATGTATATATTACTTTTAAACAAGTGAGCAATTTTGGATAACTTTCCACTTCTTTGTCTGGTACTCCAGTTTCAGCTTAGTGAGCTGTAACTGTGCAGGACAAGCAGAAAGCAGCACAAGAGCCTGCTAACCCTCTTGCACATTTCAAAAAGGTCTCCTCAGAAGCAAGGATAACTCCTTATTTCCTCCAGCTGCTTATTTACTTACAGGTACTTCCCTGCCCTCATTTAATTGGAGCTAAAAAACCCCAACAACTGTCCCTGATAGTTTTTTAAACTCTTACCAACTAAGAATCCCTTTACTTACCAAGAGGTATGAAGAAGCACGGAGGACAGCTGTGTAGTTTGGAACAAATTTCTTGGTCTGTCCCGCTTTAAAGCTTTTATATACCTAAGAAGCCTAACCCTGCCTGAAAGACAGTGATTAAAGTTTTTGAAGAGTACAGAGATTTTTACACATAGTAGCACGAGGCTCAGGACCAATTAAATGTCATCTTAAGTACTTAACTGAAGCGTTTTTTATACACTGGGAATCAGTTAAGTGGAAGGTGCCAAATTAAACTTACATTTGGATTTTGCCATTGACTTAATTTCAAGAGATTATGCAGCATAATTTAAGGATGATTTCAGAAAGCTTTCAATAGAACAGTCTCTATTAAGTTGGCTTCAGGAGCACTGCAGAAATCTGAAAAAAGAAAACACACAAGGGAAATCTGACATACTCAAGAGCAAATGAGTGCAAATAACAACAATAAAAGTGTTGCAATTAAGCCCAAAATAATGCAGGTGGCATCACATGAGGGGGTCTCAGTTGAGAGAGTCAGTCTGCATGAGGACGTTAAGGGAGTTTATTCCATTTTCAGGCAAGAGCAATAAACCCCAGGTTTTTCTTTCTCCAACATGCGACAAGTTAATTTGCCACGTGTAATAACATGATATAATGATTCACACCCCCTTTCTTTGATGAATGATTTTTCCAAGCACATATGACT